>NC_056694.1:9465000-10065000 GCF_018350215.1 Panthera leo | reverse complement strand
GTGGGGTTCAAACTCATGACCCTGATGGCACAAAAACAGACACATAGACCAATGGAATAGAATAGAAACCCCAGAAATAGACCTACAAACGTATGGCCAACTCATCTTTGACAAAGCAGGAAAGAACATCCAATGGAAAAAAGACAGTCTCTTTAACAAATGGTGCTGGGAGAACTGGACAGCAACATGCAGAAGGTTGAAACTAGACCACTTTCTCACACCATTCACAAAAATAAACTCAAAATGGATAAAGGACCTGAATGTGAGACAGGAAACCATCAAAACCTTAGAGGAGAAAGCAGGAAAAGACCTCTCTGACCTCAGCCGTAGCAATCTCTTACTCGACACATCCCCAAAGGCAAGGGAATTAAAAGCAAAAGTGAGGGGCGCCTGGGTGGCGCAGTTGGTTAAGCGTCCGACTTCAGCCAGGTCACGATCTCACGATCCCACGATCCGTGAGTTCGAGCCCCGCATCAGGCTCTGGGCTGATGGCTCAGAGCCTGGAGCCTGTTTCCGATTCTGTGTCTCCCTCTCTCTCTGTCCCTCCCCCGTTCATGCTCTGTCTTTCTCTGTCCCAAAAATAAATAAACGTTGAATAAAAGCAAAAGTGAATTACTGGGGCCTTATGAAGATAAAAAGCTTCTGCACAGCAAAGGAAACAACCAACAAAACTAAAAGGCAACCAACGGAATGGGAAAAGATATTTGCAAATGACATATCGGACAAAGGGCTAGTATCCAAAATCTATAAAGAGCTCACCAAACTCCACACCCGAAAAACAAATAACCCAGTGAAGAAATGGGCAGAAAACATGAATAGACACTTCTCTAAAGAAGACATCCGGATGGCCAACAGGCACATGAAAAGATGTTCAACGTCGCTCCTTATCAGGGAAATACAAATCAAAACCACACTCAGATATCACCTCACGCCAGTCAGAGTGGCCAAAATGAAGAAATCAGGAGACTATAGATGCTGGAGAGGATGTGGAGAAATGGGAACCCTCTTGCACTGTTGGTGGGAATGCAAATTGGTACAGCCGCTCTGGAAAGCAGTGTGGAGGTTCCTCAGAAAATTAAGAATAGACCTACCCTATGACCCAGCAATAGCACTGCTAGGAATTTATCCAAGGGATACAGGAGCACTGATGCATAGGGGCACTTGGACCCCAATGTTTATAGCAGCACTCTCAACAATAGCCAAATTATGGAAAGAGCCTAAATGTCCATCCACTGATGAATGGATAAAGAAATTGTGGTTTATATACACAATGGAATACTACGAGGCAATGAGAAAAAATGAAATATGGCCTTTTGTAGCAACATGGATGGAACTGGAGAGTGTGATGCTAAGTGAAATAAGCCATACAGAGAAAGACAGATACCATATGGTTTCACTCTTATGTGGATCCTGAGAAACGTAACAGAAACCCATGGGGGAGGGGAAGGAAAAAAAAAAAAAAAAAAGAGGTTAGAGTGGGAGAGAGCCAAAGCATAAGAGACGGTTAAAAACTGAGAACAAACTGAGGGTTGATGGGGGGTGGGAGGGAGGGGAGGGTGGGTGATGGGTATTGAGGAGGGCACCTTTTGGGATGAGCACTGGGTGTTGTATGGAAACCAATTTGACAATAAATTTCATGGAAAAAAAAACAAACAAACAAACAAACTCATGACCCTGAGATAGAGAGTCACAGGCTCCTCCAACTAAGCCTGCCAAGTGCCCTTATACAACCTTCTTGAAATGACAACAGATGAGTGATTGTTGGCAAAGAGGGGGTGGGGTTAGGAGAGAAGTGGGTGTGGCTACTAAAGAGCAAATGAGGGACCCTTGAGGTTTGGAATTGCTCTGTATCCTACCAATGTCAATATCCTGGTTGCGATACTGGGCTATAATTCTGCAAGACGTCATCACTGGGGGAAACTTGATAGAGGGTATGGGGGTCTCTGCATTGCTTTTTACAAATTGCTTTATCAGTTTTTACAACTGTATGTGAATCTTTTTTTTTTAAGATTATTTATTTTGAGTGAGCCAGAGACAGCGTGAGTCTGAGAGGGGCAGAGAGAGAGGGAGACAGAGAATCCCAAGCAGGCTCCGCGCCGTCAGTGAGGAGCCCCACGCGGGGCTCGAACCCACGAAACCAGGAGATGGTGACCTGAGCTGAAACCAAGCGTCAGACGCTTAACTGACTGAGCCACCCAGGTGCCCCCCACTGTATGTGACTCTACCATGATCTCAAAATGAAAAGGTGAATTAAACAAACAAACAAAGATCATAGGTGGGGGGTTCCGGCAGCAAGTGAAGTACGCATGCCCCGCTGAGAAGCATTCTAACTCAGTCTGTAGAAGAACTTTGTGCTGGTCAAACAAAACTCCACGGGCTGAATTCTGCCCCTGGGCTGCCGTTTGCAACCCTTGGCCAAGCATTGGGAACACAGATTAGCACCGTGACCAAGTGAAATTGATAACAGAGTTTAAAACACACATTTAGCGATATGCAGAATCATTACTGCTTAGTCCTCATTCTCACACATCCGGACACATCATACACAAATACTGCACGTCCACACACACACACACACCCTCCACCACACCGACACCCAGATGCTGCCACCAGTTACAGGGTGACACTTCCTCCGAGGACTCAGCATCCACAGTAGGCACAGATGGGCTCCCTGGATACCCTCGTCCCTGGGCTCCACATGGTTTGCCCCCAGCAAGGGACAGGTGGGCCCCCAAACTCCTCAGGCTTAGGCTCTTCCCCTGCCCCCACCTCTGCACACAACTCTCACACTTCCAATGCTGGAGATTGCAAGAATGTGGCCCTAGTGGTGACTGCCTACGGGGGCGAGTAGAAGGCCAGCCAGAGCGCGCTGGGACAGGAGACACAGGAGGATGGCTACTCTCTGGGTTGGACGCTGGGGAGGAGATAAGAAACAGGCTAATCTAGCTGCAAGCACTCTTCCTTCAGTTCCTCTTTTCCTAGCCCCATGCTCCTTGGAAACACACACACACACACACACACACACCCCATTCTACCCAATCACACCTAGTGCCTCCAGCAGCCAAATCCTTCTCCACCCGCCCCTGCCCAGCTTCCTGTGGAACGCTTTCCTGGATGAGCACAGCCCCAGAACTCTCCTTCCAAACATCACTCAGCCCTGCAGGGTTCCTTGCTGAAAGACAGGAGGCTCAGGAGTGTGCTTTGGGGTGAGGGTGGGGGGGATGCATTGTGTCTGGAGCCCCCGAGCCTCAGCCTCCTCCCACCCCTTCACAGCCCTCTTCCTTCAAAGACAGCAACATCCTGCTCTCCTTCCCACACTCTGGGGCACGTACACCCACAGACATGCTGCAGGTCCTGAGCACAGTGGTGTGCGCTCTCTCTCTCTCTCTGCCTGTCTCTCAAAATAAATAACCATAAAAAAAAAAGCACCCTGTACTCATTAGCAGCCGCTCCCCGTTTCCTCCCAACACCCCCACCCCCCAGCTACCACCAGTCTACTTTCTGTCTCTATATAGATTTTCCTGCTCTGGATATATATATTTTTTAATGTTTATTTATTTTTGAGACAGAGACAGAGTGTGAGCAGGGGAGGGGCAGGGATAGAGAGGGAGACACAAAATCTGAAACAGGCTCCAGGCTCTGAGCTGTCAGCACAGAGCCTGACACGGGGCTCGAACCCACGAACTGTGGGGTCATGACCTGAGCCGACGTCAGACGCTTAACCGACTGAGTCACCCAGGCGCCCCTGGATATTTTTTGCAAAAGGAATCACCTAGCATGTCACGCTTTGTGACTGGCATCTTTAACTTCCCATAAAGTTGTCAAAGTTTATCCAGGTATCGGTACTTTATTCCTTTTTATGGCCAAATAATATTCCATCGATAGACATACCACATTTGGTTAACCATTCACCAGCTGACACTTAGGGTGTTTCCACTTTTCTTTTTTAATGTTTATTTTTGAGAGAGAGAGACAGAGAGAGAGCAGGTGTGTGAGTCAGGGAGGGGCAGAGAGAGAAGGAGACAGAGGATCCGAAGCAGGCTCTGTGCTGACAGCAGAGAGCCCGAGGCGGGGCTGGAACCCACGAACCGTGAGATCGTGACCTGAGCTAAAGTTGGTCGCTTACCCGCTGAGCCACCTGGGCGCCCCTGGGTGTTTCCACTTTTTGGCTGTTATGAATAACGTTGCTGCAAGCATTCATGTACGTGCTTTTGCGTGAACATATATCTCGTGTCCCCTGAGTACACACCTAGAAGTGGAAATGCCGGGGCAAAAAAGTAACCACCTGTTGAGGAGCTGCTGGACTGTTCTCAAAAGCAGCTCTGACATTTGACATTCCCACCAGGGTGTGAGGGTTCCAGTTCCTCCAGCTCCTTGTCACCACTTGTCTGTGTGTGTCTTTACGATCCCAGCTGTCCTCGTGGGTATGAAGTGGCATTTCTTCGTGGCTTTGACTTGCATCTGCCTAACGACTAATGGCCTGGAGCATCTCTTCATATGCTTCTCGGCCATTCGTGTGTCTTCTTTGTCTATTCTGAATGTTCGGATCCCGTGACCATTTTCTAAATTGGGTTATTTGTCTTTTTATTATTGGGTTGTAAGAACCGTGGTAGATATTAAGCACAAAGCTGATTGGAGCTGTTTGCCCAGAGCCAAAGTCTTATTTGCAGAGTCCCTGAAGTTTGGCCCCAGGGCACAAAGCTTTCTGTCCCTGATACCTCATCTCTGCGCGGCCCTGCCCAGGACGTCCCTATCCCTCAGCCTCAGGAGCAAGGCACCTCTCCTTGTCCGTCACACACACACCCCACCCTGTTCCCCCGTTCCCCCCCCCCCCCCCCCCCGCCCCGCCGCCAACCCAAGCATCTCAGAACAAACCCTTCCTCATAGGTGAGGATCTTGAGGCTCAAGGAGGAAAAAGTACCTGCTCAAGTTCACAGGCTGGGGAGGGGCAGCCGGGCTCACCTTTAGGTCTGTCCAGCTATACCCCACACTCGCTCCACATTCCCTGCACGTTTGCATGGCCCGCCTGGGTTGTTTTCTAATTTGCACTCCCACTGCGTCCATTCTCATCCCCGACCTGTGAGGTGGGTCATGTAGACGTCGTTTCCCTCATTTAACAGAAGAGGAAACTAAGGTAAGAGATGATACGACTTTCCTCGGCCTCGCAGCTGGCAAGAGACAGAGCACACAGCACCCCACCCAGGCACCACCAGCCAGGGACCCGTTCTCTGGCCCAGAGCACCTGAGCTCGGCCCCCCTACGCCCAGCCACACTGCCTGAGGCTTCTGTTTCTCTTCTGGCCCAAAGCCACCCTCACTAAACAGGAAACTGAGGGCAGCCAGCAGTCCAGTGAGGTGGACCCAGGCTTACGAAGTTCCTCTAAGGCAGCCCCCACCCAGCACCAGCTGGGCCCTCTGGCCGGGCACTCCCAGCCCTGCCCAGCCCAGCCCCAACAGGCCCAGCCCAAGACCTTTGCCCCTGAAAGAAGCAGGGACCCTGGTTTTCATGGCCCTCTGGCCCTGTTTACCTTACTCTCCTATCACCCCAGGGCCCGGGCACTTAGGGAAGAGGCTGCATGCGTGTGGTTTGACAGACATGGGGCAAGCCAGAAAAACGCTCAGGGCCGGCTCCGTGACGCCTCTCATCTCACCTGGAGGTGCCCCTGGTTCCTACTAGATTACAAAGCTCCCTCGCAGCAAATAAAACCGGCAGAAACCCTCGCCCGTTTGAGGACATTCTGGATGTCCCAGTGGAGCTGACATACTGGAGAAGAGAAAGGAAGAGTGAAAAATAAATTAGAAAACTCAAGTACGACGGAGGGTGTTTAACGCTAAGGAGGGTATGAAGTATGCAAAGGAGATAGGACGTGGTGGGGTGAGTGGCTGCAGGAAATCCAACTGCTGGGGCGAGAGGTGAGACCGAATGATGGGCAGCCCAGGCAGAACCACCAAGGCCAATGCCAGAAAGGCTCCAAGCAGGGTCAGGAATAGCCCGAGAACATTAATAAAGGGAAGCCTCCCTAAAGTGGACCAGGGATGCTAGAAGGAGAGGCTGGGGGTGGGGCAAGCCTTACAGCTCCATGTCTATTACAGGAAGCACTGTCCATTACGGGCCCAACAGGGAAGGACATACAGAACATCTTGCATCTTCTATAAGGAATCTGACCACCCCTGAAACTCAGCCAATGAGAAACCCTCATCACCCTGAACTCCTGCTTCTCTCCAATGGACTTCTGTTCAAAACAAGCCCTCCCAACTTCCTCCTTCTTCTCCATAAAATAATGCTCCCCTGATTTGTTGGACTTGCCTGTGGTTGGTTTTGCCCTAGTGTGCTTGTTGTGGATTATGAGTTCTCTACTATTCCCAAAGAAAGCCATTTTTGCTGCTGAAATACTGGGCAGTTTTATGGGTTCTTTTTAATGTTTTTTTTTTTTTTTAATTAATTTTTGAAAGAGAGAGAAACAGAGCACAAAGGGAGGAGGGGCAGAGAGAGAGGGTGGGAGACACAGAATCTGAAGCAAGCTCCAGGCTCCGAGTTGTCAGCCCAGAGCCCAAGGTGGGGCCAGAACCCACAAACCGTGAGATCGTGACCTGAGCCGAAGTCGGACACTTAACCAACTGAGCCACCCGGGTGCCCCAAACAGTTTTATGTTTAAGGTCAGCCTTTCTCGGTGATCAGAGGTGGGATCCAGAGTAGACCCCCAACCACTCTGGGGCTGATAAGCAGACAGGTGCCAATACCCACAGAGCCCAGCTCACTGCTTTCTCGCTGATCGTGGAGTTTGAGGACACCTGTTCTCCTGAATTTCAAGCCCTATGCTTTGTGTTCGAGCTCTCCAGGCTTTATTTGGGATCTGATGTAAGGTCTTGGTTCTTGATGGGTTTTTTGGTGTGTTGTTTTTTTTTTGTTTCAATCGATGGATTAGGAGCCAAAGTTAAAAGAGTTTCCCGGAGCACCTGGGGGGCTCAGTCACTTAAGTGTCCGACTTTGGCTCAGGTCACGATCTCTCAGTTTGTGGGTTCGAGCCCCCCGTCGGGCTCTGTGCTGACGGCTCAGAGCCTGGAGCCTGCTTCAGATTCTGTGTCTCCCTGTCTGGCTGCCTCTCCCCGGCTCGTGCTCTGTCTCTCTCAAAAATAAACATTAAAAAAGTTTTTTAATATACATACAGACAGACAGACAGACAGACATAAATAAAGTCCCAAAGTGACTGAGGACCCCCTGGCAACTTGCTGAATAATCTAACATAGTTATTCAAACCTACCAACCTGGTTTCTGAGATTTTTATCAGTCTGCATGCTTGTTGCTGAGGACCAGCCTAGCCACTGGATAAAATGAACTGAAAAGTAACATCCTGAAAGGGGATTTAGAGAGACAAGCCCCTAACTTTTGGCAAGATGCTAGAACACTCACTGGAAATCCCCGGCGAGCAACACTTTTTTAAAGGTATTAGTCCTACAGAAAAAAAAAAAAAAAAAAAAAAGAATATTCTGGTCTCCCTTTAAGTCCACTTGGGTAGCATTTAACTTTATGTTTGTTTATTAATGGCCTGAACCAGTATCTTATTCTTTCAGTTAAAAGGACCAGGATGGAACGGAAAAGTGACCACTATAGATTTAGTTAGCGTGGCAAACTGACTCGCTCACATCTTTAAAAGAAAGACCACTAAAATTCTCAATTTTCAACTCCGACAAATGAAGGCCCATAAACAAAACTAATAACCTTTTCAATTCTGCTATTATTGCAAAGAGCCAGGTCATCTAAAAAAATTTTTTTTAAGATTGTTACAAACTTAAGCACTCCAGGGGCTCCTGGGTGGCTCAGTCAGTTGAGCGTCGGACTTCGGCTCAGGTCATGATTTCACGGCTCGTGAGTTCGAGCCCTGCGTCAGGCTCTGTGCTGACAGCTCGGAGCCTGGAGCCTGCTTCCGATTCTGTGTCTCCCTCTCTCTCTCTGACCCTAACCCACTTGCATTCTGTCTCTGTCTCTCTCAAAAATAAATAAACATTAAGAAAAATTTTTTTTAACTTAAGCACTCCAGCTGCCTTCAGCCCTCTGGTCAGTGTTTTTAATGTCCCAGCAGTTCCCAGGGTCGGGGCTCCCAGAAACTCCAAGGGGCCAGGCATGAACCTGTTTCTGTCTTCATTGACACCGAAGCTAATTCTCACTGCTCAACCTGTCTGCTGTAAAGCAACCCTTATCTCAAAGTCCTAGAATAGTAGGGGTTCAAATAATAGAACTTTCTAATCAACCCCAACAGGTTCCTGTCTCTGAACCTACTCCCTCTTGTCCATGACCTTTGAGAGACAGGCACCCTTTTCTCCTTACTTCCTCTGCCCCTATTCATTTGCTGAGCCGCGATTTCTTAGAAAAGTAGTACTGTGCCAGAATTTGTTTCTCCTAAAAGGGAGAAATAATTCCAGAATTTGACAGAAGAGCCAAACAGGAGAAATAAATGGCCCTTCGGCATATTTTCTGTGCTTTGTCTCTGATGGCACCATAGTTGAGACTTGGGGACACAGATCATTTATTCCTATCAGATCAGGTATTCTCTTCTTTATGGGCAAGATCCTCAACTGATATTAGCAGAATCCACAATGCACCTCCCACCAAGATTCAAATAGATCCCTGAAAACCTCTTCCCATAATTAATCAATGCCGTAGAACTAAAGAGGAGCTTCGAGGCATCAAGCCCATAACAGACGATTACAAGGCTCAAGGCTTCATGAATCCCTGCACAAGTCCCTGTAAGGCCCCAATTATACCCATGAGAAAACCCAAGGGCCAAGGATGAAGATTTGTCCAGGACCTCTGAGCAGTAAATGACAGTTATCCCTCAGCACCTGGTATTCCTAACTCCAGTGTGTTATTTCCAACATCCACTCCCACTGAGAGCGTATTTTTCACGGTAATTGATCTATGTGGTACATCTCTAGTATTCCAGTTGATAAGGACAGCCAGTAACTTTTTGCCTTCACTTGGAAGAATGTAAATAACAGCTGGACAGTAATGCCCCAGGATTTCACAGAGAGTACTTCCTACCTTAAAAGCTGATGTGAAAAACAGAACGTTTTCTGCGGGCTCTATTTGGCCAAAATACATAGATGGTTTGCTTCTCTGCCCCCTTCCTCAAACCTCTTCACAGGAAGACAGCATCCATCTGTTAAGACTTTTGTCCTTAAAGGGACATAAAGTCTTCAAAGAAAAACTACAGTCTGGTCGTGTTTAGGTTAGATACTTAGGGCATCTGATCTTGGAATACGGGCTTACAAATGGACGCAGATGAAAGCCCTCATGACTGCTTACTGCTAACAGATAACCTTTTGACACCCACTGACAATTTACAAGACTCCTCTAACAGATGCAGATTTTTCATGGTTTATTTATAGTTCTTACTTATTTTTTTTTAATGTTTTATTTTACTTTTGAGAAAGAGAGACAGAGGGCCAGCGGGGGAGGGGCAGAGAGAGAGGGAGACACATGATCTGAAGCCGGCTCCAGGCTCCGAGCTGTCAGCCCAGAGCCTGACTCGGGGGCTTGAGCTCACGAACTGTGAGATCATGACCTGAGCTGAAATCAGACACTTAACCGACTGAGGCACACAAGTGCCCATAGTGATGGTTCTTATTTATAGAATGAAAATGGTAAATACTGTCCTGGGTATGCTTTTCCCACTCCCTTGAAGTCATTAAGGCAGTACCTTTATCTCTGGCTACTTCAGCCCAATGTCAGTGAGTTATAGGCTGAGTTATATGCTCTTACTCAGGCTTGTACTTTACCCGTGGGTAAAACCTCAAACATTTATACTGATCCTTGATATGCCTTTGAGGTAGCTCATGACTTTGGAATATTGTGGAAACAATGAGATGTTCTTATCTCCAATGGGAATAATATTAAGGATGACTCCTATGTCCAAAATTGATTAAATGCCACACTTTGGCCAGCTGCTCTGACTCTTAACGTTCCTGGGCACTCCAGGCTCGACTTCTTGAGGACCAAAGTAATCCACCCTGATGATATTTCCATCATCAAAATGGAAATGCTGCTCTCAAGGAGTCCAATAGCCAAACCCCTGTTATAGTCTAAAGCGATGGTTTCTCAAATGATAATTTTGGAGACATCAACAAGAGATACCTAACAATTGGCCCCAGAGAGGGAAAAACAGCTTTGGAAATGTATCATTGCAGGTTCCACAAGAAGAGAGAGAACTCTGGTCGGGACCAAATAATAATCGGCCCTACTAGAAATTCTAAAATTCCCAGTGCTTACAACCGTACACGCATTAAACCACTGGTCTACTGACAAAACGATAGCATTCGTGAATGAACATTTGTGGTGAAAAGTTCATAAGGGCCACAGAAAGTGCCTCTCTCACTTGCCCCACGTGTCCAAAGTATAATCCAGGGAAACCTGTTCATATAAATGGATTTCATACAGCTTCCCCATCTCACGGACAAATATGTTTTAGTTATGGTTCATATGCTTTCTCACTGGACCAAAGTTTTGTTGTGTAGACAGGCCAATGCTTCCTCTGTTAGAAAAGATGATCACAGGGCGCCTGGCTGGCTCAGTCGGTAGAGCATGTGAGTCTTGATCTTGGGGCTGTAAGTTTGAGCCCCACATTGGGGAAAAGAGATTACTTAAAAATAAAATCTTTAAAAAAGAAAAAGATTATCATGACCTGGGGAGCCCCTCTCAAACTTCACGGTGATCAGGGAATCCATTTTGCCGGTTGGGTGCTTCAACAAGTACTAATGGACTATTAAGACTCAAAGGGAAAAATTTGTAGAAACCCTCCAAACACCTTGACCTAAAGCATTGCTGTTGGTCCTCTGAAACTCAGACCCACCCCCTTAGCAACTCTACTCTCCCCCTACGAGGTAGTCGCAGGACATCCAAAACACTTGGCCTCTGCCTCCTTCGACCCACAGCGGATAAAAGGAGATATATTTCAATAGTGTAAAGGCCTGATGGCTTCTATTAAAAATGATCATGCTGGGGCACCTGGGTGGCTCAGCTGGTTAAGCGTCCGACTCTTGATTTCCACTCAGGTCACGATCTCGTGGTTCGTGAGATCGAGCCCCGCATCGGGGTCTGTGCTGACAGCTCAGAGCCTGGATCCTGCTTCTGATTCTGTGTTTCCCTCTCCCTCTGCCCCTCCCCTGCTCACACTCTGCATCTCTCTCAAAAATCAATAAAACATTAAAAAAAAAAAAAGTTCTCATCACAAGAAAAAAAAATTTTAAGACGAAAAAACAAACTTTTAAAAATAAATAAGTAAAAATAAAAACCAACTATTAACTGACATTGGATTCTTATACACATCCATGGTCTCTGAACTTACAACTTTACAGACTATTATTTGATAACATTTGTTTTCAAACCAGTCCATTTGAGATATCTATTTATTTATTTCTTTTTTTTTTTAAGTTTTTATTTATTTTTGAGAGAGGGAGGGGAAGAGAGAGAGGAAGAGAGACAGAATCCCAAGCAGGCTCTGCACCATCAGGGTAGAGCCCAATGGGGGCTCAAACCCATGAACGGTGAGCTCATGACCGAGCTGCAACCAAGAGTCGGATACTTAACCGACTGAGCCGCCCAGGTGCCCCTTCCTCTCTTTTTAAAAAGATTTTATTTTTAAGTAATCTCTACACCCAGCATGGGGCTTGAACTAACAACCCTGAGATCAAGAGTCTCACGCTCCACTGACCAAGCCAGCCAGGCGCCCAAGATAACAATATATGTGTTTTTAAGTCTTTGAAGTGTTGCTGCTTTGCATCGGATCTTCCCAATGCACTTGATTCCTTCCTCTCTGTGCTCTGGCAGTGTTTACCATTCTGCTTTCATGGTTGCTTTAGGCAGGGACTTCCAGGAGGCATATGTCAGTCCAGGTCTGCCTTCATAGCCAGAAACTTTTCTTCCCTAAGTTGGAATAAGTGCCAATAAACATTTTCAGCTGGCTACCTTCAGACCTAAGGTCCTGATTTAGAACCAACATACAGGTTGGAATTGTCACGTTACTTTTGATTCTGTACTTGTTGCCTATCAATCTTTCATTTTAAAAAAATGTACCCAATAAGATTATACTGGCTCCATTCTTCAAGATGACCTCCAACGCTGATAACCTTGAGAAGATACAGACCTGAGATGGGAAATGCCTGAGAGCTCTCCCTCCTAACCCTCCTTGCTATGCCAACCTGGCCTTAAGTGGTTTCCAACTGCTATGCACTTTCCTTCCAAAGTGGGGCGTGACAACCAGAAAAGGTCCTTCCAGGGACTCAGGGACAAAAACCACTATACGCAAAATACCTAATTCTTGATCAGCGATGCTTTCAAGGAAAGATCTTGATCAAAAGAAGGAAATGTGAAAATTAGTGAAGCAGAACTGGGGAGCTAGAAGGGGAGGCTGGCACTCCATGTCAATTACAGGAAGAATGGTCAATTACAGCCTCCAGCAGAAGAATCTCAACAGGACAGAATAATCAATTACAGACCCCCACGGCGAAAATGGTACATAGCATCTTCTGTAAGAAATTCACCACCCCTGCAACTCAACCAGTGAGAAAACCAGCATTATCCTGAACTCTTGCAATCCCTCCCAGCTTCCTCCTCCTTCTCCATAAAATAATGATCCTCCCCTTTGTTGGACTTGCTTATGGTTTTGCTGCAGCTTGCTTGTCCTGGATTGCAATTCTCTATTTCCCAATAAACCCATGTTTTGCTGGTAAGATAACTGGCGGCTTTACTTTTAAGGTTAATAGGAGGGAAGGCATTGTAAGTAACACCTCTGACTCCCCACTTCTGCCAGGATCAAACCTTTCACTACGATTTCATGAAGGTGGGCCCAGAGGGAGGAAGCACAAGGCTGCGCAGGAGGAGGGGAATCAATGAGGAGGAGGGACTTCTGGGAGGGGAGAGCAACTCTGCTACCAGGATCCAGGAGCTAAGGGAGGAGCAGTGGGGCTGGGAAGTGAATTTGAGTTCGGCGCTGGTTTGGGGCATCTTCTCGGTGTCTTTGGTGAGGAGTGGCGGATTTCTGGCTTCTGAGCGCAGACCTCCAGGGCCTGGATCAAGCCCGGATTGTGTGCCAGCAGAGCCTCAGAGGCCAGAGGGACCTAGGAGCAGGTGTGCGGCTCCCGGAGCAGCCGCCCACTCCGGAAAACAGCCCCGGCCACGCCCACTGGGCCCTTCCAGGCCCCATGGATCCCGGCCAGCTGGCAGAGACCCCTTCCCGACGACGCCTGTGCGAACGGCACCGAAAATGTGGGGAGGTCGGGGAGTGTCGAGCAGATTGTGATTTGCACCGCAACCCCTGCGAGCCCCGGAGAATTAGCTTGGGAACTGGGCGATGAAGAGCGAGGGGCGGGGTCGCAGGCCCCGGCCCCGCCCACTCTTGGCACCCCCCCCCCACCCCCCCACCCCGCGCGGTGCGCCACTCCCCGGCGAGTCCTTCCTCCCAGAGCGCTTGGTGAAGGTGGGAAGAGGGGCCACGTCACAGTCTCCAGGCCCGGGGACCCGCGGCTCCGCCCCTCCCACCCCCGCCGGAGCGCTGGGCACGGATCTAAGACTCACCGGCCCCAGTCCAGGGCCAGCCCAGTCGCCGCCGCCCGCCCACAAAGCCACAGGCAGGTGCAGGCGCTGCTTAGGGGCGAGCGGGCTGAGCGGAGCCGTTAGCGCGCGCCGTCCGTCCGTGCGTCCAAGCCGTCCGCGCGTCCGTCGAGGCATCCCTCCGTCTGCGCGCGGCAGCTCCCACCTAGGCCCGGCGGCCACGGCCCGTCGTCTTCCCGCACCCTGAGCCGCCCGGCAGAGCCGGCCTTGGCGCGGCAGCCATGTCCATGGGCCTGGAGATCACGGGCACCTCGCTGGCCGTGATGGGCTGGCTGAGCACCATCGTGTGCTGCGCGCTGCCCATGTGGCGCGTGACGGCCTTCATCGGCAGCAGCATCATCACGGCGCAGATCACCTGGGAGGGCCTGTGGATGAACTGCGTGGTGCAGAGCACCGGCCAGATGCAGTGCAAGGTATACGACTCGCTGCTGGCGCTGCCGCAGGACCTGCAGGCGGCCCGCGCCCTCATCGTCGTCGCCATCCTGCTGGCCGCCTTCGGGCTCCTCGTGGCGCTGGTGGGCGCCCAGTGCACCAACTGCGTGCAGGACGACACGGCCAAGGCCAAGATCACCATCGTGGCGGGAGTGCTCTTCCTGCTGGCCGCCTTGCTCACGCTGGTGCCGGTGTCCTGGTCGGCCAACACCATCATCCGGGACTTCTACAACCCCCTGGTGCCGGAGGCGCAGAAGCGTGAGATGGGCGCGGGCCTGTACGTGGGCTGGGCGGCCGCGGCGCTGCAGCTGCTGGGGGGCGCGCTGCTCTGCTGCTCCTGCCCGCCGCGCGAGAAGAAGTACGCGCCCGCCAAGATCGTCTACTCCGCGCCCCGCTCCGCCGGCCCGGGCACTAGCACAGCCTACGACCGCAAGGACTACGTCTGAGGGGCGGCCGCGGGGAGACCCCACCACCCCACGGGCGAGAGCGCCCACCGGTGCCGCGTGCGGCCTCTCCTCGGAGACCAGCCCCCCCTCCCCCCAGGTGCCAGGAGCTCTCACACTGGACCGGGAGGCACCAACCCCGCGGCCCCTTCCTGGGCAGCACACCCCGCTCCCCGGCCCCACGGCGCGCGGGGGACCAGCCCACACGGACAGTGAAACCTCAGCCCCTCCGGAGAGCGGGGCCGGGTGGCCGCCGCTACTTGCCCGCCCCGTCGGGCCTCGGTCCCAAAGCCCGCGTTGGGCAGGGACCGGCAGTCTTGGAAAGGGCCAGTTGATATTTTTCAATAAAAGCCTTTCGTTTTTGCAGTTACGGGCGCCTACTTTCTGAGCGAGCGCCGACAGGCCTCCACCTCCCTACCCAACACCCGCCCCGCAAGGGTTGGCCTTGGCTGGGTTCTGCTCTCCCGCTATGAAGCTTAGAGAAGGCAGAGGTGGGGTAACCAAGAAAGTGTGGTTCGAAACCGAACTGGGTGCGCCCTAGGTGGCCATTTGGCCTACGCACTGGGGATTCAGACATTGAAGGGCCAACCTAGAGAGGCATGAGCACTTCCAGCCTGCTGCATGGACAGAGGCATGGGGGGGGGGGGCGGCGGGGAGAAGCGTGGCCCCGGGCCCTCCTCCCTAGTCTTTGCCTTCTGGGTTTGTGCTTGGAGAATCGTCCTCCCCTGTGCGGCTGCACATCTAATCTTCCCTCTCCGTGTGAAAGAGCACATTCAGTGCTATGATTTCATATTTGGAAGGGGGGAACAAAAAGCCCTATTGTTTTGGTAAAACAGCGTCAAAAGTAAAGCTGGGCGGCAGTTTCTCACCTGGAGGGGCAAGGAGGAAGGGGCCTCATTTTCTTCCTAGGGACCCCCAAGGGTCAGGATGCATGACCCTCTGGCGAGGCTGTAGGGCTTGAGTTTAAACAGGCTTGGAAGGCCTTGTGTCCGGGAGAAGGCGCAGGAGGTTCAGGTAGTAGGAAAGGGCGCCTGTGCCTGGGACCAGGAAAGAGAGATCCCCCCAGGGCTGGCCGCACAGCAAAGTGTGAGGGGAATGTGGTGAGGCCCAGCCAGGGCCCAGGAGGAGGCCAAGCCATGGAGTCTCAGATGCAGAATTACAGACTCTGGACCTTAACTCTGGGGTTTTGGGAGTCATGGAAGGACACGCCTGGTCAGATTTATGCTCCAAAATACCATCTCCAGGAGCCCCTGGGGAAGTGGGATTCCAGGAGGGAGAAGAAGGTGGGGACACCATCGAAGAGGGTCCACAGCCATCCTCTTGGAGATGGTGTGGCCAGAAAGAAGGCAGGGACAGTGGGGTCAGGAGCAGGGCCTGACAGGGGCTGGAAGGAAGCAAGATGAGGGCTTGAGAAGCATCTCGATAGGTAGGGTGAGGGAGATGGAAACATTAGGATAACCCCAATCTTCTGCCCTAGGTCATTGCTGGGATGGCTGGCGGATGCCATTTACCAAAATGGGAAACCAGGTTTCTGGGGAAAGATGATGGTTTCAGTTTTGAATGCACAGAGTTTGGCAAGCCTGTTGGGCCTCCAGGCAGAGACGTCCAGGAAGCGGCAGGGCATATGTAAAGAACTGAGACTCGGGAGTGGCCAACGCCGGCTGTTGTTAGCATACAGATGGCACCTGAAACCAGGGTGACTGAGGTTGCAAAAGTGGTCAGGCAAGATGAGGCCCTAGGAGTAGCCGTGGGGTTCAAGGCAGCAAGGTGGTTCCTGGTGGCCTCGGCAGGAGGCGGGCGGGCAGACGCAGCAGGCGGAAAAGCCAGTGGGAGTTGAGGAGTAAAATCAGAACATCTGGACCATGGGCCCAAGACCTTTGCTTATAAAGGGAGTCTAGGCCAAGTTAGCAAGTTGACAGGGAGCAAGGATCAAGGGACAGGATATGGGATGGAAGAGAATGATTTCCCAGTTATTGTATCTCAGACTTCTCCACCTGCAGCAAAGCTTCAGCAGAAGGTCCTAGTGGCCACTGGGTTTTTCAGCAGGCTACTCCCCCCACCCCAGCTCCCCCCAAATTATCCAGTTAGGGAATACCGACATGTAGCCACCCTTTATGACCCAAGGAAGAGGAAGGAGGTTACGATGAATAGTAGGGACACCCTGGCTTTAGGTCATTCTCTATAAGATTCCAGGAAAGTTCAAGGGGTTGGGGTTGGGGGTGCTTTGGGGAAACCACTCTTCTAGCCTGAGGGGGAGTAAAGGTGAGGGAGGAATGAAGGGGAGAGGCTGGAGGGAGAGCTGGACCGGAAGTGAGCTCAGGAAAGGGGGAGGGCAGAGTAGGGGGGCCTCCGTGAGGGGAGGGGGCCCAAAGAGAAGGAGGGAGCTCAGTGAAGGGGAGGGGCTCAACGGGGAAGGGTCAGGAGGGAGGAAGCTTAGCAACAGGAGGTGAGAGGGAGAGAACTAAGGAGAAATTTCTCTGGGCCTGGCTGGGATGGAATTGATGAAGGAGTAAGGGGGCAGACAGGCCAAGGGGGTTGCATTTGCGCTTGAACCTCCACAGTCTCTGGCCATGGATGCCAGGTTGGGCCAAGTCAGAACCGAGGGGCACCTGAGTGGCTCCTTTGTCCCAGAGGGCCCTGCAGGTAAGAACAAGGTTATTCATTTACCACCAGCTTCCAGAAGGCAGCCTGAGCACAGCGCCTCCCGGGCCACCCTAGGGCAGAGATGCAGCCCAGGGCTGGAGCCAGCCTGCCCTGCAGCCCACCCCCAGTGCCCCTGAGCCAGAAGGATGTGACAGAGAAGGGAGACAGCCCCTTGGGTGGGAGGCCCTCAGCTCCTCCCCTGGCTCCCTGGTCTCTTCCCAAGCCTGGGCTCCCCGGGGCCCCCTGGGGGCAGTGAGGTCTCCTATCCCATCCAACGCTCCTCCCTGACCCGCGCCCGCGCGCGCTCGCGCGCGCGCACGCACACACACACACACACACACACACACACACACACACACTTGCCAAGCTCCAGGGCCTGTCCTAACTCTACCTGCTGTTATGCTTTTAGAGTTTAGGGTCTATACACGGGCATGCAGACCACAGGCTGAGGGGAGTCTCACGGGAAGGATCCGGGAAAACTTCAGCAGGCTGGAGGAGAGACAGGCATTTGATGTGAAGAACACCCTGGACTGAGAGAGAGTAGAGTTTCTAGATCTTTTCTCCGTGTGCCTCTGAGCACTTCCCTTCCCCTTCTGGGTCTCGGTTTCTCCACCATTTCAACCAGGGGGTTGAACCAGGTGGTCCATGAGGGCCCCTCTAACTTGTATTTTCCATCCCTGTTTTTATCCTTTTTTTAATGTTTTTATTTATTTTTGAGAGAGAGAGAGAGAGAGAGTGCAAGCAGGGGAGGGGCAGAGAAAGAGGGAACACAGAATCTAAAGCAGGCTCCAGGCTTCTGAGCTGTCAGCACAGAGACGAACACGGGGCTCGAACTCGTGAACCGCGAGATCATGACCTGAGCGAAGTTGGACACTTAACTGAGGCACCCAGGTGCCCCTTTCCCCGTTTTTATCCTTATCACCCCTTGCAGAAGAAAATTAGAACCAAACCGACAGGGTAAGCCGGGAAGTTCACTCCTCTGAGCCTCAGCTTCCTCATCCGCAAAATGGGTATGATAATGGCACCAGGCGATGTCGAGGATTAGCTGAGTCATCTTCTGGGTTCCCGTTCAGCCTATTCTCACCCCCTCACAGCACTATGTTGTTTTGTTTCTTTCTCTCTCTCTTTTTTTAAAAATCTTTATTTATGTTTGAGAGAGCGAGCACGAGTGGGGGAGGGGCAGAGACAGGGAGACAGAGGATCCCAAGCAGGCTCTGTGCTGACAGCAGAGAGTTCAATGTGGGGCTTGAACTCACGAACCATGAGTTCATGACCTGAGCCAAAGTCGTATGCTTTTTATATATATATATATATATTTTTTTTTTTATGTTTTATTTATTTTTAAGACAGAGAGAGACAGAACATGAGTGGGCATGGGGCAGAGAGAGAGGGAGACACAGAATCTGAAGCAGGCTCCAGGCTCTGAGCTGTCAGCACAGAGCCCGACGCGGGTCTCGAACTCATGAACTGGGAGATCATGACCTGCGACAACCGGCTGAGCCACCTGGGTGCCCCACCTTTTTTTTTTTTTTAAAACATATATTCATTTTTGAGAGACAGAGTGTGAGCAGAGGGGTGGCAGAGAGAGACAGGAAGACACAGAATCGAAAGCAGGCTCCAGGCTCTGAGCTGTCAGCACAGAGTCCGATGCGGGGCTCGAACCCAAGAACTCTGAGATCGTGACCTGAGCTGAAGTCAGACACTTAACCCACTGAGCCACCAAGTCGCCCCATGTTGGTTTTTCTCATCAGACTTGCCACCACAAGGTCATCCCCCAAGCTCAGGGGCACTGCCCCCAGCTTCTGTCCATCTGCAGCACCCAGTGGAGGCCAGCGCCCATTTGCAGAAGGAAGGCATGACTGCGTGCTTTTCCGCCTGGCACAACGCTTGGCACGCAAAAGGACCTCAATTAACACGAACTGGTACCAATGTTTTGGGTTATTCAGCCAGGCAGGAGCCTGGGAACATGAGGGCAAGGGCTGGGCCATGAGAAAGTCCTCGGTTTCTTCAAAATCCACAGCCCCGGACACCCCCTGCCAGGCTCTGTCCCATTCCACCTCCCACCGTTGTGCCTCAGGCTGCCCAGGGCTTGCCACACCTGTTCCAGCTCTTCCTCCTGCCCGGACCAAAAGCCAAGTGCTTTATCAAACAAACACAGCATTTATTGTGGCTCCCTCAAGGTCTACGGCAGGCCTGGAAGAACAGACAGTACCTTCCTTCTCCCTCCCCTACCAGGGCTCCATTCAAGGTCATCTGTGCCAAGACAAGTATGTTCTGCAAAGCAGGTTAAGGGAGCAAGAGTGCGGGCTCTTGTGCTCACTGACGGACCTTGGGCATGTCGTTCGCCACCTCTCACTCATCTGTGAAAGAGGTGATACCGTCCCTGATCTACTTGACCCCCAAAGAACCCCGCAGGGTAGGCATTACAAAATGAGGCCACCAAGGCTCACCAGCTGATGGCCCTCCTGCCAATGCCAGCCCCTGGCCTGTCAACCTCGTCACTATTTCTAGATGTGTCCACCTGTCTTCTTCCCCACTTGCTGCCATGACTCTAACCAGGCCACCACCATCTTTCAGTAACAGCCCCAAGAGGGTCACCTGCCTCCAGGCTCCCTCCCCAACCCGGCTATGCCCCTGTCCAAGCCACTCCCCTCAGAATAGCCAGGTGACAGTTCAACCTGACCATATCACTCACTTACTTAAAATCCTTCCAGTCCCCTACTCCCTATGGCTCTCAGGATCCCACCCAGACCCATGCGCCATGATTGCCTCCATATTGGCTCACGTCCTCCCCACCCCAACCACCAAGGCCCATCCCCTCTGGATTTCCTTCATTTCTTCATAAACCCTGCCCTCTCCAGGCCCCAAGCCTCTCACCACAAGTTGTTCTCTGTTCTGTCCAGCTTCCCCACTCTCACCTCACCCCTGTTGGCAAGTTTACAGGTCATTTCACGTCTTAGCTGAAGGAAGCTTCCCTGACAGCCAGCCTATTCCCACAGAGTCCTGTCCATCCAGGAGGACACCATGGCATTTGTCACTCTGTACCCAAATCACTTCCCCCTTTTAAACAATCCCACGGCATCTATTGTCATCTGGTAAGAACATAAGCCTAAACAAAACAACACGAACAAATGTTTCAGAACTATACTCCCAGCAAAGGACACCTAAAAAAACCCAAAATGCATTGTTTTCTCAACCATTTCTCGCCTCATTGACCATTTCTAGTTGAAGACACTTTGGAGCAGAGTAATACGGTCTCCTTTTAGCATGATTCAACTTATCATGGCTTAATCGACTGAGCCACCCAGGCGCTCCAGATTTTCTTTATTTTCTTTATTTATTTTAACTAATTCCTACATGCAATGTGGGGCTCGAACTCACGACTCCCCGAGATCAAGAGTTGCAGGCTCCTCTGACTGAGCCGTCCAGGCTCCTGATTTCAATAAGGGTGCCAAGAGAACTTACTGGAGACAGAGTAGTCTCTTCCACAAATGGTGCTGGGAAAACTGGATATTCACATGCAGAAGATGAAGCTAAACCTTTACACAGACAAGAATTAACTCAAAATAGATCAAAGACCTACACATACGAGCTGAGCCTATAAAACTCTAAGAAGAAAACATACCGCAAAAGCTCCACAGCATTGGACGTGTCACCAGTATCTTGGTTATAACACCAAAGGCACAGACAACAAAAGGGAAAAAAATAGACAAATTGGACCTGGTGAAAATTTAAGAGGCACCTAGGTGACTTAGTCAATTGCGTGTCTGACACTTGGTTTCGGCTTAGGTCATGATCTCACGATTTGTGAGTTAAAGCTCTGCATCAGGCTCTGCATTGATGGGCTCTGCTCTCTCTCCCTCTCTCTGCCCCTCCCTGCGTGCACATGCTCTCTCTCTCTCTCTCTTTCTCTCTCAAAACTGAATAAACAAACATTAAAAAAAAGAAAATTTAAAACTTTGTGCATCAAAGGACACTTACGGACAGAGTGAAAAGGCAACCCACAGAATGGGAGAAAATACTTGCAAATCATATATCTGGTAGGGAATTAATATCAAAAATATACAGAGAACTTCTAAAATTTAACACCAATTCAAAAACAGGCAAAGGATTTGCATAGATGTCTCTCCAAAGCAAAGAAGATATATGAATGGCCGATAAGCACATATGAAAAGATGCTCAACATCACTAATCATTAGGGAAATGCAAATCGAAGCCACAATTCGATACCACCTCACCCCCATTAAGATGGCTACTATGGAGAAAAAGAAAGAAGAAAGAAAGAAAGAAAGAAAGAAAGAAAGAAAGAAAGAAAGAAAGAAAGAAGTGAAGGAGGGAAGGAGGGAAGGAGGGAAGGAAGGAGGGAAGGAGGGAAGGAGGGAAGGAGGGAAGGAAGGAAGGAAGGAGGGAGGGAGGGAGGGAGGGAAGGAGGGAAGGAAGGAGGGAAGGAGGGAAGGAGGAAAGGAAGGAGGGAAGGAAGGAAGGAGGGAAGGAGGGAAGGAAGAAGGGAAGGAGGGAAGGAGGGAAGGAAGGAAGGAGGGAAGGAAGGAAAAAACAACTGTTGTTGAAGATGTGAAGAAGTTGGAGGCCTTGTGCACTGTTGGTGGGAACGTCAACTGGTAGAGCTGCTGTGGAAAACAATATAGCGGCTCCTCAAAAAAATTAAAAATAGAACTGCCATGTGCTCAAACAATTCCACTTCTGGGTATATACCTAAAAGGATTGAAAGCAGGGTCTCAAAGTCATATTTGCATACTCCTGTTGCTATCACTAGTCACAAGAGCCAAGGCGTGGCAGCAAAGCAAATGTCCATCTATGGGTAGCAAGATGTGGCCTTCTCCATACAATGGAATGTGATTTAGCCTTAAAAAAGGAGAGAAATTCTGACACCTGCTACAACACGGATGGATCTTGAGGACATTCTGCTAAGTGAAATAACCCAGTCACAAAAAACCAAACGCTGTGTCATTCTACTTATATGAGGCATCTAGAACAGTCAGATTCATAAAAACAGATAGCAGAGTGGTGATTACCAAAAGCTAGGACAAGGGGAGCAGGGGGAGATAGGAGTTATTGTTTAAGGAGTATAAAGTTTCAGATTTATAACATGAAATAGTTCTGGCTATATATTTCACAACAGTGTAAATACATTTACCACTATGGAACTGTACCCTTAAAAATGGGTTAAGACGGTAACGTTTATATTATGTATTTTTTACCACAAGTTTAAGATTTTGTATAGAGAGGAAAAATAAATTTCAACCCGAAGAAACAAAAAAATATTTGTATCATACACAACAGAAAAATGGTTAATATACCTAATATAAAAAGAGTTCCTGCAAATCAATAAAAGAGAGTACGATAAGCCAATAGAATAGTTGGCAAAGGGAAAAAGCAATTACAAAAAGAACTCTTATGCTAATAAATGTATGAAACGATGCATAACTTCCCTATTAAACAATCTTTCTCTAAATTCTCTAAATTAAACAAGGTTTTTTCCCTGCCTTTTCAGATTGGCAAACTTTTTTTTTTTAATTTATTTATTTTGAAAGAGAGAGTGTGTGGGAGGGGTAGAAGAGACAGAGAGAGAGAATCCCAAACAGGCTCTGCACCATCAGTGTGGAGCAGGGCTCGAACTCACAAACCATGAGATCATGACCTGAGCTGAAATCATGAATCAGCCACCTAGCCGACTGAGCCACCCAGGTGCCCCGAGATTGGCAAACTTTAAAAACCAATCGTATCGGGGGGGGGGGGGCCTGGAAGGCAGCAGACAGCACTCTGGATTTGGAAGAGATTCTACTGGCGGGATTATATACAGAGAGGCATGAATGGAGCTAGGGGACTCAGTAAAAGACATTGAGGTATGAAGAAACTAACAACGGTGGGGAGCCATTCCACCCCCAAGCCTGAAGAAGCAAAGGGAACTGTAGCAAACCAGTAACCTGGGAAAACCAAATAGCTCCGCATCTCTCTCTCTCACCCTCAGAAGACAAGAATGACCCAGTCTGGAAAAGTCAGACTCCAAGCGGTACAGAGAAGACCAGACAGGAATTGGAGACAATAATCAGCACTTTGAGGATATTCCACCTGAGAGAAAATAACAGCTAACAGCTTTTAAGCACAAGGGTTACCAAGTGATATCAAGTGGTATCATCATCATCACCCCCATTTTTACAGACAGGAAAACTGAGGCATAGAAGCATTGTACTATTTGCCCAGAATTCACACAGGGGATCTGGGCTTTGAACCCCGGGCAGTCTGGTACGCTAGAGCCCAGGTTGCATGCCATGTCTCGCCTTTGCCCTCTCCCCTGCTGGGGGAGGATATATCGATACCACCGTTTTAAAGGGCAATTTGAGGGGCAGCTGGGTGGCTCAGTCAGTCAAGCATCCAACTTTGGCTCAGGTCATGATCTCACCATTCCTGGGTTCCAGCCCCGCGTGGGGCTCTGTGCTGACAGCTCAGAGCCCAGAGTCTGCTTTGGATTCTGTGTCTCCCTTTCTCTCTGTCCCTCCTCTGCTCGCACTCTGTATCTCTCTCGCTCAAAAATAAATAAACATTTAAAAACAAGTTAAAGGCAATTTGGCCATTTCTATATAAAATAATAATAGCAATAACAATAGTAGTAATAATAAAATCCTTTATAAATATAAAGATACTCTGAGACCCAGAAATGCTACTTCTAGGTAACTTTGTTCTGAAATACTCACAGTGTGCAAGGATATGGGCTATTCATTTCAGGAGCAACGCATGAGTGGAACAGACCCTCAGCTGAAGGGATGATTCTCGATTAGACTAAGCTAATCACGGTGGTTGATCTCTTTCACTCCCCTGTGGTGACGGGTTTACAGTATGTAAACAGTTCCAGCCAGTGAGACAGGAGGGAAAAAGTCCCTTTTTGGGAGGCAGAAGGGATAGGCTTCTACATTTCTAAGAAAGAGAGCACTCTGTCTTTACTTGGATGTTGTCTTGTTAGGTGATGGGATCTGGAATTCTATCGCCAAATTGACGCCTGCAGAGAATGAGCCTGGGGATGATTTTGATGAGGGCATCCCTCTGAAGAGGAGGAACTTGCAGCCCTGGAAATATTTTCTACCCGGTTATAACTGCCTGTTCTCTGGGCCCTCACCCTCCTTAGATCTCTGGCTGTGGGGGACGCAACTTTTCTTATTGCTTAAGGCAAGTTTGACCTGGGGTTTCCAGCCAAAGATGTCCTAACCAGTACAACTTGGCTGTCCTTAAAAAGGGGGGTGGGGGGGTGGGGGGGACGGCGCCTGGGTGGCTCAGTCGGTTAAGCATCTGATTTCGGCTCAGGTCATGATCTCATGGCTCATGAGTTCGAGCCCTGCATCAGGCTCTGTGCTGACAGCTCAGAGCGTGGAGCCTGCTTTGGATTCTGTTATCTCCCTCTGTTTCTGCTCTCTCCCTCTTGCTCTCTCTCTCTCTCAAAAATAAACATTAAAAAATTTTTTTCTTAATCAAGTACAATGTCTCTCATAAAGTAGTGTTGCAGAAAAATAAACAAATAAATACAATCTGAATCTGATCAGTTTCCTAGATCCAGTATTAATTTACACGGTAAGTAAGTGGAACAAAGTAACACGGAACATAGTCTGCAAAATGACAACTGCGTTTTTCATTGACCTTCCCCCCAAAAAGAAATCAAGGGAAAAACTTGAGATGTCGAGGAATCTATAGATCAAAAGAGACCTAAAAAGATCTAGCAACCAATCCTAGCTGTGGCCACTCATTGATTGCTGATTCAAACTATTAAAGTTGATGGTATTTATGAGACAATTTGAAATTGGAACATTGAGTAAGATAATTGATAATATTAAGGAATTATTACTTTTTTTTTTAAGTTTATTTATTTATTTATTTAAGTCATTTCTCCACCCAACGTGGGACTTGAACGCGTGACCTCGAGATCAAGAGTCACATGCTCTTCCCACTGATCCAGCCAGGTACCCCAGGGGATTATTACTTCTTAACATGTGTAAATGATATGGTGGTTTATGTTTAAAAAACAAACAGGGATGCCTGGGTGGCTTAGTCAGTTAAGCATCCGACTTCGGTTCAGATCATGGTCTCACAGTTTGTAGGTTCAAGCCCCACATCAGGCTGTCTGCTGTCAGCAAAGAGCCCACTTCGGATTCTCTATCCCCCTCTCTCTCTGCCCCTCCCCTGCTCATGCTTTCTCTCTCTCAAAACAATAAATAAACATTAAAAAAAGAAAAAGAAACATATCCCTCAGAAATACCTTCTTTCTCTTGCAAAAAGAGAAGTTTCCTTGACTTCACATCTGCAAACAAAGACCACCCCATTTCCCTGCTCACCCCTGATTCTGCCTCCTCCCCTCCCACATGCCAACCAGCCTCTCCTCTCTGCTCCTTCCCTTCCCCACTCCAAGCTGCTCCCGGCAAGGTCCCTGGTGGCCTCCAGGTTGCTATGGCCAACGGTCACTTTTCTTTCTATCCGGAGCTTACTCACTCTCAGCAACTTTTGACCTGGGTGATTGCTCCCTCCTCCTCAGAACCCTGGATCCTGGTCCTGCAGCTTGCAAGCTTTGTGATGGTGGGCAGTTAATTAACCTCTCTGTGGCTCAATGCTCTCAGCTCTAGAGAGGGATCAATAAATAATACAGCCATTAATGGATGAAATGACTTAATGGACATAAAGCACTTAGAACAGTGTTTGGCAAATGTTAAGTGCTCCATAAATGTTAAGTGTTATGATATCTCAAGGGCATCTCAAACTTAACATGGCTCAAGTAGAACTCTAGATTGTCCCTCCCTACGAGTACCGTGTAGACTGGAAAAAATGTTCCTCTCCAGCCTTGTCCATCTCAGTAAATGGCACAACCACCCACCCATGCGGTCAGCCCAGAAACCTGGGAGTTGTCCTTGACTCCTTCCTTTCCCTCACCACCGTCTTCCTCTCTACCCATCCAATGCTTCATCAAACCCCACTGATTCTAACTACAAAACATATCTCAGCTCTACCTCTCTCTACCTCCAGGGCTACCTCCCAGCCGGAAGTTGGCAGCATGTCCTAACTGGACAACCACAGTAGTGTCCGAGCTGATTTTCCTTCCTCTCCTCCATGTGCCCTTTGGTCTGTCCTTCTACGCTCCCCTGTGCAGCCAAACAGTCCTATAAAAATGTAAATCATGTCAGGGCACCTGGGTGGCTCAGTCAGTTAAGCACCCGCCTCTTGATTTCGGTTCAGGTCATGATCTCAGGGTTCATGGGATCGAGCCCCACGTAGGGCACTGCGTTGATGGCGTGGAGCCTGCTTGGGATTCTCTCTCTCCCTCTCTCTATGCTTCTCTCCTGTACATCCTCTTTCTCTTTCTCAAAATAAATATATAAACATTAGAAAAATGTAAATCATGTCTCTCCCTCCTTAAACCCTTCACTGGCTCTCATTTTTCTTAGAATAAAGACCAAATCCCCTCCCAGGCCCCTGCTTGGACCAACCCCAGGCCACATCATATATGCCTTTCTCTTCTTGCTTCCTCTGTGCACCTCAGGGCCTTTGCATACACTACTACCTCTGCCTAGACCACTTTTACCCCTGGTGTTCATATGACTCCCTCCTTCTTATCCTTCAGATTTCACCTTACTGGAGGCCTTTCCTTACCACTCTATTTAATATTGTTCAATCCAATTACCAATGAACACAGTATCCTGCTCACTGAACTTAACACAATTTATACTTACATATTTATTTCTTTATTTATGTACAGCTGTCTCCCCCACCAAACAGTAGAAAAGCAGAGAATTTGAGGTTTTGGTTTTTTGTGTTCCTTGAGGAATAGGGCCATGTAATTGCCATACCCCTAGCTTTAAAAATCATAATTGGCATTAGCACATGCTCAGTAAATATTTGTCGAATGAATTATTGGACTATTGATTTAAAAAGAAAGTCAATCGTGGAAGGATGTGCATGGCATTTTCGCAATTATGAAAGTCAGTCTACAAACTTCAACACGTGATGACACTATTTCTGTGATGCTCCCCGTTCTCCCAAGGCCGTTGGAGACAAGTTGAACTTCAATCCTCCTGAGGCTGGGCCACAATTCCAGGATATTCAGCAGGGCCATATCTGCTTGGGGGGAGTTGCTGAGAGAGGGACAGGTTGGACAGTATTGAGCCTTCATGCAACAGTGATGACTGCTGAGACATCGTCAACTGATTCAATGGCCCCTTCTGTCCTGCGCCCTGTACTGTGTCTGCTTTGGGCTTGGGACCGGGGAAAATGTTACAAGCTGCCTGCCTAGTAGACCCATGAGCTGTTTCTGCTCTGGAGGGCCTGCCAAGAAGCAGGTGGCAGGTCCCCCTCCCATTCTGGGCCAAGCTCTTATCTCTGCTGAGAAATTCCCTTCCCCGAAGGGCTTCAGCTTTTGAAACACACAAACCAGCTTTTCTGCTCTTGGGTCAGCCATATGCATCCCCAGGGGCAATAAGCACAGAAAAGCAGGAAAACATAGGAAAGAACCAACTAGATTAACACAGAAATACATTATATGTTTGGAAAAAATCATGCTGTCCACCATGCGGGGAAATGACTAGAAAGGCCAAAATGGACAACAAGTCCACTGGGGAGTTGGCCACCCCAGGGGGAGAGATGGGGTCGAGGTGTTGGACAGGAGAGGGTGGATATCAGAGCCATTCGGAAGATTAAAATCAGTAGGAACTTGGTGAGGGATGGGGTGGGGGTGGGGGAGGTAAGGAAGGAGGAGGCATCTGGAATGATTCCTAAGAGTCTGCCTTGGGAGGGGGATGGCTCTCCCATGGCACAGAATGTTCCCACCTCCTCCACCGTAAGCACTTTGCCCAGCCCCCCCTCCTACTCATCCTTTAGACCTCCATTCAAGCCTTGCTTCTACAGAGCCACTCTACCTCACCCCAGGGCCAGCTGGATTCTTGGATTTTATGTTTCTTCCTTTGAATATTTACTGGGTGTGCGATGACACATCCATTAGTGTCTCCCCCCCCCCCAAGACTGTCAGGCTGTGAGCGGATCCGGGCTCATCCTTGCAACCCCAGTGCCCAGCACATAGTAGGTGCTCAATAAATAAAGGCTCTGAAACGCAGGCAGAGGAGGATGGAGTGTATCCTGCAGGCTGGTGTTTCTCCAGGGGAGTGGAGGCTGTTGGGTAAAAACAATACATAGACCCCCTCTGCCCCCTCTACTCCTCACCCTCCTCACTTTGTGCTTGTGATGAGAGTGTTACTAGGGGTACAGTGTGCAAATGAGTCTGGAAGTAGGAGAAAAGTTGATAAGATTGCAGTTAGCAGGACCCGTGGGCGTTTCTGGAAGGGAGAAGAGAGTAGATGAAAGCAGGCATGAAGGTCTGTGGGCCTGGCGGGAAGCTCAGAGGGGACAGGGTGCAGGAGGGGCCCGGAGGTGGCAGAGAGGGCCCCCAGGGGTGTTCGGACACCAGAGCTACAGGATGATCCTGAGCAGTCCCCACCTTCTATCCGTGGCCCTAGGGGCCTTCCCAGCCTGGTCTGAAGGAAATAAACACTCTGCTCCATCCACTGGTGAGCAGCCCCTGAGTTTGCTGTTTTGCTCATGGCTGTGTCTGGAAAGGTGTCTGTGTCTAGAAAAGCCCATAGTAGAGGCTCCAAAGTATCTGTTATTATTGAAGGAAGGAAGGAAAAAGTGAATGTTCTCGAAGGGCTTGGTAAGTCTAGGGGAGGCACCGGGATTACCAGGCTCCTGTGGGAAAGGCTGCTTTGAGTATTAAACAAGATCCTGTTTTTAAAGAACGCAAGATCAAAATCTGAGAAGACAGAGCTGGGCCAGACCAGGAGGAAGCTGGGCAGGGAGTCACCTAGTGGCCGGCTCCCGCTCCCCCCACCCCTAGGCCAGCCCCTCGGGAAACCTCAAGGGGTCCTCCGGGAGCGCCGCCCCAGCACGACCGACACCTTCGCCCCACCCGGCCGGCAGGCAAGAATTTGCCCCGCTGACCTCCCCAGGCGCGCTGCTGTCGCCATGGCGACCAACCTGGAAACAAGCGGCCCGATTGTCCCTGCTCAGCGGGGCAGGTGAAACCCTGGCCACGTGACCGATACTGAGCCAGGTGCGGTGACTGGGACACCCGCCGCCTCCCCGCCTTAACCCCTTCAGCGCCGCCGCCCCGGGGGCGCCGGGTGCCTGCAAGCCGCAGGCCGCACCCCTTCGGGCCCCGGCTTCCCAGCCAGAAGGGAGGTGGCTAGATACCCGGAGCACTGCACTAGGAGTCACATTCCCGGGAAGGAATTCGGGCTGGGCCACGCACGTGCTGAGTGACTGGAGCTGGGTCATTCCCCTCCCGCGTCTCTATGTTCCCGGCAGTAAAATGAGGATGACAACACCCTCCCACTACCCCGGGACTTGCAGACGGATGGGAAGGGACGCTGGGAGTAAAGACTCCCAGTGCGGTCTCATTCTGCACCCCTCTCCCCCCGCGTGACCGCAGCGTCTCAGGGGCTCCGGAAGGCCTCCCCTCCAACAGCTGGCACTCCCCCCAAGAGGGACACCCTCACCAACAAACCAGTTAGGATCTGGCCGGTTCCTATCAAGCTGCGGAGGGGTGGGCAGCCCCCAAGTTGACCCCTTCCCAACACTCCATCACCAGAGTCCTTCCCAGGTGGTGACAACCCCTCTCTCTCGGCCCCACCACTTTCTCTAGAGTGTTCCAGTGGAAACCTCAAGCCAACTGGTTTTTCCGCTTGCCTCCAGGCCCTAACCAGCCACGTGATGGGGCCTGGGCCCAGGTCTCAGGAATGTCTCCGGACTGCTTCTGCCATAGACCCAGGGCTCTGGGCAGATGGTCAAGGGTTGTGGGCCAGGCTCAGGTTACCTGGCTACACTGTAGGCTGGAGCAGCTGTGGGGGGTGGTTTGAAACCACTTTTGAAATAGTACCCTTCTGAATCACCATCACGATGCCAACCCCCAGCCTCTTCATCCGCCAATTCTAGAAAAACACCCTGCTTGATGTCTCCTCTGAGGACCCCTCCCATGCCTTGGATCGGCTCCCATTCTGGGCTCAGATGTCCTCATCACTCCCCTAATGACTATGCTGGTAACAAATCACCACACCACCTGGTGTGTTTAGCGTCCCCAGTGACCTTAAAGCCCTTCTTTCATTAGAACAAAACAACTGCCAGTCCCCAAGCTGACTCAAGGTGAAGGCCATTTTATGGGGCAAGGGATTTATTACATCTTAGAGTTAAGATGCATCCTACCAGGGGAGCCTGGATGGCTCAGTCGGTTAAGCATCAGATTTCAGCTCGGGTCATTATCTCACCATTCATGGGTTCGAGCTCTGCATCAGGCTCTGTGGGGACAGCTCAGAGCCTTGGGACCTGCTTCAGATTCTGTGTCTCCCTCTCTCTCTGCCCCACTTGCACTCTGTGTCTCTCTCAAAAAAAGTAAAGACTTTTTAAAAATTAAAAAAGAAAAAAAAGATGCTCCTACTGGTCCTGACTCCCATCAGGCCTGCCCTAAAGAGTGAGAGTCCTGGCTGGACCAGATGTCATCTCTGGAAGGGGCACTGACCCAGCCGCCAGGTGAACCTTCACCTAAGCCTCAGCTAGTGCCCTGAATCTCTTCACGATCATTCGGTAAAATGATTACAATTGCACTTTGCACCAGATAAACAACACAGGACTCCGGTCCTCCAGAACTCCCAGCCTATGGGGACACAGAGAAAGCCAGTTCTAGAATACCATATGGTAGACTGACAAATGCTTTGAGAACATAGGATAGAAGAGATTAGTGTCAGCCGGGGAAATCTGGGAAGGCTTTTGAGGAGGTGGCAGCTATCCTGGACATTTACAGTTGTACAGGACTTGGGCCACTAGCTATCTAGAAGGCAGCCACCCATCTCAGCAGAGGGAGTCTTCGGGATAAAGACCAAAAGGAAGGTGTGCAATGTAGATCTCTGATTGGGGAGTAAGAGAATAGGAAGCATGGGTGGAAAAGCAGGTAGGATCAGACTGGGGGACGCTAGGGATGCTGTTTCAACTCTCAAGTTTAAGGGTGGGGAGTCCCTAAAGGTTTCTGAGCAGAAGAATGCTGTAAAAGGAGCAGCGGGCTGAGACCTGAGACCATAGCACCACTGCCACCACTGCCCCAGACTGGGGAGAGAAGATGGCAGCCAGTCAGGCTTCCAAAGGGAGGCTTTTTAATGTGCGGGATGTGCTGAGTTCAAGGGTGGGAGAATCGTTTATTTCTCTGCTGGTAAAGAGGCCTGAGGTCTGACCCATTTCAGCTCAACGAAGCAAATACCCTCCAGTACAAACACCTGGCTTCCCACCTTGATTCGCATCAAGAATGGCAGATAGATAGATAGAATGGCAGACCAGACGGCGGTTCTGGTTCTGCGTCTTGTACAAGCCATTTGCCCCAGTTTCCCCATCTCTAAAGGGTGGGCATGGAGGGTGGATGGAGATGAGCTCTCTAGAGTTTCCCCTAGCTCTTTCTAGAGCCCAGGACTTCGGGATGGGAAAGAGGTGCACCACCCGGCCTGCCTGGGCCCCCAGCTGTGGAGCACGACGCCTCCAAGCCGGCGCCTCGACGACGGGAGCCACTTTTGGCGCCTCTCCGCGCCCGCCTGCGGCACAGAAAGCATGGCACCCACCCAAGGTGGGGCGTGAGGGCAGAGGAGCAGGCCAGGTGTGGGGCGCGCGCCGGCCAAAGGCAGGGGCTCCTCGTCTTGCCAAGGACCCGTCCCGCGGCCGCCCAGGGCTCCCGCCCCAAATCCAGGACATTCCAAACGGCGGGGTTTGGACTCCCACGCCACAGGACCGTGACTCTCCGCGAGGACTCGGCGCCTGGGGCGGGAGGGCGTTGGGCGGTGCTTCTCGAGGGGCGTGACCAAGGCATACGGTGGCTCCGCCCGGGGCGTGGCGAGGGCGGCTCTCTCGCCCGCCGGCGCGGTGGCTGAGGGGATTACGTAATGACGCAAGAGGAGGAGCTGCGGGAACAGACGGTACTCTGGGATTACGTAAGGAAACGAAAAAGGGGGCGGGGAACTCCGCGGTAGTGGGCGGGATGGAAGGCGGAGCTGCAGTCGGAACTGGGCAGGGCTCTGAGCGAAGGCGGGAGGCGGAGCCAGGGGATAGGAAGAGCTGCGCGCCTGGTAGCTGTTCCCGGGCATGCTCCGCTGGGCCCGCGCCTGGAGGCTCCCCCTTAGGGGGCTCGGCCCCTCCAGTCTCAGCGCCCCCAGGGTGCCCCTCGCACCCAGCAGCAGTGGCCGAAGCGGCACCGAGAGGAGGTCAGTCAAGGGCGCCATGTGGGTGGCCGTCCACCGCTCCTCCTCGTTCAGTTCGGCTCCGCCTCCTCCGTTTACCCCCGCCCCCCAGGCCGCTCCCCTAAACCCTTTCCCGAGCCAGCTTAGACCCCTCCTCCATCCTTGCTCCTCCCTCCAGGTCGGTGCTGCTTTCCTACAGACTTCTGGACGGAGAGGAGGCCCGCCCGGCCCTCGTGTTTCTGCACGGGCTCTTCGGCTCCAAAACCAACTTCAACTCCATCGCTAAGGCCCTGGCCCAGCAGACTGGCCGGAGGGTGAGCTTCCGGGAGAGGCGGGGTCCCCGGGAGGTGGGACCTGGCTGGGCGGGGCTAAGGAGATGGCCAAGGCGGGCCCCGCTTTTCCGCCCTCACTACTGGACACCGGCGAGGAGTGGCCGGTCTCTCTAAGCAGAAATGAAGAGGTTAACCTTCTAAGGATGCAGGCCACATGGCACACCGTGGCCCTATGTGGACCCATTCATTCCGTCGTGCCTGCATCCATCCAGTCCTTCATTCGTGTTAATAGATCTTCAAGCTAGGCTCGCTGTCCAGTGCCTAAGTGCCAACACCTCCCTGGTAAGGGGACCAGCCCTGTTTGTTCACCAGGGTTGATGGGGCTTACCACCTTTTACAGCAGCCCATCCTTCTGTGCTCCAACTGTTTTCCACTTCGATATCTTTCCCCAGGCTCCCTACCCGCCCCCCCCCCCCCCTCAGCCTTCAGGAATGCCGTGCCTTCTCTATGCCCTGAATGTGGATGCCAGCTCTTCCCACCCTCACTCCGCTCCGCAGGTGCTAACAGTGGATGCTCGGAACCATGGTGACAGCCCCCACAGCCCAGACATGAGCTATGAGGCCATGAGCCAAGACGTGCAGGATCTCCTGACCCAGCTGGGCCTAGTGCCCTGTGTCCTCGTTGGCCACAGCATGGGAGGCAGGACAGCCATGCTGCTGGCACTCCAGAGGGTGAGCTGTCCCTATACAGGGCTTCTTCCCATCCAATGTAGACCATGAGCGCCCAGCAGGCGACCTGGGACTCAACTGAGCCTTGGACGGCCAAATTCAGGATCTGGCAACTATGCCTGAGACCCACTGTGTCTGCCCTAAGGCTGGTCCCAAGTTTGGTTCTTTCACCCAGCCAGAGCTGGTGGAACGCCTGATTGCTGTGGACATCAGCCCAGTGGAGACCACATCCAACTCAGACTTCCCATCCTACATGGCAGCCATGAGGGCTGTAGACGTCCCAGATGACATGTCCCGCTCCTCTGCCCGAAAACTGGCCGATCAGCAGCTCAGCACTGTTATCCAAGTAATGTACCCATGTGCCAGCTGGTGTTGTGGGCTGGGACCTGTCCAGGGAAGAGTGGCAGCCCCAGGCCTCACACGGAGGTTCCCCCGCCCCCCACACCCAACTACTGGACCCCTACAGGACCCGGCCGTGCGTCAGTTCCTGCTCACCAACCTGGTGGAGGTGGATGGGCGCTTCGTCTGGAGGGTGAACTTGGAAGCATTGGCCCAGCACGTGGACAAGATCTTGGCTTTCCCGCCACGACAAGAATCTTACCCTGGGCCAACCCTCTTCCTCCTGGGTGGAAACTCTCAATATGTGCAGTAAGCCAGACTGGGTGGCGGGAGGGGCATGCCCCACTTACCCAGGCCCCAGCCTGGGGATCCTGCCTTGGGGAGGGCTTCGGTGCGGGCAGGGGGGTGCCTGAGAGTTCACAAATAGCACTGGCATGTGTGTTCATGTAGCTCTCTCCTCCCTGCTTTGCCTCCACTTCTCTCTCCCCCCCCCCCATCTGGGCGGCCTCCTCTTCGACGGACAGTCCCAGCCACCATTCTGAGATCAGGCGGCTCTTCCCTCAAGCCCAGATGCAGACTGTGCCCAATGCTGGCCACTGGATCCATGCTGACTGCCCGCAGGACTTCATGGCTGCCATCCGAGGCTTCCTAGCCTAAGAGTTGCTGGCAAGACGAGGCAGGAAGCCCCAGGCTTCAAGGCCCTGCAGCCTGTTCCATGTTTCCGCACAAAAGGACTCAGGCACTGAGAGAGCATGAGGGTGCAAAGGGTCAGACCTCAAGTTTTAATGAATAAAGACACTGCTCCCAAGCCCCCGGGCTGAGCTCTGTCACCGCCAGCGTCCCCACTGACCCAGGAGGAATCGGACCCAGGGAGCCCTGGCAGTTCTGGGGGTCACCGGGGCTCCCTGAGGGCCCCTGGACTCTCTCTGCAGCTGACTCTCGACCTGCTGTCTCACCAGTAGCCGCATGTCCTCCTGGGGGGCAGGAGAGCAGGTTCAGGGCCGACCCTGTGCCTGTTCCCCATGCCTCCCAGGCCCGGCTGGCATTCCCACCCTACCTCCCAGGCTTCCACCTCCTGCCTCAGCCTCAGTTTCTCCTCCAGGACCTCCAGCAGCTGGGCCTCCACAGCTCGCAACTTGGCTTTGCATGTGTCCAGCTCAGCCTCCACTGCCTGCTTCCTGCAGGCGGCAGGGAGAACAGCTTGAGCTTGAACCCTACAGATCTGCTTCTGGGCCCTGAGGGTGGGCAAGTGTGGCCACAGCCCCTGCCTGTGACGAGGCGAGTATGTATGTGGCTTTCCTTCCAGGAATGCCTGACTTCTCACACCCTCTCCTCTAGCAGGACAGAGCCCTGAGGGCGAGCCACACACTGCCCCCCCCCCCTCCCACCGCAAGCATCTGCCTCTCACTTGGCAATGGCTTCATCCCGCTCCTGGAGGACTTGGTCCAGCGAAGGCTCTGTCTGGGTGTCCCCCAGTGCTACAGCGACTCACGATTCTGGGCTCTGTTGTAGAGTGACAGAGAAGGGAGCAGGGATCTGGAGCTTGTCTGGATGAGGTGTCCCACCCTGGACCCTTCTGCCCTTGCCTGGGCTCTGATGCCAGTGTCAGGAGGTGAGGGGTCTGGAAAGTTTCGTTCCCGCCCCCCAGTACCCATCTCATGGACCTCTGAAAGTCGAGCAGGGGGACCGTGCCACGCTGAGGGGGTGGCAGGTGTGGCCTCTGTCTGGCACAGGGCTAAACAGGGGACAGGGTGTTTGGACCCTCAAGGAAGAAAGAAGTTCTCACCCATTGCATAGGAAAGAGACAAGGTGGGTTCAGAAGGACACTTACCCCTCTAGGGCCCCAGACAGAGAGGGTGGCCTGGTAACTGGGACTGTTGTCAGTGGGGTGGGGCACGCGGACAACATGGCCCTTTGCCCTCCCTTCCGGGCTAGGCACTCCCAGTCAGGCCCCGCCCCCTGCTGGCAGGCCCTGGCCTCCCCTCCTGGATCCTGGAACCCTCCCACCAGGCCCAGACCTTCCTCGGCCCCTTCCCGCAGTCACACATGTCCCTCACCCCAAGGGGGCGCTCAAACCACGTCTGAGGGACAGGCAGCCAGGACGGCTTCAATGCTGACAGGCACAGGTACCCCAGGCCCCCATCCTGAAAGGTTGGCATCTTGATCCTTTGAATGGCATCTATAACCACCTATAACCCATCTTAGCTCCGCAGAAAACAGGAGGAAAAATGTTTAACCATTCCTGGCAGGGTCCTAACATCTTTGGATGTCCATACTTCCTGGCAATAATATTGCTCGCTGTTCCTCCGGTATATTCCCAACATTCTAATCCCAGAGTGCGGTGGGGTCCGCTGTGCTGGAGTTATCCAGGCAGCCCCCGCCTCCCTCGGTGCCCTCATCGAGCACACAAGTGACCTCAAACGTGAGAGAGAGTGTTCCCCATTGAGAAGCCTCTTCAGCAAAGTCATGTCTAGGGGATTAGATCAACTCTGTCCTGCATAATAAATATTTCCTCCAGGGGGCACCTGGGTGGCTCAGCCGGTTAAGCGTCAGCCTTTTGATTTCGGCTCAGGTCAGGATCTCAGTTCATGGGTTCAAGCCCCACATCACTTCCTCTCCCTCCCGCTCAAGCACGCACGTGCTCTCTCTCTCAAAATAAACAAACTTTAATTAATTTTAAAAAATTAAATGTATTTCCTCCAGGAACCCCCCTGCAGACATGATTCCTGGTTGTTCATGAGTGCGACTGAGTCAGGTGCACCTCCAACAGCCAGACCAACAATTTCTTTGGTTGAGTCCCAGGTGGAGAAGTGGGGTTCAGATGTGCTCCCAAATACACCCTTTTTGTTGAGGAGATTGGTTCAGTGTGTTTTGAGAGGTTGGTCTGTGTGCCATGATCCAGACAGGACCCAGAGACCTGGTCTCAGGAACCTCCAAGGCCAGCAGAGATGAAGCATAGATATAATCAGAAAAGAGTGTCAGGGGGTCCAGGAACAGTGGGAGCACAAAGGAGGTCACAGGAAGTTCTGCAGAAGCTTCTTCAAAATGAATCCTGCAGGCCGGCAGGAGTCAACCAGAAGAAAGGCATTTCTTTTAACTTTTTATTTGGAAACAATTTCAAAACTGCCCTTCAGTGTCCAAAAAAAAAAAAAAAAAAAAAAATCCTTTTAGGGTAAAAAAAAAAAAAAAATCTAATAGGGTATCAAACATTGTACCTAGTCGTCACATCTCTCTGGTCACCCTCGGTCTAAAACGATTTGCAGCCTTTCTTTGAATGTCATGGCCTTGACATTTTGAAGATTTCAGAGAAGTTATTTTATAGACTGTCCCTCAATACGGGTTTGTCCGTGCCTTCCTTATGATTAGACCACTGTTATCATTATGGGGCAGAGATATCACAGAAAGGATGCTGTGTTTTCATGAATCCAATATCATTTGGAACCATGATTGGTGGGATCAATGATGATCACTTGACCATGATTAATAAGCACTGGGGCAGGGAGGTAGTTTGAGATTATGACACATCCTTTCCTTTACCCCACTTTCAGCCATTGGGTTCGGCACCCACCGATGTTTCTTGCCCGAATTAATTATTACTACAATGATCTGCAAATGGTGATTTTCTTTTCTTCCTTTTTTTTTTTTTTTAAGATTTCTTGGGGTGCCTGGGTGGCTTAGTGGGTTAAGCGTCCCACTTTGGCTCAGGTCATGATCTCACGGTTCAGGAGTTCCAGCCCCACGTTGGGCTCTGTGCCGACAGCTCAGAGCCTGGAGCCTGCTTCAGATTCTGTGTCTCCCTCTCTCTCTCCGCCCCTTCCCTGCTTGTGCTCTGTCTCTCTCTCAAAAATAAACATTAAAAAAAAATCAAGAATAACTTTAGTCCACAACGATCATTTTCCCACTCTTGTGGTTTGTGAACATTGATTCAAACTCTTCGCTTGCCTCTCTGCTTCTCTCTGTCACATCACGTGTCCATCCTGAGCATCTCCTCTGAGTTCCCTAACACGGTTTTCTCGAACCTATCATCCTCACTTGTGCTTGGAAATACAGAGCTTTTTGAATGCACGAATGACACTTGCTGCAAACATTATTCCAAATTGTGAGGGTGGTTTTTTCATCCGAGTGATAGGTTAGTATTTGAGATCTCCTTATGGTAGCACAGGATAATAGAAAACAGCAATTTGCAGGGGGCCTGGGTGGCTCAGTGGGTTAAGTGTCTCACTCTCAATTTCGGCTCAGGCCATCATCTCACAGTTCGTGCAGCGAAGCCCCGTGTCAGGCTCTGTGCTGTCAGTGTGGATGGAGCCTGTTCGGGATTATGTCTCTCCCTCTCTCTCTGCCCCTCCCCTGCTCGCGTGTACACGCCGTCTCTCTCAAAAATAAATAAACATTAAAAAAATAAGTGAATAAAAAAATTAAAATAGCAGTTTCCGGGGCCTTCTTGTTCTCTTGCCCTGCTTTTCTTTTTCTCCACAGCGCTCCTTACCATGCGGTGTACCCATTCACCTGCTTATTGTCCGTCTGCCTTCACTAGAATGTGAGCTCCGTGAGGTCAGGGAGTTTTGTCTGTCTTCCTATTTTATGTCCACCCCCTGGAAACATGCCTAGAACATAGTAGGTGCTCAGTAAGTATTTGTGGAATGAATGAATAAAGGAGTAACTATAAAGCTCTTAGACGCTTTTGGTAGCCCAGGGGCAGCCAGGAGCCATGCACGAGAGTGGCATTGGAGTTGAGGGTTGGGGAGGTAGCCCCACAGGAGCCAAGCCCACAGGAGAAGAGCATCCAAGTCCAGGGAAGCCCAGTTGTTTAAGGGGATTAGCTGCACACAGGGACACTGGCCAGATTTTGAAGTGTATTGAAGACAATTGGAGAAAGGAGGTAAAATATGGAAGCTAGGATGAGCCTATGCCTGTGGCCTGGAATTTAGGTCTAAGGGTAAACTTTTTCTTTTTAAAGTTTATTTATTTTGAGACAGACAGAGACAGCATGGGTGAGGGAGGGGCAGAGAGAGAGGGAGATCAGAATCTGAAGCAGCTGTCAGCACGGAGCCCGACGCCATGAACCACAAGATCATGACCTGAGCCGAAGTATGACGCTTAACCGACTGAGCCACCCAAGCGCCCCAAGAAATCTTAGAAAGAAAGAAAGAGAGAGAGAGAGAGAGAGAGAGAGAGAGAGAAAGGAAGGAAGAAAAGAAAAAGAAAAGAAAAGAAAGGAAAAGAAAAGAAAATCACCATTTGCAGATCATTGTAGTAATAACTAACTCGGGCAAGAAACATCGGTGGGTGCCGAACCCAATGGCTGAAAGTGGGGTAAAGGAAAGGATGTGTCATAATCTCAAAGTACCTCCCTGCCCCAGCCCCATTTAAGTTATTCTTAAAAATACGTGATTTAAGGGGCACCTGTGTGGCTCAGTCGGTTGAGTATCTGACTCTTGATTTCAGCTCAGGTCAGGATTCCAGGGTCATGAGATAGAGCCCCACGTCAGGCTCATACATAGCGAGCCCCTCTCCCCACTCACACATACTCTCTCTCTCTCTCTCAAATAAATAAAAATGAAAAAAAAAGCATAATCCTTAAAAAATATATGTGTGATTTGGGGGTGCTTGGGTGGCTCAGTCAGTTGAGCATCTGATTCTTGATTACAACTCAGGTCGTGATCTCACCGCTTATGGGATGGAGCCCCCACTGGGCTCTGTGATGACAGTGTGGAGGTTGCTTGGGATTCTCTCTCTCCCTCTCCCTCTGCTCCTCCTTCGCTCATGCTCTCTCTCTCTCTCAAAATAAATACGTAAACTTTAAAAAAAATTTTTTTAAATATGTGATTTTAAGATAGTTACACTTTAAATATTTTTGCTAAGTATAACCAGGAAGTCATTTATTTCATATGCATCCCCTAAATGTTTAAACTAGAATATTGGGCCAAAGTTCTTTTAAATATTCTCATTGGGAAAAGGAGGGAACAACCTTATATTCAGGCATATAATGAATCCCATCGCAAAGCCCTACCTCAAATCACACGCTGAGCAGTGGGACCCATTCCCCAGCTGCCCATCACCCAATCTCCCTCCTCCCCTGCCTGCTTCCCCAGGAGGGCTGAGCTCAGGGCTTGGGGCTGAGCTGGAAAATGGTCGACGGTGGGCTGGGGTGCTGGAGGATGGAAATGGGAAGGAGACTGCCAGCTGGCCAGGGGGGCTGGGCTGTATGGTCAAAACAGCTGGTATCTAAAGGGCTGACAAGCCATGTCACCCAAACTGTGATCTTGTTTGGGCTTACCTCCCTGAGCCTCATCGTCCTCATCTGAAAAATGGAATAAATGGAGGACCTCTCTGATAGGGTCACAGTAAAGGTTGAATAAGGTACCTTGAACAATGGCCAATGCTTGCACCGTAATGGGCCAGGGCCAGGGCCAGATTTCCCAGGAAAAGAGAGAGAGTAAGTCTGCCATTAAGCGAAAGAAAAGCAACAAAGGGAGAACATCAACAACAAAACAACAACAACAACAACAACAACACGTTCCCTATGCTCCCTCCAGGTCAGCTGCCCCTTCCTGCTCTGCACCTGTCATGGGCTCTGCCCCAGGGACGGTTCTGCTTCTGAATTCTACACCAGCGGCCTCCTCATCCCCCTCCAGCCCCTGCACTTCCACATTATTGTCTTGTCACTTTCAAAGTGTCTCTCCCACCAGCCCGAGAGCTTCTGGAGGACAGGTGGTGACTGTCATCACCCCAACCTGGGCACACAGGTGCTCAAGGCGCGATGGTGGCAGTAAAGCAGCACCAGCCTTGCCCAGCAGGTGGCAGCAGTTCCCAATCACAGGGATCTGGTGGGCAAGGGGCCCAACCCCACCCTGCCCAGCCTGTGGGATGGAAACTCCAAACTGCCCCCAGGGGTTTGGGGAACCCCCAAATGCCCAGCCTTTCCCTCGGTGCTCCTTTATAGGAACACCGCTCATTCAAGCGTGCAAACACATATCACTCATTCCACAAACACACTTTTGGTGCCAGCCTCCAGGAGTCCACAAGAATGTGAACTGGTTCCTTCCCCTTATATGTCCCCATCTAATGAAGGAACAGACACCTGACACAGACCATAGCCACACACAGGGCAATAAGTGCTACGATCAGGATAAATACAGGTCTTTGGGGGACCACACAGGAGCCCAGCCCTCATTCCTGGGCAGTCAGGACAAATTCTTAGAGAAGGTGATATCTAGGAGGGAAAGAGTGAAAGTCAAGGGCCAGGTGCACGGGGAGGAGGAAGGAAAAAAGGAGGAGAGTGTCCCAGGCCTGGGGAACTAAGCCAAGTGCAAAGTTCTGAGAGGAGCGTGCCCAGTGGGCATCGTGACTTCATCAAGGGAAGGTGGCCTCCAACAGGTGACACAGGGGTGGACTACAAAGAAAATAGAAATCTATATCGGGGTATCAAGATTCTTCCCCCAAGGGCAATAGAGAAACTCACTGCCCTGAACAAGTAGGGTGCAGAATGCCACAGGGATGCTTCTTTGGCTAAAGTGGAAAAGGGCTTTACACGCGTTGGTCTGGACTGAATGCCCACCGATTATCCATCCACATTAAGGAATGGGGTGGGAGTGATGTGTTATGGGGACTGCCTGGTTCCCACGGGGAATAAGCCCTGCTCTCACTATCCCTGTCCTTGGCCCAGAATGCCTCTCCCCCATTCTCCACCTGACCACCTCCTACTCATCCTGTTAAGCCCCAATTCAAATGCCCCACGTCTGGGAAGTTGTCCCTGACCCCAGGGAGTTGGCTGCTCTGGGGACCCATGGCACCTTGTGCAGCAGTTTCTATTTTAGCCCCTGCCATGTTTCTGGCTCCCCTGTCTCTGCCCATCCCTCACCTGTCAGGGAACATTCCAGTTCCAAATTCAGCTCCTGTTTCTTATTCCACAGACACGCACAGACACACGGAGGCACACACTCCCTGGACTGTGTCCCACATCTCCACCCCAAGCCAGCCGACTCCTGCCTCCTTAGTCTCCAGCTGGTGTTCCACATGGACTCTTCATCGACTATCTGCATGTGTCCCCGGATGTTGGAGTGGGCACCTCAAATGCTTACACATGTCTGGTCTGAACCCCCACCCCACCCCGCCCCCTGGATCCGCTCCTCCTCCAGGAGCCAGTTCTGCTCTCATCTGCACGAGCTCAGTCATCAGCACCTGTTGCTTCTCGTTCATAATACCTCTCATGGTTTTAATGTTTTTTAAAAAATATTTTATTTTTTAAAGCAATCTCTACATCCAGCGTGGGGCTCGAACTCACAACCCCGAGATCAAGAGTCACATGCTCTACCGACTGAGCCAGCCAGGTGCCCCTGATTGTTTTAGTGTTTTACAAAAAATACATTCTTTTCATAATTGAAATAAAGTATAGTTACATGAAATAAGTCTCTTGAAGGGGCGCCTGGGTGGCTCAGTTGGTTGAGCGTCCGACTGTTAATTTCAGCTCAGGTCATGGGGTCGAGCCCCGAGTCTGACTCTGTGCTGTCATCACAAAGCCTGCTTGGGATTCTCTCTCTCCTTCTCTCTCTGCCCCTTCCTGCGCTCGCGTGCAAGCACCCTCTCTCTCTAAAAAAACAAACAAACAAACAAAACTTTAAAAACTTAAAAGAAATAACTCTCTTGGGGCCCCTGGGTGGCTCAGTCGGTTAAGTTTCTGACTTCAGCTCAGGTTATGATCTCACAATTTGTGGGTTCGAGCCCCACATTGGGCTCTCTGCTGTCAGTGCGGAGCTTGCTTCGGATCCTCTGTCTCCCTCTCTCTCTGCCCCTCCCCCACTTGCGCTCTCCTCCTCTCTCTCAAAAATAAATAAACATTAAAAAAAAAATAAGTCTCTTGAATGCCTTTGACTCCTCTCCAGGCCAACAGGCCCTGCTGTTGTTCAGACGGTCAAGGTCTCTCCTAGACACCACTTCCAGCCGTCTTCCATGCTCCTACAAGCTCTGCCCATGCGTCAAGAACGCTCTCAGCTTGGACTTCTCCCAGGAAATCCGGATCACGTGGGCAGTGGCCCATTTGTCCTCCTCGTGGGGGTGCCCAATGGGCAACTCAAAATTAACAGATCCAAACCCCAAATCCTGATTTAGCCCCGCCCCCAACCTACCCCTCCTCCATTTCTTTCCCCACCTTTACAAGAGGTCACACCAGGGGTGCCTGGGTGGCTCAGTCGGTTAAGCGTCTGACTTCAGCCCGGGTCACGATCTCACGGTCCGTGAGTTCGAGCCCCGCGTCGGGCTCTGGGCTGATGGCTCAGAGCCTGGAGCCTGCTTCCGATTCTGTGTCTCCCTCTCTCTCTGCCCCTCCCCGGTTCATGCTGTGTCTCTCTCTGTCTCAAAAATAAATAAACGTTAAAAAAATTAAAAAAAAATAAAATAAATTAAAAAAAAAGAGGTCACACCATCTTTCCAGGTGTTCGGGTCAAAAACCTTGACTCCAGTCATCCTGGATCCCTCTCTCTCTCTCCATAGGCTCTACCCTTAAAATATATGCAGAATAAGACCACTTGTCACCCCCGTCACCCGGATACCTTTGGCCCAGCCACCTACATGACTGCGATCACTTCCTAAATGACGTCCCTGCTTCCTCTCCAAACCCCTTCACAGTCTACAGGCACAGACTTAGGATGGTTCAGTTTATGATTTTTCGACTCTCCGATGGTGTGAAAGTGATATGCGTTCAGTGGAAACCATACTTCAGATTTCGAATTTGGATCTTTTCCCAGGCTGGCGATTTGAGGCGCGATCCTCTCTCGTGATGCTGGGTCCTGGCAGCCACGGCACCCCGCCAGCCACGCAATCAGGAGGGTGAACAACTTATGCACAGACAACCTTCCTGTGCCCAGACAGCTATTCTGCTTCTCACTGTCTGTACAGCATTCAGTAGATCCCCTGACACAGTCAACACTTTATTATAAAATAGGCTTCGCGTTAGATTTGCCCAACTGCCGGCTCGTGTAAGTGTTCTGAGCGCGTTTAAGGTCGGCCAGGCTAAGCTATGATGTTCGGTAGGTTAGGTATATTACATGCATTTTTCCACTTACGGTATTTTTGATTTACAACGGGTTTATTGTGACGTTACTACACTAAGTCGAAGAAGATGGGTATTTTCCACCCAGCAAACGGAGCAATTCTGTTAAAGCCAGAGACGGATCGTGGCTCTCCTCATGTCCCTTATCTGCTCCTGTGGCTCCCGTCCGGGTCAGAGTAAAAGCCACAGGAAGTGGTCACTTACAAGCCTCCTCCTCTTGACTTCTCTGACTTCTCCTCCTCTGAGATCTTCCTCCAGGCATCCACACCTCCTTACTATTTCTCTGACATGCTGGGCATGCTCCGTGCTCATGGTCATTACACTGGACCCTCTTCCCAGAATGCTCTTCCCCCAGAGACCTATATGGCTCACTCCCGCCCCTCCTTCAGACATTTTCTCAAATGCCACCTTCTCCGCAAGGCCGTCCTTGACCATCAAATTTAAAATTGGAAACCGAGAGTGCCTGGCCGGCTCAGTTGGCGGAGTGTGCAACTCTTGATCTCAGGGTTGTGAGTTTGAGCCCCACGTTGGGTATGGAGGTTACATAAAAATAAAATAAATAAAATAGGGGTCCCTGGGTGCCTCAGTCCATTAAGCGTTTGACCCTTGGTTTCGGCTCAGGTCATGGTCTCACGGTTTGTGGAACTGAGCCACGTGTCGGCCTCTGCACTGACAGCATGGAGCCTGCTTGGGATTCTCTCTTCCTCTCTCTCTGCCCCTGCCCTGCTCTCTCTCTCTCTCTCCCTCTCAAAATAAATAAACATTAAAAATAAAGAAATACATGGATCGATCGATAAAATTGGAAACTCACCTCAAACCCAGCACCCCCTCCCCCTACTTCCCTACTTTGTCTTCTCCGCGGTACATTATCGCCACCATGGATGTTACTGGCTTGTTTCTCATCTCTTTCCTTTCCTAGACAAGGACTGCCTGAGGGCAAGGATTTTGTCTGTTTTGTTTTCTGCCATGTCTCCAAGATCTAGCACAGTCAGTCCATAGTAGATGTTCAGTTAATTTTGATTAACGGAGTGAAAGTCAGACCCTTGATCGCCTCTCTCTTGTCGGCACAATAAAGTTCAACATTCAAGGCCTCCCTCACTGGCCTCACCTCTTACTCATGCACACCCTCTCACCTGAGAGCCAAAGCAGGCTCCTCGCGTTCTCCGAACACTCCCCAGCCTCACCCCAGTGTCTCTGGACACACTCCTTCTGTCCTGAATGCCTGCACCTCTCCCTGCAACAATCCTACTCCTCCAACACCCAGCTCCAATGTCACTGCCTCTGGGAAGCCACCCTGGGTCCCTCACATACTGAAACCATTGTCTGTCTCTCCCACTACATTAATTACATCTTAAGTGCAAAGCAGTGGCTGGAGCATGGCATCCTGGGTAATGTTTGATAAATGAATCAACGATTAAATGAGTGTAAGACTGATATCCGAAAGGCAGAGTTTAAGGTGAAGGGCACACATCCATTCTTTATTCATTTTTCATGCTGCCATTTGATTTTTTTTCAATGTTTATTTCTTTTTAAGAGAGAGAGAGACAGAGCGCAAGCAGGGGAGGGGAAGAGAGAGAGAGGGAGACACAGAATTTGAAGCAGGCTCCACGCTCTGAACTGTCCACACAGAGCTTGACGTGGAGCTCGAACTCACAAACCGTGAGATCGTGACCTGAGCCGAAGTCTGATGCTTAACCGACTGAGCCACCCAGGTGCCCCTTTCATGCTGCCGTTTAAAATGCACCTCAGTAAGTGATGCTTAGCGTGACACTGGGGCTCTCTGAGGACATAAGCTGTGTCTCCCCCTCCTGCCCTCTCTCCACAGGGCCAGACACTGGGCTCTGGGAGTGCACCCACGACCCAGTCCACCGGTTCACCCAGCACACAGGAGAGCACTCTGGACCAGGAGCCAGGTAGCGCCTTCGCTGCCCCTGGTTCCCTGTAACCCTGGGCAAGTGCCTGTAGCGGGTGAGTCCTGTTGAATGGGGGGGGGGCACCACCAATGCTTGCTCTGTGGGGCGCCCAAGGCTGAGGTCTGGACAACTGGGAAGGGTGTGGCCGCCTCTCATGCCAGGCTGCGTCTAAGCTAGTCTCGGGCCAGATTTCCAGGGAAGGAGAGATGGCTGGAACAGTGTCTGTAGCCTGTCTGCCAGCCAGCTAACCTGTGCCCACGGTCTGGGAGAAGCGCCAGGACCAGACACACAGGGCAGCAGGGGGCTGGCCCAGCTCCAGAGCAACACCTTGGCAGCCCTGGGGAAAGGAAGAGGGAGTGTTTGGCTTGAGGTCAAGAAGGTCTGGGCCAGGGCACAGAGGGGACAGCTGGAGGGAGGGTGTTATATGGCTGCTGTCTCAACAAGATGCTGGCAAGGACCAGAAAAGGAGCATCTGCTACTGACTAGCCCCCATCCACTACCCCTCTACATACAGCTAAGATCTTTCCATTAGTGTCAGAGTGAGCCGGGCTCCAGGCTTAAATGCCGCCCCCCCCCCCCCCCGCCTTGTATATAGGAAATAGAATCTCGGGGGGGGGGGGGGGGAGCAGGCTTTAACTTAGATTTCCTTTCCCCAAAGACAGAAGGGTTCCTGCGTCCTGCTGGGAGCGGAAACTAAAGGAAAAGAAGTGGTCACCCTGCATCAGACCAGTGAACTGAGAAATCCCAGGGAAAGAGGGGCCAGAGCCTGAGTCTGGATGAAGTGTTGGGGGAAAGTGGGAAGGGTAGGGGCTCAGAGGCTGGAACTCTGGAGGAGGCTTTTGGTGGAGGAGGTTTTCGGAGGGGAGTGCTAGAAGTTCCAAGGCCATAAAATCGAGGGGGTTCCAACCTCCAGCAAATCCCCAGGGAGGTGAGGAGCTCTGGGGGTAAAGATCCAGGGTCCAGAACGACGGCTGGGCTGCTGAGCGGCTGAGCGCCGAGAGGGTTGGGGTAGAGGAGGGAGCAGGGGTTCTGGAGCCCCATCCCAGGCAGGGATCACGCGGGGTGGGGAACACAGGCGCAAGAAGTCCCAGGGTTTCGACCCCACTGCGCTGGGCGTGAGCCGGCGGCTGGGCGGGGCCGGGCTGGGGGCTGGGCCGGGGTCCCGGGGGCCGGGGCGGGGCCGGGCTGGCGCTGCGCAGCCGCGGGGCGGCCGCCGCGCATGCGGGGCTCACACGGCTGCAGCCGGCGCCGCTGCCACTCCCGGGAGCATGAAGGACCGAACCCAGGAGCTCCGCACGGTGAGTCCGGCCCCAGCGCGTCGCCGCTCGCCGCCCGCGCCCGGCGCGCCGCCCGCTCCCCGCCCGGCCTCGGCGGCCACCCGGCGACAGCCCCTGCGTCCTCGACCCGGCGGGAAGGAGCGGTGCGGAGCCGAGGACCGCGACCCCCCTCCGGGTCCCGCCCCTCGGACCCACTCGGGGTCACGGGCTCGCGTGAGCTCGGCGCCGTGGGCCCGCGGGCTGGCGGCCGGAGCCCGGGATCCTGGATAAACTTTTCGGCGTCCCCTTGTTTTGAGGGGTCGGAGGGCTATTATCGGATACCGGTGGCGGGACAGAGGGCTGACCTCTCCCGTAGCCCGCGCGGAGCAGGTCCCGTCTCTGTCCCCACACTGTGCCTCATCACCGACCCTCCTGTCCCCCGCACTGGTAGAGACAGACGGCGGGACCGCAGCGGGAAGGGGCCGGGGGCGGTCCCCTGCTCAGAGCCCAGCTGCGGGGCGCTGCGGAAACCGGGCCGCCGGGTGGGGCTGGGCTCTTCGGGCGGGCGCTGTCCCGCGGGCCGCCCCCGTCACCTGTAGCTCCCATCACCTGTGGCTCCCCATCCCGGTCACGCTCGGGGTCTGCTGCCCGCCCAGGTCCCAGAGGGGTCAGATTCGCCCCCCATCCTCCGGTCCACCTTCCTAGCCCCCGAGCAACCCCGACCCTGGTGGTGTTTTCAGACCCTTCCCGGGTTCGTGGTCTGGTTCCAACCTGAACCTATCTATTTTTCCACCTGTGTCTCGGGGCCCCCGGGGTGTGGCTCCCGGGGCGGGGTTCGTGGGGAGTAAGAGGATCCGCAAAGGTTCTGACCAGAGCCCACCCTTTCCCAGCCCTGACCCAGAGCCCTGCCGCCTGTTTCTCATGCACCCCCCTCCCCAGCCTCGGGTGGCCGCTGACGTTTACCAGGGTATTCTCACCTTTGCCCTTAGAGGTGGCAAGCCTGGGGGCCCCGCGGGAGCATTGAAGGAAGTGAAGCCTGCCTGTGGGGAGGGGGACATGAGGACTCTAGACCAGGCTGACCCTTGTCTGATCCCCTAGTTGACCACCCTGCTGGCTGGCAGGTGCCCTTCCCGTACCACTCATCTGGGGGGGGGGGCACTAGCTCGGTGGCCCCTCAGAGCCCTCCCTCTGCTGCCCTACCTGGAGCCAGAGACATAGGTCCTCTCATAGGGAAAGTTTCAAGTGTGCTTTGGGCTTTTGATCTCATGGCCTGACCTCTCTGTCCAGAGGCTCCCCGCATTTGTGCCCCGTCTCCCCCATTATACCAGTCTTGTGTCCTGGGCAGCGCGGAGCTGCGACCTGTACCACCCTGCCTCTATCTCCCCCTGGCTCTGGCTACTGGCCCCACCCTCCCATCAGACCTTTTATTCCTGGCCAAGTGCCCGGCCCCTAGGGTAAACCCCACGAGGTTTCAAAGGAAGAAGATGGTCCCTCATGTCATATATGATGTCTAAACACTTCCCCCGCCAGCCCTTGCGGTTGCCCTCAAGCTTCCTGTGCTACGTTGAGTCAGAAAGAATGTTATCTTGGCGATGTATGTCCACGTGGTGCATTTGCTGATGTTTGGGTGCCTGGTGGGTCAGACGAGAGTATATGTGGGAACCAAGTGGTCAGGGAAACGCAGTCCTTTCCATGTGACAGGATCTGTGGCTCATCAGCCTTCATCCCCTCTGATAAAGGGGAAACTGAGGCACAAGAGAGCAATGGCAAGTCTGGTAGTGTGCAAAAGCGATGGTAGAAAGGGGCTTTGCCTAGTCCCGAAGATAGACTTAGGCCTGGCTGGGCGGGGAACCACCAGGAGAGCTAGGGTTGTAGGGAGGTTGAACCCAGGTGTTTGGCTCTGATGTGTGTCTTTGTGACCCCTCACCCCCACCCCCTACCCCCACATACACCTAAACACTAGCCAGCGTGGTCCCCTAGAGGGTGAGGCCTGGCTTCCCTGTGAATTGAGGGGGGCTTCCTCTCTAGACCCCACCCCTCAGGCAGTCAGAACCCATGGAGGTTTGCTGTATCCACTGCTGGGTGGCCCTGCCCATTGGGCGTCTCTTGCAACCTCCAGGAGCCCACACTGTGTGGGGTGGAACAGGTAGTCTGTGGGGGGCTATCGTTTCCCACAAGTCCCCCTCCGGGCCTCGAGTTCCCCGCTATATAGCGGAGATGAGACACCTAGAACCCAGTTTCTCAGGGCAAGGGGTAGTCACAGGTCTCCTGAGTCGCCTCCGTATTTCGGGGAGACCTTGAACCCCAGGAGCCAGAATTTTCAGATTAGAATCCCCAGGACCCAAGAGGCCGGTACTGGCTGGGCTGGACAGAGGTGGTGCTCGGGACAGTGACTTGCACCACCACCAACCCTCCCTCCCTTCTCCCCCCTCCTCCTTCCCCACCCAACGCCACCACATTTGGAAGGAAGGCAAAGGGAGCTTATTTATAAAAGTCACACTTGGGGAAGGAGCTGGCGCATTTCCTCAGCGCTCTGCAGGCCAGGCCCAGCCCTCCAGCCTCTCCCATCACTCATAAGGCTGATTCTCTAGTTGTGCAGACAGACCGAAGGGATCATTGGGGGCCCTCAGAGATCAAAAGGGCAACCCAAGGGCCTAAGAGGGGCAAAGACTAGCCCAGGGGCACACAGCCAGAGAGACTTGGGGCAAAGTGTCCCTGGGCAGCCGCATCTGGCACGCAGCTGCCTCCTTCCCCCAATTCAGAGGCCTCTCTGGTTTTCTTTCTGAGAACCAGAAGTTCTCAGACCTACCCCTCCCCGAGCCCAGGACGGTGTTTATCTTTGTCCCGAGTCGTGTGCGACACAGGAGGCCTGCTGCGGAAGCCAGAGGATGGAGAGGAGGGAGTGTTGGGGCAGCCAGACCCTGGGAGAAGAGAACTTGGGGTGGCCCAGAAAGAGGAGTTGGATTTAGATGGGGGGAGGGAAGGTGGTCCAAAAGGAGAGACCCGCATGAGTAAAGGCAGAGAGGTTGGAATGCCCAACCGAGAGTGGTAGGTGGTCTGACGCCTGCTCACTGGAGCAGCAGGGGCAGGCCCGGAAGGGAAAACCCCGTGGGCCCCTCTGTCCCCCAGCTTCCCTTTTCTCTCTCATTGCCGGGAAGAGACAGGGTGCCCTAGGCAACACCAGGCAGGTTCTTGCCTTAACCTCTCTGTGCCCATTTCACCCATACAGTGGAGCGAGTGGGATCCGCCTTGCAGAGTGGAAGAAATGGGGATGTAAGAGTAGGCCTCCTTCCCTCCTCTGACCTCCTTGGGGTGCAGCGAATTTGGGCACATTTTCATCTGGGGTGCAGCCGGAATGACCTCCAGGGACTGTCTAGTCCAACCTCCCCTTTCACAGATTGGAAAGCTGAGGTCTGGAAGGGGCCAGGGTGTTATCTAAGGTCACACCATGTGTTGGAGGGTGCCAGGCAGAGGCCAGCTCATCTCCTGGGGCTGAGGCTGCCTCCTGGAGCTGCCCTGGGGGCCTGCTAAGGGGCAGGGATCTGGTGAAGGGCACACACAGGATGCAGAGAGGGGGAAGGGATCAGATGCGGGGAGCCCTTCTTTACTGGGGATGCAGCTTGGCCTCGCATACCCCTGACTCAGCTCTGGGTCTGTCCGCTCTGGTGGTATTGACTTTGATTCGTCATTAAAAAGGGGGGGGGGGGGATATAGTCCTCGAGGCAGACAACAGCAACTCCTGCTCAGGAGGAATGAATCAGCCCTGCTGGCTGGCCTCCCACTCTCCATCCCTGGGGACAGGCCTGGAGGCTGCCTGGCCTCCGAGGCTCTTGGAAGAATCACTTTTGTTTCCAGGAAGGTATCCTGGAATTCTGGAACCTCTGCCAGGAGAGACCACCAGGGCTGTCTGACCTCCACTAGAAGGTTGGGGGCTTCTGCCAAGTGCGGCTTTCATTCCTGATTGCTTGGGCCAGAGCCTATGGAGAGGAGTAAGACCAGACCAGTGGTTCTCAACCCCTGGGGTGGGGGGAGCTTTTTAAAAACAGCCTCCCCAGCCCCACCCCCTGAAAGTCCAATTCAATCTCTCTAGGATAGAGTCCTGGAAGCTGGTGGGGGTTTTTTAAGCCCCCAAGGAATTATGGTCCTGGAACAGGGTTGAGAACCGTGGAGGGATGAACAAAAAAAATCATGACAAGTAAAATATTGGTTGGATGTGAGAAGAAAAGGAAGAATGTGAATGTACCCCGGTTTCTGATATGAGGGTCCTCGGGAATGGAGGCTCAGGAGAAAGAGGTGGAACCTCGTTTGGGCCAGATGGCAGGTAGGGTACATCACAGGATGCCTGGGTGGGTTTTTTCTAAAGATGTTTGCAGCTTCCAGCTTGTGACCACTCCAGGCTCTAACTGCCGCCTCCAACTGCCACTGGGGACCCTCAAGTCTCCGGTCTAGTCCAGCCCTCTTTCTGGAGCCGTGACTGTCACTCGCAGAAGGCTGGCAGATTTCTAAGGGAGCTGGGGCCCTCATGATTTAAAACTATCTGGGTGGCCCCTGTGTGCCTGTAGGTGATGTCTGCCCTGACCATCCCCGGACACTAGGAGATAGCACACCAGCCTACTTCCTACTTCCTTTTGGGTCAGGAGCGTGTCTGGGTTTGGGGCTTGTCATTTACTCAGTGTCCCATGAGACCTGACCTCAGTCTCAGTTAACCTGGAGGATGTCTCTAGAAAGGTGCCACAGGGCATCAGCCTAGATGTGGATGAGGTTGCGGGGGGGCAGCAAAATCATGAGCCGTCAGATTCTCACAGAGTAGAATAAGGATCTGAACAAATGAAGAAATGAAACAGAAAAAAAAGTCCTTCACTTGAGCCTAAAATCCAACCAAGTAGACAGTGGTAGGGAAGGGCTTGGGGTTTTCCTGGGCAGGAAGTGCTATATGATCACTGATACAATCATATATCATATATCGTACTGATTTCTGGTTGCATTAACAGAGGTAGACCACATAAAAAGAGGGAGGGGATGGGTCAGCTCTTTGGTACCATTCAGACCACAATCAGCAGCAAATTCAGTCTGTATCATGTACTGCAGGAGAAGATAGAGGCTGAACCAAGTAAGTCTGGGGCAAGGACTGCAACTTCGGGCCCTAGGAAGGATCTGAGGGGAAGGGAATAGCCAACATGAGTAGAAAAACCCAGAGAAGATGCTGATGCTGTCTTTAGATCTCTGGCAAGTCCAGCCCAAGGAGAGGGCACCAACAGGTTCTTTATGGCCTAGGGCCAAACTGTACAGGAAAGGGACAATTGGAGCAGTCCAAGATGGGCAGAGCTGCCCAGGAAAGGTAGTAAGCTCACCATCACAGGAGGTGTGCAAGCTGAGTCTGGAAGCCGAGGCCAAGGTGATTTTTCAGGTCCCTCAGGGCCTGAGAGTCTGTGGTTGTGGTTCCAGTAGAGAAGGGAATAGTGCAGGGGGAAGCAGAGGAACAAGATAGTGACCCTGGGGAGCTGGGGAAGGCTTCTGGAAGGAGGCAGCATCCAAGGATGAGGGGAATGAATGGCAGCTTCATGGAATCGGCATTCCAGGCAGAGGGCATTGCATGGGGAAAGGGAAGACAGTTGGGTGGGTCATCGAAGCAGGGAAATGGTTATAGGTGGGGCGTGCTGGGTCCAATTTTAGGCTGCAGCAGTGAGGTGATGAAGGGTGGTGGGCGAAAAGTCCCGAGAGGAAGAAGTGCTGAGACTTGGTAGGGAAGGGGTCCCCATGGAGAATCCCCTCAGGGTTTTGCTTGGAGCCACCACTGGTGTGACCAAGGCTGTGAAGTCAGGCCCTAAACCCTCCAACCAGCTTTGGGGCTAATCTGAACGCCACCTTCAGGACAGACCCCAACCTGGGGGCCCCCACCAGGCCCTGGCCCCAGGTATCCCCTTCCTCAGCTCTGCCCTCATTGACACAGGGCCTGGAGGAGAGCGTGGGCATCTTTCCTGCCAACCCTGTGCTGGAGAAACTTCTTCAGTCTTCTGGGGAGGCTGTGGAGGGAGCAGGTCAAAGCTCCTGGATGCATGGAGAAGATACATCCTCATTTTACAGATGGGCAAGCTGAGGCCCGGGGAGAGCCATCAGCCCAGATCCCAGGGGTCTCTGGCAGCGACTCTCATCCTTGGAAACTCTGATGCCCTTGTCTTTGGCCCCCGCCAGTCATTACTCTTTCTGGGAGGGGAGCTGGAAAATTCTCCTCAGTCCTTTCCTGTCCACCCTTGTCCCTCTCTAGACACCAAAAAGACAGGGCAGGGTGCTGAATGGCAGGCACTCCTAGGGCCACCTCCCAAGCTGGCAGCCTGCCCTGAAGGGGGACCTGGGCTCCTCCAGACTGCACTCTGCCTCAGTTTCCCTAGGGAGTGCTCTTTCAGCTTAGCTCCCGGGCCTGGCAAGGCCCAAAAGTGTAGAAATGGCTCCTAGATTTTCTTTGTCTATAGGTGGGCTCGGTTGGGGGGAGGGGGCCACCTGGTAGCAGCCACAGACACTTGTGGGAGCGAGGATTTATTTTAGCTGCTGGGGGAGGAGGTGTGATCTCTTGATGAGAGGGGCCTGTCAGAGACGCCTCCAGGAAGCTCCCAACCAACCCCGTCTCCTGGTTGGTCCCACTCCGGTGGGGCAGTAGGACCCCGAGAGCCCCAGGGGCACAGCCCTTTACAGAACATGCTGTGCTTTCCCACCCTTTCTCTGCCCTCTGTCCCTGCGGCCAGGCATCGCTGTCCCCACTGCAGACAGGAGCAGACAGACCCAGAGGGCACGTCCCTCAGTCAGCCCCTGCTGGGTGCAGAACCTGGGTCCCTCCCCAGCAGGCTAGCTGGGCCCAGCCCTCTGGATCCCTCAGCTTCACCGACCCTCGACCTCCCTCACTGCCCCTATCCTTGGCTCTGACCCTGACGTAAGAGAGATTGAGGTGAACGCCAGTGCTGAGCCAGCTCATGCCTGCCCTGTGGGGTGCTAAGATATGAGATGTGACCAAGCCTGAGATCCCCAGTCCAGGGCGAGGCCGGTCCTGCCCTGGGTATCCTGGCTTTGGCTGTGGAGACGGACTTGCCCTTGCCAACAGAGTGGGCTGCCCCTGGCGACTGCAGGTGCCTAAGGCGGACAGTAATGAGCACGGCCAGTGCACTGGGAAGTCAGAGGTGTAATTACCCCGCCCCCCCCCCAGGGTGGGGGGCTTTTATACGGCTGCTCTCAGGGTGGTGGGGTGTGGCTGCACCTGTAGCTGGGGCCTAGGGCAGGCCCTGAGCCAAGTGACATGACTGGTCTTGCCAGGCCCACCTCTGAGCCTGGAGGGAAAGAGGATGGAGGTCTGATGTCAAGAATGACAAGAAGAGGGGCGCCTGGGTGGCTCAGTCGGTTAAGTGTCTAACTTCAGCTCAGGTCACGATCTCACAGTTCATGGGTTCGAGCTCCGTGCCAGTCTCTCTGCTATCAGTGTGGAGCCCACTTTGGACCCTCTATCTCCCTTTCTCTCTGTCCCTCCTCCGCTGGCACTCTCCCTCTCTCTCAAAAATAAATAAACATTAAAAAAAAAAATTTTTTTTAATTAAAAGGAAAAACAGAATGACAAGGAGAGAACAGAGTTCACAGAGCCCCGTGCAGGCAGTGTCTCTCAGGCCTGCCTGAGGGGCTGTGGGACGGCCTCTTTCTGAGTCATCCTACCTTTTTAGAGGCAGGTGTTGTTGGCACATGGGCCTCCCCTTCCTGGGTGCCCCTAAGAAAGGGAACTTGGGAACTTTGGGCCCCATCTTAATTAAAACCTTCAGGCCCAGAAAGGAGAGAAGAACGGCTTCCAGGCAGCCTGTCTCAGGCCAGGTCTGTGAGTTGGGGCCACTGGCCAGGGGACCCAGCCTTCCCAGCTGTCCCCTAGGGTGAGGGGCATACTGGGAGGACCCCAGTCCTGCGGGGAAGGGGCAGGCAGCTGGGTAAAGGAAGGAATCCCTGGCCTAGAGGTGGAGACCCGGTGCGGTCACCAGTTCGACAGGCCAGGCCTCTCTCCTTATGCTGGGTCCCCCGGGGTCCTCCAGGTCTCACTGTGGCCGGGAGCCGAGGGCACAGCCGGACCTCGTCCCTGCCAAGGTGACGGAGGGCAGCGGTCAGGGCCCTGGAACTGAGCTGCTGAGTATAGATGCGGGGCAGTTTGCGGCCCCAGGTCCAGCGGGCCCCAGTGGGCCCACCACAGGTCCGCTCATGTGTCCACACCCCTGCACAGGCCAAGGACAGCGATGATGATGACGATGTCACTGTCACCGTGGACCGAGATGGCTTCATGGATGAGTTCTTTGAACAGGTGGGAGCCGGCACACCCCACCTCCTTGGGCAGACCTCCAAGGCAGAGCTCGGGGCGGGGCGGGGGGCCCACATCCGTCCTCTGAGCCAGGCCCAGGGCCCTTACACCAAATAACAGACCCATTCTGAGGGAGAATAGACTGAAGCTCAGAGGGGAGCAGAGTTTAGGATTGGACTCGCCCACTCCTCCCCATCCCGTTCTAGAAGGATAGTTGGAGCCCCTGCCCCCATTGCCCCCCTCCCCCCTGCCCCGCCTCCCGAAGCCTGGTCCAGCCTCTCCCTGAACCTGACTGCCAGCCCCAGTCTGGGCCAGCCCCGGGCCCACGAGCCCCCTCCCTGGATCTCCCCCTGCCCGCCTGGCCTTGGTGCGCAGGTGGAGGAGATCCGTGGCTTCATTGACAAGATCTCGGAGAACGTGGAGGAGGTGAAGCGGAAGCACAGTGCCATCCTGGCCTCCCCCAACCCTGACGAGAGTGAGTGTGGAGGACTGAGGGGCGGGTTTGGGGCCTCCAGGAAGGCGCTGCTGCCCGGGAGGGGCTCCCGGAACCCCAGCACCCTCACCGTTGGTCGGCAGAGGGGTACCTTGGCGTGGCCGGGACGGGGAGGGCCCCTGTGGAAAGCTTCGGGAAACACAGTTGGCCCAGGCGTGGGGCGGGGTTCAGCGCCCGGGTCCCACGCGGACTTGTGCGGAGTGGGGCGGCCATCCTGGGGCCTGGGTGGCATCGGGCGCCAGCCCCACCCTCTCCAGGTAAGCTGGGTAGGCGGGTGCTGCCCGGCTCCAAAGGAAGCCTCCCCGCCCAGCCCCTCCCCTTCCCGAGCCTCCTGGGGGAGCAGATGGCAGTGCCGAGGCTCAGCGCCGTGGGAGGGCAAGCCGGCCGAGCGGGAGGAGCTTCCGGAAAGAGCTGGCAGCCACTGGTACCCCGGGGCTGGGCATTATCAGGATTCCAGGAAGTCACCTTTCTCCCTCTGCACAAGGAGCCTCTGTGTGTCTGCATTCCGCTCTGTCCCCAGACAGGTCCTCCTGACCCTGCCGTCACAGTTGCCGGGGAGGTGCTGATCGCTGCGCTGCCCTGTGTGGGGCTGGCGGCATGCGGGCCCCAGATTCCTTCCCCTCGGCCCCAGGGAGTCCGCGACAGGGCTGGGGTCCCGGCCCGCGACCTGGACGGTTGACTGTGCATATATGCACACAGCTTCTGTCTGCTCATCTCCTCCCTCACCTCTCCAGCCCTTTTGGGAGGCACCAGCCCACGGGGCCCCAAGAATGCAAAGGGGAGGCTCCCATCCCTGGGTGGGCCAGGCGAAGTGCTCAGGGCTGGGTTTCTGTGTCCTCGACAGCAGTGCGTCTCCATCCATAGGCCCTCAGCCCTGGTTCCACTGGTGTCCTCAAGCGCCCAGAAGACCTCTCTCCACAGCCCCCAAAGAGTGCTTGAACGTGAGACCAGTGCCAGGCCCTTGGGAAGCAAAATGAGTCCGCTGGGAGCCAGGAGACTGTGCTGGGAATGGGTGGGAAGGAGAGAGGGGTCACCCGGGGCAGGGCACACATTCGGTGTGGCCGTCATGCACTGGCCCTCTCCCCAGCGGTTTGTCTGGGAAGGCAGCTGTGACATGGTGGGTTTCAGTGCGCATGTGTGTGAGTCCGCGTGTGCCCCCGTGTGGGCCCCTCCTGATGAGAGAGGGGGCTGCCTGTGAGAACAGAGTACTTGCAAGAGCTGGGGCATTGGCCTGTCACCCGCTGGAAGACGGGGAGAGTGTGGGGCAACGGAGATGCCAGTCCGTTTCTCTTGGCTCCCCTGTGCCACCTTCCACACGAGGTCTCCCCGAGTCCCACAGTCGGTAGCGACCCGCTAGGATTGGCCCCGTGAGCTGAGCAGTCAGGACCAGCCAGCGGTCACTGATGTGGGCTCACGGGCCATTCCTCATGGGGAGGGGACTCCTTCTAGGGCAGAGGGCGCCGTTAACAAGGAGTGACTGGGAAAGATGGCAGTGGGGGGGGGGGGGGGCTCGCCCAGGCCGAGGCTTGCTCGGTCTCCCCTGGGCGCGGCCATCCGGGCCGGGCTATTTTGGGTCTGAGCAAAAGCGGCTGAGACGTCAGAGCAGCTGGTAACTAAGTTCCCTTTGTTTGAACGAACGAGGCGCCCTCCTCCGCTCCTCGAAGCCCCCCACCTCATGATCCACTTGGTAGGCACCCCCCCATCAACCGCTCTAAGCCCCTCCCAACCCCTTACAGGAGAGGCCCCGGCCCCAGAGGAAAACAGACGGTGGATAAGAAAGGCTCAGTCCTGGTTTCTCCAGGAAGTAGAGCCCTGGGGTCGCCCTGAGGCTGGGGCGCTGTCCGGAGCCGTTGCTGCATCACCCCACGGGAGAGCAGCCCCCTGGCCCCCCTCGGCCGGCCAGGCCCTCGCTGGGGGTTGAGCAAGCTGAGTACCCCCATGGCCTCTCCCAGCTTTAGAGAGGTGGTCCCGAGAAACACTAGGTCACGGCCTTCCCCCAACTTCCCCTCTTAGGCCCAGCCACCTGCTGCTTCACGGCCAACTGTGGGCCGAGGCCCACCTCTTTGAGGCGCTTCTCCGCCAGCTCCCATCCAGGCCAGGTGCCTCACGCCCCCGCCTACCCGCCGGGCTCAGCACCTGGGAAGGGGGGCTCTAGCAGAACAAGGTCTACCCCACCCAAGGTGCTTGCTTCGGCCTCTCCGGCCCCTGGCTCTGTCACCCCCTTGGCTGGATGCTCCCCCCCTGCGCCAGAGCTACCAGGTAGCGCTAGGTGAGCCCGCTCCCCCCACCTTCGACTCAGGCAGGCATCAAGTAAATGTCCCCCGGCGCCAACTCCAGCATTGCCAGCTGCTCCACAATTATTTCTGCCTTAAATTTAGACCCATCTGTTATCTGCAGGGGGTGGGAGAGCCAGCAAAGGAGGAAGGGAGGCTCCTCGGAAGGCAGCACAGAGGGAGCTAGGCGATAGCTGGTGTGGCCCCCGCCCAGGATCGGAGGGGCAGGCCGAGCCTTAGCCGGGGGGAAGGGGGAAGACCCAGGACCCAGGCTCTGCCCAGAGCCCCCCGCTGGGCCCCCTGGGCCAGAGGCTGCGCCTGAACGGCGGGCGGCAGGGGAACCCCGGGTGTCTACCCTGTACCCCTTCTGCCTCCCCAGAGACGAAGGAGGAACTGGAGGAGCTCATGTCTGACATCAAGAAGACAGCGAACAAAGTTCGCTCCAAGTTAAAGAGTGAGTCTGGGCTCCAGGCCTTGCCTGGGAGGTGGAGGGGCCCTCTGGACCCGCTTCCTGTGTGTAGCCGTGGGGGTTCACTAACTCTGAAGGGTACATTGGGCCTTGCTTTCCTTTATGAGGGTGCCATCATGCGCCCATTCCCTCAACTGCTGCCTGGCAAGGCTTGTTTGTGCCAGGCTCTGGGCTGGGCCTGAGGACGCAGGGGCCCGAGGCTTCACTGAGGGAGTGCTCCCCTCTGAGCATTGTCCCCCACTGCAGCTAAAGAGGGTTCAGGGAGTGGCCAGCGTCACAGATGTGCCCACCCCACAAATGCACAGGACCGGGGGCCGTGTGCTCTGCAGGTTGTGGCCACCAGGCCCTCCCCACTCTGGGCATGGCCCCTTGCTGGGCGCACAGGAGGCAGGGTGGGCCTGAGCCACCAGGCCTAGCGCACAGTGGGCATTCACACCCATAGCGTGGCGTGCACTTGAGGCCTCACAGATGGGCCGCATGTATGCACACGCCGAAGCGTGCGTCATGCGAATGGGCCCTTGTTGCCCCCCACCCCCATCAGTCCCGCGCTCCCTCCTCCTCTGCGTCCCATGTGACCCCACTTACAGACCACAGGAGATCCTCTCTAGGGGAGGAGGTCCTGAGCCAGATCCTGGGCATGTGGGTCAGGGGGATGGGCAGTGGCAAGGGAGACAGGCTATGGCTCGGCAGCCATTCGTTCCCCCAGGCATTGAGCAGAGCATCGAGCAGGAGGAAGGCCTCAACCGCTCATCCGCAGACCTGAGGATCCGAAAGACACAGGTGCCGCAGGCAGGCCTCAGGGTGGGCAGGCGGGCGCTTGAGGCTCTGGTGTTCGGTGGGGCCGGGCCTGACACCTGCACCCCCACCTCGGATCCCCAGCACTCCACGCTGTCCCGCAAGTTCGTGGAGGTCATGTCCGAGTACAACGCCACGCAGTCCGACTACCGCGAGCGCTGCAAGGGCCGCATCCAGAGGCAGCTGGAGATCAGTGAGCTGGCGGGGCGGGGCCGGGGCTTGGGGGCGGGGCCGGGGCCAGGGCCGCCGCCGATCTGCGGGGTGTGCCGGACTCGGTGTGACCCCTCCTCGCAGCCGGCCGGACCACGACCAGTGAGGAGCTGGAGGACATGCTGGAGAGCGGAAACCCGGCCATCTTTGCCTCCGGGGTGAGTGTGCACCACACCCCTCCCACCGGGCCCCCAGGTGTGCTGGGACAGGGCAGTATTTGGACACAGCCACCTTTTAGGCCTCGGAGAAGGCGGAGTCCCAGAGAGGAAAAGGGACCAGGCTGAGGCCACATGAACGTTAGTGGCGGAGGTAGAATTAAGACCCATGTCTCCCGGGTCCTCCCAGTTAGGTCCACTTCCTTGCTTCTCCTGTCCATTTGCCAGCCAGGGGTGCCTTCCACTATCCTCTGGGCCTTTTTCCTTTCCTGGGGAACACGGTGCCCTTGGCCGTCTCTCCATTCAGGTGAAGCTTGAGCAGGGGGGCTTTCTGAAGGAGGTGGCCCACAGGGGGTGGAAGGCGGCTTGGGGACGTGGGTTCCAGGAGGAGAGAAGGGAGAGGCAGTTGCCCTCTCTGGGAGGCAGAACAGAAGGAGAGGGGAAGAGAGAAAAGCAGTTCAAGGCCTGGGTCCTTGGGACAGTCAACTTGGGCCGTACAAGACTGGTGACAAGAACTACCACTTAGTTACCGTGTGGCAGGCACAGGCGGGGAGTGTTATTAGCCCCGTATTGAGGAGGAGAAATCCATCTCAGAGAAGTCAGGTAACGGCTAGTAAGAACCAAGCAGGAAGTGGGAGGATGCTGTGGCTGAGGAGGGAGCCACTGCCCATCCCAGCTGCCTTTGCCCTTGGCCTGCTGTCCTGGCCCCGGTCCCCATCCCTGCCCCCTTCAGCAGGCCCCTGGGTCCCAGCGCACTGCTCCCACCCCCTAGATCATCATGGACTCCAGCATCTCAAAGCAGGCTCTGAGCGAGATCGAGACGCGGCACAGTGAGATCATCAAGCTGGAGAACAGCATCCGTGAGCTGCACGACATGTTCATGGACATGGCCATGCTTGTGGAGAGCCAGGTGAGTACCAAGGGCCCCACTGCCCTCCGCCCCCCAGCCCACAGCAGCACCCAGGGCCGCACTAACCCCGACCCTTTCTGCCTGACACGCTGCCCTGCCCGGGAGGGACCGAGTCTCCAGGTAACTAACCGCCTGCTGTTGAAACTGCCTCCAGGGCCGTGCCCACCTAAAGGACCCTGTCCTCTGCATGGCTGTGCTACCGGGACCCAGTGCTGCATGGCTCTGCTTGGCCCTCCAGGACCCCAGGCCCTGCATGGCCCTCTACCCAGCCTTATCCCATCTTATTCGTCAGCTGTTTGTCACATGGGCACAGCGGACGGCCGCTTTTCAAGGAACTGGAAGTATAGCAGTGACCAGGACAGCTGAGGGCCTGCTTCCCGGAGCTGATGTCTGTTGGGTGAAAGGGCAGCATAAGCATATGACAGATGGAATGTTCTCCAGTTGTGCCAGGTGCTCAGATGTTAGGAGGCAGTGTGAATGAGCGGTGATTCTCCAACTTGAAAGTGCCCGAGAATCACTTGGAGGGCTTGTAAGTTTCCTGGTTCCCGTTCCCAGAGATTGGTAGGTCAAGGTGGGAGCCTGTAAGTTTGCTTTTTTTTTTCAAGTTAATTTTGAGAGGGAGAGAGAGAATCCCGAGCAGGCTCCATGCTGTCGGCACAGAGCCCGACACGGGGCTCGATCTCACTGGGAGATCGTGACCTGAGCCGAAATCAAGGGTCGGCCGCTCTAACGACTGAGCCACCCAGGCGCCCCGGAATTTGCATTTCTAACAGTTTCAAGGGCGATGCCGATGCCGCCAGTCTGAGGGCCACGCCTGGAGTAACGGTAATAGAGTCCCTGAGGTGGCCACTTTGGACGGGGTGGTCGGGGAAGACTTCTCTGTGGAGGTGGCATTTGAGCTCTGAAGACTTCCCGGGGTCACAGTGAAGAGGTGGCCCAGGCAGAGGGACCAGCGGCAGAACTGTCCTGAGACTGGCAAGAGCCGGGCTCTCGGAGGAGGAGGCCGTGCAGTTGGAGCTCAGGGGCGGCGGGGAGGAGGCAGAAGGTGGTGCTGGATGCCTGGATTCTCTTCTAGATGGAGGGTCTTCAGTGTGGGCATAGTGTGGGCAGAGTTGGGAAGCAGGGAGGCCACGAGGAGGCTGCTGCCACCGGTGGCTGAGAGACCGTAGCTGTATGGACGCCAGTGGGAGCAGCGGACTCGGAGAGAGCAGTCGTGTGTCACAAAGCTGCTGCCGGGGGGGGGTCTCAGGCAGCGCTGTGGTCTCCAGGGGGCTGCGTGGGACCGGATTACGGGGCCCAGAAGGGCTATGGGAGGGGGCGGGGGTCTTGAATGTTGAAGACTGAAGACAGAGCTGGATAGAACCACTGTGCCTGCGGAGGACGGAGTGGGACACTGTCCAGACCGCCTGCTCCCGCCCCGGCCTCCCTCCGCCGCGTTCCAGGCCCCAGCTCCGCGCCCTCTGCATGGCCCCCACACCCTTGGCTGAGACCGCATGGCCGGTTCCCTCCCCCAGGATGACTGCTCTGCAGGGAGAGGAGGGAGCTGCCCCGGGGTGCCTGGCCCGAGGGGCACAGGTAAGAGGCTGTACCCCATCCTCACACCCCCACTTTCCTTTCTCCGACTTCAGGGTGCCGCCCCAAAGTCCTGCCCTGAGGGGGGCCCTGCTGGAGCTTGAGCGCCCTGGCCCTGCAGGGGGAGATGATTGACAGGATTGAGTACAATGTGGAACATTCGGTGGACTACGTGGAGAGAGCGGTGTCTGACACCAAGAAGGCCGTCAAGTACCAGAGCAAAGCACGCCGGGTCAGTAGCCTCCCCGCCCCCTCCCGTGAGGGCCCCGGGACCACCATAGGTCCCTCCCCACTCTGCCTTGACCGCTTGCCCCCAACTCGGAGCTGAGCAGAGCCCCCACCCTGAGGCCTTCAGCTCTTGGTGTCACCGCCTCTGGGCTGCACCTTCCCCAGCCCTCGTCGCCACCCCCCTCAGAGCTCTGACCCAAGCCCTTGGCCTCCCTCCTTCGTCTGAGGCTGCTCCTTTGTGCCTCTCCGGTGCAGAAGAAGATCATGATCATCATCTGCTGCGTGGTCCTGGGCATCGTCATCGCCTCCACCTTCGGAGGCATCTTCGGATAGAAACCACCCCACCCGCCACCCTGCTCGGGACGGTCTGCCCTCAGGAGGCCCCTTGGCTGCTGCTGCCTTCTGGCTTGGAGCCCCTTCCTCCCCGCCCCGTACTGCTCCTTTCTCTGCCGCAGGGCTCTCCGTCCCCACCCCGCCCCGAGCCGTCGTGTGCATGATCTCTGTGACCGTGTGTGTGTCTGTACGGGGAGCCAGTGGGGAGCCGGGCTGGGAAACAGCCAGTGGGGTGGGGCAGGTCAGCAAGGCACAGACTCAGGCCCTGGCCCAGGCCGCCTCACCCTTCCCAGGTAGCGCCACCCAGGGTAGCCATATCCCCACCCCACCCCCTTCCCCTGCCTTCACGAATTCCACTCCAGCCTGGGGTCTGCCCTCTCCTGGGACCGAGGCTCGCTCTGGACCCCAACCTTGCCTCCTCCTGACTGGCCCATCTGCCCTGACCTCTGTCCTCTCCAGCTGTCCCCCTAAGCCGAGCCCCCTGAGGGGTGGGGACCAGCTGGCCACATGGTGCTGCTTTTCAGGTTAGGGGAGGGGTGGCCCTGAGAGACAGCCCAGCTCTAAGCCTCTAACAGCTGATCACTGCCAGGGAGGCTCAGGGTGCTGTGGTCAGGTGGCTTCTGGCTGTGTCGAGACCAGGCTCCCTCCCCTGCCTAGGGGCAGAGTCCAGCAGGTCTCGGCTGCCTCATCCTCCCTTCCCGCAATCCTGCAACCCCAGGGGCAACCCCTTTGGGCTGTGCCTGACCCCAGGTAACATTCCACAAGAGACTGTCCGGTGCCTGGTTTCCAGCCACCCTTCCAGCCAGGGAGGCAGATCGGGCCCGTCAGTTCTCTGCCATAAGCTGAAGCCTGCACCCTGGGCCAGCCACTCTCCCCGGCAGGCCTCAGTCAGGTCCTCAAGCCATTGTGTTGCATGTTTGGGACCGTGGTTCCTGCTCTCTCGTGCTCTGGGAAGTCAGGTGTCCCTCCAGGCCTGCAATCGCGTCCTGCCCTTGCTGTTCCCCGGTGATGTGCCACGTGGGTGTCTGGTGTCTAGGATGCAGTATTCAGCAGCCAGCCAGGGAGGAGTACCTCCCTCCTCCCCATCTCGGGGCTTCTCAAGTCAGAAACGTGCCCCCACCCAAGCCCCCCTCTTCCTCGTTGACAGGCAGGGAGTGTGCATGCGAGTGCATGCAGTAGGGGATGGGGCCGCATCCGTGCCCCGCCTTCCCTCAGCTCTGCTCCTGCCCAGTGACTGTGACCACTGTCCGTGCTGCCTTCTTTAACAGCAACTTCCCTTCCTCCACCCCTTCACCAAAGGTCTTGGTACAACCAGCTGCCCCTTTTGTGAAATTTTTATGTAGAATAAACATTTGTATCTGTACCGTGTCTCTGCCCTAGGTTTCTTACTGTCATGAGGTCACAGCCTTAGAACTTGGGGGTAAATGTGCCCAGCACTAACCGGAAGAAGGGGTTCAGAGGCAGAGGATCCCGCCTCCCACCTCGGCCTTCAACCTCCAGATCCTCTGGCCCCTCCACCCCAGCCTGAACGTTTCTACTCCTGCTTAAAGCCTGATGCCCCGCCCCTTCTGTGCTGAGGGCTCAGATCTACCCTTCCTTCCACTTTCCCAGTAGCCACAAGTGAGCCCTGGAGCCCCACTTGCTTAGCCTGCTGCTACAGTCCCCCCTCCCCCGCATCCCAGGGCAGGCTTGCCTGCTCTCCTGACCACTAGTAATCGGGCAGGAGACACACCCAAAGGCAACCAAGTGCGGGCCAATCAGCAGTTGGTGTAGCTCAGGGCCAAAGGTCAGCCCAGGCCCTGGCTGGATGCCGCCTTCAGACTGGGGGACAACCATAGGCTGGGCGGTGGCCTCAGAACAGTGGGTCCCACGGATACTTTGACCCCACCCATTTTTCCCAAATTTGCCCAGTGCTGGGATAAACAGACCAAAATTCAATCTACCTGTGTTCCTTGTAGGTTAAAATAGGGTGCTTTTCATACACTCAAGTTCTTCGAGCCTCTTTTGGATCAGGGGAATCAAGTACTCGGAGAAACTCGAGATCTGTTCAGGATCCCAGAGCTAGAAAATGCCAGAGCCACAGTTCCACAGAAAGTGGTTTATTGCTTTTAGAACAAAATAAGATGCTTTTAGAACTTTTGTTAGTAAAGAAAAACGGTTAGAACTTGAAAACATTTCTAAAACCATGTTTTGTCAGCGGATGCAAGTAGGCACTTCGACAGAGAAGACTGCCCGCTTGCAACCGTGCAGACCCGAGCTGCCCGGTTACATGGAGCCAACGGCTTAGAAGCGGGGCTTGCGCTTGCGGCCGGTGTACTGGGTGTCGGGTCTGACCTCCCTGTGGCAAGGAGACAAGGGGGCGGTCTCAGAAAAAAGAACAAAGGACCCACCTCAGGGACCCTTTCAAGTGCAGACTACCCCTTGGTGGCCACAGACCGCCCCCTCCCCCCATCCCCAGCCTGTCCCCAGCCCAGGCACTCACTTGCCCTGCCGCCTGCGGCGCTCCTTCTTCTCCAGCACCCACTCACGGCTCTTCCTCACCACCCCGCGCCTCGCCATCCTGCGCTGGATCCTATGCGGGAAACACAGCTCTCAGGGCACGGGTGGAACTCACGTGGCACTCAAGCTAGTCCACGCAGGGAAAAATAGCGGTCCTCCCCGGGGCAGGCGGCCTCCGATGCCCCTGCCACAGAAGTCCCTGCTTCTGGACACCTCTCCTCCCCCAGTGATATCCCCTGGGGCCAAAGCAGTTATCTGGTAGAAGAGCGGGAGGTGAGAAGCCCCACTCCCTCACGGGCATCTTTGTGGCAGCGACCACCTGTTTAGGTGTGTTCCCTTGTTAGGTGCTGCCTGTCGGGCAGGCAGGGGGCCGAGCTACTTTTAGGGCAACACGGGCCGGGGTCAGCCCTTGAGAGCCTGGCACTGCCAAGGACAGCCAGAGGCCCGATGCCCAGCGCTGCCGACTTCGGACCCTAGTCCGGCTGCGGGGTCGGCGTGCCTGGCATAGACCACGTGGGGGTTCCCAGCAACGACAGATGTCTGAGGCAGGAAAACAAGGCTGTCAGCTCACGGCAGCCGCGACAAGGATCCTCAAGCACTGATGTTGGCCTCCAGCCCTGGCTGAGGAGAAAAGGGACCCCTCACAGCCCCATGGGAGAGAGGCCCTGGGAACAGGGAGAAGCCTTTTGTCCCTAAACCACATCCCCACCTGGCAGCTGGGCTCAAACGATTTCCAGCATAATTCCTGCCACGGAGGGCCGCTCGCCATTTGAGTAACAACCATTTCCCGAGCACCTGAGCGCCGAACCCATGGATGTCCTACGGCAGATACGAACCAGGCTTGCCCTTGAAGAGCCCACGACTGGGCCAGGGCAGGGACCAGCCACACCAGGCAAAGCGAGTGCAGAGACCCAGCAGCTACTGAGGGAATGACACGGAAAGGAAAAGCAGAGTCTGCGAAAAACAAGACGGCTGCTGAGATAAGCGGGCATTTCTGCAAGCCGAAGGTGGGGCGGCAGCAAGACCAGAAGAACCACGCAAGGGTGCGGCACTGAAAGGACCGAGGGAGAATTAGGGAACAAGAGTCCCGTGTGCCAGGCGAGAGAAGGGGAGGGGTCCAAGTGAGATCCTGAGGGTCCAAAGCACAAGTTCCCTCCTTGCATGAGGGCCAGTGCAGGCCGGATTCCAGCACAGACCCTGTTTGCAGCTACTTCTCATCTGTTCTGACCTAACAATAAAAGTCGGAATCATTAAAAACGAAAAAAACTCAGGGGCTTGGTCGGTTGAGCATCTGACTTGATTTTGGTTCAAGTCATGATCTCGTGGTTCGTGGGATCAAGCTCCGTGTCAGGCTCTGAACTCAGCATGAATCCTGCTTAAGAATCTCTCTCCCCCCTCTGCCCCTCTCCCCTGCTCACACACTCTCTCCCTTCCTCTAAAATAGAAAGTTAAGGGCGCCTGGGTGGCTCAGTCGCTTCAGTGTCTGACTTCAGCTCAGGTCATCATCTTGCGGTTTGTGAGTTTGAGCCCCACATTAGGCTGGCTGCTGTCAGTGCAGAGCCTGCTTTGGATCCTCTGTTCCCCCCTCTTTGTGCCCCTCCATTGTTCACGCTTTCTCTCCAAACTGAGTAAAAACACATGAAAAAATTTTAAAAAGAAAAAAATCTCAGAATCTCACTTGGCTGGGCCAGTTCACGGAGGTGTGGATACAGGCAAGGAGTGTGCTCTCCCTTCAGTAAGCAGTGGGCGGCCAATGAGGTTTCACAACAAAGAAGTGAGACAATGTGATCTAGACACTTCAGCACGTACAGGCAGTGGTGCATGAAAGAAACATTAAGAATGCCCACAACCAGGGGGGCAGGAGTCTGAGGCACCAAGTGCAAAGCAGGAGGCAGCTGACAACAGGGGGCTGGAAGTACAGGACTAATGATCAAGGGTCTGTAAGGAAGGACAAGCTGGGTGGCAAGCTGGGAGCCATACAAGTAATGATGAGAAAGAGTCATGGGGGCAGATAAGAGCAGCAGGTGGGGGCAGTGAGCGAGGGCCCCAGACCAAAGGTGCCAAGAAGGAAGTTGGGCAGTAGTGGCAAATGCCACAGGTGGACCGAGTCATCAGAGAGAGTCAGAGAGACTAACAAGAATGATTAGACAAAACGACAAGAACACGACAAGGCCAGATCATCCTCCCAAAGGACAACAGCCCCCTGCCGCCCCCTGCCCCCTCCCCACCCCCCGAGCCGAGGACTCACAGAGCGAGTGCCCACAGAGCCAGGGAGACAGGCTGTGCCGGGCACTGTGCCGGGCACTGTGCCGGGTCTGCCCACACACACGCGCTCTGCTCCTCCACACGCTGCCCGGGTGCTGGCATTATCCCCTTGCTGAACAGCCGAGAAACGGACGCTTACCTAAGTTTACAGTTACACGTCGTCTGTAGACCCCAGTGTGAGGACAAGAGGGATTCTATGGTGGATGGAGGGGGCTGAACCACGTGCACATCCTCCGTGAGGTGGGAGAGGGCGCCACTTGCTGGGAGCAAGTGGTGGGTGCCTTAGAGCAGAAAACATCTAGGAGAGCACCCCCCCCCCCCCCGGCCTGCAAATCCCCATGGGGAACACGGGCTGAGGAAGCTAACAGAGATGACCGTGGGGAGGTCAGGGGGCTCCACTCTGTAGTAGACACAAGGAATACACTTGTGATCTTCACCACCCGTGGCCTTCCTGACCAGTTCTCTGTGCATTTTTCCCCTTAAATGTCTTAAAAGTCTTCAGACTTCTCACTCACATCAACCAGAACTAAGAAATAACCTCCTTCACTGCCTTACCATCAATTATCCAGTCAGCGAACACTGGAAACCTTTCACTAATAATAAGCCCCTACTCTGGGATCAGGGACACACCAGCAGAGCCCAAGTCCTCCTTCTGGCTGGGGAGACACAGAACCAGCAAGCAAACAAACACACAGGATTCAGAACAGTGAAAGGTGGTACGGAAAATAAAGGGTAAGGAGAACTCACCAAGGATACTGGAACAGATAAAGGGCAACGTGTGATTTCCCTTTCTCAAAAATTAAAGGAAAAAGAAAGAATTCACCTTGCTGCTGTGCAGAAAATAAATTCAAAGAGGCAAAGTGGAGAGAGGCCAGTGCCGCAGCTTCCACACTCCAGGCAAGGACGGTGGGGGTTCAGACCAGGGGAGGGGACCGGCTGTCACCCGGACAAACACAGAGGACTGGTCAGATGTGAGGTAAGAAAGACAAGAATGACTGTGCGGGGAAGGACAGAGGAAGGCAGTCTTGGTGTGAAAAACAAGAGCTGGGTTTTGTTCCCAATACTTGTGGGAAGCCTAGGTATGGATACTTAGGAGGCAGTTAGGAAAATGGAGGTGGGGTTGAGACCATAGGCATAAACCCAAAGCAACGAACCTAGAGTTGGTGATTAAGGCGGCAGAGAGAGAAAGGGTCCGGGCTGGGCCCCAGAGTGCTCGGAGAAAGAGGAGCCAGCAAGCTGAGGACAAAACCAGGATGGCAGGCAGGAGGCCGAACTGGGAAAAGCATCGAGGGAGTGGCTGGCTGTTGCCAGTGCCCAAGAACAGGCAGGTTAAGAGGAGGACAAGAGAGAAAGCGGACTGAGAAGCAGCCACAGATTTGGCAAGACAGAGGCTGGCGTGGCCTTGAGAAAAGCAATCCGTGAGGAGACGGAGGGGGGAGCAGAGACGAGTGACAGAATGGTGTGGTGGAGCAAGCGGCACATGTGAGACGTGACCGAGAGGGAAGCCCATGCACGAGGGGGCGCGGCGGGGGGAGTGAGGGCGCTTCGGGAGGAGACAGAAGAAACAGGGTCTCTGCAAACTGAGGGAATGACCCAGGAGAGTAAACATGAGGACACAGGAGCGGGGAGGGAGAGAGAGCCAAGAGGGGACAGAGGCCAGGATGCAGGTGGCAGAGGTAGCCTCGGGGAGGGAGGAGACAACCCGGCAGTCCTGGCAATAGGGAAGGCAGAGAGAGGAAGGAAAGATGGTGGCGTGGCTGTCCACAGACATCCAGAAGGGCCCCTGCTGCCCAGCCTGAGGCAGGAGCGGGCACAGGCCCACAGGGTTCCCCACTGTTACCACCCTGGTGTCACTGCCACGCTTGAACCTAAGAGACCTGGTGCAAGCAGAGAGCCACGTAGGACGACCCCGGCAGAAGCAAGCCCCCGCACTCCAGGCAGGGGTGACAACTGCTCACCTCTCACTCGTGAACGCAGACTCCGTGGCCTCCTCTTCATCGGTAGTTTCGGTCAGGGCCTGCGGGGACCAGCGTGCTCTTAGGTCAAGTCAACCTGGAGATCTCTCAACCCACCTGCCCCACCCCAGAAGGTCAGGCCACCCAGGCCTGAGTCCTCCCAACAGGTACCAGGCCCAGCCCCACAAGAAGGGAATCTAAAGGACACGAGCCTGCAAACTCTGGATCCCTCACCTTTGGCAGAAAGGTCGAAGGCCCAGAAAACAAACAGAGGTAGAACCTGAAACCAGAAAAGTACAGAGTGAGGGCTGGGCTCATAAAGCCACGCACAGGTACAAGTCTCCACACTCCTTCCCATGAACAGGTGCAGAATGTGTAAGCCCCGGTGACCCAGCCGAGCACTCCTCTGGCCCACTCATCACCCCAACGCCCTCTCTGCTCAACGCGGACAGTGCACTAGCCCCCAGCACTCACTTCTTCGCCTTGGCGCTGTTGGGGAAATCCACCACCACGCCACCAGTGAAGCCAGCCTTGGTGGCCTGGATCGTGATCAGCTCCAACTGAGAAGAAAACGGCAGCGAGTCAGGCAGGGAGACTGGGGGAGCACACAGCTTCCACTCCACTCCTTTCGAGAAGCCAGTCTGCCTCCCAGGGCGGACCCTACCCAGGAGAGCTGAAGGTTTTCATCAAACTGTTCCCAATTCTGAGTCCCCAAAAGGCGTATACACAGGAAAGTGCAGGCTGGAGCAGCAACTCCCCTGGTTCTCACTTTTCTAGCCCAGGGACCCGTCTCCCTGCTCCCATCTCAGGAATGAAAGGCCACCATTCAGGAAACAAACTCCTTCAAGTTAGGGGCCGGGGACAGCTCACCACTGGCCTATCAGGGTCTGCACCTGTATCTCCTCATCCCCATGGCGTGACGACCGGCCACAGAACAGACAGCTGTTGCCATCCTATCAAATCCTCCCCCCACTGCCATTCATTTGGTTACAGCAATCAGACACATCCTCGTAACTGTAACACCACAGATCAGCCGAGAGAACACACAGGTCCTATCCTACCCCGCAGAAACCTCTCCCTCAGGTACTCACTCCCTACTTTTCCCACCAGTCAGCAACAATCTCCTTGTCCCGTCACCTCCCAACAGCAAGAGGGCAGGTGAGGGAGGCACAGGACAGCTTACCTGTTCTGGGTCTCTCCCCCTCCCCTGCACCTCCAGTAGCCAAGGCGCTCACCTGCTCAGAGTTCTCAGGATACAGCTGCAGGACAGCCCGGGCTCCACGGACCTATAAGCCACAGAAACATCACTCTCCTACAAACATACCATGGGCTCAGGGCCCAACACTTCTCTCTTCCTCGTGCACTAAATATCTGAAATCCCACTGTGCACGTGACCCTGTTCTCAGGGCTGGGGATGTAGCCGTGAACAAAAGAGAGAGCGCCTGAACTCCTGAAGGCCCGCTGCGGTGAGAAAGGCAGCTGATACATGGTGGTGACTTAGTGCCAAGAAGAAAACCAAATCAGGACAAAGGAATGGTAAGTGACAGGAGACTATTGGGTTTATTTTTGGCTCAAGGAAGGCCTCTCTCTGAGGAGCACTTGGGCAGAGTCCTGACTGTAACAGGGAGCTGGCTGAACATAGAAGGGAAAACCATTTCCACAGAAAGGCAAACACAAAGGCCGTCAGAACCTCAGATTAACCCCAGTGTGTGTGTGTGTGCAACAGAAACCACGTAACACACAAGGACAGCCAGCCATCCACAAGAAACAACCCATTCTAGGAAAACCAGGGATGAAGTGAGGTGATTAAGAAGAACCAAGATATACCTGGCCTGCTCCAAAAAGGAAAAGAACTCATTTTTAGGACTTAAAATCTCAAACTATCAATTGATCCTATTAAACAACTGAAATCAACACCATCAGTTACAAAAATAAAAAGCTACTGAAGGCTCTGTCTGTGATAAATAACCCTTCTGCACCCCATCTGAGCATCAGCAGTAGGGGAGAGGGAGGGTGGGAGTCACAGGATGTAAGCACTCTGCGTGCCCTGGACATGAGGTCTCTGTCCTCACTCCGTGGAGTCCGTGCCCCTACACCAACTTCCGATTAAAATTTAGTGCAGCCAGACACAGGAACTGTGATCAGTCTCAGACACCACCATCTTCTGCCATTTCATTAGGGAGCGTCAGACCACCAAGCTCTCTCTTTAGGCCAAGACAGGAGAACCATGATAAGGTCCTGCCACCCCATGCAGTACCATTTGAATGGCTTTCCCCTGGGAAACTTCCTACTCCGTTACTGCCTATAGAAGCGAGAAGCGGCCAGCCCAGACTGGGAGACGATCTCATACTCACCAGCACAGAGTAAAGAGAAGAAAAAAAGCAGTATAGGCGCTTGGCAGGGATGTCAGACTTCTTATTTGCATTACAGAGCCACTGGACAGCAGAAATGCTGAGAAAGGAAAGGACCCCAGTCAGGACAAGTACCAACATGCACTGCTCTCTCCAGCCTCTTCAAGACTCTAACACCACACACAATCCTTGAGCCCCAGGTGAAACCCTCCTGCCTATAACTCTCTTTCTGGGCCTGTGCAGATCCACTCCAGGTCACCATTCTATAATACCGGATGGAGGAGAGTAGAGAGAAGGTTGGCATTAGCTTCCTTGTAGCCAATCTAAACCAGTATTTTCTCAACCTTGTTTCTCCATGCAGCTCAAATTTAAAATTCCTCAGTGTGTCAAGGCTCTCTGCCACCTACCCCTTCATTCCCTTCCTCTAATCAAGGGAAAACCCCTTTATAGTATGTACACAAAGGCACTCATTCACTTATTCTCCTCTTCAATCGGTTCCTTCAACTGTACCTGTTAGGTGTCTTCACCATCCCCAGATTTAAAACCCTCAAGCAACTATTATGTACTCCACTCAGGTGTTTCCCCCTTCACTGCTGTGTACACACATGAATGGAAGCCCAAACCCCACTTGTCTGTCCAACTGCCTCTCCCAGGTTTTACCTTCCTCTACCACAGCACTCATCAGCACCTCCAGCTTGCTTCAACAACCTAACTAATCTCTCCTTTCTTTTCCTTTTTTTTTTTTAATTTGAAGGAGTGGGGGAGCACATGCAAGCTAGCAGGGGAATAGGGGCAGAGAGAGTGACAGAGAGAGAGAGAGAGACAGAGAGAGAGAGAGAACGAATCTTAAGTAGGCTCAATGCTCAGCACAGAGCCCGACACGGGGGTTAGCCCCACAACCCTGGTATCACGACCTAAGCCGAAATCAAGAGTCGGCCCCTCAACCAACCAAGCCACCCAGATGCCCCTCTCCTCTCCTCTCAATAATCTTCCCAAAATACAGCTCTGATCTGGTTACTCCCTAGCTTCCCATCAATTACTGAATAAAGCTCAAACTTCTCAGCACGGAATTTAAAAAGCTCTCATTCTTGAGGTGCCTGGGTGGCTCAGTAGGTTAAGTGTCCAACTCTTGAGATCGGCCCCTGAGTCGGGCTCTGTGCTGACAGCTTGGAGGAGCCTACGTGGGATTCTCTGTCTCCCTCTCTCTGTCCCTCCTTTCCTTGCATGCACCTGCATGCATGCTCTCTCTCTCAATAAACAAACTTAAAAAAACACCTCTGGTCTTCCCCACAATCTATCAGGTTCCTTTCCCTGGGCACTTCTGTGCCTTTGTTCACACTGTTCCTTCCCTCAGAGCCCCATCCCCAGTCCCAGGACTATCCAAGTTCCTCTGAGCCTTCAAGGCACAACCCCAGCCCCTCCTCCTCCTCAAGGCTTCCCCGTGCTCTCTAGCTTTTCTTCACCGCTCTGGTGGGTCCCACAACTCTGGTCCCACCCCACACTCAACTTCATGTTTAGCTGTATGGCCCCTGTCTTATAGCACCTGACACACCACGAAGAGTTAAAAATTAAAAGAAAGGGGGGCGCCTGGGTGGCTCAGTCGGTTAAGCATCCGACTTCAGCTCAGGTCACGATCTCACAGTTCGTGGGTTCGAGCCCCGCATCGGGCTCTGTGCTGACGGCTCAGAGCCTGGAGCCTGTTTCGGATTCTGTGTCTCCCTCTCTTTCTGCCCCTCCCCCACTTGCACTCTGTCTCTCTGTCTCAAAAACAAACGATAAAAAAAAATTAAAAGGACTGTGTTGTATTTCCACAAACCTCGCAGCACCTTGTACCATGTCTTACATATAACAAATGCTAAAAAAAAAAAAAAAAAAAAAAGTAAGTTTGCCATACTCTCTCAAAAACAAATAAAAAGTGACTACTTACTCCTAAAACATACAGACAGTATCACTGGCCTTTGGTTTGCTGCAGCTTAGAACAATTTCACTCAACCGTTACTAAAAAGCAATTGCTTTCCTTGAAATGATTTCCCCCACTCTTGTTCCCAGATGTAAACTAATCCCTTACCCTAGAAGAAAATCTTCAAATCTACATTTTTACTGCTTACCCAGATCCCTAATGCTCAACCCACAATCACAGGATTAAAGCTGACTTCTTCCCCTATCCCCTACCCTCCACCCCATCGACAAAGAGAACAGAGAATACACCAAATAATCAACAATTTACCACAGGACACAAAGAACAACTTCATGTTTCTAACAGTCACTTCAACGTTCTAAGATCTGTTATCGAAGTACTACGTAAAGGCTCAAAACTTAACCCAGACAACCCAAAAAGGACTAAGCCACTGAAGAAACTGGCAAATCCCGGACCACTCTCCATTACAGTTAGTCAAAAAGAAGGAAACGAGATGGCTGCTGGGGCCCACAAGATGGCTCCTAGAGGTGTCAGAAGCCACCTCTCCACCACCCTCCAACAAAGCACAGAGAATCTATAATCTATACCAGTGGTACCTGAACCTGGCAGCGCAAGACGATCAAAGGAGTAGACCGTTTCAAAATATAAAAAATGCGTAATATAAAAACTGCTCTAACCAGGGATGTGTATTTCTAAGTCTCCTGTGTAACTCTGCACAACCAGTTTAGGAAGCACTGACCTGCAGGCCTAAAAGCAGGAACTGAAGACTCTTACCTGATACAACCATCAAAGGTGCCTGGTTTGAAGGGAATGCCCTGGCCCATGTCCCCCAGAAGCAAGTCTCCCTCAGTGTCTCTGTCCAAGGCCGCATCTACATTGGACGATAATACGTCAGGAAAACAGACGACGCGTAGCTGCTCAGTACTCATGAAGCGTAGTCTGCTCCAATGCTAAGTAGCACATACTTACCCAGCATGGCAGGGCTGATGTCGATGCCCACCCAATAGTGCCCCTCATCCGAGAGATAATCTCCACTCAGCCCAGAACCACATCTGGAAGACACGATAAAAACAGGAACTCAATAGCGTGAGCAGGAAAGACACTCCTCCACCTGGACAAGCTGAACTAGGCCCCAGGATCTCACCCAATATCCAACAGGTAACAGGGCTGACCCTCAGGCAGATAAAGGAGCTCCAATGCGCGCCCAGCCATCTTGGTCTGGACATCAATCATCCGTGAGCTGGGAAGGCAGAAAACACAAGTGATAAAAGAGTTCTGGGCTAAAACATTGCTCAGAGCAAAAGAAGAGAAAGAGAACAAGGCACAATCACCCTGAGATACTGTCCCAGTCACCATACCCAACTACACCTATTTAAAAGCGACCCCCAAAGTCCATGTAATACAGCAACAAGTTATTTTGCGACACAAATTACAACTTTGCCAGCTGCAAAACTGATGTGAAGGGAATAAATTGCTTAGCTAATGACTATTGCCTATTTTCAACTCCATATGGTTCTGATATGTTTATTACTTAAAAACACGTTTTCTGGAAAAATTACCCACCATAGTTACTCTCCTGTATAAAGCTCAACAAGGTACAACAAAAATCCATAGCAGTTGCTACCCATGAGAAATATAATGCAAGGCACGTGGGACTTTCTTAGTGCCATGATTAAAATGAAATACTAAAATTAATTGTAATAGTTTACCCAACCCAATAATCCTGGTAATATATCTTAACCCGATGTGCTCCAAATAGCATTTCAACACATCGTCAACATAAAAGAGGTAAAATGTTAACATTTTCTTCACAGTAACTCATTCAGACCAAACATGACTTCAAAAGAGAATACTGCCTCTTAACAAAACGGATCTTTGGCGTTCTCTGCCTTTCCCAAGATCAAGAGGAAGAATCGCACTGAATTCTGCAGCTGGGAAAAAAGCTTATGTTGCTACATAATGACAACCGGATCAGAGATTTCTGCTGGCCTTGGTCTTGGACTCTAATTTGAATGGAAAAGTGGAGAACGGTTATCTCTAGAGTAGTGGTATCAGAGAGAGCAGGCTTGGAAGTCCCTGTTCTAGCCTTCACCTGTTAAATGACTCTATGCTTAACACAAGTTAACTGCCCCCCTGAAATTCAGATACGACACCAACACTTGTCATAAGACCTTAATGATAATGCAAACAGGGGCACACAGCATTCTGGGAATACTACTTCCTCCCCCTCAATAGCACTGACCCCCTACACGTATCCACCGCCCCTGCCGATTTTACCGCATGCTTCAAACAAGCTGTCACATGAAAGTTTGAGAACCCCCTGGAGAAAGTACGCATGATTCACCTCCATTTTAATGCTAAGTTCACCGAGGCCCAGAGGGTTCCGAGATTTACTCAAAAGTTGCCTTTCCCACCGTAAAAAATAGGATCGATCCGGGTCCCTTCCTTCCCCAACACCCCAAACTCTTGCGTGCTTTCCAAGTAGCGCCAGCTATCAGGGTAACTTGCCGGCCCCCGAACCCCGACGCCGCGCAACATCTAGGCTCCCCTTACTTGCGCACGTATTTCCGGGCTTCATTCTTGTCATAAAACTGCGGGAAAGAAAAAGAGAAGAGTAGTATAGAAGGAATCAAGACGCGAGGGCCTTAAATGGAGGAGAGAAGGACGTGCGAGAGCCGCAAGCCTCACCAGCTCCGGGGGCCCGCCGTGCTCCGGTCTCTTCCCGCGGAACGCCATTCCCACGCCTCAGCCGCGAGACTCCCGCTAGTGTTCCGGGAACCCGGCTTTTATGCCTTCGGCCCCGCTCCCGCCCAAAAACACGCATGCTCCACCTTTCTCCCCGCCTCCCTTTTTACCCGATTGGCTAGAGGGCCGACGCGCTGCGAACAACGCGCGCTTCCCATTGGCCAGTTAGTCTCGCACCGCCCGCATGGCCCGTTCAAGATGGCAACCAAGCGCGATCTGGGGTGGCCACGGCGGTTGCTGTGGGGGTTGTGGCTGGCCCGGGGCGCTCCACAGAGCCCGGGTTCCGGCCTGGGCCTAGAACGGAGGACTTATTCCCAGGGCGACGGCCCGTACTCGCGCACGGCGCTCTATGAACTGCTCGGCGTGCCCACCACAGCCACGCAGGCGCAAATCAAGGCGGCCTACTACCGGCAGAGCTTCCTCTACCACCCGGACCGCAACTCGGGGAGCGCCGAGGCTGCCGAGCGCTTCACGCGCATCTCCCAGGCCTACGTGGTGCTGGGCAGTGCCACCCTGCGTCGCAAGTATGACCGCGGCCTGCTCAGCGACGAGGACCTGCGCGGACCTGGCGTGCGGCCCCCCAAGGCGCCGGTCCGCGACACCGGCTCGCCCCGCCCCCCGCCCCCTGCGTCTCAGGCCCACGGCCGCGATCGGGCCACCGCGGGCGCCAACCGCACCATGTTCGACTTTGACGCCTTCTACCAAGCTCACTACGGAGAACAGCTGGAGCGTGAACGGCGCCTCAGGGCCCGGCGAGAGGCCCTACGCAAACAGCAGGAGGACCGGGCCAAGAAGGGCTTCCATTGGGACGACACCCGAGACGCGACCTTTGTCTTCCTTCTCCTCACGGTCTTCATCATCATGGGCTTTCGTTTTTAAAAGGAGAGAGGAAGAAAGGGAGCAGCCCCCCGCCAGCCCCGAGAAAATGGCCTTTCCGGTGTTCTTGAACCCTTTGCCTTCCATAGTCTACCTCTGCGGGGGTCCGGAGAAACTGCTCTCCCCCTCCTGTTCCCCGCCCGCCCAGCTTAGCCGTCCACGTACGCTTCCCTCCCCTACGGTCCAGAAAAGAAGGCTTCTCGATGCCCAAGAAAGAGGCCCCAAGAAGAAGAGTCCCAAAAGCCCGAGAGTGAAGGGTTTTCTGGAGTCCCTTGGGTGCCTGCTTCCAGAGGTTGCCTTCCTGATGTCAGCTTCTGGAACACTTGCTCGGGCTTTATTGTAAAGCTCTGAGCAAGAATTGTCTGCTCCTGCCCCGCGCTTGTACCGTGGGGCTCCTGTGTAACCTTGAACCGTGCAATGTGACCAATTGTTGGCTGCCAAAAGAAAAATTGTGGGGTTGTACGAACCTTGTGTTTCTGTGAGTTCCCCAGCCACAGGTGAGACCTGACGTAAGACTGTGATCTTTGGAAACCTTGCCATTCTTGTATGATCAGCCCCAGACCCCACTCCCTTTTCTGTGGATGGCATGTGGGAGTGGGAGAGCAAGGTCATGGAGCATAAGGAATTGAGTGTTCCTGTGCCCACACTTATCTAATGTGTATGACCTTGGAGAAATTACTCTGTGGGCATGCCAGCAGAGGAACAAATCATTTGCTCTCTTGAGGCCTGTCACACTTTATTATCTACAGTTCTAATGGGCTCATTGATTAAAACATGATGTGATAGAGTTAGGTTTATCCTTGGGACAGTCAGTATGCCTGTCTCTTGGTCATTCCTTTGCCAGCCAGCCCCATTGCTAACTGTGCAGCCCATCCCCTCCCAGAGATAGAGCGGCCAGCTGGGACGCTGAGTCGCTTGAATGTGGCCTGTCCTCTTGTTTAGCCCCACAAGCCAAGTCCTTGAAACCTGGCTGCTTGAGTTTAGGGTATACGGTAGTACAAGGGACAAGAGGCTTGTGGTGGAAACAAATTTCTTTATTCAGAGCTGGCTGAGGCTTTCTCTCTCTCTCTCTCTCTCTCTCTCTCTCTCTCTCTCTCTTTGTTTTGTTTTTTAATATTTATTTTAAGAGCACATGTGTGAGCCCGGGAGAGGGGCAGAGAGAGAGGGAGAGAAAATCTTAAGCAGGCTCCATGTTCAGCCCGGAGCCCGATGTGGGGCTCCATCCCAGGACTGTGAAATCATGATCTTAGCGAAAGTCAGGAGTCGGACAGTTAACCCACTGAGCCACCCAGGCGCTCCTCTCTCTCTTTCTAAGCAGTTGGTCATCACTTGGCAAGAGCTGTAGAAGTCAGGCTGTCAACTCTGAGTCCCTGCGCGTGGTACATGTATTGGCTGTAAGATTTTAGGTGCTTAAGCATTAATGCATGGGGCCTAAGTGTAAAGCTGTGAGCTAGGGAAGCCTTTACAAGAGAGATCTACCACAAGGGTGAGGACAGAAGTGAGCGTGAGTTCTAAACAAAGCCAGAGGTGCTTGGGTATATGAGGAAGAAATCCTGCATTCAGTCTTTCATGTGAAATCCTTGTAATTAGGATAAGCCCACAGCTAGTTCAAACTGGTGTCTTGGAGACCATTTGATTCCCTCCATCCTTGGAGGTCAGGGGCTGCAGTGACTGTACAATTCAGTGGTAAGGATTTGAGCCTGCTTGGATTCAGGCTTGGTGAGCTCAGCTAGCCTTGGTTTGGGGGGAGGGGTGTATGTACTTTTGAAAAGAACATTTAATGTTATTATGTTTCATATTTGGAAAACAAGTTCTTTTTGAAATCCAAACAACAAGTAGTGTTAAGCTTAGTAAAATGCACAGAAACTAGTGATTCTCAGCCAAGCTGTTGGCGTTATGTGGGGCAAGGTTCTATCAAAGTTTCTATCAAAAAGAATTGGGGTTCTTTTGGGTTGGTTTATAAAAGCACTCGTGGTCTGTAAACTGCTGGGCCCTTTCTCATGGGCTCCTTAACGTAGACCTCAAGTTTGTTTTCTCTCGGTGAACATTCCCTGGGGCTCCAGAACATGGAGAAGGATAGAAAGTTCCAGAAGACTGGAGGAAGGGGCAGACCCTGTGAAACTTCTGGAACATTCCATGCAACTCTGAGCAGGGTAGTCAATAAAGTTTGTTAATCATCCAACTGTAAGCCTCTCCTTAGGCGTAGGACCAGACTCACACTAAACAGTGCCTTCTTGCCTACCTCAGGTTTTTCTTAGCCCCAAGCTGAACTCTTAAGTTCCTACTCTGTACTCTCCCTAAAACGGAGTTTGGGCTCTTTGTGGAAGGGGAGATGTGTAGGAGGATTTTTGAAGGACCCTCAGACCCCTTCCCACCTATCCCCCACGCCTGAGGATCGTCATAGGTCGTTCTTTTCTCAGTTTCTTACCTGCTCTGGAGAGGAGAGACTGAACCAGGCCGTGGACATTATCCCCTGCCTTCTAGGGGCTGCTCCCCAATTCCTAATAATGGAAGAAGGCTCAGATAATAATAAGAAGGCTCAGACATGCTCAACTTTTCTCCTTTTCTCCTTTTGATCACAAACTGAAACAAAACTCCCTTGAAGGTTTGGACCTAGGACGGGAGGTGGACCAGAACAGCCCAGCCTGCCTTGGGCTATGTTCCCTGGGGTGGGGATGGGGTTGCGAGTACAGTATCAAGCTGAGTGAGCAGCACACACAAGGCCTAAATGGGGAGACCCGGCCGACAAGCCAGGAGTCAGAGGTTGTGGAGGCAACTGTATGTTGTATACCGTCTTTGGACTAGATCAGGACTTCGTTTCTCCTGAGCCAAACTTTTCCCTTTGTCGCATTTTGTTTATTGCCGGGTGAAGTGATCTGAGACCCCAGTGCTGAGGGAGCAGGATTCCTTGCTTACCCTCTGAAGTTCTGGCATTTCGTTCACTCGGCACACCTTGCCTTCTATAGTGATCCCAGCATGAGCCAAGATGAGGAAGAAGAGCCTACCTTAGGCCGGTGTGTGGCCTCTCTGGTCACTTTTATACACGTATATATAGTCCTTATAGCCAAAAGCTGAGGTGCCAAGGATGGAACCCAAGTGGGCGGGCATCATACTCCCTTTTGGGGAAATGACAGTGGGGATGGGGAAGGGGTGTGTATCTCAGACCTTCCTGGAAGGTCACCAGATCCCAGGAAGAAAGGCTGAAACAGGACAGCTGGTAAGTGGTGGTGTTACTTCAGTCCACTGTCTCGAATTCAGTGCACTAGATAAGTGCGCTTCATCCTGGTCTTTCCCTCCTCTCAGTTCCTCAGCTGGTGACAAGGTCACACACTGTCACCTGCCTATGATCAAGATCATAGGAGAAGGCCCGCCTTACCTGTGCTCAGTGCCTTGGTTCTCAGGCCCAGCTTGTGGCCTCGGTGGCCATAGGGTTTGTGCAAAGCAGTTGAGGGTCCCTCTGAGGATGAGAGTGACCTGAGTCTGGTCCTCTGAACTTGAAAATACTGAGAATACTCGGTGCTGTTGTGCCCAAGAAGCAGGTGCAGAGAACTCATCTTCACCATTTGCTGTGAGGTCATAGCGTCACTCACGATCTAGCCATCTCACCACCATCTCTTAAGCCTGTCCAAACCTGGAGTCCTCTGACCAGACTTGAGGTGTGTTTGCCTTTCCATCCTGCTTTGGCCCCTTCAGTGTTCACACCCTCAGTCCTGGGAGGGGGCTGCTACTAAACAAAAGAAAGCCTGTTTCAGGAGGACCAAGGAGAGGCTGAGATTTGTGGGTCACAGGCCACATAGTCAACCTGCACACAGTGTTTGGCTGTGGTTGGCACAGTGTCTTAAGAAAACTTGAGCCAACTTTCAAATCTTGGGAGACTGTATACAAATCTAGAATTCTGACTTGTCTCAAAAAAATGAGAAAACGTGCTGCCATTGCCCTCACACACATACTCGAGTGTACTACCACGTGGGAGAAACTGTAACATTTGCCTTTGAGACAGGACATAGCCCCCCATTTCACTGTGTTCCCACCAGCAGACAGGAAATGTAAAAGGCCTTGATCCACACACTTGGACATTTTGCTCATAATAGAGAAGTGTCTATATTCCATGTCTGCCGAGATGGAGAAAAAAAAAAAAGAACCATGCATTTCCAAAAAAAAAAAAAAATGAGGGAGGCTGTATTTCTTTGTGGAAATGGACTGCTTTGCACCTCTGTGACCTTCCTAGCCCTGGCAGACATTTGAGTTTGCAGATCCCTGAGCTACATCATATGTTGTTTTGAGAGCTCACACTTAAGCGGGGAGGCAGAGTGTAAACCTTATTTTCATTGTGGGACAAGAAGGATCTTTTGAGAAGTCCACAGCAATGGCCAAGGTCCTAGACAAAGCCAGAGGTCCTTTGGTACAGTAACATCAATTCCTGCACTCGCATTCAATCTTTTGTATAAAATCCTTGTATATAAGTTGGGATAAACCAGCAGCGAGCCCAACTTGGTCTCTTAAAAACCATTTGATTCTCTCTAGACTTAGAGGTCAGGGGCAAGTTCTTAGCTGTGGCTTTGCAGTGACCACACCACAATTCAGTGGTAAAGATTTGAGCCCACTCTGGTTCAGGCCTGCTCAGTTCAGTAAGCCTTGATTGGCTCAAAAAATGGTATTATGTTTTATATTTGAGAAGGAGGGAAGCTTAGGAAAATACTCAAAAGCTAGTGATTCCCAAACAAGGATATGCACATAACAGGCTTTCTTAAATGGTGGGAACTCTTGTGTTGTGTGTGTGTGTGTGTTTAAGTTTATTTTGAGAGAAGAGAGAGAAAACTTCAGGCGGGTTCCGCACAGGGCTCGAATTCATGAACCATCAGATCGTGACCTGAGCCAAAGTCAAGTATCAGACACTTAACCGACTGAGCCGCCCAGGTACCCCTGGAAACTGTTTTTATCAAAAAGAGATAAAAGTTTTGTTCTTTGGACAATTTTTTCTTTTTGGTTTGTGAAAGCACTGGTGGTCTGTAATAGGTGAGACCTTTCTCATGGGCCCCTTGATTTAGATTCTCAAGTTCGTACTCTCTCAAAGAGGAGTGCAGCAGCCAGGAACATTCCCTGGGTGCCTGGAACCCCACAACAGAAAGTTCCAAAAGTTGTCTGGCAGCAGAGAGTGCCCAGACCACCTGGAACCTTCCAGAGCCTTCCAGAACATTCCATGTACTTTCAACCAGGGGGCTTAATGAAGTTTATTAACCATCCAACTCTAAGACTTTACCATGGCCCAGAACTGAGCCCACTCTACTCTGTCAGTATCTGTACCCGCCTGCCTCAAGTCTTTTGTGCTGAAGCTGAACACCAAAGAACCTCGTGCCGTACCCCTTCTAAAACTGAGTTTGAACCCTTTGAGGGAGGCAAGGGGTGTGTAAGACTTTTGAAAGACATCATCTAGTTCCCTTGTTAACACTCTTCCCCTCTCAGATCCTCCCTTGGGTCATTCCTGTTTCTACTTACCAGCCCTGGGGAGGGGAGGCTGAGCTACTAGGCTGCGGACATTAGCCCGTGCCTTCTAGAGGCTTCTCCCCAACTCACAATAGTGGAGGAGGATTCAGGCATGCCCAATCTTAGCTCCTTTTCTCCTTTTGGTTGCAAATGAACAACCCTGGAAGATGGACCAGGAATGGAAAGCCAAGACAAGGGGGGCCCACCTTGCCCTAGGCTGTGCTGAGAATGTGGGAGGTCTTCCAAAGTTGTTCAGTCTTCTGTCATCTCAGGCAGGTACCTGGTGGTTCCAGTGTTCCTCAGCCCCCAGCAGTTCAAGTGCTGGCAGCAAGGACAGTAGGGGAACCAAGGCCAGTGTGGGGTAGAGCTTCTCAAGTGGGCACTATCTGTGTGTGCTTTGGCTGGGCCCCTGGCAGGGATACCTCTGCCTGCCTGCACTTGAAGGGCTCTGGAAGGCTCAAATGAGCCAGTCCCTCCAGCCATTGCTTACATCTCTAAAACTCCCATCAAGCAGTCACTGGGGTACTGCTCACACATCTTTGTGGTTGGTCCTCATTCTTTCTGTGGTTTCCACCATTGGTCTTGACTCTGACCTCCAGCTCTACATCTCTAGCCCTTGGAGATTCAGAGGCTAACTGTCTCACTTGTAGCCAGATCCCTCAACTACTCATCATGGGATTTAGTCCCAATCCTCTTTCTCATCATACACACTAGGGACATTCTAAGGAGACCAAAGGCGGTAGTTTGGTGGGTCAGTCCCTCTTACAGTGTAAAACTTCGGTGAAAAGCAGAGCCAACCCAATACTTTACTCTTTCTAGACGGTTCTATCCCTATTAACATGGACCAAGATCACACTCGCTTCTACAGCACTCTGCCCCCTCTTGTTTGCAGGACCTTCCATGCCTCCCTGCCAAGCTTCATCTCATTAGACTTGACCTAAGCTGATCCACAGCCTGTTTCTGCTCTCCTAACTTCTTGTCCCACACTCACCAGCCAAGCTGGTCACCTAGTATTCACCCTGGCTGAAGACCAATACCTTCAGCCTTAGAGAAGCCCTCCATTCCTCAGCGGAGGTGGTCATCTGGCAGGCCAGAGCAGGAGCAGGCACCATCCTGACTGGGCTTACAGGCAGCCCAGGAGAAGAAGGTGCATACAGGTGAGGCGGTTGGGAGAACAGAGGTGGAGCAGCGTGTGCTTCTGGCCAGAAGTGCTGGGAAGTTAAGAGTTAGGAAAGACTCCCAGTCAGTAATCAGAGAAGGCTTCACGGAAGAGGCAGCAGCAGTGCTGGACCTGAAGGAGCTAGGCTTTTTGGACAGGCAGAAAGGAAGGGAGGGCACCTCAAGAGGAGGAAGCACAGGAACTCCGGTGTGGAGGCTGCAACGGCAGAGGCAGAGTGGCTGGTTGAGGGAGCAGAGACGAGTCGGGCAGCATCGTCATCCTCATCATCACATTTATTGACGGCCCCTGGGAGGTGGGGCTGGGGACAGAACATACAAAGACAAGGACCTGCCCTCAAAAAGGTTCCATTCTAAGGAGACGGGGACAGAAAAATACAGAATGGTCTTTCCTGGGGATGGCCCACTCTCATCTGTGCAGGTCAGGAGCCCCTGGCCTACCTTGCCCCAGCGACCGGAGCATGAGTGGGGCACAGAGTAGCCCCAGGGCCATGGTGTCCCCGGCCCCGCAGCTGGGGTCTGACCACCTGGCTCCTGGGCTGTGGGCCCCAGAACTGGGGAAAGGTAGGAGCAGGACGCGATGGAAGGCGCTCCCGCGCCCGTTGTGCCAGCCCAGTGGAGTGGTAGGGTGCTTCGGCCCCCCTGGGCAGGGTCCCCGGGGGGGAAGCAGGCACCTTTCCAGGCGCCCAGGCAGAAAGTCCTTTCACTGGGGCTGGCCCGTTACCCGGGAGGCCCCAGCCGGGGAAGAAAAAAAGGCAGAGTTTCCTCAGCGCCAGAGACACCCTGCCCACCCCACCTCCGGCCCGCTCTCTGGGCAACTTCCAGGTGACCCTCCTCCCCAGCTCAGCCTCCAGGGCCGGGGACTGCCTGAGGCCAGGGGGAGGGGCCTGCCCCTCCCCCCACCCAGGCAGTGGGGGAGGAGGAGGAGCCACGGATCAAGTTTCTCTGGGCCCCCCACCGGGGGGCCGTACGCCGGATCCTACCGGTGGGGGGGCTCCGGCTGCGAGGGCCGAGGGCTCAGCAGAGGGGCCGGGCCCAGGGGGCACCCGGGGGAGCCCTTCAGGGGGGGCACGGGGCGGGAGTCCAAGGGGGGCAGGCTCCGGGGCACTGCCGGCGGCCCCCGGGCGGCCCCGGTGGGCGGGACGGCCGCGGCGGGGAAGGGTCTGGGGGGGTCCGCGGCAGCGGTGGGGGCTGGCTGGGCAGACCGCTCCCGGCGCCGCAGCAGCTCCTGCAGCTTCTCCGCCTGGGTCCGCCGCAGGTGGGCCAGGGCGCGGCCGCGCTGGAAGGCGGGCAGGAAGGCCTCCAGGCTCTGCTCCCCCAGCAGCAGCTGCTCCATCTGCTCCTGGGGTGGGAGGGCCGGGCCCGTGTGAGAAGCGCACCCCCCCCCCCCCCCCCGCCCCGAGACCGCCCTCCCTCCCTCCCCGAGTCTCTCCCAGGGGCCACCACCCCGCAGCTGGGAGAGCGCCCGAGTTGTGGCCTGGGCCTGCCTGGGGCTAGCTGAGGGACAGCGGACACATGTCCTCTACTCTCAAGCCTTGGTTTCCTCACTGTCACCAGACCTACTGGGCGGAAGAGGAGGCAGAATCAGAGATGGGGACACACTTAAACTTAGGTGTCTCTCATCTCAAGTCCAGGGCCAAGGCCCCTCCTCCCCTACCTCCTTCAACTCGGCACTGCGCTCCCAACCCCGCAAGCTTGGAGAAGTCTGTCCCAGCGACTCGGGGGACCCAGTCTACACTGTCCTACACTGAGACAGTCACAGGTGGGGAGAATGAGCCTTGCCGTCCAATGCGGACAGCAGTGTAGCGGGGCTCTCCTCGGGGCCAGGCACTCCAGGTGGGCTTCCTGGAGGAGGGGCTCTCAACCCTACCATGTAAGAATGAAGGGGGGGGGGTGATGATAGTTTGGGTCTCCCGCCCTGTCCCCAGGCGCAGCGGCCCCTCCCCTCACCTCAGCTTCCTGCTCAGCTTCTTCCAGCTCTGCCTGCAGCCAGCCCAATGCGCAGTGGGGGCTCCAGCGATGCATGCTCTCCTCTGAAGGCCACAGAGGGACCACAGTAAATAGCTCCTGCCTTCGGGACCCATGGCCTAGGACAGACAGGCCAGAGCCCCAGGGCCCGATCCTGACACTCACTGACCCTGTGTGTGACTCTATGCCTCTCGCTGGAGCCTCAGTGTCCTTATCTGTGCACTGCCCATGGGATCAGTCTGTGAACCTCCCCCCCTCCCAGGGTTCTGTCCCCGTCCTAGTGCAAAAGAGGAAGCAGGGGCTGTGTTCCCTGGAGCACCCCAGGCCACTTTCCTTCCCCTACTCAGGGCCCCCAGTTCTACTCATTTACTGCTCACTTCCCCAACTCAGTCTTCCAGGAGGAGGACCCCTAAGCCTCGCCCAGGGAAGAGGTCTGCCCACGTCCTGCCCTTCAGAGCCTAGCACCTCCCCAAGGCCAACCAGCCTTGGGGATGGCCAGCTGCCCCCCCGCCACAGCCAGTTCTCCCAGATGTCCCTCACCCAGTCGCTGCAGCTTGTCCGCACAGCTCTCGGCCACCTCTCGAAGCTCCTGGTACTTGATGGCGAGGGCAGCCCGGCCCATCTCCAGGCGGGGCCGCAATGCCAGGTTCTCCTTGGCTAGCGCGTGGTTGGAGGCCAGGCATGCCTCGCGCTCCAGCTGCAGGCCCTGGAACTGCCGGCACAGAAGAACCAAGAGGCCCGCTCAGGGAATCTGCCCACGTCCACCTCCTGCCACCCCCGGGGGGAACAGGGCCCAAGGGCCAAGCCGGAGGCGCCTCAGCCTTCAGGATGGCGGACTAACAGGTGGAGGGACTGGGAGAGGCCTGGACGGAGCTTTGCCTTGAGGTCCCTCTCTGGGCCTCAGTTTCCTCTCACACAAAGTAAGCTAAAAACATCTACCTTGTGGGGTTGTTGTGAGACCAAGTGAGGAAAACGATGACCGCCTCCACAAATGTTAGTTAATTTTTAATTTTTCAATTAATATGTCTGCTCAGGTCCCTAAGGAGTCCCCCGCCCTCCTCTGTCCCATTTTCCATGCATGGGCAGCTTTCCTCTTATTCCAGGCCTTTGTCTGCTTCCTCCTCAGGTGTTTGTGCCGAAAACACTCCCCCCTGCTCTTACTCTCCAGAGGGATGTCTTGGCCCTGTCCCTGCATGATTCCCCCCTCAAGCCACCCTCTCTTTCCTTCGCACCCCTCCTTCTGCCCTCCAGTGGAATCCCCACACCCCAAGGAATACACACCCCCTTTTCCTCCCTGATCCCCAGCACCTGCTCCCAGCTTTCCTTCTCTTGCAGAAAGCAGACCCCCTTTCTCTCCTGGCTCTGGAGGATGCTTTTTCCTTCTGTTTCTCGGAGGGCCAAGCCCCCCTCCCTGCCCCTGGAGAACGCACTACCCTCCATCTGTCCCCTGTAGGATGCACATGCCCCTCCTGTCTGCCTCCCTCCAACATACACTTTCCCTTTCTGCCCCCCACAGACAAGCAGCCCGGGCCTATCTCCTGTGAAATATACAACTTTCTCTTATGGTGGCCTATGGAATACACGCCTCAGCTTCCAGTACCCCTCCCCAGCGGAAGACACAAAGCCCCCTCTTGCACCCCTAGAATGCGGACGCCCTCCCAGAGGTCCCCCCAGGTGTCAAACAGGCCCCTAGTTCTCCCTCTAGAAGGCGCCTCCCCTTTTTGGCCCTACTGAACGTGGGTGTGCGAGACAGGGCCCCCCACAACACAGCCGCCCCCTGTCCCCGGAACACACCTCCCCGGAGCATCCGCTGGAGGACACGCCTCGCGGCCATCCCGGGGGTGCACGGGCGCCTCCCTGGGTCTCCGGCGCCCCACCCGCCCCAGGCCGGCTCCGGGCGCCCCCTCCCCCGGGGGCGACTCCGCGGGGCCCACTAGGACGTGCCAGGTTCCCGCGGCCCCGCGGCCCGGCCCGCGCGGCCCTTTGGTCGGTCGGTAGGTCCGGCAGGCCGCGGCCCGTCCCCCGCGCCCCCCGCCCGCGCCCCCCGCGCTACCTTCCTGCTGAGCCGCACGATCCGGTCCAGCTTGGGCTCATCCTGAAGCAGGTCCCGGAGCTGCCCGGTGCTGAGGATCCCAAAGCGCCCCGGGCTGCCGGGCTCCGGCCCCGCCCGCGCCGCCCGGGCCCGGTACATGCCGCCCGCCCGCGCCCCCAGCTCGGCTGCTGGCTCGGCCCGCTCGGCCCGCTCCGCCCCGGCTCCGCTCCGCTCCGCTCCGGCTCCGGGATCCGGCTCTGGCTCCGGCCGGGCGCGCCGCTCAGCCGCCAGAGGGCGCCCCGCCCGCTCTTAAAGGGGCCGCGGCGCTGGGGCTGGGGGTGGGGCGGGAGGGGGCGGGAGGGGGCGGGCCGCACCCCTGGCTGCCGGGGCAGAGCCTCGCCTCCCGCACCCGCGATCTCCCGGCAAACCCATCCTCCTGCCGCCAGGCGGGTACCCGAGGCTTTTCTCTCCCCGCACCCCTGCTCCGGCCGGCATTCACCACGCCCCCCCAATCCACCCCTCCCCCTGGCGCGGACTCTCCCACCCCAGACGTTTACAGTTTGCGGGGCTATTTCACATCTCTCCCTTGGATCCTCACAACAATTTGCTGAGTTTGGCTGGGCGCCAGGAGCTTCTGCCCTGTTGCTAACTTGGGCAAGTCCTTTACCTCCCCAAGACTCAGTTTTCTCTTCTGTAAAATGGGGTGACGATACACCACGTGAAGATTAGAGCTAGTGAATGCTGAGTGTCTTATCTGTAGGAAGTGAATACCTAATGTGAGTGATGGTTATATTAGAGATGAGGAAACAGATGCACACAGATGATGTAATCTCCCCAAAGTCACATTACAGGTAAATGATAGACATTCTCCTCTCTTCCTGTCTGTGCAGTATAGTATGCACAGAGCACATGGTGCCTCTCTGTGCTGGGCACTGGGCTAAGCTCTGTGAGGGCCTGGTCTCTGCCCTCAGAGAGCTCACGGATTAAGGCAGAGTCACATTCTCAGCTTCCTTTAACGGCAGGTATCAACCACACGATGTCTTCCTTTGTGATTCCCATGTGATGCCAGAGGATGTCATGGACCTTATCTTCAGGAATAGGTTTGGCCAGTGCCATTGTCAGAAAACAGAGAGTAAGTCACTTGTCTAAAACCAAACCGCAGGGGCGCCAGGGTGGCTCAGTTGGTTAAGCGTCCTCTTGATTTTGACTCAGGTCATGATCTCACGGTTCATGGGTTTGAGCCCCGCTTAGAGCTCTATGCTGATGGCACAGAGCCTGCTTGGGATTCTTCCTCTCTCCCTCTCTCTCTCTCTCTCTCTCTCTCTCTCTCTCCCTCCCTCTCTCTAAATAAATAAATGAACATTAAAAAAAATAAAACAGCAATGAACAAGCTTATTCCACCTCATCACACTAAGAAAGCACAGAGGTGGGACCAGGACAATCAGAAAACCTCACAGTGGTGGGGGGTGGGGAGGAAGGAGAGGACACCAGAAGAGGTGATGTTTGAGCAGGGTTTTGAGGGATGAATAGGAGTTCTGAAGCTCCCTATTTTCATAGGGAAAATAATGAAACCAAAGGGAAGCCCATAAGCCAAGGACTCTCCCAATCCAGCCAGACCACATATCTCTACATGGTAGAGATATCTGAGAAGCAGAGAGAAAACTGATGGAGCTGGGCGGGACAGGCTTATTGACAGACCACGACGACAATATTTCTTCCACACTTTAATGATAACTAAATTTGGTTTTCCCCTTCAAGACTCAGCTGGAACACCACCACCTCCAGGAAGCCCTCTCTGCCTCCCCAGCCTGGGACGCGTGCCCCTCTCTTCTGCGCTCCCACTGTCCCATCCCTGCTGTCCCTCCATCCTGGTCCTGGCCATTATCAGGAGCACCTCTACACCTGCCAGTTTCCTGGCTATGATCTCCCTGGTTCTGGCCTGCCTCCTCAGGACCCACCATTTCCATTAAGCTTCCGTGGTTCTCCTAGATACCCCCCTAGCTGGCCCTCCTTTGGGCCCTCCTACTCCGGGCTGCAGGACCTCTGCACTCTGGGAGGCGCTGGTAAGAGCTGATGGGAGACACCCACCCCGCTCCATTCCCCACTCTTTCTTGCCCACCCCCCCTTTGTTCACCAGTCCCTCTGTTGAATGCCCCACAGCAGCAGCGCCTCCTGCCTCCCGTAAACCCTCCCCACACTCCTCGGACCCTCATACCTACTCCTACCTCTCTCGGCAGGGGAAGGGGGGAGAGGGGAGGTAACTCTGCTGCCTGTCACCTGGAGAAGCTTCCGCCACTTTCTGCCTCACCTCTTTGGGCTTCCTCTGCATCGGCTCCACAGGCAGCCCTTCCTTCCCTCCTGCCTCTGGGAAGAGCAGTCCCTCTGGTTCCAAAGCCAACCCAGGTACCTTTGCTATGGGTCTCACCTTCACCTGCCTCCTCTCAGATGCCCTGATCCAATCGAGTAGTTATGTCTCTCTTTCTGTCTCTGTCTCCTACATCTTTAATCTCTGTCTTTAGACTGGCACCTTACTTTCACTACCACCCCCAATATTTTGTTCTCTCTCTCTCTCTTTTTTTTTAAACATTTATTTATATATTTATTAATTAATTTATTTATTTAAGAGAGATAGAGACAGAGTGCAAGTGGAGGAAAGACAGAGAGAGAGGGAGACACAAAATCCAAAGCAGGCTCCAGGCTCTGAGCTGTCAGTACAAAGCCTGATGCAGGGCTCGAACTCATGGATCATGATCGAGCCGAAGTCAGACGCTCAACCGACCCTGCCACCTAGGCGCCCCATCGCCCCCAATATTTTGAAGTAACTTATGATAGACTGAATACTTGTGTCCCCCCGCCCCGCCCTAAAATTCATATGTCAAAGCCCTAACCCCCAGTGTGATGGTATTTGGAGGGGGGCCTCTGGGGATGATTAGGTTTAGACTAGGACATGAGATTGGGGTCCCCATGATGGAATTAGTGTCTTTACAAGAAGGGGAGGAGAGACTAGAGTTCTTTCTCTGTCCACCATGTGAGGACCCAGCGGGAAGGTGGCCTTCCGCAAGCCAGGAAGAGGGCTCTCCCCGGAAGCCCGATCTGTGGTACTTACTTTGATCTTGGACTACCCAGACTCCAGAATTACGAGAAATAAAAGTCTATTGTTGAAGCCACTTGGTCTGTGACACTTTATTTTGGCAGCCCAAGCAGACTAAGACGTCCCCTCCACACTTCATTCCCTGGGTCCATTTCCTCACCCTCCTAATTCCTCGACTCAGTCTGATCTCACCCCCCTCTCACCACTTGGAAGTCACTGGTCTGAGCCAAGGTCATCGACCACCTTCGTAATTACCGCCAGGGCTGTTCTTTTTCACATTCACCACCATTGACCACCATCTCTTTTTTTTTTTTTTTTTTTTTTTAATTTTTTTTTCAACGTTTTTTATTTATTTTTGGGACAGAGAGAGACAGAGCATGAACGGGGGAGGGGCAGAGAGAGAGGGAGACACAGAATCCGAAACAGGCTCCAGGCTCCGAGCCATCAGCCCAGAGCCTGACGCGGGGCTCGAACTCACGGACCGCGAGATCGTGACCTGGCTGAAGTCGGACGCTTAACCGACTGCGCCACCCAGGCGCCCCGACCACCATCTCTTTCTTGACCACATTGCAGTCAGACCCCAGACATTCCATAGCCATTGGGCGACAAAAATTAAAACGTCAGATAACATCAAGCGTTGGTGAGGATGGGAAGCAACAGGAATGCTCGTGTCCTGCCAGCGGGAGAGAGAATTATTGGCTCCAAGAGCATTCTGGCAAGCTCGCCATTCAAAGATCCCCGTAGCACGTCCCTGCCATGTTGGACAGCGTAGTGCCCCCCAAAGATGTCCACAGCCTAAACCCTAGAAACTGAATATGTTATCTCACAAGGCAAAAGGGACTTTGCAGATGTGATTAAATTAAGGATCTTGAGACGGGGGTGGGCCAATGTAATCACAAAGGTCCTTATAAAGGGGAGGCGGGGGTGGGGGGTAAGAATTAGAGGAGCTGGTAACGGAAACAGAGGGCCAGAGTCAGGCATCTGAAGACACTGCGTCACTGGTTTTGAAGACGAAGGAAGAAGCCACGAGATACAGAATGAAAGCCTCTAGAAGCTGGAAAAGGAAATGAAATGCATCTTCCCCTCCAGACTCTGGAGGCAGCATGACCCTGCTGACACCTTGACTTCAGCCCAGTGAAACCCATTTTGGACTCGTGAGTCCAGAACCGTAAGATAATATCGTGTTGTTTCGAGGCACTAATTAGGTAATTTGTTGTAGCTGCAAAAGGAAACTAAAGCAAACTCCTAGGAATTTGGGGAACGGGAATGTTCACAGTGGCCCTAACTTGTAAGAATGGAAAACTGGAAACAACCCAAACGTCCAACCCCAGAAGAACGGCAAAGGAACTGGTGAGCCTTTGTACACGCACCCCTTTGCCCTAGACACCAAATACAGGAGCAAATCATAGTGCACACGACCCTTTGGGTGAATCCCACAAACAGCACTAATTGAGAAAAGGCAACCTGGGAAGGGTTCATCAAGTGTAATGCTGTTTACACAAAGTTTAGAAACAGGCGAAAGTATGGGGCGCCTGGGTGGCTCAGTCGGTTAAGCGTCCGACTTCGGCTCACGTCATGATCTCACCGTTCGTGGGCTCGAGCCCTGTGTCGGGCTCTGTGCCGACAGCTCGGAGCCTGGAGCCTGCTTTGGATTCTGTGTGTGTGTGTGTGTGTGTGTGTGTGTGTGTGTGTGTGTCTGCCCCTCCCCCACTCATTCTCTGTCTCTCAACAATGAACAAACATTTTAAAAAATTTAAAGAAAAGAAACAAACAGAATTAAACTTCATAATGCTTGGAGATATATACAAAGGAAAAGCATGGGAACAATAAATACCAAATTCTGGAGCATGGCTGTCTGGCAGAAAAAGGTTGCAGTCAGGGAGGGACAAAGGGAAGTTCAATGGCATTGATAGGTAGTTCGATTTCTTTCTTTCTTTCTTCTTTCTTTCTTTTTCTTTCTTTCTTTTTTTTAAATTTTTTTTAACGTTTTTTATTTATTTTTGAGACAGGGAGAGACAGAGCATGAACAGGGGAGGGTCAGAGAGAGGGAGACACAGAATCTAAAACAGGCTCCAGGCTCCGAGCTGTCAGCACAGAGCCTGACGTGGGGCTCAAACTCATGGACCGTGAGATCACGACCTGAGCCGAAGTCGGCCGCTTAACCAACTGAGCCACCCAGGCGCCCCTCTTCTTTCTTTTTTAATTGAAAGAGAGAGAGAGAACAAGGAGGGGAGGGGCAGAGAGAGTGGAGCAGAGGACCTGAAGTGGGCTCTGTGCTGACACCAGAGAGCCCAATGCGGGGCTCGAACCCACAAACCGTGAGATCATGACCTGAGCTCAAGTTGGACGCTTAACCGACTGAGCCACCCAGGCACCCTGATCGTTTGATTTCTTAAGCTGGTCGTGGTACACAGGTATGCACAGTGTTATTCTTTATATTTTTAGTAAGTCTGAAAACTTTGATATAAAATTAATAATTTTTAAGGTCTATTTTTAGACTTTACCTTTGGAGTCAGACAGACCTGGATCCCTTTCTGAGTTCTGCTACTTCCTGTGTGACCAAGAGTAAATTCCTTAATTCCTTGAGCCTCAATTATAGTATCTGTAAAATGGGTAGTTGAAGGGTGTGACTTGATGTAAGTGTCTTGCATGAAGCCTGACATCCGGTCAGTGCTCCAAAAACAGCAGGCGCGATGTGTTTCTCTTTCTGGAAATGCTCCCTTGGTTTTAATTTATGGAGCACCTACTATCTGCCCAGGACGTCCAGGGGCTGACCCTACAAATGGGACCCTTCATCTTCTCCCTGGTTCAATTTTTAAATTCATTATTCGCCAGGCGCGCCTGGGGGGCTCTGTTGGTTAAGCGTCCAACTTCGGCTCAGGTCACAGTCTCATGGTTCATGAGTTCGAGCCCTGTATCAGGCTCTCTGCTGTCAGGACAGAGCCTGCTTTAGATCCTCTGTCCCCCTCTCTCTCTGCTTTCCCTTAAAGTAGAAAAGTAGTAAAGAAAGCTCTCTCTTTCTCTTAAAGATAAGTAAACATTAAAAAAAATAAATTCATTATTCTCCAAAAATCCAATCGCTACCCCTTAAAAAAAAAAGCTCTAGGGGCGCCTGGGTGGCGCAGTCGGTTAAGCGTCCGACTTCAGCCAGGTCACGATCTCACGGTCCGTGAGTTCGAGCCCCGCGTCGGGCTCTGGGCTGATGGCTCGGAGCCTGGAGCCTGTTTCCGATTCTGTGTCTCCCTCTCTCTCTGCCCCTCCCCCGTTCATGCTCTGTCTCTCTCTGTCCCAAAAATAAATAAAAAACGTTGAAAAAAAAAATTAAAAAAAAAAAGTTTAAAAAAAAAAAAAGCTCTATTGAGATATAATTCATATGCAATATAATTCAACAATTTAAATTCTACAATTCAGTGCTTTGGGGTACATTCAGGGTTGTACAACCTTCGGTACAATTTTACAACATTTCCAACACTGCAAAAAGAAACTCTGTACCCATTAGCAGTCACTCCCCATTCCTGCCCCAATCCTGGCCTCACCACCAGCCCCAGCATGAGGCAATCACTAATCTACTTATTCTATAGATTTGCCAATTCCGGACATTTCATACTAATGGAATCCTGTAAGATGGGGTGTTTTGTGGCTGACTTCTTTCATTTCACATCATGTTTTCTTTTTTCTTTTTAATGTTTTCTTTTTTTATTTTTGAGACAGAGAGCACAAGCGGGGGAAGGGCAGAGACGGAGAGAAGGACAGAGGATCCTAAGCGGGCTCTGTGCTGACAACAGCGAGCCCGATGCGGGGCTCGAACCCATGAACCATGAGATCATGAGGTCATGAGCTGAGCTGAAGTCCTACGCTCCACCGAATGAGCCATCCAGGCACCCCCCATTTTAATCATTTTTAGGTACACACTTGGTGACACTAAACACATTCACGCTGCTCAGGGACCATCACAACCATCCATCTCCAGAATGTGTTGATCTTCCCAAACTGAAACTGTATATCCATTGAATACTATTTCCCCCTTAGGTCGGATCCTGATACCTACCTACTATTCTATTTTCTGTCTCCATGAATCTGACTACTCTCGGAACCTCGTACAAGTGGAATCAGACAGTATTTGTCCTTTCGTGACTAGTTGATTTCACTGAGCGGAATCTCTCCAAGATGCATCCATGTTGTAGCATGTGACGGGATTTTCATCCCTTTTAAGGCTGAATAATATTCCACCGTACATGTGGTGTTTAACTTGTTTCTCCATCAGTCGATGAACATTGGGTTGTTTTCACTTTTGGGCTCTTATGAACAATGCTGCTGCGAACATTCGCACGAGTGTTTTTGTGACCTGGGTTTTTTTTTTTCCTCTGGGTTATGTACCAATGAGTGGGTACATGATAACTTCGTGTCTAACCTTTCTGAGGGAAGGCCAGACCATTTCCCAAAGCAGCTGCACCTCCCTACACTTGCACTAACGATGTAGGCAGGGTCTGATGTCTTCACCAATACTGTTATTATCCACCTTTCTTGTCACAACTCTTCTGGGGCATCTGGGTGGCTCAGTGGGTTCAGCCTCCAACTCTTGGTCTCAACTCAGGTCTTGATCTCAGAGTCCTGAGTTCAGGCCCCGTGTGGGGCTCCGCGCTGGGCATGAAGCCTACTTATAAATAAATAAACAAACAAATAAATAAATATCCTAGTGGATGTAAAGTGGAATCTCACGATTTTGATTTGCATTTCTCTGATGGCTAATAATGTTGAGCATCTTTTCATGTACTGTTGGACATTTTTAAAAAAAGTTTATTTCTGGGGCGCCTGGGTGGCGCAGTCGGTTGGGCGTCCGACTTCAGCCAGGTCACGATCTCGCAGTCCGTGAGTTCGAGCCCCGCGTCAGGCTCTGGGCTGATGGCTCGGAGCCTGGAGCCTGTTTCCGATTCTGTGTCTCCCTCTCTCTCTGCCCCTCCCCCGTTCATGGTCTGTCTCTCTCTGTCCCAAAAATAAATAAATGTTGAAAAAAAAAAAATTAAAAAAAAAAAAAAAAAAGTTTATTTCTTGGGGCGCCCGGGTGGCTCAGTCGGTTAAGCGTCTGGCTTCAGCTCAGATGGTGATCTCATGTTCATGGGTTCGAGCCCCGTGTCCAGCTCTGTGCTGACACCTCAGAGCCTAGAGCCTGCTTTGGATTTGTGTCTCCCTCTCTCTCTCTCTGCCCCTCCTCCTCTCGCTCTCTCTCAAAAATAAACATTAAAAAAAATTTTAATAAAATAAAATAAAAAAGCTTATTTCTTTATTTAAGTAATTTCTACCCCCAACATGGGACGTAAACTCACAACCCTGAGTTCAAGGGTCATTGTGCTCTTCTGACTAAACCAGCCAGGCACCCCACTATTGGTCACTTTTATGTCTTCATTAGAGAAATGTCTCTTCAGATCCTTCGCTAATTTTTTACTTGGGTATTTGCCTTTTTATTTTGCAGTTGTAAGAGTTCTTTATATAGTCTGGAAAGTAGTCTTTCATCAGATATACAGTTTGCACTTTTCTCTCATTCTGTAGGTTGTCTTTTCACACTCTTGATGGTGTCCTTTGAAGCACAAAAGTTTTTATTTTTTTTTAATTTTTATTTTGTTTTATTATTTTTGAGGAAGGCAGGGGCATTTATTTCTTCCTGCGTCCCCCGTGGGAAGCCTTCACCCGGGGGTCCACCTGCCCAACACCACTGGGCGCTTATTTCCTGCCAACAGGCACGAGAGTTTTTATTTTGATGAAGTCCAATTTATCTATTTTTTTCTTCTGCTACTTGAGCTTTGACATCATATTGACGAAACCATTTCCCAACTGAAGATCATGAAGACTGGGGCTCCTGGGGCTCCTGGGTGGCTCAGTCAGTTAAGTGCCCAACTTCAGCTCAGGTCATGATCTCGAGGTTTGGGAGTTTGAGCCCCAAGTCAGGCTCTGTGCTGACGGCTCGGAGCCCGGAGCCTGCCTCGGATTCTGTGTCTGCCTCTCTCTCTGCCCCTCCCCTGCTCACCTTCTGTCTCTCTCTCAAAAATAAATAAACATGAAAAAAATAACTTTACTGAGGTGTAACTTCTGCAAAATAAGCTGCACATATTTTTTAAAGTTTATTTATCTGAGAGAGAGAGAGAGAGAGAGAGAGAGTGCAAGCGAGGGAAGAGCAGAGAGAGGGAGAGAGAGAATCCCAAGCAGGCTCCACACTGTCAGAGAGGAGCCCAATGCAGGGCTTGAACTCCAGAAATCCAAGATCATGACCTGAGCCAAAGTTGGACGCTTAACCAACTCAGCCACCCAGGCACCCCAAGCTGCATGTATTTTAAAGTGTACAATTTGATGAGTTTTGGCTTGTGAAACTATCCTCAAAATCAAAAAAATGGGGGCGCCTGGGTGGCTCAGTTGATTGAGCGTCCAACTCTTGATTTCAGCTCAGGTCATGATCCCATGGCCGTGGGATTGAGCCCTGAGTCAGGCTCTGCCCTGAACATGGACCCTGCTTGAGATTCTCTTTCTCTTTCTCTCTACCCCTCTCCCCTGTTTGTGGTCCCTCTCTCTCAAAAATAAACTTAAAAGAAACCACGGCAATGAACATATCCAACCCCCCTAAAAGATCATTTATGCTCTTCTGTGATTTCTCCCTCCAGCCTCTCCCCTACCCCTCAGCCAGATAACCCCTGATCTGGTTAGTGACCAGATCCCTGGCACTACTGATTAGTCTCCATTTTCCAGAATTTTATATAAATGGAATCGTACGGTGTATGCTATTTTTTTTTTTTTTTTGGTGTGTGGCTTCTTTCACTCATAATAGCTATTTTGATATTCATCCACTCTGTTGCATTTATCTGTTAGAGTTTGTTCCTTCTTATTGCAGGATGGTATTTCACCATGTGGATATATCATAATTTGTTTATCCATCTGTTGATGGACATGTGGGCTGTTTCCAGTGTGAGACTTTTACAAGCAAAGCTGCTATGAACATTTGTGTACAAGTCTGTGTATGGACCTATTCCTTTATTTCTCTTATCTAAATACCTAGGAGTGATGTGGCCGGGTCAGATAGGAGGCACCCATTTAACATTTTAAGAAAACCCCAGGGGCGCCTGGGTGGCTCAGTCGGTTAAGCGTCCGACTTCGGCTCAGGTCATGATCTCACGGTCTGTGAGTTCGAGCCCCGCGTCGGGCTCTGTGCTGACCGTTCCGAGACCGGAGCCTGTTTCGGATTCTGTGTCTCCCTCTCTCTCTGCCCCTCCCCTGTTCATGCTCTGTCTCTGTCTCAAAAATAAATAAATGTTAAAAAAATAAAAAAAAAAAAAAAAAGAAAACCCCAGTCTTCCAAACTGTTTCATCATCCCCACCAGCAGTGTGTGAGGCTTACTTGATCCACATCCTTACCAACGCTTTATAAGCTCAGCCTTTTCCACTTTACCCATTCTAACAAGCGGTAGTCCCTTCGCTTTGCTAAAAAATACTTTTTGTATACGCACGTGCATCTAGACAATATACTATTTGTAGGTGTTTTGAACATGAGGGCTCTGGGGCGCCTGGGTGGCTCGGTTGGCTGAGTGTCCAGCTTCGGCTCAGGTCATGATCTTGCGGTCTGTGAGTTCGAGCCCCGCGTCAGGCTCTGTGCTGACAGCTCAGAGCCTGGAGCCTGCTTTGGATTCTGTGTCTCCCTCTCTCTCTGCCCCTCCCCTGTTCACGCTCTGTCTCTCCCTCTCTCTCAAAAGTTAAACATTAAAATTTTTTTAAATAAATAAATGAACATTAAAAGAGAGAAAAGAAAGAAAGTGAAGGCTCTGACTTCAGCCATCTCTTCTTAGGGCTGCACAGGATGCCCTCCTGCATTTTGATGATGCTCCCACCGGCTCAGGATAAGGCCCACAGGAGGCAGCAATACAGGCTGAAGAAACAGGCAGCGTCCTCAGAGATCCCCGTCTGCCTCATGGGAGGTGCAGACATGACCTGCCATCCTGAAGACAACAGCCTAGTGGACGTCACCCCCTGGCGACCTTTCAAAGCAGTATCTTCCCATTCTGCCCGGTCAGTCTCCACTGCACGCCCTTATTTGGTTTAGGGGGTCGGCATCCTGCCGGCCAGCGAGGCTCAAACCAGGAAATCTTGCAGCTGTTCCCAGATCTTCTTGGTGCAATTCTGATGACCCTTACAAACATGCTCTTTTGTTTCAGGTCCTGCTCGGGGGGCTGGATCCAGAGTTGAAGGAGAGCCCAAGCCCTCTGGAGAAGCACACGCAGAAATCACGGTGACAACCTGTCCCTTCAGTCTGGTGAGTCCGCCATCCACCTCCCCTGGTCGGTCACATGTTCGGGCCCAGCTCAGGCAGGCCTGCCACCCCCGGGCTAAGTCACCCACCCCCACGAAGCCTCCAGTCTCCTCCCCCTCCCAGTGCTTCCCTCTAGCTGCAGCCCCAGTAAAGCCCCCCCACCTTCTGCCTTTGCTCACCATCCTTCCATGGCTCCCTGCTCTCTCTCAGCTGGTCTTCATTTCTTTGTGTGACATCTGTGTTCCTCCATGATTCTCTCCCTCTTTCTTTTCCCCAATCTCGTACTCGACCCAGAGACCCTTTTCCAGGCGAGCCAGATGCCTGACAATTCCCCAACCTTATGCTGCATTTCCACATCTCTCCTGCTTTTGGCCAAGGTGTCCCTCCACCGTGGATGCCTTCCCCCCCCCCCCACCACACGCCTTCTCCTAAAGCTGTAGAAGAACTGACCCGTCCTTCTCGACCTAGAACACACCCCCTCCTCCAAAGGCGGAATCAGCCTTTCCTTCCCAGCGTTCCTTCCTCATGCCAACTTGACCTGTTATTAAAGACCCATCTATTCCCCACCTGTTAGCCTTAGGGGTCCCCTGAGAGCCGGAACAACATTTATGTCCTCTTTCCAGCAAAGGATCTATTTATTACACAGCAGGTGCAGAGTCGGGGCACCTGGGCTCAGACTCCAGTTCTGCCACCTACCACTGATCTGAACCTCCCTGCACCTCTGTTCCCTCATCTGTAAAACCGGGAGAAGACACCCACCCCATCTGGCCATTGAAGGGATTCAATGAGTTAACCCACATAAAGGCCTTAAGAGGTGTAGGCGGGGCCCTGGTAAGTAGTCAATGCTTGGCGAACATTAGCCAGAAATGGTAATGATTTGTTGAGTTGAAATGAAACCCTGCCCTCGTTCTAGAGAATTTTCATATGAAGAGGGAGATACTTTCTGTTGATCTTCAGGAGACTTTCTTAAATAAGGACACCCCCCCACCCCGCCCATGCCTCCCCAGCTTCCATTAAAGGAGAGTAGCCACTCAACAGAAGCTGTCGAAATCATCTCCTCTCTTTCTTAGCTTCAAACTAACCATGAACATCTTCCTCCTTCAGGAAGCCTTCCAGGATTGGATTCCTTCAAGGAACTTCTTTCTTCTACCTTTCTGTGATGTGAAGGCCCAGGACCATCGCCATCCCCTTGCCCTGCTTCCTATCTTACACAGGAGGAAACAAGCACAGGGAGGAGAGAGAGGTCAGGAGGGGATAGGCGTTCTGGAAGGGCCAAGGGCTCCGTGAGGGTGGAGGGGTATGTGTGTGTGTGTGTGTGTGTGTGTGTGTGAGAGAGAGAGAGAGAGAGAGAGAGAGAGAGAGAGAATGAGAGAAGGGGGCGGGCTGCTCAGGGAGGAGGGGAGGAGAAAAGAGCCCAGGGAAGGGGTGGGGGGGCTTGGTGAGGTCCAGGTGAGGAAGTGGGTGAGTGGGCTTAGAAGGCCAGTGGACTCAGGATAAGGCCGGTAGAACCAGGGGCGGGAATGAAGGGGGTTCGGTGAGCCAGATGGGAGCTCAACAGCGACAGGGAATTCAGGAGCCAGGATGAGGTTCCCAGAGGGGCTGGGGCTCAGGGAGGTGACTGCAGCGTCCCAGGCTCTGCCTCTGTCCACCTGGGCCATGGTCCCATACCTGTGGCTCCTCCTTCTCAAACCCAGCCAGCGGTTTGGGAGCCTGGCACCAAGCCCTCCGGGAGAGGGGGGTTAAAGGTGAGCGGGCACGAGTCGGTCCCAGACGGGGATTGGCAGGCGCCTGGGCCCGTGGCCCAGGCCCACGGCTGTGCCACAGGCCGCCAGACGGGTGAGCGGCTGCCACCCACGTGCTAAGGAGAGAAGGAGGCACCGGAACAAGGGGCAAAGGACACCCCGAACGGGCGGGGGCCGAGCAGTGCCCGCGTCCACACCCGCTGCTAAAAGCCGGGCGCAGGGCGTAGCGCACAGAGCCCTCTGCCGCCGGCGCAGAGAAGACGCGGCGGCTGCTGTCGGCGGCGGCTCAGGAGCATCCTGCGTGCGCCCCTAAGGCTCCCGCTCCCCAGACGCCGCCGGAGGAGGAGACCCTGCGGGCGTGGCCCACCCTACCCGCAGATCGCTCGGAATCCAGGTGAGGGGTGTGGAGGAGATCAGGTGGGTGCAGGTGCATAGCCCAAGGGGAGTCAGATCCTCCCCTAGGCTGGACCTCCGTCCCCGCACCTGTTCAATGGGGGAGGGCCACCGGTTCAGCTCTGCTGGGCTGGTGGGGTCAATACTCTTGTGTACTTGCCCTGGCTCAGCTGCCAGGAGAAGGAGGCAAGCTCAGACCCCAGAGAGGACTTAGGATCAAGAATCTGAGAATTCATCCTGCCTGTTCTTCCAGGAGCAGAGGGTGAAGTGCACACGGGTTCCCACAGCCTCCTGGGCTCCCACCAGCTGGGGAAGGATTGAACGGTGCTCTGGGGACTCTTCATAGAGGTGACTGTGGGGCCAGGGAAGCAGGAGGGAGGGCCTTCTCTGTTACACCCTCTGCCCAAGACAGGTGTGGGTGCCAGGAGAGAAGCCGGTTCCAGGTGGGATCACAGCAGCAAGGACTCAGAGCTCCCCCTGGCTGGGCAGGGAGAAGCCAGATGTTACCGTGGGGCAGGGAAGCCACGTGGATTCATGGCCACCAGACTTCTAGCCAACAGGTAGGGGCTAGGGAAATGGCAAAGGGCACTCCTCCTGGTCTGGCCCAGGAAGGCCAGGGCTCCCTTCGGCCTCCCAGCCACCCTACCCCCACCTCCGTGTCTCCTGAGGTCACCCTGGTGGGCAAAGAAGCCAGGGTCAGGCCTGGGTTGGGTTTAGGAGCTTTGAGTTCTTGTCTGTGTCTGGCTGTGTGACGTTGGGTCCATCACTTCCTTTCTCTGGGCCTGGCTCTCCCTCTGTGACATGGGGAGGCTTGTTCCTGGGACGCTGGAGGGGAGATGGGGATAGGATTAAGTGGGACACCAGGATGCTTTGGAGGACAGGGAGGCCCACTCCAAGCAAGGTCCTTGTGGTCCTTCACAAAGAGGATGATGTCCCAGGGTCAGCTGGATCAGGTGTTGGGTGGGGCCAGGGACCTGGCCCAGGCCTCCATCTTGTCCAGGTGAGTTTCCTTCTGTTCTCCTCACGTGGCCTGCCCATCTCCTGCCCAGACCGGCAGATCCAGGGGGAGGACAACTGGGGCCTGGGGATCTCAGGCCTGGGAACATGGGCAGGGAGGCTCAGCTCCTTAGCCCCAGGGCAGGGCTAGCTCCTGGAGGAGGGGGAAGATTCCCGCTGAGGAGCTCTGTGCTGTGGCAACCAGGATCCTCCCTCTCTTGAGAGGGCCATCCTTCTGGGTGCACCCAGGAAGGACACGATCTACCCCAGGCCAGGGCTCAGTTTGGAATCGCGCTCAGGGCTCAGGGTGAGATCAGGACTCAACTTGGGCCCAGGTGAGGGGGCCAGGGCCAGGGACGCACCTGGGTTCTTGGAATGTTGTCAACGAAATCGTCCGGCCTGTGTGTGAGTAGCACTGGTGGAGGTGATGTTTGTAAACTGAGGTAGAGGGCGCAATGGGCTTTGAGGAACTGCAGGGTGGGACGGAGGGAGAGGGGCTGTGCTCTTGAGGCTCCTGTGGACTACACCTGCCCCAGAGCCCACTTCTTCCCTTTGGGCAGAAGCCGTACCTGGAGCCTCCCTCTGAGGCTGCCCTTGACTCTGCTGCTGGCTCTGTGAGGGGCAAAGGCAGGTGGAGACTGGGCCGAGAGAGGCCTTCATCAGCACAATTCTCACTCCCTGTTCAGGGCTGACAAAGGGGTTTGGGCTCAGATGTGAGGCAGGGGAGGAAGGAAAGGGGGGCTCCCTCAGGCCTAGGGTCGCTCGGAAGGGGGAAGGAGGGACTGAAATTTGCTGGACACCTACTACGTGCCAGGCACCGTGCAGGGATTTTCTGTCACTGTTTCCTTCTTCCTGATAACCTGAGAGGGAAACGATATCGTGCCCACTTTATAGATGAGGAAACAGAAGTCAAAGCACCAGCTCAAGGTCACACAGCCTGGAAATGACGGGGCTGGGCTTCAAAACAAGCCACCCTGATTCCAAAGCCCTGATTTCTGCTCCCACTGTTACCTCTGCCTCGTCCCCTGTCACCTTCTGGGCCTCACCCTGTGCATCCGTTGACACTGATGCTGACACCGTCGAGAGCAGCTGTGGGCAAGCGTGTGTGTTGCATCCGGAGAGCAGCACACATCAGGGGGTGTACTCGTGGATGCTCGTGGGTGTCCACATGGTCTGCACCCCGCTCCCCACCTCCCCGCTGGACTTTCCTGCCCTTGAGCTTCAGGAGCAAGGCAGCTCACATTTGCCTTTTCTCTTAGAGGTGGGCTAAGCTGATCTTGTGTAGGGGGTCCCCAACAGGGCAGGAGGAAACCAAACATTCCCAGGGCAGGGTCTGGCACTGATAAATAGGTGACGCATCCCTCCAGCTGGCCCCGAGATGTGGGGTCAGGCTGGCTGGCATGTAAGCCGGCCTGTGACAGTCTGCTCCATTCTGACCAGAATCCCCAGGTCTCCCTAGTGCTGGGTAGCTCTGGGAGTCACGTCAGCTCTTGTCCCACACAGCCCCATCAGCCACGTGACTCTGGATGAGAGGTATGCCTCCCTAGGACCCCTTTCTGTGTCAGTCCAGGGACCCGACGCCCTCATGGGGCCCATGTGACTCCCTGAGCTCCTTAGCAGTGGGAGGCCTGGGGATTCTGGGCAGGGCAGACCCTGACTGTCCCTTCCCATGGCTGGTTTGAGAAGCCGTTTTCCATTCTCAAGTCCCCTGGTGGAGGCTGTACCCCCACGGCCTGTCCCATAGCATCTGGTTCTTTCTCTAACACCGTACTCAGAGATATTGGTTAGGAAGGAAAGAAAAAAGGAAGGACAGGGGTGGGAGAGGAAAAGAGGGAAGGAGAAAGGAAATCCACACTCGTGTGCCTACCACTGGCTCTTACATATTTCATTTGATTCTGCCAACAGCCCCGTAAGGTGAATTTAACATCAATTTCCCACACCCATTTTAAATGTTTATTTACTTGTTTTTGAGATCGAGAGACAGAGAGCTTGAGTGGAGGAGGGGCAGAGAGAAAGGGAGAGAGAATCCCAAGCAAGCTCTGTGCTATCAGGGCAGAGTCCTATGTAGGGCTCAAACTCATGAACCTATAAGATCTTTACCTAAGCCAAGATCAAGAGTCGGACACTTAACCAACTGAGCTACCCGGGCACCCCCTTCACACCCATTTTAAAGTGAGAAACCAGTGCTCAAAGCCCATGATACCACTCTTTCCTTGTATGGAGCACCCTCAGAGAGGAGCCCAGGGTCACACACAGGGGCAAATTTGAGCACCACAGTCCACACCCTGCCCCCATGCCTCTGTGCCAGGGAGCCCTAGATGGCAGGGGCATCATCTGACCTGGATGCTGAGGGGTCTGTGGGACCAGGGGGGCTCTAGCCTTGATGATAATCCCCACCCCTCCAAGGCACTCCCCATTCTACTCTCTTGGAGCTGACTCTGAACAACCAGGCACAGACCCACCCTGGCACACTGGGGTGGCCAGAAATGCCACAGGTACAAAGAAGGAGACTGTACTGCAAGGCGCACCTGCTCTCCAGCCCTCTGTTTTCTCAGCTGTAGAATGGGTAGACTAACACAGTGTTACCTGTTCTACTTCTGGAACTCCAGAAGTTCATTGTGGAGGGGTCGGAGCTGGGAGGCAGGAGACCTGGCTCGGTCACTAATGTGACATGCACCGGGTAGCCTGACGCAAGCCGCTGCTCCAAAGGAGCCCATCCAAGTCACATGGGCCCGTCGCCCTTGCTGATTTCTACATCTTATTCCAATTCGCATGTGCCAAACTTCCAAGTAGCAGATGTGAGTCCTGAGCAGTGTATGTTTAGTCCTTCTCCTGTGTTTCTGGCACACAGCTCCTAAAACCCTTGGAATCTCCAGAGCTATGGGTGTCTTTTGCATGCTAATGAGATGCCTGGTGGCTGGTGGCCCCTAATAGTTTCAGGATGGAAGTTGGTCACCAGGGAGATCAAGGTGGGATGAGAGAGTTGGAACTTTCAGCCCCACCCCCCCCATCTCTCAGGAGGGGAATGGGGCTGAAGACTGAGTTCACTCGCCAATAACCAAAATCATGCCTGCCTAATGAATTTCCATTAAAAACTCCTCAACGAAGGGGTTGGTGAACACATCCAGGTGCTGGGAGGGTGGTGCACCTGGAGAGGGCATGGAAACCCCATGTGCCCCCCGCCCTCCATACCTTGCCCCGTGCCTGTCTTCCACATTTGGCTTTCCTGGGTTGTATCCTTTATGATAAAATGGTAAAATGTAAGCAAAGTGCTTTCCTGAGTTCTGTGAGCCTTTCTAGCAAATTGGAAAACCCTGAACAAGGCGTGCTGAGATTCCCCTGATTTATAGCTGGTCGGTCAGAAGTACAAGTGTTAACCCAGACTTGTGGTTGGTGTCTGAAATGGAGACGGTCTTAACGGGACTGACCCCTTAACTTGTGGGGTTGGATGCTAACTCCCGGGAGATAGTGTCAGAAGGGAACTGAATTGTAGGACTCTCAGCCAGTGTCAGGGAATTGGAGAAGTGGTGTTGGAAAAGACATCATGCATTTGGTGTCAGAGGTGTCACAAGTAAAAACTGTCTACTGGTAAATGGTGGCCAGTGACATTTTTGCAAACTGACAGACTCTTGGTAGGATGGCTCTTCTTGGCAAAACCTCATCTCCTGGCTGTCCCCCCATCCCTCCACTGCTGTGACACTGCACTACCGTATAGCACATTCTCCACCCTGGCTGGTCACAACCTACCTACAGGCTACACTGCTTCCCGTGCCACAGGGAGGGCAGCTGAATCCCAGAGAGGGTGAATGGTTTGCCTGAGATGACTCACAGGTACCTGATGAGCCAACCTACTGGGCTCTGTGCCCTAAAGAGAAAATGTCCCCCATTGCGCCCCTGGGCTCTGTGGATTGAGAAGGAGCGTTCAGACAAGATGGGGCAGAAGGCTGAACCTTTCCCTTCCCCAGGTTCCTGTCAGCCAATCAGGGACCCTTTCCTTTGTTTGGACATCTTTGCTCTGTGGACTTTGGGGTCCTCAAGAAGAAAGCAGCCATCATCTACTGCCCTATCTCCTCTTATTTTCTTTACTTTACTGAAGGATTTTTTTTTTTTTTGTGGTTTCAAAGTAATATACAGCCCTTATACAATTTTAGCATTTATGGAAATTTACAAGTGAATGAATGTCTGTTTCCCATATCCCATAAAGACCATCATAATGCCATAGTTTGTTGGCTGTGTGTCCAGACTTTTCTCCTCTTTCCATATATGAATGTTCACCATTATTTATTTCTACTTGAGTGAGATCACACTTCACACATTGTTTTTGCAACTTTCTTCTAACATCAGCATTGCACCTTAGCTACCTTTTACTATTTCTATACTTATGATAATGATAGCACGTCTTTACCAACTGAGCACTTTGAAGGTATTGATTCACTTAATCCTCATAAAAACTGTGAGAGGTGGGTACTCTGTTTATCCCCATTTTATACACAAAGTTGTTAACAGCTACATGGTTTTCCACTATAGAGATCTGTCAAAATGTATTCAACCATTCTCCTGTTTGTCAGAATTATAAACAGTGCTGTGAGGAACATCCTTGTACATCTTTGTACATTAGGGACACATTTTTATTTTTATTTTTTCAAATGTTTATTTTTGAGAGACAGAGAGAGAGAGCACCAGACGGGGAGGGGCAGAGAGAGGGGGTCAGAGGATCCAAAGAGGGCTCTGTGCTGACAGCAGACAGCCTGATGTGGGGCTCGAACTCACAAACCATGAGATCATGACCTGAGCCAAAGTTGGACGCCTAACTGACTGAGCCACCCAGGAGCCCCAATTTTTACTTTGATTTTTAAAGTTTTATTTTTATTTTTTTAAAGGTTTTATTTATAAATAATCTTTATTTTAAGTAACGTGGGGCCTGAATTCACAACCTCAAGAGTCACAAGCTGCACCAACTGAGCCAGCCAGGTGCCCCAGGGAAACATTTTTATAGATGTTTTATAGATGTTTATAGATGTTTTTATAGATTTCTGTAGTTGAACTTGATGAGCCAAAGAGTATAAATGTTTTTGGTGTAACAGATTTTGCCAAATGGTCATCCAAAAATATAATCCCATGTTACCTGTTTACAGCAGAGTAGAGAAAAGATGTTTTGCCCCACCCACATCATTTCTGCCTCTTCCTGGCCTGGAATGGGGTTTTAAGACTGCCCATGAAGCAGCCAAAGTGTTGGAGAAGGGGAAGTTTCCAGACAGATAACCCCACTGGTGATGCCACTGTTTTCTTCCTTCCCAGCTATCCCTGCACACCACCTACCCACACCCCCAGCCTCACCATGGGCTGCACCCCAGGGCCCTATGGAAACGGATCCCCTCTCCTCACTACTATTTTAACCATGCTAGTAAAAAAGTACAGGTGAGGAATTAGAGCCTTAAATTACTTATTCTGTGACCTCAAGCAAGTAAGTTAACTTCTCTGAGCCTGTTCGCTCACAGATGACAAGTAATCATAAGCCCTGTTCATCTAGGTTCCTCAAGGGACAATAGAAGATTCTAAAAGTTCTGTGGTTCCTGCCAATGGCCAGGCAGAGACTGGTGGTTTTGTTGGCTAAACTTTGGGCAGGCTTTGGAATTACAGATGGATGGACCAAGGCCCTGGCCTTGGGAAGTTGGATGATGGGAAGAAAGGGGGCACAGAAGAAGAGGAGGGAAGAAGACGGAGAGGGATTGAAGTGGGCTGGGCCTGAAACTAGCCTCACTGCATGTTCCCCCAGATCCCAGGGGCCTGGGCTGGTTTTTCTAGGACCATCTGGGGAAGCCCAGGTTGACCTTCCAAGCCACTCTCCTCCTTTTCCTGTCCTTCCTCAGTCTGGGACAAGCTCTGGATCCTAGATCCCACCGTGTCTGCTGGTCTTTCTCCAGTTGCTTGTTTTCCTCTCCTGGGCTCTCCACACCCCACACCCCAGCGCAGCCCAGCCTGGGGCAGGAACCTATTGCAAACTGCCAGACATGGTGTCAGCCTTGGGTTCAAATCTCTGCCCTCTCCACGCCCCGCTACCCTGGGCTTAACTAAGGGCCTGATACAAGGAGGCAGTTAATACATGTGCTGGATGGGCAGCTGAAGGGGTATTTGGGTGGAGAAAGGGATGAAGAGATGGAAGGTTAGATGGATGTATAAATGGAAGGAAAATGGACAGATGGACAGATTGGGAAGATATGAACGGATAAATAGATGGATGCAAGAAGAGATGAATGGATGGGTTGAGAGGTGACGAATGGACAGATAAGTGGGCAGATTGGGATGGATGGATGGATGGATAGATGGATGGATGGATGGATGGATGGATGGATGGATGGTTGCATGGATGGATGGATGGATGGATGCATGGATGGATAGGTAAATGACTAGATGTGCAGATAGATACAGTTGAATAGATGAGGGGAAGTAGCTGGGTGCTCACTCCATCCCTACTCTGTTGTTCTTCCTCCTCTGCCTTTCCTCCTCCCTTCTCACAATCTCAGAGCACAAAGAGCAGGGCTCCTCAGTGGGACCAGGGGCAGTCGACATAGAATTTATTTTTATTTGGTATTTTCATAATTTAAAAATGTATAAACAATACACTTATAGTATCCCTAAATATAAATATAGAAGCAGAAAGTCTAGAAACGTGAGACGTGCTTCTTGCAAAGGGAAGTGACTTTTTTCACTCCCTTTGGGTTGAGACCTATATTTTTTGGTAGAACACTTGGGTGCTTCTGATGTGAAAACTAATCTGGTCCAACTTGCTCCCTTTAATGTAGTCACATTTATCCACTTTTCCTTCATGATTTGGTCCCCCATTTCACAGATGCAGAAACTGAGACTCCAACAGGGGAAACTGTCTTCCTGTTTTGCTGCCAGTTAGAGACACAGCTAAGACTCCTCTTTCTCATTCTTGTCCACTCCTGCATCCCCTGCTTCTTCAACTCACTCAATGATGCCCCCAAATCCTCTTCTGGCCTGATGTGCCACCTCCCTCCTCCCCCCACCTAAATGCCCAATTCACCTCCAGCTGAGGGAGGCTTCAGGTAAGAGCATCCAAGGTGACTCGGGGTGGAGTGGCTGATTGTGTGTGTGTGTGTGTGTGTGTGTGTGTGTGCGCGCAAACTTGGTTTCTCTTTTCAAAAGCTTTTTTTTAATATCAATTTTTGAAAGAGAGAGAGAACGTGAGCAGGGGAGAGGGAGGGGTAGTTAGAGAGGGAGACAGTAGATCTGAAGCAGGGTCTGCGCTGACAGCAGCAAGCCCAATGTGGGGCTTGAACTGATGAACCTTGAGATCATGACCTAAGCCGAAGTTGGGCACCCTATTGACTGAGCCGCTCAGGTGGCTCTCTTTTCAAAAACTTTTAAATCAGAGTGCCTGGGTGGCTCAGTCAGTTAAGTGTCCGACTTCGGCTCAGGTCATGACCCCGTGGTCCATGAGTTCCAGCCCCGTATTGGGCTCTGTGTTGACAGCTCAGAGCCTGGAGCCTGCTTCGGATTCTGTGCCTCCCTCTCTCTCTTTCTGCCCCTTCCCCACTTCTCTCTCAAAATAAACGTTAAAAAAAAAACCAAAACCTTTTAAATCTAACATACCTATGTTAGAGTACACACATCGTAAGTATCCAGCTTGATGAGTATTTCCAGCAAATGCACCCACGTAACCTGAACCCAGATACTGAGACAAAATGTTAGCAGCACTCCAGGAAGCCCCTTCTTGATCCCTTCTCTCACCTCAAAGCTAAACACTACCCTGACTCCAAAACCACAGATTAGCTTGTTTTGGAGCCTTATATAAATGAAGTCTTACAGCACATACCCTCCTGTGTCAGGCTTCTTTTGTTCACCATATTGTCGGTGAGATGTACCCATATGGTTGCATTTGGTCATACGGTGTTCATTCCCGTTACTGTGTTAATATTCTGTAGTGTGAGGAGGCAGCGCCTGGCTGCATTATAGGAATAATGCTGAGTGAATAGTCGTGTATATGTATTTGTTGCACATACACACCCGTTTCTGTGGAATTGCTGGGTTATAAGGGAGGTGGATGTTCAGCCCTAGTAGGTACTGACAAATAGTTTTCTGAAGTGATTGGGCCAAGTTACCCTGGCAGCGGCACGGATGAAATTCTGCTGGTACCACGTCCTCCCGAGCGATCGCTCGTCCTTCTAATTTGAGAATGTAGGTTCTTGGGGGCAGGCTGGCATCAGATTGCCTGCGTGTGAATCTCAGCTCTCCTTGTACCTTTTGACCTTCGGCAAAGCCTGTTCCTTTGTCTACAAGATGAGTTGAAAATCACGGAGTGGTCATGAACATTCTACAGACGGGCTAGGTTAGGCGCCACCAACAAAAGCCATTTATGGTTCACTCTCACAACAGTACTCTGAATCACCTCCCAGAGCCTCAGTTTCCCCTCGGTAAAATGTAACACATCCACACACGTGCACAGTGGAGAGGACTACCAGGAAATGGAACGATATACAAAAGTGCCTGATTTTACTGAGATAGAATACACTTACTATAAAATTCACCCTTTTTCAGTGTCATTCAGCATATTCACAAAGCTGCACAACTATCCCCAACTATCTCATTCTAGAACATTTTCACCATCCCCAAGGTGAAACCCAATACCCATTAGTAGTTATTCTAATTGTCCACACCCAACTATTCCCAACCCCCAGCAGCTGCTAATCTACTTTCCATCGCTATGGATATTACAAGGGCCAAATCTTTGCATTTCTGTATTTTTTTAAGCTTATTTATTTTGAGAGAGATCGAGACAGCGCCAGCAGGGGAGGGGCAGAGAGAGAGGGGGAGAGAATCCCAAGCAGGCTCCACACTGCCAGTGCAGAGCCAGACACGGGGCTCGAAACCGTGAGATCGTGACCTGAGCGGAAGCCGAGAATCAGATGCTGACGGAGCCACCCAAGTGCCCCTCTGTATTTTTTAACTTTCGCAAAAGTGAAATACTAGCACTAGGATAGGCACATAATACACACTTAGTAAGTGTCATCTGTGTGTGTCTGTGCGTGTGTGTGTAGATGGATGGGCAGATAGAACACACGTCGTGGACAGATACAGTATAAACTCAATTCATTCAACAAAAGCCCATCTGCCCCGTTCGCACTTGGAGAAAAATGGTCTATGGAGAGGATGGGATTCTCGCTTTCAGGCAGTTTGCCATCTAGTGGGATACGGAGGGATGTGCACCCCTCACTGGGAACGCAGAGCAGAACGCAGTTAAAAGTTGTATTGGAACAAGGGTTGTGGGAACTCCGGGGAGATGTTGGAGGTGGAGGCGGCACTTCTAGTTTGGGTGAGCTTTCCAGACGAGGAGGGAAAGGAGGGGATTCTGAGAGCGAAGGCTGGGACACAGGGCGGGTGTGATGTCAAGCAGGACGGCAGGGACAGCCAGGGTTTCACACCCGGTCCTGCACCTCCGTGGCCTGTGAACGAGACTTGGCTGTAGAGAGAGGCTGTAAGTCCGGGGCTGTGGGTAACGGGGGCCAGATGGGAAAGGGAGGAGAAGGGTGAGCCCAGGCCAGCTCGCACAAGCCTGCACTGTCATCCGGGCAAGGGCACCCTGAACCAGCTGTGCCGAAGCCCAGGCATGCCAGGGCCCCCATGCCACCAGCTGGTTTGACTTCTCCAGTTGACCGTGGCTAGAATCATATTTAAGAGGAGACAAGTGGCAGCCTCATAAGTGAAGGAGGCTGGACTTCAGAGTCAGACCTGGCTCTGCCCTTTCTCACGGCAGGACCTTGAGCAAGTGTCTCACTCCCTGACCTGTTTCTTCAACTGTAAAATGGAGGTAATATTACCTACTTCAGTATGGTTAGGAATGATGATTGGGGGAGGCTGGACAAGGCAGATGAAGCATGCATTCCAGGCCTCAGCAAGCTTGGAGTATTGAAACGTTTTCTTTTTTCTTTTTCTTTCTTTCCTTTTTTTTTTTTTTTTGAAAAAAATTTAGTAATGGATTTTTTTTTTCCAATTGAAGATGTCCTCGTGGAAGAAATTGGAACTTATGAACTTCCTTGTGTTTATTGTACAATGTATTGTTGTTCTGTTTTGAATTACACAGAGAGGGATTGTCTTTTTCAGTCCTTAGCCCTCCAAAGGTATTATCAGGCCCTGAGGAGGGCAAGAACAGGGTGCAGAGGGCCAGCTGATGGCTGGGGAAAGAGAGGGTAATGGGGTGAGACAGATAATTCACGCTACTGAGTCTCAACTCATGAGAAAGTCTCTCGAACCACAGGAGGCCATTCTGAGATTTTCTCCTGGGGACAGGAGGCCAGCGGGAGCGTGGTGGGGTGAGGTGGGATGCTGATAGGACAGACTTAGAACCCAAGGTGTTAACAGTAACAGAATCCTAAGAAAGCTCTGAATTCCACTTCCTGAGTTGACAGAGACAGAGCGAGAGACTGAGACAGAGCCCCAGTAAGACAGAGATTTGCCCAGGGGCATTCATGGAATTAGCAGCAAGGATCAATTCAGACCTCTGCCTAAAGCGGGGTCCTTGAAACTAGGAGGCTCCAACAGAGAAGTGGCCCTGCTTCCCACCCCTGCTCCCCAAAGTGGCCGCCATGTCCTCTTAGTGTCATGCCCTTCTCCAAGCATTCCCAAGCCCCTGCATGCTCAGTGTGGGGGTTCAGACACCCGAGGAACAGTCCTATCTCAGGGCCCATAGGCCAGGGGCAGAGCCAGACAGGCACATAAAGAATAGGTAGTGACCCTGTCGGTCTCCGTGCCAAGGATCCCAAAAGGACCACTTAGGAATGGCTCTCTCTCCCGAGGAGGCAGGCTGAGGTGGGTACCTGAGGCCCCAGAATTTGGCCATCAGATGAGCAGAGAGAATGCACCCCTGCAGAGAGCAGCACTTGGGGCACCAGGGACTGAGAAGTGACTGTTTGGCAGGGACAGAGGGTACCTGGCCAAGGGACATGGGGTGGGTGGGTGGAGAGACAGGACTGTGAGCAGCCTTGGGCAATCATTTCAGCATCTCAGGTGATCACAGGGGCCCTCGAGGCACTGCCATTTGATTTCGGGAGCTGTGTGACCCTACCAGGGGAGGGAAGAAAACACTCTGAGAGAACCTTCTCCAAGCTTCCAGCCCCCGCTTTCTCTCCTGTGACTACACATAGGCCACACTGTCCACAAAACCAAGGGAGGTTAGCTTTGGCCTCTAGCCCTCCCCTCCCCCACCAGAGATAACCCTGGATGGGAAGTCTGGAATTCTAGACCAGGTTCCGTTTCGGGCCCTGTGTAGATATTTGGGTGTTTCCACTCCTGTGGACGCTGGTGACATGCCCTGAAGTGGGGCAAGAATCCCACCTCTGAGGATTGTTAAAGATGCCAGCTAGGTGACAGTGTGAGTGCTCTAGACCAAACAGCCCAGTTCTCAGGGTGAGAGGAGAGACTTCAGAAACAGGAACGTGAGCTGGACCCCAGGGCCAGTGAGAGGGAGGACCCAAAGCTCCAGAGCAGATGGCTTGCCTGGGGGATGTCCAGGGGAAGGTGACCAAGGCTCCACCTTGCCAGTCATCACCTGTCACCACTCATGGATTCACACTCATGTAAACCTCGGGGCCTCTGTGCAGGTGTAGTGATGATCATAATGGCAACTGGGGGGTGCTGGGACCTTCCTGTGGGCCAGGCCACACAAGACTCTGACAGGTGCGTGCTTCCAGCTGTGTGCAGGACTGAGAGAGGATGAATGTGAGCCTGGACACCAGAGAGGGCAGGGAGGAAGGGGTGTAGTTAGCTGAGGGACTTCACAGGAGGGCACTGGAAGCAAGGAATCCCAGGCACTGAGGCACTTTCTGGCTCAGGTGTGAATGATTAACAGTCAAACTTTTTTCTTTCTTTCTTTTTCTTTCTTTCTTGAGAGAGAGAGTGCGCGCACAAACACGAGTGGGGTAGGAGCAGACAGAGAGAGGGAGAGAGAATTCCTAGCAGGCTCCGCACTGTCAGTGCAGAGCCCGACCTGGGGCTTGAACTCCCTGAACCATGAGATCTTGACCCAAGCCAAGATCATGAGCTGAGCGGAGATCAAGAGTAGGTTGTTCAACCGATTGAGCCAACCTGGTGCTCTACTCGTCAACTCTTCTTGAGACCCCTTTTGGGTGACATAGGGGAACCGCATAAGGAGGGGCAGGAGGGGAAATAGGGACCTCTTCCTCTTCCAAACTCCAGACCCGCAGTAGCTCCGCCCGCGCTCTCGCTTAGCATATTGATCATGCTAATTTATTTATTTTTAGCGTGCATATTGATTATGCTAATTTAAACCCAGTCCCGCCTGCTCCCGCGCGCTGTCCCCAAGGCCCCGCCCCCTGGAACGACCTATGGCTGCGGAGGGGCGGGGTTATGTTAATGAGGCCAATCTGGCCACACTGGCCGCGCCAGCTGCTCCACGGAGCCCGGGCGAGGCGGCTGCGACGAAAGCCATGGCCCGGGCGTTGGCGGGTCTGGCCGCCGGTTTGTCCTGCCCGCGGGTCGTCCCCAGCCAAGACTCGGACTCAGACACAGATTCGGAGGACCCGAGTAACCGGCGCAGCGCGGGCGGGCTGCTCCGCTCGCAAGTCATCCACAGCGGTCACTTCATGGTGTCGTCGCCGCACAGCGACTCGCTGACCCGGCGGCGCGACCAGGAGGGGCCCATGGGGCCCGCCGACTTCGGGCCGCGCAGCATCGACCCCACACTCACCCGCCTCTTCGAGTGCATGAGCCTGGCCTACAGGTGAGGGCGGCTCCGGGGCCCGGCAGCCTCGGCCCTCCGTGGCGGCACCACGCACTGGGGCCCCGGACACCCCACCCGGCCCCAAACTTTGGTCCCTGGCTGCTCTTGGAGAGTCCGACCACATCCTGGACACCCTTCTCCCCCAACCCCGAGCCTGCCTCCGGGGCAGGCTGGCCCCGGCCCTGCCTCCAGATTCCCATGGCTCACCACTTTCACTCCCTCCCCAGGTTGCGGACGTCCTGTCCTCCACCTCGACCTCCACCTCGACCCACCAAGGCCCCTCTCCCCATCCTGACTCCTCTGCCCCCAAAGAAATTCCAGGGCATCCCTCGAGCTCCCAGGACCCTAAGCCATTCCCACCCTCCACTCTGGGGGCCACTCCACCAGACCACCTCGGCCCTCCGCTCCCTCCCCAGTACCCGGGCCCAGACCCACTCCATTCCTGCACCCTGGCGAAACTCCTCACGCCCATGATTGTCCCGATTCATAGCCAACACTTTTGAAACCCAATCTCTTGTCCACCCTGTACTTCCCAATTGCCGGGACACTTGTTCTTGACCTGTGAGGTCGAGGGTGGCGGGAGAAGGGTGCTCCGGCGGGCCCAGCTGGCAGAGTTTCCCAGCGGGCGCCCGGCAGGGGGTGCTGCTGGTTCCCCGGGAGGCCTGGGTTCGCCTACCCGGGTCGCAGCGCGAGGCTGAGCGCCTAACGCTGCCTGGGACCCCTGCTATGCGCGTCGCGGAGCTCGCGGACCGCGCCTGGCCCGGGCTTCCACGCCTGCCTGCGTCCCTGGAGAGGGCGCGAACCCGAGGTCTGGCCCGGTGCCCTGGAGCAAAGTTCCCAGGAGGTGAGGGGCCAGGATAAATTATCAACCGAAAACTGTAGAGGTGAAAGGGGGATCGGCCAGCCTTGATCTTTTCTCTGTGCAAATATTCCTCTTCCTCAGAGGCGCCTCCTCCCCTTCTGAGAACCGCGGGATACAGAACGGCCCTTGAGGCTCTCTGATCTGGAGCCGGAGCTGGGGTGGGGATTGCGGGGGTGTTGCCCACCCCCAATCGCGGCAGCCCAGCCACGACCCCATTGGCTGCAGGCGGTGTAACCTTGGCCCATATGCTCTGGCCCCGGGCCCAGGTCATGTTGCAACCTGATCGTCCAGGGCGCCGGACCGATGTGGAAAGTTCAAATTCCCGTCCCTTTCTTCCCTTCCCCCGCCTCCTGGGACATCACGGGACAGACTGGGACAGAGCATCTAAGGTCCTGGTACACCGGATGTGGGCACCCCCCAGGTTCTCCCAGCCCCCCCCCCCCCGGCCCCCCACGTTTCTCACCTGCTCCCAACTTCAGCTTCCTCCTTCATACTACACCCCACAGACCATGGGTGACCAAAAGAGGAGGTTCAGGGGAGGGGGCAAGGTCAGGAGCAGAGCACTCTCCAAAAACTGCTCCCACTAAGAGGCTGGACTAGAATCTGATGTGACCCAGGGCAGCTGGGGAGGAGAGGGCTGTTCTTTTCCCCTAAATACCCAGCATATTTAGTCTCTGTGGGGGCCTAAGAGCCATGGATGGAGGTGACTCAGTACTACAGGAGCCTTTGGCTTCCCCTGTTTGGTAGAGAAAAAAATCTGAGGCTCAAACTGGGACAGTGTTTTAGCCCTTGAATACCCCTAATTATAGGGGTCCCCCGGAGAGGAGTGGACTAGAGAAGCCAGGATGCCCCGAGAGAGTGACTGGATGGCAAGGGACAGCAAGGCAAGGGGTCCCCAGGTGCTTGGCCCAGAGGACAGCCTGTGGGTGCCTGGCCAGCTTTCATCCTCAGCAGGGCATTGTGGGCAGAGGGAGGACTTCTCTCCTAAGAGGAGATGCATATTCCGTGTTTCTGTGGGTGGAAGCCCCAGGGAGACAGGGTCTGGAAGTTCCAAGAAAACACTTGTTTGTGGCCAGAGCTGGCTAGCTGTGGAAAGAATGGCCCCGGGCATGTAGACCCGAGGCAGGACCCTGTCAGAGAGACTCTCAGGGAGTTCCTATAAGGGAGCTTGGACTCATGAAGGGGGAGCGGTGCTGAACTAAGAGTTCTAGGTTTTCTCCCACCCATCCCTGAGATTCCCAGATTTTCTATTGGTCAGAAGAAGCCTTTGAGCCCTGGTCATGGGCTTTTTCCTCTGGGCTGAGCCCCTCTCCTCCCCTCCCAGCCAACAAGCCCAGCACAGACCAAATCCTTTCCTTCTGGGCTTGTATGTTGTCACTATCTCATCTCCCTGAGCCCTTCCTGGCCACAAACCCCAGAACCTCGGCAAGGACAGGGAGGGAGGGGAGGCAGGCTGGGCGTGGGACACTGAGTGATCAGAGTGGGTGGGGAGGTTGCTGGGATACAGGCAGAAGCAACAAACTCAGGAGTCCCCCCAGGTGCCAAAGAAGCTGGCCCAGGAGGTATCAGTGCACCCCACCCAAGTCTCCCTTCGAGACAGATGGTGTTTATCTAACTTAGGAGGGAGAGGGCCAGCCAGCAGGCATGGGCTATGTACTCTATTTGGGTAATGAGGCCTGTGGTACCCTGGGGTGGCAGCTCTTTCCACTCCATACCCCAAAACAAACACAGGAGCTTGGAGACCAGAGAGGAGAAGAGACCTGGTGACCCATGCGCTTCAGGGGCTGTAGGAGTCAGATTGCCACCCGCCCACCCATCACCCCCACGATGAGGGAGAAGCCTTGGGAGAAGGCAGGCCTGGTGTCCCCCAGGCCTCAGCCTTCCATGTGAGCAAGGGTTGGAGGAGATGGGCCAGAGGGGACTCGTATACAGCCCTGGCTTGTGGACCACGAGGAGGGAGGGAGGAGGGAGGGATCAGTGGGGGTCTAGACTCTGAGCATCTTGACCTCCTAGGTCAGATCCTTAGCGGTAGCAGAGGCCTGTGCCTAGCACATCTTGACCTGGAGAGTCATTGCGAGAGTGGATTTCATTGACTGCTAGGATTAGGGTCAGGGTGAGGGCTGGGGTAAGGGTGCTGCCTCCCCACTGCCCACCACTCCACCATCCCAGCTGCCTTCCTTTGGGGCCTGATGGCTGTTGTTTTGCACACGCCCCTAAGAAGGGGTGCACCCCATCCAGCTCAGTCCAGATTGCCATCCTGGGATTCTGGAGTGGGCAGACGCCAGAAAGGCCGGGAAAAGGCAACGGCTGGCTGCTTGGAAGCCACCGGTAGTGAAGAGATTCTCTCCTCACCCAGGCACACCTTACCCATCCCCGGAGGAGGCCAAAGAGGGCCAGTGAGACTGGTGGAGAAAAGGCCACAGGGCCTGCATCAGTCTCCACCATGTGACCTTAGGCATGTCCCTTTCCCTCCCAGGCACTCAGTTTCCCTCTGTAAGAAATGACTCTGAGAACCCTCCCTAGCCAGCCTAAGAAAAGGATGCCCATGAGGCCGTGGTATTATTGTTCTGAGGAAGGAGCTGACAAACAGGTTTCAGCCTGGTTTTAGTTCTGGTGGTAGGTTAATGAGCAGCTCAGCCTGGAGCAGGGACCTGGGAGGGGTTTTTAAAGGCCTGACTCTCAGGGTAGGGATTTCAGGCAGAGTGAGGGGCAGGATTAGTGGGGTTGCAGGGGAGTCCTCAGCTTGCCCAGCATGGATGAGTAACCAGCGCATGGGAAGAGTGGGGAGCCAGCCCTGCAGGAGGCCTCCCTGAGCTGCCCCTTGTCCAACCCCCTGACCCAGCCCTCTCCCTCTGACAGTGGCAAGCTGGTGTCTCCCAAGTGGAAGAACTTCAAAGGCCTCAAGCTGCTTTGCCGGGACAAGATCCGTCTCAACAACGCCATCTGGAGGGCCTGGTATATCCAGTGTGAGTGGGCACCATGGGCCTCGCCAGCAAGGGGGGCTGCATGTGGGAGGTGCCCAGGAAACCCCCTTAGGGCCAGCACCAGCATCTGACCCCCAGAGTCTCGGGGAACGTGTCCCAAAGGGTACTCTGCCCTGGGATGCTAGGCACAGCGGAGGTCACCCCTTGGAATCCTAAGGTGGGCAGAGATTTGGAGGGCAGTTCAAGACCCTTTCTGCATTCCGTCAGCATAGTCAGTGCTCCAGATGCCAGGGTGGAAAGAGGTGCTAGATGCTGGCTAGGCCAATGGTATCACACTGGGAATGGGGAAGCTAAGGATTCTGCCTGGGTCTCCACCAGCCTTTCACTAAAGTCCTCACTGAACCCCCATCAGGTGCCCCCATGGAGACTGAGGACAAGGGGCCAGAGAGGCCATGTGGTACAGTGGAGGGGGCTTCGGACTTGGGAGTTACCCAGAGCTGCTTTCCTCCCCAGTCTCTGCCCTTGCCGGCTGTGTGACTGCAGGCCGTGTGACTAACCTCTCTGAATCTGTTTCCTTATCTATAAAATAAGACCAATAGTCCTACTTTTCCTGGTTGGCATGGTGATAACAAGTATGAATGGGCCTGGCACAGAACTGATGCTAAATAAATGATGGTTGAATCTGAGATGCCCTTGAGGAGGTCACGGTCATTCATTTGGGGATATGAGACCCACCCACCCACCACGGCCCAGCAGCAGAGGCTGAGCGGCCTCAGACCAGTTGGCCCTGGGTTGGGACCTTGTCCAGATCAACCAAGTCCCGCTTGATCAAAGGCTTCCCTGAGCTGGGAACACACAGCCCAGGAGGGACCATACTCAGTATTCTCTGTCCTGGCTCCATTGGATTCCATCCAAGCAGAGAGAGGGAGGGTTTTCTGGTTTCTATTTATCTATGTGCCCAGTGCTCCCTAAATCATCTTACTTGAGGCTTCCTAGCAACCTTGGCAGATAGATATTATCACTCCCATTTTATGGATGAGCAAGTAAGGCCCAGAAGGCCAGTAACCTGTTCAGGGTCATGGAGCATAAAAGAAGCAGAACTGTGATTAGCTGGAAGTCCAGGGCTCTCCTACTCTGAACCCAGTGCTCCTTCTACTGCTCCGAGCTGGCTGGCTTCCAGTCCTCAACTGACAACACATAAGATGGGCCCTACTCAGACCAGGAAGCTGACAGGCCAGAGGGAGTCACTGCCCACCCCTCCACACACCTCTGCGCTCTCCACCCTTCCCCACGAAGCTGGATGGGATGCAGATCCTTCTCTCTGCAGAAGACATTTCTGATGCCACCCAGGGCCCTCACCCAGACAGGCAGACCCTGGTCTCCAGCTATTGCACGAGTTGCTGGAAGCACCCCACGTTCTGTGTCAGACAGAGGTGGGTTGAGTCAAGTTCTAGGATGCCCCAGCTGTGTGACCTTGGGAGAGTCCCTAGCCTCCTTAGCTGGAGCTCACTCATCTGCAGAGTGGGAATAACAGTAGGTCCCGCTCTGAGGTTTGCTGTGAGTCTTCAGGGAGATCATTCATATCTCAGCACAGGGCCTGACACACACAAGGGCCCCTGAAGGTGATGATATTTTTGTGACGATAGTAACAACACGCGGCAGGCATGTAACAAATGTCAGCACGCGCCTTCTCCCTGAGCACTGAGGGTTTGAAGGTGGGCTTCAGGAAAGGGAGAGGGGTGGGGACAGCTGGAGGACTGCCTGGCTCATCCCCTCGAACCTGCCACCCCTCTGCAGGCTCCTGGCCTCCAACATCCCCTCCTTTCTCACACCCTCAAATCCTGGTGTCCTCTGAGCACCCAGGGCACTGTGCACGTCTCATGGGAGGCTCCCCACCTTGCTTTAGCTTGTGTTCTGTGTGTGCTTTCCTTATCTCTCCAACTAAGCTTGAGCGCCCCGATTTATCCACCGATTCCTTGTCCCAGTATCTGTCACAGCTTAGGTGCAAGGGGCCAGGTGGTTGCCTGAATGGGTGAACTTATTGGTGTTGAATAAAGCCTACCCCAGATCCAGGAGCCACATGGTCACTGCCCTTCTGTCTGGAGCACAGGGTCCCCGAGGTGGGGGAGAAAAAGCCCAGCCAGGCCTGCTCAGACCTGACCCTCTGGGGACCCTGGACAAACTTATTCTTTCCTAGTGCCCATCTCCTCATCTGGGAAGCCAGGACAGCCACTCTCTGAGACCCTCCTTGCTCTAACCCCAGGGAGTCCCTACACCCGAGGGCCCATCCCTTTGTCTTCCCAGCCACGTTCAGGTACCAGGACAAACTCCCTCTCCCATTCTCATGGGGATCATTTGGGAGAATGTCCTTTAGGACAGAACTTTGTAAATGATGCTGAAGGTCCCAATAAGTGTCACGTTCGGGTGGTCCCCCTTGTCTGTCAATTGTCTGAGAGGAAGTTTGCTGAGGGCTAAGGCGGAAAAAGTCACTGCTTGGGGAGCCCAAGGTTTGGAAGCCCTACTGTGTGCCAAGCTCTGCTCCAGATTCAGGGATTTCAGTCTAAAGGGCAACAGCTCCTGCTTTTACTCCCAGCAGGGAGGCCAGCATGCAGAGAAATGGCCAAGGCCAAGTGGAGAGCGAGGCAGATAAGACCATGGGGTTTCAGAGGAGGGAAGCTTCCTGGAAGAGGGGTGGCCCTGGGCAATCCTGATGGGTGGGCAGGTGTGGGTGAGGCAGAGGAGGGAAGGGAAGGGTGGTGTAGAATAACACCGCGAGGTGAGCTGTGGTGGGGAAAAGCCGTTTGGCTTCAAGGTGGGGCCTATGAAAGAGGTGAAAAGGGGGATGAAGCCGACAGGCCAGTCATGGAGGGTTTGGAAGCCAAGGTAAGAGGTGTGGACTTTATCCTGGAGGTCTAGGGAACCATGGAGGGTTTCTGCATTTCCAGGCCATGACAGGAAGATGGGCTGGAGAGGGTGAGGCTGGAGTCAGGGAGGTCCGGGTGAGAAATGACATCAGACCGGGGTGGCATTGAATATGGAGGGGAGGGGACAGTGGAAGAAATGCCACACATCCTCCAGAGTGACTTAGACAGGAATGCTGGGGCCAGTGGGGAGTTTCTGTGACTGGGAGGCAGCAGTGACCGTCCAGAGGCACAGGCTTGGGAGGGATGTTTCAAGTTTTGGGACATCCTTTTTGTTTGTTTGTTTTACTTTTAATTTGGTACATCCTGATGGAGATTCTGTGGGCAGCTGGAAAATAAGCCTGGAAAGAGGCAGGATGAGAGAGGTTGGGGGGCGGGCCTCGAAGAAGGACCAGTGAAAATGGTCAGGGGAACAGGAGAACCAAGGGAAGGTTCCCTTGTCGAGGGAGGAGGGGGTGCTCCACCACTGAGGCCCAGAGGGATGGGCCTTGGTGGGGCGGGGGGGGGGGGGGGGGGGGGCAGACAAGGGCCTTGACAGAACACTGGGGGCAGGTACTGAGTTACAGGAAGTGAAGAGGAGACCAGGAGGCATGGAGTGCAGGTAGTGGTGGCAAATCTTCCAGAACAAGGAGCAAAACAAAGGGGTGAAAGGGAAGAAGATTAGCTTGTTGGGGAAGCAAAGGAAGGGAAAGTTTGGCAGGAACAGGGGAGCTTGGAATATGTTTATGGGCCCAAAAGGAGGAACCTGGGGAGAGACCAGGATTGGAGATAGGGAAGGGAGTGGAGGAGGTGGCAAAAGGGCTCAGCTAGGTGGCCTGAAGCGACAAGGGGTGGTTATCTGGCATCAGCTTGGGCAGTGCCCGAGGCAGGGGACCAAGGGCTCCAGGCCCTGGCCTGCTGGTCTGAGGGTCTGATGTTGGGGCAGCTCATTTCCCGTGATCACACAATCCCATTCAGCAACCATCGCCTGCACACCTGCTGGGCTGCCAAGGGGGGCAGAGGAGGTGCGGGAGGTTCCTTTCACGGGGTTCCCATAGAAGAGGGAGCTCTGGGAGGGCTGGAGCAGGCAGAAAGACTTCTGGAGGAGGTGGTACTTAGTCTAAGCAGGATTTCCTAGCGTGGCACTTGAGTCCCAGTCCCCTTGGAGTGGGAAGTGATGGAGCTGGGTACCCTCCTGACCTGGCCCCCTTCTCTCAGATGTGGAGCGGAGGAAGAGCCCCGTGTGTGGCTTCGTGACCCCCCTGCAGGGGCCTGAGGCTGATGAGCACCGAAAACCAGAGGTAGCTGAGACGCAGGACCTCCCGCCTGCCTGCTTCCCTACCAAGCCCGGTGCCTCCTAGCGCCGGGCGGGAGGGGCTGGCGCCTATGGGGATCGGGTGAGGGGTGGGGTCCGTGCTGCCCGTCTCACTGAGCCCCCTCCCGGGCCCTCTCCAGGCCGTGGTCCTAGAGGGCAATTACTGGAAGCGGCGCATCGAGGTGGTGATGCGCGAGTACCACAAGTGGCGCATCTACTACAAGAAGCGGGTCAGTGGGGGGGCCCCGGGGGGGTTGCTGACCACTGCCTCTCTTGAAAGAGCCCGGGGCGAGACGCCCCTCGACCCTGCCTCCCCTTAAGACCCGGGCTGACAGCGCCACCGTGTGGCCGAGGGTCCCCTCGCAGCCTCCTTACCTCCCAGCGCGGAGGAGCTCCAGAGGGGAAACCGGCATCCCTTTCATCTGGGGGAGCTTGTGAGTAGGGGAGGCCTTGGCGGGAAGTGATGGAAGAGGGACAAGGGATCCATTGTCCACCTCTGTGTGTTCCTGCAGCTCCGTAAGTGCAGCAGGGAAGGGGATCTCCTGACCCCAAAGCAGGTGGGTGCTCCCTGGACCCAGAGAATTGACAGCTTCTCTCTAGGAGAGGAGGGCGGGACCCGATGGGGGCAGTGGGCGTGGCCGCCGTCCTCTGGTTGATTGAGCCCTTCTCCTCCTGAGGGGTGGGGAGTCCTTGAGCGAAGTGGTGGGAGGCATGGGGGAACGGAAGTCCCTAAGAACTGAGGTTCCAGGCAGAAAAAGTAGAGGGGACAGGAAGAGGCCCCTTATCTGTTCAGCAGGCCATCCAGCTCTAGCTCGTGGGGACAGTTGTTAAAGGCCAATGGGGTGACCATAAGCCTTCCAGTAGGCAAACTGGGTCCTCCAGAGAGAGAGGTGAGGAGGGCCATGTACTGACCGCTTCATCCCCCAGGCGGGGGCCATATGAAAGGGCCAAGGGCAGCGGGAGACCCCGGTGTCCCTCTCTCGTGGCTGCTGAAGGTTCTGTCTCCCTAGGTGGAAGGGGGTTGGCAACCACCGGAGCGATGGTGCGAGCAGCTCTTCTCCAGCGTGGTGCCCGTGCTGCTCGGGGGCCCAGAGGAGGAGCCTGGCGGGCGGCAGCTTCTGGACCTGGACTGCTTTTTGTCCGACATCTCCGACACGCTCTTCACCATGACTCAGCCCAGCTCCACGCCCCTGCAGCTGCGCCCTGAGGACGGTAAGGGCCTGCACCTGCAAAGGGAGGCCTGTGAAAACCCGGGCAGCCAAGGGAGGATGGCCAGGGGTGGGTGGCCCCCAGTCCACCCGGCCTGCCGCTCCTGACGTCACCACTGCCCCCTCCAGCTTATGTGGGCAATGCTGACATGATCCAGCCGGACCTGACACCCCTGCAGCCCAGCCTGGATGACTTCATGGAGATCTCAGGTGAAGCAGCGCCCTGTCCTGGGGGAAGGGGGAGGCGGGGCCCGTGGCTGGGTCAGTGTGAGGAAAGTCCCAGCATGACCACCAGACCTCAGGCCCCTGTGGGAGGGTGGATGATCTGAGTGATTTCTGAGGGATCTTCCTGGTCTCCCTTTGTCAGGACTTGGGATGCAAATGACTTGGCCTCAGGTGAGAGCAGGGCCAGACTGGATACTGAGCAGGGGTCAAGGCTCAGGGGCACTGAAGCTTCAGGCTCTAGGCTCTTTGGGCTCCCAGGAAGCAATGGATGCTGGGACTCTCAGGAGAGAAAGGGACTTTCATTTGTTTGGGTCTGTTTATTATTTATTTAATTCCCTTTAAAAACTATTTATTGGGGCACCTTGGTGGCTCAGTCAGTTGAGCATTGACTCTTGGTTTCGGCTCAGGTCATGGTCCTGTGGTTTGTGGGTTCAAGCCCCTCATCAGGCTCTGTACTGACAGTTCAGAATCTGCTTGGGATTCTCTCTCTCCCTCTCTCTCTGCCTCTACCCTGCTTGTACTCTCTTTCTCTCTCAAAATAAATCAACTAAAAAAAAAAAAGAAAAAGAAAAAGAAAATCCCAGGAATTGTATCTTGTAAAGCACTTAAAAAAAATTTTTTTTAATGTTTACTTGTTTTTGAGAGAGAGAAATGAGCACATGAAGAGGGGCAGAGAGAGAGGGAGAGAGAGGATCTGAAGCAGGCTCTGTGCTGTCAACAGTGAGCCCGATGTGGGGCTCGAACCCATGAACTGCGAGACCATGACCTGAGCAGAAGTCAGACGCTTAACTGAGTGAGCCACCCAGGCACCCCAAGCACTTTTTAAGTAACGTGTTTCTGTGCCTCCCTCTCCTGACCCCAGGGCCACTGGGTCACTGGTTTTTGTGTCCTCCCAGAGATACCCATGTCTGTATAGCAGCTGTGGACAAATGTCTCTTTTTGTTTTCACAACACACTCTTCCTACATCATTTCTTTTACTTAGCTATATCTTGGAGACTGTCCCCGATAATCAAACATTTAGGGGATTCTGGAGCCATGCTAGGGGTCAGGTAGCCATAGAGGCTTGGCTTGCCTTAGCCAAGGCTCCAGGGCGAGAAAGGGGGGTTCTGGGATACAGGTTTAGTGGCAATGACCCCTCCACTCCTTTTTCACAGGGTCCTGGGCCTGTCAGTCAAGAGGTGGGGAGGGAACTAGGGAATGAGGAACCACCCCCACCCCTGCCTCAGCCCTGGACAGGGTGGGGGCTGTGGGGGCAGAAGTGTTGATGGCAGTGCCCTGAGAGCAGACCAGCCTGGGAGGGCAGCGGTCCTGTCTGGGCACACGCACCCCTGCCACAGGTAGGAAACTTCCTGGACCCGGGGCTCCAGGGCCAAAACTGGGGCTGAGAAGCCGCTTCTCTCAACCCAGGGTGGCTGCCTGGGTGGGGGTGAGCATGGGCAACCTACGATAGGGGGTGTGGGTCATGCAGAGGAGGTGGTTAGTGTGGCCCCCTCTCGTGCTCCATTACAGGGAGGGTAGGGACCACCAGGGACACCGGGGCTGGTGCTTTGATTGTCCCCCAAGAGCTCTTCGCTTGAGAGGAATCCCAGTGAAGAAGCCGGAACTCTATGGAGGGAGGGGGCTTGGTGAGGAGTGCTCAAGGAAGGGGAGGGGGCTTGGAGCAGGAGAGGGTCTCAGGGAGGGGATGCACATCGATGGTGGGGGTAGAAGCTTGGGATGGGGGAGACTAGGGGTCCGTGGGTGGCTGGCCAGGGCTAGGAAGCGGAGAGGGGCAACTGAGGGTAAACTATGGCTGGGGGTTGGTGGTGACTCAGTGGCGAGCTGGGCTCCTTACTGCATGAACCCTTCTGAGCACCGGGGGGCAGGCAGCAGCAGTGAGCAGGAAGCAGGCCCAGTATGTGGCTAGTTCTAGAGCCTGGGCCTCAGGGGGCCTAGTGGTGAGACCCACAGTCCGTGGGGGCTGGGGGATAGAGGGTCGGTGACCACTCACTCTCTGCCACTCAGTCCCTTGGTTAAACGGAGACAGTAGGACAAAAAGATCCTTTCTGATCAGGTGGCCAAGGAAAGACACACCCACACCAGGCACAGAGCAGACATGCACATGCCGAGCACCTCACATCAAGGCAGGCACACAGGCTCAGACAGAGCCACACACACACACAGGGAGACAGATAGATGCTACATGTAGAGCCAGCCTTCCAGTGACAGGTGGGCACCAGAGTCACGTAAGACGTGCAGACAAGTTTAGGGGCACCTGGGTGGCTCAGTCGGTTAAGCGTCCGACTCTTGGTATCGGGTCGGGTCATGATCTCATGGTTTCGTGAGTTCGAGCCCTGCGTCGGGCTCTGTGCTGGCAGCACAGAGCCTGCTTGGGATTCTCTCTCTCACCCTCTCTCTCTGCCCCTCCCCCACTCATTCTATCTTTGTCTCTCTCAAAATAAGTTTTAAAAACTTTAAAAAAAAGAAGGAAAAGATTAAAAAAAAAAAAAAAGATGCACATACAAGTTCAACACACAGCAGGCTCCAGATTTGGCATGGTCTTATCTGTCCCACTCCTGAGTCTCCTTCTCTTGGGAGGAGGCCTGACCAGCTCCCCTGCCTGGGGAGCCAGGGCCCATCCAAGGCCAGCGGAGCTGGGTGGGACAAGACCAGGAGGTCTTGGGAGCTGCTGCAGGCCAAAGACTGGTCAGGGTCAGAGAAAGGTGCCCGGAAGGGAGCGGGTGGGCGGGCGGCGCCCAGGCCCGGGATGTGGTCAGGCCGCAGGCAGCTGCTTCCCAAAACCAGAATAGCCTGGGGCTTACACAACCCGCACCTCAGACAATCTGGCTGACCCTTCCCGCCAGCTCTTCCAGGCTTTCCAGTGCCCCCCCCCCAACTCCTGCCCCCGCTCTGAGCCCACCCTCTGACCCCTGCTATGACCCCCTTAGCCCTTCCACCCCACTCCCGGGCTCTGCTTTTGAGGCCCCACTTGACCTTCCCACAAGCCAACTTCGCAGACCCACTGACCTCCTGACCCCTCTCACCTCTATCTCACCCCTTGAACTCCTATCACCCTGGGGCTCTTCCCTATCCCGGACCTCTGCCCCTTTGCACCCCACCCCTGTCCCTTCAGGGCACTCTCTATTACCCCTCCCCTTTCTCTGGCCCCAGCAGGGCTGGTAACAGGAGCAGAAGAGGGGAGTGCCCAGGCCTGGGACAGGGAAGGGGGCCTCATGAGCCCAGTGTGGGGCTCGGTGGGAGGGCTGTTTCCCCGGGGGTCCTGCTCACGCCCCCACACGGCCTCTGCTGTCCTCCACGCAGGCCCATCCCAACCGAACCTCTGTTGCTGCTTCCCCTGAGTGAGACAGAAACTCTCTCAATTTCACAATCTCCTGTGGAAGCCCCCCCTCCCCCGCCTCCCCCCACCTCACCGCCAGCCAGGCCAGCCCAGCTTGGGGACAGGGCACGAGGCCCACTGTCCTCCCACTGCCTCCAGCCACGCCTGGCCCTATCCTTAACTGCCACCACCCTGTATGTTGAATTGCAGATTTCTTCACCAGCTACCGCCCCCCACAGACACCCACGCCCTCACACTTCCCGGAGCCCCCCAGTTTTGGCACCATGGCTGACCCTTTCTTCGGCAGTTCGATCCTGGGCTCAGAGGTGCCCCCTGCCTCGTCAGGCATGACCCACCTCTCAGGGAATAACCGCCTGCAGGTGAGCTCCCACCCCACGCCATTCAGCCGTGCCTCGCTCACCTGCCCATGTCCAGGAGATACTCAGGGCACTTCCTGGGTGCCCATTCCTACGCTTGGTCGACTGAGAGGGACTGGAGGGGGGAGACAGACCCCATCTCTGCCCTCTGAGTGGGCGCAGTTCAGCTGAGGAGGAAACCGTTGTGAAGCAGAGGTGGACCAAGTGGTTCTGGGAGGGAGGCTGAGGGCAGGGGAGCAAGGAGCAGGGTACCACGAAGGACTGGGGTGCTTGGGGAAGGCTTCCTGGAGGAGGCGAGGGTCTGGGCTTAGTGAATGTGTTGGGTTTGGCCAGAAGAGGCCAGTAAAGGGCAAGCCAGATGGGAGGAGAGCACACACGGAGACAAAGCTCAGTGTGAGCATTTAGGAAACGGTGAACCTGCCATTTGGGAGACGGAACTCACAGGCTCAATTCGGTGGTTGCCTCTCTGCTGCCAGGTCCCTCTGTCATCAGACTGTTCCGGCACTATTGTAGTTCATTGCTGAGAGGTCTCTCTCCTCAACCAGACCGTGAGCTCCTTACTGGAAGAGCTAGGCCTTGCTCACCGCCGCATCTTCCATACCTACCACAGTTCAAGAAGCATAGGGTCAATGGTTGCCCAATGGTTGAGCCACTAAGTGAATGAGTGAATGTGTGGATGGATGGGTGTGTTGGTGAATGGATACACGGGTTGTAGAGGGGGGTGGATGCTTACATGGGTAAGCGAGTGGTTGGTTGGATGCATGTGCTGGTGGACGGATTGGTAGATGAATAGGGTGGTGGCTGGATAAGTGGCTGGTCAATGAACAGATGGTGGATAGGTGGATGGATTATGTCTGGATGGGTTGGTGGATGAATGGGTTGGATGGATTGGTGAATGGGTTTATACCTCACAGGTCGGTGGAGAGATAGATGAGTTAGCTCACAGGTGAGAGGCCAAATAGGGGAATGGAGAACGAATGGATTGGTGGTAGGATGGAATCATTATTTGGTGAATGAAAAGATGGGCAGGAAGATTGATGCTCTTTCTTACACCTAATGTGTGCCTAAGTGTGTTCCACTCCCTCCCCTCATTAGGTTACAATTTCCTTTGGTGTGCGTAGGTGGGGGGGACAACAGGGATCATTTCTCCTCTCTCTCCCAGTGCCCAGTCCAGACCTCAGCCAGGGCAAGAGCCTGCCTGGGTGGCTGCAAAGGCCAGCTTTCTCCCCTGCTCTCTCTCTGTCCCCCAACCAGGCTCGGAGCAGCTGCCCTGGCACCCTGGACTCCAGTGCCTTCCTGAACTCTGATTTCCTCCTTCCTGAAGACCCCAAGCCCAAGCTCCCACCCCCGCCAGCACCCCCACCCCTCTTCCAATACCCTGCCCTTCCCAAGGGGCCTGGTCTAGAGCCCTGTCCCCCACCCGCCTTCCCTCCCATGGCTCCTCCCCCTGCTTTGCTGCAGGAAGAGCCTCTCTTCTCTCCTAGATTCCCCTTCTCTACTGTCCCTCCTGCCCCAGGAGTGTCCCCACTGCCGGCTCCCACTGCCTTCCCACCTACCCCCCAGCCTGGTCCAGGCCCTGCCCCTGCTCCCTTCCCCATAGACCTTCTACCCTCAGGGTATCTGGAGCCCCAATTTGGGCCTCACTTCACAGTGCCCCAAGGCATGAGGTCCAGAGGCAAGCCCCCCGCCCCATCCCCTAGAGGGGAGAAGCCCAGCCCCCCAACCTTGGCCCCTGCCACCGCCAACCCCACTACCCCAGCGGGGGGCAACAACCCCTGCCTCACACAGCTGCTCACAGCAGGTAAGATGGGAAGAGCACTGTCCTCAGAGGGGAAGTGGGGAGCCTGTGGGAGCAGAGGGTGAAGTGGTAACGGGTGGGCTCAGCTGTGGGGGAGGTGGCGAGGAATTAGGGACATGGGCCCCAAACCCAAAAGGGGAGTGAGCTATCTGGAGGGGAGGGATGGGGTCTTGGGAGATGACGGGGCTGGGGCTGGCCCCAGTGTCCCTCACAGTTCTGCCTGTGCACAGCCAAGCCTGAGCAAGCCCTGGAACCACCACTCGTATCCAGCACCCTCCTCCGGCCCTCAGGGTCCCCGGTAAGATGGCGGGCACTGGGAGGTGAGGGTGAGCCCAGGGCTTCACCCCAACTCTCTGCCCTTCTCCACCCCTGCAGGAGACGGCCCCTGAATTCCCCTGCACCTTCCTACCCCCGACCCCGGCCCCCACACCACCCCGGCCCCCTCCAGGCCCAACCACACTGGCACCTCCCAGGCCCCTGATTGTCCCCAAAGCGGAGCGGCTCTCGCCCCCAGCACACAGCGGTAAAGAGGGCTTGCAGGGATCCGGGAGGGGGGTCCCTAGGGGATGGAGAAAGGGGAAGGAAGAAGGGGGGCCCACATCTGAGGCCAGGATGAGAGGGAAGGGGCAATGGGACCCCTCTCCCCTGTGTCGGTCTGTCTGGGGGTCTGTCTTTCCCGGCCACAGGTGGTGAGCGGAGGCTGTCTGGGGAACTCAACTCCATTCCAGGCCCGGGGACCCTGAGTGTCTGCGTCTCTCCCCCTCAACCCATCCTAAGCCGGGGTCGTCCAGACAACAACAAGGTGGCACCATTCCCTCACCCCAAGAACTGTTTGCTACCCCCAGGCCCTTCCATGCTCCTTCCTAGGCTCACCCCCCTGTCTGCCTCCCCAAGACTGAGAACCGGCGCATCACACACATCTCTGCAGAGCAGAAGAGGCGCTTCAATATCAAGCTGGGGTTTGACACCCTGCACGGGCTGGTGAGCACACTCAGCGCCCAGCCCAGCCTCAAGGTGAGCCTCCAGCCCGGGCCCGCACCCCCGGAACCACAGGGCTCCTTCGTAGACCCCCTGCCCAGGACCAAGCCCCAGGGCCCCCCAGACACCCAGTTTCCTCCTCAGTGGGCCCCAGAGTGGGGCCACCTCCAGCACCTGAGCCACACTGGGGATGCCTGCAGGTGAGCAAAGCAACCACACTGCAGAAGACGGCCGAGTACATCGCCATGCTGCAGCAGGAGCGGGCGGCCATGCAGGAGGAGGCCCAGCAGCTACGGGACCAGATCGAGGAGCTCAACGCTGCCATTAAGTAGGTGTAGGCGGGGGGTGCGCATGCGCGTGCGCACGCGTGCGCCGTGGGGGAAAGGGGCAGGACTCCCAAGCCCTGACCAGCCCCATGTACGCACCAGCCTGTGCCAGCAGCAGCTGCCTGCTACCGGGGTGCCCATCACGCACCAGCGTTTCGACCAGATGCGAGACATGTTCAACGACTATGTCCGCACCCGGACACTGCACAACTGGAAGTTCTGGGTGGTATCCTTACTTGGCCAGCGGTAGGGTGAGCGCCGCAGCCGGACCAAGCTGCGCCTGACTGCAGGCTCAGCGCCACAGGCCAGGCAGGGTCCCAGAGCTGCTCCCAGGGGAAGGGGCCCCGGTTCCGCTCCCTCTTTCCAGGCCCTTGGCATCTTGGCCAGCAGGAGTGTCCAGTGATTAGCTGGGAGCAGAGGGCAACCGAGGGAGGAGCCCCCGGGTGAGGGGAACACAGCCCCGCCCACAGAATGTTCCAAGGGCAGTTTGGAAGAGCCTAAAGTCTGGGTGATGTGAGTGGGGTCGGTCCTAAAGAAGACATGGAATCTCTCCCTTACCTGGTCAAGTTCTTGGCTGAGCCTGGGCAGGAAGCCCAGGGAGGGGGGATAGTCCAGCTAGAGGAAGGGCATAGAGGAGCCGGGCAGAATTGGATGGTAGCTATAGCGGGAGGCCTCGAGGTTCAAGGTGCCACAGTGGCCAGGCCCTTCCCCTTGTTTGGCCCAGATGTCAGAGCTACACGTGAGCTGGGTGAGGGTACTGGGTGGACAGCAGGCCTGATCCTTGACCTGGGCCCAGTTCAGCATCCTCATTCGGCCTCTGTTCGAGTCCTTCAATGGGATGGTGTCCACAGCAAGCTTGCAGAGCCTCCGTCAGACCTCACTGGCTTGGCTGGACCAGTACTGCTCCCTGCCTGCTCTCCGGCCAAGTACGTGAGCCACCTGCCTGCCCACCAGAATGTCCAGGCCTCCGGGCAGAGGGTTGCACCTGCTCAGACTGTAGGTCCAGCCTGACTTCAAAATAGCCTAGAGTTTGGGCCATCCCACTATGTACCCTGGATAGTCCACTGGCTACCAGGACACCTGCAGACATAGGTCCTACGAGGGGCTGACAGTCTTGCCACCTACTATCTCCCCGCTATCCCTTTGTCCTCAACATCCAAGGGTAGGCCCTGACCCAGGAGGTATCTTTCCCTTTCTCTCTCTCTCTCTCTCTCTCACTCTCTCACTCTCTTTCCCCAGCTGTCTTGAACTCTCTCCGCCAGCTGAGCACGTCTACCAGTATCCTCACAGATCCAGGCTGTATACCTGAGCAAGCCACACGGGCAGTCACAGAGGGCACCCTTGGCAAACCTTTATAGTGCTGGCCAGACACTGCCACTTACTCAGCTGCCCAGGGGCTGCTTTCCTTGGGCCTGGGCTCCAGGGACAACTTCTGGGCACTCCCCTCCTGCCCCTTGCCCTGGCTGTCCCCTTTCCTGAGGGTCTAGCAGGGCCCAAATCTCTTCCACCTCCTGGAAGCCAGGAAGAACGGCGTTCCATTCCCTGCCCCACCAGAGACTAACACCGTGACCTGGAGGATTCATACTCTCTCTTGGGACCTTCACTTTCCAGTCTGAAAAATGGGGATGGAGAAGCTTCAACCAGAAGATGATCCCAAGGCCTTAGCAACTGTGATACTTGGGGCCTAAGCTGACAACTCAGGGAGCTCGTAGGAGGAAGGGGGATGATCCTGTTTCCCCACCATCCCTCCCTGTACCCCCCCCCCCCAAATAGGGCACAGGCCTCTGTTTCTGATCAGAGAGACAGAAAAGGAGCGTCCCATTCTCTGCTCCTCCACTGGTAGCCCAGTGGGGGGTAGGGTGCTGCAGGGTGGCAAACCTGGGTGAGGCCAGGAAGGTCTGATCCCAGGAGACAGCAGGGCAGGAGGTGGCCAGACCAGGGCAGGCATCTTGTGTGCATGTGGATGCGTGTGTGTGGATTTTGTAAAGAATTTTCAACCAATAAAAACAAAAACTGTTGGGGACTGTCAGTGTGTCTCACTGGGACGGATAGACAGAGCCAATTGGCAATGGGAGGTGGCCTTCAAAGGACCTTAGCTTTTCCTCTGAGCTGGAAGCCACTGGAGGGTTTGGAGTAGAGGTTTGACAAGATCAGGTATAAGGTCTTCACAGGATCTCTCTGGGTGCGGAGTCAGGAAGAGGCCACCGTGGGGCAAGGGCAGGAGCAAGGAGGCCAGTTTTAGGCTGTTGCTGTCATCCAGGTCAGAGATGACAGACACTCATCCTGGAAATCCTCGCTCCATGGCCAGGAGAAGGTTCAGAAAGGCTTACCACCTTCCAAGTTGGAAGAGGGCAGAGCCGAGCCCATGAGTGGAAATCACAGGGAGCCATCCAGAAGGAGAATGTGTTGCCCCTGAGGGTAGTGATGTGCAAATAGAGGGCAGACACACACTTGGTTGGGATGTCTTAGAAGGAACTGATACTTTAGATGGGGAGTTGGGGTGAATGGTCCCCATATTTCATTGATTCTTCTATTGAGCCATTTAACAGATCCTTTCTGAGGGCCCACTGTGGCCTAGATGATGGTCTTGGTGCTGGGATTCTGTTCACCACTGGATCCCTCTCCTCATGAAGCTGATTCAAGGCGGGGGAGTCTGAATCTTCTCACATCTCAACTTCTGCAGATGCTTGCAGGATATAAACAGCAGACGGTCTTCTGTGGCCTTTGACTTTCCCTCATTTATGTGGAATCATGATAGCGATGACAATACTAACTACACACTCCTCTAGCATTTACTACGTGCCAACTACTATTTTAAGCATTTTATATATATTAACTCACTTATTACATATTAACACCTACCTCTATGGGCCAGCTGTGAGGATCTCAGAGTAAATATATACAAAGCACTTACAGCAGTGACTGGCACATGTAACACTACGTAAGAGTTATCATAATAGTTACTATTAGCACCCCCATTTTACAGATGAAAAATTGAGGCACAGAGAGGTTAACTAGCCCAACATTGTATGGTTAGTGAGATGCCCACTCACACCGTCTGACCCTAGTCTCTGCTTTTAGCCATCTCTCTCTTAAAAAAAATTTTTTTTAACATTTATTCATTTTTGAGAGACAGAGAGAGACAGAGTGTGAGTCGGGGAGGGGCAGAGAGACAGGGAGACACAGAATCTGAAGCAGGCTCCAGGCTCTGAGCTCTCAGCACAGAGCCTGACACGGGGCTTAAACCCACGGACCGCAAAATCATGACCAGAGCGGAAGTCAGATGCTTAACTGACTGAGCCACCTAGGCGCCCGTAATTATTTTTTAGTGTTTATTTTTGAGAAAGAGATGGGGACAGAGGATTCAAAGCAGGCTCCGCACTGACAGCAGAGAGCCCGATGCCGGGATCAAACCCACAAACCCACAGACCTGAGCCAAAGTCTGACACTCAGTCCGACTCAGCCACCCAGGCGCCCCTAGCCACCTCTCTTTACTGTGCAGGTACCACATGCACCCAGGCATTGAGTGCTATTTGTTGCCACAGACAAAGGTTTGAAGTGGCTGAGAGGTAAAATCCTAGCAGTGTGCTCTGTTTTCACCGCCCACACCCTTCCAGGAAGGTCCCTGTAAGACATCCTTTTGACCCTGTGTCCCCCCAATAGATGCCACTTTCCTTTGAGAAAGTTATCTACACTTGCTCTCCCTCTCTCCTCCCCTCCCACTCACCCCCTGTCTTTGGTCTCCTTCTGCCAGCTTCCACCCCAGCCTCACCCCTGCACTGACTCACGCTCACTGAGGTCACAGGACTCCCTTGTTGCCAAATCCAACAACCACTTTGCAGTGCTCTTTTTCCCTCAATACTCCCCCACCGCCCCTGGGCCCCTGGACCTCATTCTTGAACCCCTTTTTCCCTGTGACTCTTGAATTCTCTCCAGGCTCTCCCACCTGCCTGACAGTGCCTTCCCAGTGCCTGCTGTGGGAGGCTCTTCCTCCTGGCCAGTTCCTTCCTGGCCCACTTCTCACTTGGTGGCAAGCGTTAGGTAATACCATTCCCTTTGCCTTCTCTGCCGAGGACCCACTATTCTGCATCTGTCCTGCTCTGCCCCTGGAGCTACTCAAGCACATATCCAACTGCCACCCTGCCCCCTCCCTCTGAATGTTTCACAGCTCCCTTTAGCTTCAAGGAACAGAATTCATCATTTCTGAGACTGCAGCCCACAGTCTTCCATCTCAAACATGGTCCTTTTCGTGTTCCCCATCCCCAGGAATGGTGCCACCACCCAGACATTTGTCCAAGCTGAAAACAGCCATCCATTACCAAGGGCTGGCCAGTTGACCTCCATCCCCACAGCCGCCACCCTGGTCCAACAGAGCATCCCCTCCTACACAGTCTTGTACTGGCCTGCTGGATCCCTGGGAGCTACTTTTCGAGCTTAAGCGTGCATTTGAATAGCTTGGAAGGGCTTTAAAAAATCTTCACAGCAGGGTCCAGTCCAGACCAATTCAATCAGAAGCCCTCAGGGTGGAAGTTTAGACACTAGCATTTTTTTAAGGTGATTCCAATATGCAAGAACGACTGTAATCGAGGCTTCGAGCTGCAAATAACATATGCCTGGAACTCAAGCTAGTTAAATGGGTGGTTCAGAGTTTCTGAGTCTGCAGGTCTGGGATGGGGTCTAAGAATCTGCATGTCTAATGGTGCTGGTCCAGGGTCCATACTCCAAGAACTGCTACTTAAACAAAGGAAGAAATTTATTGTTTTGCCTAACACAGAGGCCAGGTAGGAAGGCCTCCAATCAATACAAGGTGGGTCTTCAGTTGCAGATTGTGAAGTTGTGTTTCCACTATTTCCTTCACTCCCGCTGCCCTCTGATGAGGCCAGGTTTCTGGGCCCATGGTCAAGGTGCTTTGTGAACGGGCCTTGCTACCTCTCTGGCCTCATTTCTCTCCACAGCCTCCCTCCCTTCACATTCCTCTGGTGCCATCAGCAACACTCACCCAGATGGGCTGCCAGAGCCACTCCCTTCCGCCTCCCCTGTCTGAATGCCCACCCCGCCAAAGGTATAGCCAAGTCTCACTGCCCCTCCAAACTCATCGGTACAGCTCCCTCCCTGACCTGCCCAGCCTTCCCAAATCCTGCTTTGTGTCATTGGTTGTCCTTCCACAAGTTGACTTTGGCTTCCAGCTGAGCCCTGTGACACCAGAGGTAAGAGCCAGGCCAGATCACCACCCACCGAGTGGCGAGTGGCGTGGCGAGTGGCAAGGTGGGAGGAGTATGCGTGTAGCCCATCTCAGTTTACTACCCACCCCAATGAGCTCTTTCTCTTGCTTCCTTGTTGACCTTGGGTAAATCACTTGATCTGAGCCTAGTTGTTGTTGTTTTTTTCTTTCCATTTGCTTAATTTCATAGCATCACTTGCCTTAAAGGCCACTATAAAAATCAACCAAATTCTTGATGTGAAAGAATCTTGTAGCCTTGACCGAGCTGTACACAGAATCCTACTCTTTCTTCTCCTTTTCCCCCACATCAACAGATTGGAGTCACAGATCTGCATGGGTTCCCATGTCACTCTTCCCCTGTGTGATCCCTGGAAAGTCACCTAATGAGCACCTCCTAGAGCATCAGTTTCCTAATCTGTGGGATGGGAATGTGAGATTCAATGAAATGCAAAGCTCCCAGATCAATCAATGTCACATGCAAAATGCTTGGTGAAGGAACTTTTTTAAAAAATGTTTACTAATTTTGAGGGACAGAGAGAGAGAAAGCACACACAAGCAGAGAGGGGCAGAGAGGGGGACAGAGGATCCAAAGCGGGGTCCACGTGGACAGCAGCCAGCCCGATGTGGGGTTTGAACTCACGAACCGTGAGGTCATGACCCGAGCCGAAGTTCTAAGCCACCCAGGTGAGTAAAGGAAGTTCTTCTAAAAGTACAGCTTTGTCGGAGCACCTGGCTGGCTAAGTCAGTGGAGCATGCAATTCTTGATCTCGGGGGTCATGAGTTTGAGCCCCATGTTGGGTGTAGAGACTGCTTAAATAAAAAAGTAAATAACCTAAAGGAAAAAAAAAGTACAGCTTTGTCTCTAGGTGATGGAGAAAGTGGTTCATGGCTGGTGCTACAGTTCTCAGTAGCAAATTAAAGAGGAAAAGCCCCAGGATGTTCTGGACCCCTCCCCTCCCCCTGCTTCCACCACTGCCCACAGCTGAGTCCATGCCAATCCCCCCCCCACACACACCTCCAAGGACAAAAGGGAAGGAAATGAGGCCACCCTCTGTTTGCTCTCTGACTGGATCTATGTCCTCAACCGAGGTTATGGGTGTATCTGTCTGTCCTCTAGTCTCTAGAGCATCCTCTCTCCTTAGAGGGTCCTTCTAAAGGCCTGAGAGCCTGCACTTCAGGAGAGGTTCCCTGTTGGGCATGGAAGCTTTGCATCTGGAATCCCTGACCCTGGTACTTACTCTGGGTTGTAGGGCTGGGAGACCCACGGAGCCCTGCTCCCTGTTCTGGGAACATTTCCTTTCTGTCCAAGCAGGTCTAATTAAAATACTATCAATTAGTCTTTCAGAATATCTCCTTTTTGGTTAGAGCTGAATGAACTCTGTAGATTGTATCCAGGCCAATTTCCTGGTTTTGATATCACACTATAGTTATGTAAGATGTTACCATTGGGGGAAACTGGGTGAACGTTCGTGGAAACTTCCTGTTCCGTTTTTTCCAACTCCTTGTGAATCTATAATCTCAAAATACAAACATCTTGTTAAAAATCTTTTCAAGTTCCTTTCCACTTCCCAGCCCACCTAAGTCCAGGCCCTTATTATCTCCTTCTTGGATCCTTGCAAACACCTCCTGATTTTCCTTCTGTCTTTGGTTTTGGCACACAACTGATCTTCCCAGAGAATTTCAAGAGACACCAGTTTTGCCCTAACTCGCCCTGAAATAACCAGCAGAGGCTCCTTTCTTTCTTTTTTTTTTTTTAACGTTTATTTATTTTTGAGACACAGAGAGACAGAGCATGAATGGGGGAGGGTCAGAGAGAGAGGGAGACACAGAATCTGAAACAGGCTCCAGGCTCTGAGCTGTCAGCACAGAGCCCGACGCGGGGCTCGAACTCATGGACCGTGAGATTGTGCCCTGAGCTGAAGCCGGTGCTCAACCGACTGAGCCACCCAGGCGCCCCGAGGCTCCTTTCTGCTGGTTGGATTCAGCTGGCTCTCAAGGCTCTCCAGATCTTTCCATTCTTATCTACTACTTACTTTTTTTGCTCATGCCCTTGCCTTCCCAGAGCATCCCTTCCCAGCTCTCTGCTGAGGCTATTATTCCATGCTTCAATTCTAGGGCTACCCTTTCTCTCCTCCATTAATACCAAAAGCCCATCTAAATTTCCTCTGATGTTAAGACCTGTTAAATGGGAGTAATAATTCCTGCCTTGGCTCCTTGAAAGGATCCACTGTGGTGATGGCTGGAATAACGCCTTTAATAAACAATTATCAGTAAATTACTCAAGGAGAGGACTCAGCAGCAGAGCCTGCAGAATTTGCCCCCCAGCTTGGGGGACAGCACAACCTCAAAAACCAGACCCCACAAGGGCCAGGCCCCGCCCCTCGACACGATCCATGGGTGGGCCCTGCACAGCTGGTCGCTCCAACAGTCAGGCCCCGCCCCGCGAGACGCACCAACGGTTAAGCCCCGCCCGCGAGACGCATCGGCACCCAGGCCCCGCCCCTCTGGACGCGCCAACGGTCCAGCCCCGCCCCGCGAGTCGCACCAACGGTCAAGCCCCGCCCGCGAGACACTCCGTCAGCCAGGTCCCGCCCTTTTGGACGCTCTGAAGGTCAAGCCCCGCCCCGCAAGATGCCCAACGGCCAGACCCCACCCCTCGGGACGCGCCAACGACCAGGCCCCGTGCTGTGTGCGTGCGCGGTCCCGCGGAGGCGTGCAAGCGCCCGTGTAGTTAGAGGCTGAGGTGGCAGCGGCAGTGCAGTCATGGAGCTGCCGCAGTTGCCGGAGCTGATGGGCCTGTCGCTGTTGCTCGGACTGCTGGCCTTGATGGCGACGGCGGCGGTAGCGCGGGGGTGGCTGCGCGCGGAGGAGGAGACGAGCAGCCGATCCGCCGGTTAGTGGGGCAGGGGCGGGTGGGGGCGACCCACGAGGACCATGTTCCTGGCCTCCCACTGGTCCGACCTGCGGTTTGGGGGGGGGGACCCCGTGGGCCTCAGTTTCTCCTTTTGTTAAATGAGTTTCGCTTCTCGAGACGAGGTGCCGGCTCGCCGGGCTGGTCGCGCCCCTTCGGGAGGACTAGTTACAGCGTGGGTCCGGCGCTGCCACTTTCTCGGTGGCCGAGGACGAGGCGCTGTCCCGCCGAGCCCCAGCGTCTCCCCGGGGTTGCCGTGAGAGCCCCCGTAAACTCTCTCGAGCGCGCTGTTTGTTCGTTATTCTAGGAAAATAGGGAAGGGTGAGGGTAGACGGGCACCATTTGTAAGTACTCCGACTCATTCCCCGACATGAGCAACGTTTATTGAAGCATATACATACTATCGCAGTAGGTGTCGGGACTTTTCCTTTAGGAAGTACACTGCCGCGTAAGAGAAGAACATCCGAAAATGTAAGTGAAAAATACACTGTAATAGGTGTCACAGAAGAGGTCAGTCCTAGCACCAGGAAACCCAAGGGTGGGAGTGGTCAGCCCTGCTTTTTCGGTGGGGAGGGGTCAAGAAAATCTTCGCTGAGAGTAGGAAACACGTGGTGTGGGGTCTTGAAGGATACACGGTCAGAGTTTGGCCAAGGAGGGAGGAAGAGTACTGCTGGCAAAGGTTACATGCATGAAGGCAAGGAGTTCTGAAACGGCATTTGGTATGCCCTTCGGGGGGGGGGGGGGGAGGAGGAGGACGCCTGCGGGACAAGGCTGGAGAGGGCGGGTCGTGGTGGTCTCTGTATAGGAGCCTCAGGAGTTTTTTTTCTGTACGAATTAAGGAGCATCTGCAGTAATCTAACACATGCCCACTTTGCAACTGATCTGATTCTCAATTAGAATAGCTATTTTTTTTTTTTTTTAAGTTTATTTTGAGAGAGAGAGCGCTCCAGCAGGGGAAGAGCAGAGAGAAAGAATCCTAAGCAGGCTCCCCACTGTCGTCTCGGACCCAGATGCGGGGCCTCTGCAGGGCTCGAACTCACAAACCGCAAGATCATATGACCTGAGCTCATCTCAAGAGTTGAGTGCTCAACCGACTGTGCCACCCAGCTGCCCCTAAATTAGCTATTTTATACAAAAGTGACTGGCACCATTTCTGGCACAGGACAGGTACTCCCTCAACAGGTACTGACTACCTCTCATCCTTGAGTTCCTTCTGGGAGTCCTCTGAGCCTTTAATACTCGTCTTGGGTACTCTGCTTCTCTTTTTTGTGTATATTGTCCAATTCTCACAACTTCTCTTTAAGGAGACCAAAGCCCAGAGCAATTAAATAACTTGCCCAAGCCCAGGACCACCAGGTTTGGTTGTGCACATTATTTCCTACCTAGGGATGTGTGGCCAAGGATCTGCCCTTTGTTGGCTGTGCTGTGTACCCACTGAGCTGTTCTTGCAGAGAGGGCTCCTTTTCTAACTTGCATTGAGGTGCTATGTGGACTGACAGCAAGCAGTCTCCTCAAGAGCCCTCGTGGTAGAGCTACAATCCAAACCCAGTCTGATTCCAAAGCCCTGTTTTTACTCCCATCACTCTCTCTCCTCGAGCCCGGGGCCTATCTGGTCATCTCTTGATGCTCCCTCGATTCCTGGCCAATTATAGGCGGTCAGAAATGCTTAGTGAGCGGATGGATAGATGACACGGCCCTTCCTCACAGGCCAGAAGGCAAATGGACTTCCACTTGACAAGTCCTTGAGATCCAAGAAGCAGAAACAGCATCAGCGAGTTCGCAAGGAGAAGCCACAACAACACAACTTTACTCACCGCCTCCTGGCTGCAGCACTGAAGGTACATGGGTACCCATGCTCAGCACACATATACAAAGACTCACCCCCCCACAGACTTCTCCTTTTTAGTGTTCTGTGCACATGACAGACCCTGCTGCCTCTGACCAAAATCAGTGGGGGCTGCCCCATCCTGTCCCCTCTCATCTTACCCCATCAGCAGCTTGCTGTTAATCCAGGCAACAGACTCCGTCTACCCAAGGGGTCCCTGTTCACACTTCCTGCAACCCTTCCCTTAGAGCCACAGTGGGAACATATCTTGCATGGACTTTAGCAGCAATGGCAAGTACCTGGCCACCTGTGCAGATGATCGCACCGTCCGCATCTGGAGCACCAAGGACTTCCTGCAGCGGGAGCACCGCAGCATGAGAGCCAACGTGGAGCTGGACCACGCCACCCTGGTGCGCTTCAGCCCTGACTGCAGGTGCGACAGGATGGAGCTTCAGCTGTGCCTGCAGAAGCCCAGGCTTCTGTCTTTCCCATACCTGACTTGGGATGGTGAGGGGGGACCCTGGGTCTCCCTGGGGGTGGCAGAAAGACAACTGGACAGCTTGAGCACCGCCCGGGGCTCCCTGGAGGTCTGTGCATTTTACGCAGCAAGGAAGCAGAGAGGGGAAGGTGTGTTCCTACTTGGGAAGTACCAAAGCCTGGCTCCAGATTCGTCTTGGGAGCTGTCGTGGTTTTCCAAACCCTAGAGAGAAACTGAAAGAGCCAAAGCTGGGAGAGGCCTACCTTCTGAGGAGTAGTAAGAGGTTTTGAGCCAAGGGGTTAAGTTGCAGGGCCGGACTGGGGTATGAAGGAAGGCCCATGATTTTCCTCAGAGCCTAGCATAGGAACTGGCACACACAGGCCTCTGTGTCCAAACAAGTGAGTGCCTTGTCTGCTACTTGTCTCTAGAGCCTTCATCGTCTGGCTGGCCAACGGAGACACCCTTCGTGTCTTCAAGATGACCAAGCGAGAGGATGGAGGCTATACCTTCACGGCCACCCCAGAGGACTTTCCCAAAAAGCACAAGGCATCCATCATCAACATCGGCATTGCCGACACAGGTAAGAGGCTTGCAGAGGACGGAGCTTACCTAAGACTAGAGGGAACAGCCCCAGTTATTGGCCGAATGAGTTAATGCTGCCTGAGAGTTATGCTCAGCCCTACTTTTGACAAAGGGACTCTGGCTCTGGGTTCCCCTGGAGTCCTGGGAGCCACAGCAGGTCCCCAGGTGAGGCAGGTAAGACCCACAGCGTTCAGCAAAATCCTAGTCTGTGGTGACCCTTGGTCCAGGAGGGGAGCATGGATACTTGGGACAGCGAGACCTTTGTAAGTGTCTGCGTAGAGGATGACACGTGGTCAGGGCCTTGACCTTGGCTCATGTCACCCTCCTGCCCTCTCAGGGAAGTTCATCATGACTGCTTCCAGTGACACAACTATCCTCATCTGGAATCTGAAAGGTCATGTGCTGTCTACCATCAACACTAACCAGATGAACAATACCCATGCTGCTATATCCCCTTGTAGCAGGTGAGGAGGGAGGGACTTGGCCTCTGGGATGGGCAGAAGGCATGGCCAGGAACAGAGCAGAGAGCCCGCTTCAGATAGTGGAAGGAGCAGACCGGATGGAATCATGTGCAGTGGGGGTACCATGTATCTTCTAGCCTGGCCATGAGGATGGACCAAGGTCATATTTTTAAAAGCACAGTGTTATTGAGGTAGAAGATGATGAACTTTCTCAGGAATGAGGTTTAGCAGGTTGGCAGAAATGAAATGCCCTCGAGATGAAGTTGTAAAGGAATCTGGTTGTGTGACAGGTTTGTGGCCTCGTGTGGCTTCACCCCGGATGTCAAAGTTTGGGAAGTCTGCTTTGGGAAAAAAGGGGACTTCCAGGAGGTTGTGCGAGCCTTTGAACTGAAGGGTCACTCGGCCGCCGTCCACTTCTTCGCTTTCTCCAATGACTCCCGCAGGTGAGTGAATCCTCTCTGATGTCTTACCAGCGGCTCCCAGCCCCTGTTGGCAACCAGGGCCTTTTTTTTGCCTATCTCTGCAGCAGCTCTGAAGTGGGTAGAGTGCCCGGCCCTCAGCAGGAAGTAGACCTAGCCGTGCACTTGGCTTCCTAGCTGGAGCCCCTAATGCTGTCCCAGTGCCCTCCCCTCCAGAGTGCACTGGGGCTCGAGCCGTGATTTTCCATGCTGCAGGATGGCCTCGGTCTCCAAGGACGGGACGTGGAAACTGTGGGACACAGATGTGGAGTACAAGAAACAGCAGGATCCCTACTTGCTGAGGACAGGCTGCTTTGAAGAGGCGAGCACCATGCCGTGCCGCCTGGCTCTCTCCCCTGACGCCCAGGTCTTGGCCTTGGCCAGTGGCAGCAGTATTCATCTCTACAACACCCGGCGGGGTGAGAAGGAGGAGTGCTTTGAGCAGGTCCATGGGGAGTGTATCACTGACTTGTCCTTTGACATCACTGGCCGGCTTCTGGCCTCCTGTGGGGACCGGGCAGTGCGGCTTTTCCATAACACCCCTGGCCATCGGGCGGTGGTAGAAGAAATGCAGGGCCTCCTGAAGCGGGCCTCCAACGAGAGCACCCGCCAGAGGCTGCAGCAGCAGCTGACCCAGGCCCAGGAGGCTCTGAGAAGCCTGGGTGCCTTGAAGAAATGACTCTGGGCGGGTGTGGCAGGAAGGATCTGGCCTGCGCCGCGGCTGCCACTTCCTCCTCCCAGGTACTCCTCAGCTGGAAGCCTCTTGAAAGGAGTATTTGGATTTTCAGTGGTGGCTCCTCTCTCCTTTCCCCCATTGAAACTCTTCTTGCCTATTTTGATCTCTCTCTTCTTGCTGGTTGTGACTCCTGGCCTTACTTGACTTCCCGGTCTAATGACCAAGGTGCTTCTCTTTCTCCTGGGCCGAAGGAATGGAATCTGTCTTCACCAGGTGCTGAGGGAAATGGACAGTTGGAGAGAGAGGACATGGCCTTTGACCTTGGGGCAACACACCCTGGTACCCAAAGGAGTTTGCAGTTGTGGAGGCAAAACCTAGGGAACCCCTCAGTACTAACCAGCAGTTTTGCAGGGGTGGGAGCCTGGGATACCCTCCAATTACAGAACTGTGGGATTGTGTCAGGGAAGGACCAGTCTTAATCCAGGCGAAGCTCCGAATTCCATCAAAAAGGAATTTAGGGATTTCATTTGGTGCCTCAGTTTTTTTTCTTGTAAAATGGAGAATAATCCTCTCTCTTGGCCTCCTTACAAAGATGTTGTTAACGTATGCACATATAAAGTCCCTAGATTTGGAAGAAAAGTGGAAAAGAGTAATAATATACGTTGTCTGTTGGCCAATCTCGTTTCTTAACTACCAGGTAAATGTGGGACTCAGTACTTTGAAACTAAATGAAAAAGAAAGAAACCCGTCCCTTGGGAAGGCGAAGTTTCTGGAACTTGATTATACATTTGGCAGCTGGTTCTTTAAGTTGTGTAGAGGAATGCTAGAATTCCAAGATAGGACTCCTCTCTGCAAGGAGGTTGTATTCTATCTGAGGAGACCTCTTTTCAGTTCATCAAATATTTGAGTGCCCACTGTGGGCCCAGCACAGCACTAGCACCGGGGATGAATACGAATAGGGCGTCATCTCTGCCGTCAAGGATGGCTAGTGGGAGAGAGGTACGCGTGGGTAGTAAGTGCTTTTTGCTAGTTCATTCATAGCTATAGAAGGCTGTTGGGAAAGTCCCGGCAAGAGACAGAATTGGATCCAGACGGAGGCGGTGGGTCTGAAGTTGAAGGGATAGAGTTGGTAAGAGGTGAGGCATTTACAAGTTCAGCTGCTTGGATTTGAGAATGCTTGGGTGTGGGAGAAGGGAAATGAGGCTCTAGGACGACTTGCGTCTTGGCAAAATTTATCCATCCGAAATCCCTGTCTTGCCCTCGGTCCCTGCGATGGGGGCCTCCCCTAGACATCCCTTTGAACAAGGCACAACCTTGGAGTTCTCTCTCGTTACCCCCTTTTTTGTTAATCCTTCCGGCCCACTGGCACTATTGCCATCCACTCCATCAGAAAATTCTTTTGGTTCTACTCCAGATTATGTCCTGAATCTGCTTTTCTCCATCTTTTCTGTTAACCATCCTGGTCCTAGCCACTGGCACCTGCTGGACTACGATAATCCAGCCTTCTCGTTGGTCTCCCTGCTTCTTCTCTTGCCTCGTTTACATCACTTCCCTGCATCCCACAGTGATCTTTGAAAGTGTAAACCAGATCACATTGTTCCCAAGCAAAAGCCTTCCAAAGGCTTCCTATCGCACCTGGAATAAAATCCAAGATTCTCATCATGGCCTTTAAGGTCCTGTGTAATCTGGCTTCTTCCTTCCTCTGTGAACCTCTTACCCCTCTCCCAACCACCCCAAACTTGCTGCTGTTATTTGACCAGGCCAAGTTATTTCCTGCCCCAAGTGGAACCTGTGCCCGTGCTGTTCCTCTGCTTCGAAGCATTTTTCCTGTTGGTAACGCAGTTCTCTGTTTCAGTTACACTTCGGAGAGACCCTCCCTGGCCACCCAGTCTGAAGTAGCCCTTTCCACCAATCCTGTCACTCCTGTCACGTTAGCTCATTTTATTTCTTTTGTATGACTTTATCTGATCCGAAATGATCTCCTTTGAATATTTGTTTGCTTCAGGGGTTTCAGCTTAAATGCTTAGGATGTCGAGTAGGAAACGCAAATGCATGAATTGGGCCACAGTTGCCTGGGTGTAAGACAGTGGGAGATCCTGGGAACTGAAGTGATCTCCAGAAGACACGTGTCCTGGCGGCGGGGGGGCTGTTACTTCTTATTCGGGAATCCCACAGAAGTTGCCTGTTTCAGAGAAGCTAGAAGTTGGCGACTTATTATAAAAAGACAAAAATGAAACACTGTGGACCAGACAAAACACTAATGTGGGCCAGATGCAGCCCACCAATCTCTCATTGGCAGCTTCTGGATTGTTCATTAGCCCACGGGAATGTGAGCTCCACGAGGGCAGAATCTTTGTCTATCTTGTTTGCTCGGTATCCCAAGCACAATACCGGGAACAGAGTAAGCGCTCGGTAAATATTGAAGTCGAATTGGGGGCAGTTAACAGATATTTCTATACCCTCTGTGTGCACCCTTCTGCTCTCAATTTCCATTGCAGTTTTATGCTCCTGATAAGACTTCTGATTGATAATGCTGTGCACATGGGTCCTGGTGAATATTTGCTTTCAGACGGTCAGAAGAATGAAGCTAAAACACTTCTTTGCATATCTGTTTGGCTCCGGCTTTACTCTCACTGTATATCCAGGAGAGAAGTGACCCGAATATGTTGAGTTACTAAAGTCAGAAGTCTTTGGTTCCAGGTTCGTCTGGGTCACTTACTGACAACCCTCGAGCAGGTAGATCACTTGGCCTGTCTGAGTTTGTTTCCTCATCTGTAAAATGGGAATAAATCCTGTGCAAAGGGCCTTGCAGGGCTGTGAGTTTCTAATGAGATCAGTGAAGTCCTACAAAAAAGAACACTGAGGCTTCCTGAGGATACTGCTCCTCTCACTAAACATGAGGCTGCTTCTCTCGTAAGCATGGAGAAGGTATCTGGATATTAACATAGAGCAGAGGCCGCCGTGGTTTTGTTTGATCAAAAATGTGTGTGTGTGTGTGAAGGCGGTGTTAATATTTTAGTAGTACTATTTGAACTTCTGTGGGTTTGCAATTTTTCAAAATAAAAAACTGGGGAAATCTTTAAAATGTATATAGCCTATTTTTATCAGTCATCAAAAATAGAAAAAAAGTGTAAACCACAAAAGTCCACATTTAGAGATCTATGAATAGTCTTGGTCAATTTCTATCAGGGTAAGAAGGATCCTCAATATTTAAGACTGTTCTGTAGCTGGAGATGACAGGAGGCGAGTAGAAAGCAGACACTGTCGTGATGAGTCCTCAGTGATAGTAGGTTATCTCAGCGTTAGAGAGACTGAACGTTGCCCCAAATTGGCCGCGTATCTAGAAACTTAATAATTTGAGGATTCATGTGCTTCTCTACACAATTCCAGTAACAGTCTTCTTGGCGAACAAGGCTTGGTGTCATACCCAAGTTTTGAGGCTGAGGCGCACTGATGGGCACGGGTTGGTGTTTGCAGAATCAGCCACAGCAACCGAAAGCGTGATTCATACATACGACCGTAGTGTGTCTTCTGAGATTGTGAGTGCATTTCCAAGGCTTCATTTCTTCAAGCTGCCAACTCATTCCAGAATTCGGGGCAGTTGGAAAACGAACACGGTTTCCACTTGCTTTCTGTTCTGTATGCATACCTAGTTTTCAGTCTATTTGCCTTTTCTCCATCACATCAGTAATGGCTCACGTTGAGCGCTAAGCATTTATTCCCCCATCAAACCACTCGTTTTTGCCGCAGTTATTCTCCTGGTAACCGCATCTTAGTTTTTATTTGGTGAAAACGACTTCCCTGACTCTTAACCCACATGATTTGTAGGGGATAGACACAGACCCTCTATGGTGGGCATATAACCAATCATCAGATCCCTGGATTTTGCCAGATCTTTGGAAAAGTGATACCTTTCATTTTCTGCAGGGATTGCTTCGTAAGTAGGATGTAAGCTTATGACCATGTGCGTAGTCCTGCCCAAGAAGGAAGCTAGCACAGGAAAGCAGGGCCAAAGATGTGGAGACCATGTGCTGAGGTTGCTGGTGAGACTGCCGGATCCAGACACACCTGAGGTTTCTACTACTGGACTTGTCAGTTGTAGGAACCAACAAATCCCTTACTTACAAGTCCATTTGAATTGGGATACTCCCTGGAACCGAAAGAGCCTTAACATCAGTATTATTAGAGTGTTGAAGTAAATTGCCCGAGGCACATAATAAATGGCACACTCAGAGATGTTTCAGTTTCGGCCTATCTGGTACTAAAGTACGTGTCTTTAGTCATCAGGCGCACCCCCCCCCCCAACATTTGTGAAATCAGAGGCAAGAATGCAAATGGAGAACCACATGCCAGGTCTTAATGTTTAAAAGTTGTAAATCAAGCTGAGCCCAAATCTGTTCCACCCTCCTACCTTGACATAACATACTGGAAGGCCAAGTTTGAATTTGGAGTTCTCAGAGTCCAGTCTCTGCCACAGTGTGGTGTCACAGCTGGCCATCCAGTGGTCCAGGCCTCTCCTCTTCCCACCTGGTTCTTTGCCACATTGCGAGGGAACCCCAGCACACGCCTCCCAAGCGCCCTGTCGCTGCAAACCACCGTCCCTTGGCCACCCAGGACTTGGGCCCTAGGGTGTGCGCCATGGGGCAGCACTGCCTTTGTGAAAATGGACCTGGAGAGAGGCTCTTGTAGGCATCAGAAGCGGGCTTGGGTCACTTTGGACAGGGATTCCAAGGTGTAAGGTCTAACCTCAACTGTCGTCTGATGCGTGAAGTGAGGACACAAGCTCTGGGTGTCTACGTTTCCCTGGCCCCACAAACCTGTGCCCCGTGGGCAGGGGCACGGCAGGAGGAGGCCACGACAGGTTCCCCAGAAGGCATCCTCTTTGCCCACACCTGACGCTGTTACCCACGCTTGGTTTTTTGCCTACGGTTTCAAGCTCACCCACCTAAGCTCTCCTTAACCCATCAGAAAGGAGATGGGTTTATTGTGTGTTCCCAGGGGGTTCAACCGAGTATGTCTCAGAGTACTTCTAGAAGTTCTGGATATGTGGAAGCAACCCTGTATATTTTCTTAACAGGTACCTGTGGGCTGATGACTGGCTCTCCAGTCTCCCCTTTAAGTTCTTCCAAGTATCCCAGAGAGCAGCTGCAGGCGGGGTACCCGTGTGGGAGCCTCTTCCACCTCGATCATTCCTCCATCACGTCCCAGGATCGAGCCAACGGGAAGGAAGCCATGTGGGGAGCTGAGCACCCCAGCTTTCTCTAATAAACCGAGAGAGCTTTTCCTCCTCCTGTTGTTGGCTGCTGTCATGGCAACCTGGGCGCTCAGCTTCTCACTCAGACGTCTCAAGCTGCTCACTGGCTGGTTACATATGCTAGCTGAGTAGGGTTTTCTGTTTTTGTAAAAATCTCAGTTAAATGTACTGAATATCCTCTCTTACCCTGCAATTCCTTTAATTTTCCTCTCTAATGGCAGCTTTCTGCCACAGATGACACAGGTTGGAGAATAGTGACTACCATTCCCACAGTACATCTTATGGTCCAGACACCATTCCAGTGGCTGTGCTGCTAACAACTCATTCCTCCCTCCCAGCAGTTCTGAGATAGGTACTGTTAGAAGTTCCAGATCACAAACGGTGAATCTATAGCATTGCCAGAGTCGCTGAGGAAACACATGGCCGAGCTGGGATTCAAACCCACAGAGTCTGGGTCCAGAGCTCATGTTCTGAAAGGTTCTCGAGCTGCGGCAGGTGTCAGAATCACCGGAGGCTGGGATATAACAACAAAGGCCCGGGTCCTATCCTGCTTCACCAGGCCTGGGCCTCTGCGTTCTTTATTAGCTCCCAGGTGATTCGGATACCAAAGTTTGGGAAGCACTGCACTGTGCTATCCCGCCTTCATTTGGAATGTTCTTCATACAGGACTGCCTTGCCCAGGGTGTGTCCTGTCCCTACAGGTGAGTGTTCTCTCGCTTGTGCCCAGTGGTCATCCAGGGGCCCTCTCCGGCTATCCTTCCGTTGCTTGGCACCAGAAATCCTCCAGCTGACCACACGGGCCATCACCTTAGCTGGCTCAGGAGTTTGTCTTTGGAAACTGCTTTCCTCTCATTACCTCAGACTAACTTGACTGGCTCCTCATTGTTTTCACAAACCTTCACATTCCTTCATCCCTGCCCCACATCGTGTTGTTATTTATCTGTGCTCTGGGCCCAAGGGAGAGCCAGTCAGTTGAATAAAAGATCTTCGACCTCCCTGGAACCTTCCCCAATTGCCCCAGCGCCTCAAGATCCCTGAGTGCCCACCTGGGTGCTCGTTCTGGACACCTCCCTTCAGAAGTGGCCTTTCCAGCAGGACCCACGGATCCTGAAGCCTTCAACCAGCCTGTGGTTTGGGGCACATCCTTTAAACTCCCAAGAACCTGGGAGGGTCAGGAACAGACGTGTCTTGTAGGTTTTTACAGCACATAATACAGGGAGAGGTTAAGGCGGAGTTCTCATCCATCCATGGGATGGCTGGCTGTCACATCCCAGGGACTCCTCGCTCCCTCTCCTTGGCCCCAGCCCCACCCTCATCCTGACCACTCTCCCGGGGGCTGTGGGGCCTTCCCACTGCCTGCAACCAGTGCCTCGGGAGCATCGAGGAAACCAGCTGCTTTGCTGAACTTTTTGTGATACTTGAAGCTTTGAGTAGTGTCCGCTGCATGGATGTGTTTTCATAATTACAGCTGCTCCAGCAAAGTCATGTTTCAGAGAGTAAGGTCTTGGAAAAAGGTGCATAAAGTTTTGGTTCCGTGTGGTCTGTTTTCTACAACGAGTGTGCATTTCTTTTCCAAAACCAGTAAGGCCATCATGTGATACATTGAAAGTATTCACAGTAAACTCTCATGACATTTTCTCATTCATTTCAGAGAAGCTCTTGTGAGGTAGCAATTATCCCCATGTTGCAGATGGAAAAACTGAGGTTTGTTGAGGTTAAATGGCAAGTAAGAATTCAACCCCGGGACAGAGTGTAGGGTTCAAGCTTGTTCTTAATGTTACCCCACACTGTCTCTGATCTTGCCATCCAGAGGCAAGTTCCTTGAGGACGGGGACTTTATAGTTTCAGGAGTCTGTCTTGCACCTCTTTCTATTCTTAGCGTACCCATGCAAGTGAGCACACAGTTGGCACTTCATATTTGTTGGCCAACACGATGAACACATAGACTTATTGCTCAACAGTTAATGAGCTCACTATGGCCTCCGCTTACCCCATCCACCATGCAACTGTGTTGCCAATGGAAAGCATTCCATTACTTGCTGGGATGACATCTTGTGAGTTCACACACTGGAGCGTGATTCTTCCAGGGACTAATGACTCCCGAGTGAGGAGATCACTAAAGCTCTAGCACCAGAAGGTCAAACCCTGGGGTTTGGAGGCTATAGCCACCCTAAGCATCTACCAGGACTTCAGTTCACCTCCATCACGTGCAGACAATTTGAACTCAAGGCACAAGCTACTAGCTACCAAGAAGCCTTCACCCCCATGCAGTAAGGGTGGGGTGGGGGTAGCTGCAATCCACCAGACCCCTCATACCTGCTTGCTCCCCTGCTCTTAAGGCTTTCTGGAATCCCTGGAACCCAGAACCATCATCTCCTACTGATTCTGGGGGATCAGCTGATGGGAGCAAGGCTGGGGGGGCTCATTCCGCATCAGTGACAAAACATCCAGAGGCCGCCGTGATGTTGCAGGATTCAGCAACCCATTCCTTGCTGCTTGCTGGACAGCATGATCGCTTTTCCCTCTGTCCACTAAAAGGTCCCCCTTCTCATCTTCTATCATGTCTTTCAGATCCAGCTAATTTAGCAGATCTTAAATGAATGCCAAGTCCTCTGCCTTGGCATTTACAGGTTGCAAAACAATTTTTAGGTAGGGACATAGACATGTACACAAACTGTCCCCATGTAGCCAGTGGGTTTGATGGTCCAGGCATGTTTCAGTGGTTTTGGGAGCCCAGAGGCAGGGAAAACAGCGACCATCACAACAAACCCGAAGTGAAAGAGATGATGACAGGTGACGATGACTGGTCTCTGGTCCCTGAGTGCGTAGTTCACCCTAACCACGTGGCCTCTGCCCTGCATACCTCATAAACCTTTTGTGATCTGAAGCCCAGGGCAAAGGTGAATTTCTTGATGTGCCACACCCCAAGTTTGCCCACTATGGCAGAGATTGCCACATTCTTCTCTTTCTCTTGGATACAAGGTTAGGCAATTCCCAGCCTCTCTTGCAATTAGGTGATGCCATGTGATGAGTCCTAGAATGTGTGCAGAGTGATCTGTTGAGTCTGGGACTGTCTCTAGAAACCCTCCTGTGGTTCTCCGTGTTCTCGCTTCCCTTTTCTGCTCCATGGGAGCAGAGGATTCAGTGGAGACTGCCGAGGATGTAGATGGATGAGTCAGTAGATGGAGGGAAACTGGGCCCCTGAACGACTCTGTGGAGCAGATTCTCCCTGACCCCAGCATTATACTGTGACCACGAAAAAGAAATAAATTTGTGTTGTGTTAAAGGCATGGAATGTGCGGGCTTGTTACAACAGCTAGCCTGTCCTGATTAGTACACTTAGTACAGAATGAAGAGGGCCTTACATTTATGGAGGAAAGAAAAAGTTGAGAGGGGCTGTTTACAAGAGTTTAGGGTAGTGACAGCTTCTCATTGGCTGAGTACATCGGCTGGGCTGGGCAAAGAGAGCTGCCTTCCTGCTGGGCTATGTAAAGTAAACTTCCTCCCTTTTTTTTTCATGTTTTTATTTATTTTTGAGAGAGAGAGATAGAGCAAGTGGGAGAGAGGCAGAAAGAGAGGGAGACACAGAATCTCAAGCAGGCTCCAGGCTCTGAGCTGTCAGCACAGAGCCTGATGTGGGGCTCGAACCCACGAACTGTGAGATCATGACTTGAGCCGAAGTTGGACGCCCAACTGAACTGAGCCACCTAGGCACCCCCCGCCCCGGCTCCATTTTTAATGATGTTTCCTTTATTTATTTTCACACTACGTTATTATTAAAAGACAGAGCAACCAGAATATCTCTTCAGTTACTCCTGTGATACGATTCGTAATAAGAGATACATATTTCGGTCTTCAATCATGGCTCGTGGCTCACAGCTCCCATGCCCTTGTAATTTTCTAAGTGATTAGAGCAATAGAGGCAACTTTTGTTATAATATTTAGGGTTTCTTTGTGGCTCCAGAAATACCTCCATTATTCCTTATGCCACTGCCCTGCCTGAGGGTGTGTCCTATCTCTACAGGTGAGTGGAAGTCACAACAGAGGCTGGAGAAGAAAACAGAACAGGCCCACTCGGAGAGGCAGGTGGAAAACCGGGCAGACCCAGGATCAGGAGGGTGGTAAGGAGAGCTCCTTCCCTCTTTTTTTCTTCTTTCATTCCTTCCAGACTTAGTTGCTGAGACTTCTACGGGCTGTGTGTGAAGTACACAAGATGTTTCATTCCTGTGGCTGTAGGGAAAAGGCAGGCCTGGCTGTACATGCCTAGTTAAAATCCCAAAGAGTATTTTTTTTGCTTATTTTTAAGGTAAGGAGAATATTTAAATAAAAATAAACAAACAGATTTTATACAAAATCTATACTTATATATCTATATATCTATATCTATATCTATTGTGTGTGTATATAGTATATACATACATACATACATACACAAACAGGTTAGAGCTCACTACTCAACCTTGCATGTTCTTTCTGAACTGGGCCCCACTTTGACTTCCAAACTGGGCTATACATACGATCACCTTTTAAAAAGTACATTTGCCTCTGATATGGACGAATCTCTATGCTGTGGTAGAATAATGGCCTCCTCAAAGATGCCCACATCCTATTCCCTGGAACCTGTGAATTTGCTAGGTTACATGCTGTCTTAGTTTGGGCTGCTATAACAAAGCACCATAAGCTAGGTGGCTTAAACAACAGAAATTTATTTCTTATAGTTCTGGAGGATGGGATGGCTAAGCATGATCAAGGTGCTGGCAGATTTGATGTCTGCTGAGAACATGCCTGCTGTTTTATAAATGACCATCATCTTGTATCCTCACATGGCAGAAAGTGAGCAAAGGAGCTCTCTGAGGTCCTTTTTTAAAAAAGTTTATTTATTTATTTTGAGAGAGAGAGAGGGAGGGGCAGAAAGAGAGGGAGAGAGAGAATCCCGTGCAGGCTCCGCATGGTCAGCGTGGAGCCCGATGTGGGGTTCAGTCTCATGAACCATGAAATCATGAGTTGGACACTTAACTGACTGAGCCACCCAGGTGCCCCTGAGTTCTCTTTTATAGGGTCACAAATATCATTCGTGAGGGGTCTACTCTTAGGACCTAATCACCTCCCAAAGGCCCTACCTCCCAACACCATCAGGAGAGTGGGGAGGTGGAGGACTTTAGCATAAGAATTTTGTAGGGACACATGCCAAAGGGGAATTAAAGTAGCAGGTGGAATTACAGATTGCTAATCAACTGGCTTTAAAATAGGGAGATTATCCTGGATCATCTGGGTGGGCTCAATGTAACACAGGGATACAACATCTTTAAAAGTGGAAGAGCAAGGCAGAAGGGAAAATCAGAGAGACAGCAGCAAGGGAAGGACTCAACCTGATACTGCTGGGTTTTGAAGATGGAGGAAAGAGCCATGAACCAAGAAAAGTGGGCAGCTTCTAGAAGCTGGAAAAAGAAAGGAAACAGATTCTCCTTCAGAGCCTGTAGGAAGGAATGTACTTTAATCTTAGGCTAGTGAGATCCATGTGAGACTTCTGATTCTACAAGACAATACACTTGTGGGACTTTCACAACCCACTTATCTCAATAGACAAATCATCCAAACAGAAACAGTGGCTTTGAATGACACATTGGACCAGATGGATTTAATGGATATATTCAGAACATTCCATCCTAAAACAGCAAAATATACATTCTTTTCAAATGCACGTGAAACATTCTCCAGAATAGATAACATATGACGCCACAAAACAAGTCTCAACAAATTCAAGATCAAAGTAATTCCATGAATTTTTCCTGACCACAATGCTATGAAACCAGAAATCAACTGCAAGAAAAAAATCTGGAAAGAGCATAAATGTATAGAGGTTAAATAATTGCTACTAAACAATGAATGGGTCAAACAAACAAACAAAAAACAAAAAGAGGAAATTTTAAAAAATACATGGAGACATGAAAATGAAAACATAATGGTCCAAAAATCTTTGGGATGCAACAAAAGCTATTCTAGGAGGGAAGTTTATAGCAATACAGGTCTGCCTCAAGAAGCAAGAAAAATACCAACCTAACATTACACTTAAAGGAGCTATAAAAAGAAGAAGAAGAAAAAAACCCAAAACCAATAGAAGGAAGGAAATTATAATAAAGATTATAGCAGAAATAAAATAATTAGAAATTAAAAAAAAAAAAAAAAAACACACCAGAACAGATCAATGAAACTAGGAGCTGGCTCTTTGAAAAGATCAACAAAATTGTAAACCTTTAGCCAGACTCATCAAAAAAAAAAAAAAAAAAAAAAAGAAAAAGAAAAACAAATACAAAAAGGGAAGCAAGAGAGAGAGAGAGGACTCAAATAAACAAAATCAGAAATGAAAGAGGAGAAATAACAACTGAGACCATAGAAATACAAAGGATTATAAGAGAATATTATGAAAAATTATATGCCGGAAAATTGGACCACCTGGAAGAAATGGATAAATTTCTAGAAACATATAACCTACCAAAATTGAACGAGGAAGAAATAGAAAATTTGAACAGACCAATTACCTGCAATGAAATTGAATCACTAATCAAAAAATTCCCAACAAATAAAAGTCCAAGACCAGATGGCTTCCCAGGTGAATTCTACCAAACATTTAAAGAGTTAATACCTATTCTTCTCAAAGTATTCCAAAAAATGGAAAAGGAAAGCTTCCAAAGTTATTCTGGGATGCCTACACCACCCTCATACCAAAACCAGATAAACACACTACAAAAAAGGAAAAGAAAACAGTAGGCCAATATTTCTGATGGATATAGATGCAAAAATCCTCAACAAAACGTTAGCAAACCAAATTGAACAATACATTAAAAAAAAAAAAAATCATTCACCATGATTAAGTGGGATTTATTCCCAGAGTGCAAGGGTAGTTCAATATTTGCAAATCAACCAATGTGATACATCACAACAAGAGAAAGGATAGACACCATATGATAATTTAAATATATGCAGAAAAAGCATTTGACAAAGTATAACATCCATTTATGACAAAAGCCTTCAGCAAAGCAGGTCTAAAGGGAACATACCTCGGGGCGCCTGGGTGGCTCAGTCGGTTGAGCGGCCGACTTCAGCTCACGTCATGATTTGCGGTCCATGAGTTCGAGCCCTGCGTCAGGCTCTGTGCTGACTGCTCAGAGCCTGGAGCCTGTTTCAGATTCTGTGTCTCCCTCTCTCTCACCCTCCCCCATTCATGCTCTGTCTCTCTCTGTCTCAAAAATAAATAAACGTTAAAAAAAAAAATTAAAGGGAACACCTCAACATAATAAAGGCCACATATGAAAAACCCACAGAGGACATCATACTCAATGGTGAAAACCTGAGAGCTATCCCCCTAAGATCAGGAATAAGACAGGGGTGTCCACTCTCACCACTTTCATTCAACATAGTACTGGAAGTCCTAGCCACAGCAATCAGACAAGAAAAAGAAATAAAAAGCATCCAAATGGGCAAGGAAGAAGGAAAACTTCACTGTTTGCAGATGATATGATACTATATGTAGAAAACTTGACTCCAAAAAAAAAACAACAACCAACTATTAGAACTGATAAATGAATTCAGTAAGGTCACAGGATACAAAATCAGTGTACAGAATTCCATTGCATTTCTATACACTAATAATAAAGCAATAGAAAGGGAAATTAAGAAAGCAATCCCATTTACAATTGCACTGAAAATAATCACACACATAGAAATAAACTTAACCAAGAAGGTTAAAGACCTGTATTCTGAAAATTATAAAACACTGATGAAAGAAATTGAAGATAACACACACAAAAAAATGGAAAGATAGGGGCACCTGGGTGACTCAGTTAGTTAAGCGTCTGACTTTGGCTCAGGTCATGATCTTGCTGTTCATGGGTTCAGACCAGGCGTTGTCAGCTATGCTGACAGCTCAGAGCCAGAAGCCTGCTTCAAATTCTGTGTCTCCTTCTCTCTCTGCCCCTCCCCTGCTCTCTCTCTCTCTCTCAAAAATAAATAAACATTTAAAAAATGGAAAGATATTCCATACTCATGTATTGGAAGAACAAATATTGTTAAAATGTACATCTACCTAAAGAATTGTACAGATTTAGGGGTGCCTGGATGGCTCACTCCTTTAAGTGTCTGACTTTGGCTCAGATCATGATCTCACAGTTCACAAATTTGAGCCCTGCGTTGGTCTCTGTGCTGACAGCTCAGAGCCTGGAGCCTGCTTTGGATTCTGTGTCTCCCTCTCTCTCTGCCCTTCCCCAGCTCACACACTCTCTCTCTCTCTCTCTCAAATATAAATAAACATTAAAAAATTTTTTAAAGAAATCTGCAGATTTAATGTAATTCCTATCAAAATACCGACAGCATTTTTCACAGAACTAGAATAATCGTACAATTTGTATGGTACCACAAGAGACTCCAAATAGCCAAACAATCTTGAAAAAGAAACGAAGCTGGAGGTATCACAATTCCAAATTTCAAGTTATACTACAAAGCTGCAGTAATGAAAACAGTATGGTGTTGGCACAGAAAGGGACACATAGATCAATGGAACAAGATAGAAAGTCCAGAAACAAACCCACAATTATATGGTCAATTAATCTTCAACAAAAGAGTCAAGAATATGCAGTGGGAAAAAGACAATCTCTTCAACAAATAGTGCTGGAAAAACTAGACAGCTACATGAAAAAGAGTGAAATTGGACCACTTTCTTACACCGAAAATAAACTCAGAATTGGGGCACCTGGGTGGCTCAGTCAGTTAAGTCTCTGACTTCGGCTCAGGTCATGATCTCACAGTTTGTGAGTTCCAGCCCTCCGCTAGGCTCTGTGCTGACAGCTCAGAACCTGGAGCCTGCTTCAGATTCTGTGTCTTCCTCTCTCTCTGCCCCTCCCCTGCTCCTACTCTGTCTCTCTCTGTCTCTCAAAATAATAAATAAACATTTAAAAAATCAAACAAAAGTAAACTCAAAATGGATTGAGACCTGAAACTATAAAAATCCTTGAAGAGAGGCATGCCTGGATGGCTCAGTTGGTTAAGCATCCGACTCTTGATTTAGGCTTGGGTCATGATCTCACGATTCATGGGTTCGAGCCCCATGTCAGGTTCTGTGCTGACAGGGTGGAGCCTGCTTGGGATTCTCTCCCTCTCTGCCCCCCAGCCCCCGCTGTGTCTCTCACACAACAAATCAATAAACTTTAAACAATTTTCAAAAAAAAAAAAATCCTTGAAGAGAGCACAGGCTGTGATCTCTCTGACATAAGCTACAGCAACATTTTTCTAGGTATGTCTCCTTAGGCAAAGGAAATAAAAGCAAAGATAAACTATTGGGACTACATCAAAATAAGAAGCTTCTGCACAACAAAGGAAACAACAAAACTAAAAGACAACCTACTGAATGGGAGAAAATATTTGCAAATGACATAGAATCTGATAAAGGGTTAGTATCCAAAATGCATAAAGAACCAAGTAATCCAATTTTAAAATAGGCAGGAGACGTGAGCAGACATTTCTCCAAAGAAGACATACAGATGGCCAACATCACTCATCATCAGGGAAATGTAAGTCAAAACTACAATGAGATGTCACCTCACACCTGTCAGAATGGCCAAAATCAACAACACAAGAAACAACAGGTGTTGGCAAGGATGTGGAGAAAAAGGAACCCTTGCACATTGTTGGTGGGAATAGAAACTGGTGCAGCCATTCTGGAAAATAATACAGATGTTCCTCAAAAAATGAAAAATAGAACTACCCTGTGATCCAGTAATCACACAACTGGGTATTTACCCAAACAATACAAAAACACTAATTCAAAGGGACACATGCACCTTGATGTTTATAGCATCATTATTTACATATAGCCAAGATATGGAAGAAGCCCAAGTGTGCACTGATTGATGAATGGATAAAGAAGATGCTATATATGTATATGTATATATGTATATGTATATATCATACACGTACACACATATATATATCATACATATATATATATGATATATATCATATATATAATGGAATATTATTCAGCTATAAAAAAGAAAGAAGTCTTGCCATTTGTAATGACATGGATGGAGCTAGAGTATAATGGTAAGCAAAATAACTCCGTCAGAGAAAGACAAATACCAAATGATTTTACTCATAGGTGGAATTTAAGAAAGCAAATGAACAAAGGGAAAAGAGAGACAAACCAAGAAACAGGTTCTTAACTATGGGGGGAAAAACTGCTGGTTACCAGAAGGGAGGTTGGTAGGGGATGGGTGAAGTAGATGATGGGGATTAACGAATACACTTATCATGGGGGAAAAAGAAAAGACAATATACTTACGCTATTTAAGCCAGTAAGTTTGTTGTCATTTGCCACCACTGCAACAGAAAACAAATACAATGGTATATTAGGTAAAATCAAATCAAAGTAGAATATAATGCATAGAGTGTGCTATAATTTGTGTGGAAAAACAAAGGAATATGTACTTTTGTATGTGTGTTCATAACTGTGTGGACCAGTAGCTCTCAATCTTGGCCATACTTTAGAGGGATCTGGAAAGCTTACCAAACAAGCCCCGATGTCCAGGCTGCAGACTCTTAAATCAGTATCTCTGGAGGGGGGGTGGGGACTGGGGTGTGTGTGTGTGGAGAGTAGGCTTCAATACATGTTGAAACTTCCCAGGTGCATCCAGGTTGAGACCATGGGTGTAGACTGTCTCTGGAAGGTGAGGCAGTGAGGAACAGGGTGACCACAAGGTGACTGTAGGAAAGGGAGGGACTTGCTTTATTGTTTTAACCTTTGCACTTCACTGCATATGTTTACAAAAATGTTTTATTATAGACAGTTTCAGAGTATAATGAAAGGAGGGAGAACAGGATCACGAACCCCACGTACCCATCACCCAGCTTCAAAATTACTAACATCATTGTAACCTTTTAATTTTCCAGCAGGTGGATGTGTTATATATTAAGATAAATATAATGAGAATAAAATACATGTACCCAAGCTGTATCACAGAACTACGGAGATTAAAACCTTGGGGACAGGGTCCAGGGATCTGCATTTTAACAAGTTTCTTGAGAGGGGGGAGGGGAGGAGTAGTCATCACAGTTGGGGGCAGCACTGGACCCTCTCTGCCTCTGTCTAGCCCTCACTGGCTGTATTCTTTTTTCTTTTCTGTTTTTTTTTTTTTAATGGGCTCTGGCCAGTTTTTTGTTTTTTTTTTTTTTTAGTATCTGTTTATTTTGAGAGAGAGAGAGAGAGCTCACATGCATACACACAAGCAGGGAAGGGGCAGAGAGGGCGAGAGAAAATCCCAAGCAGGCTCTGCAGTGTCGACACAGAGCCCGACGTGGGGCTCAAGCCCACAAACCGCCAGGTCGTGACCTGAGCGGAAACCAAGAGTCAGGCGCGTAACCACTGAGCCACCCAGGCGCCCTGGCCGGTTTTATTAAAGAGAAATTTTGTGTGATTGACTTTTCACCAGTCCCTTCTGGCATGCTTCTAATGATGTCAGAATCACCTGGATCAGTGATAGCCAGCGTGCAAGCTCCCGTATTTCCCACAAGCCGTGCCCAACTCAGCATTGTTGCCGCCGTCGTTTTGGCCAACGTGGCACAGTATTCTTTTTCAGGTTTCCTCAAGGCTGGGCAGTTGTTGGCGAGGGTGACCAGTTCCACTTCGCCATGCCTGATCATTTTCGGTCAGCTCGTACCCTGGCAAGTACATTCCACTTTCCATAACGAGCTGGAGCCTAGAGCTGATTGACTCCAGCGACTTTTTCATCTCCTTTGCAGCCACCGTCTTCCTGCCTTAGGTGCGGCCAGCGCCAACCAAGAGCCGCCACCAGGATGGCCGGGAGAGAGAAAGGAGAGCGCTCCCACGGTGCGAAGCTCCTCACTGCTGGCTGTACTCTTGTTTCTCACTTCCTGGCACTGCTCGTTAGCAATGCATGAGGGACCCACCGCCTGTGAATATTTTAAAGTCCTTCTTGAACCTTCCATTTTTAGCCCATACAACCTCTCAAGGAATTCCAGTTCACTGTCCCAGCTTACAAAGGCATGGGGAGTCCTTCACAAGCACTCGTAGGTTTTCCTTATGCCTCAGGACTGGTTCTTGGGCCTCTGTGGCCTTGTAGGGGAGTACAGCTGCAAAGTGCCTTTCACAGAAAGACCACCCTGATCCTGGTCCTCTGTCTTCTCTCTCAACAGGGCTTTTAACACAACCCAAGATGGAGGGAAGGGAGAAGAACTCCAGCATAGTTCAGGCTCTTCCTTCTCGAGGCCTGTCTTCAAACAGGTTCTCGCAGATACCAGCATGGGAGATGGGCACTCAGGGTTCTAGGCTGGAACCATGGGCATCACCAGGTTCCTCGGGCCCTGTCCTCCACTGAAGCAGCCTGGTGAGGATCTCAGCTTTCCAGAAGGTAAAATAAAAGGAGGGGGCCGACAGAGGTGAACCCAGTGCCCTGGGGGTCCGAGCAATGGTGGGATTACATGCTTCGAGGACCACAGTGGAGGAGGTGAGTCTTGAGAGGTGGGCATTTCAAAAGGAGGGCGGTAAGCAGGTTCAGAGAGAGAGAGAGAGAGAGAGCGACCTTGCTCAGGGGAGAGGCGGTGTGAGTCATCGCACAGAGCTGGGAATGTGCGACGTCTGTGCAGGGAACGGGGAACACATCTTGTTTAGCTGGAACTAAGTACAGGCAGAGCAGTGGCACTGGAAACTGAAAAGCATTTCTGCCTGCAAGGCACTTTGTACTTTCCCAAGTTCATCCACTCTCCCACCTCACCAGATCCTCAGTACAACCCTGTGAGGTACAGAGCCGTTGTTAGCGAACTCACTTCACAGAAAAGTAAAACAAAAACTCGGACGAAACTGGGATTCAGAGTGGTTAGGTGACTATGGCAAAGCCATGACACAAGTGTGTGGCTGAGCTGGGATTCTGGCCCCAGCTTGTCTCTCCTAGCATTCTTGTTTCCCTGTGACCAAGGTCATATCGGGGGGCCTGAGTAATGCCACAGTGTAAGTTTGCACTGAGGCAATGGGGAGCCACAGAAAGGATTTTAGAAGAGCCACAGTCATCGCGAGTGTGCTGGGCCGTAGGTACGTGTGCTGGTTGAGGGAGCCTGAGTGCTGCCGTGGGGCTATGTCACTCTGACAGGGAAAGTGGGGTGCTCTACAGGTCACGTGGACAGGGCAGAGAGGGAGAACATGGTGGATGGTGGGCCCTGAAGAGAGTCTGCTGGGAAAGAATGGCATTCATTCATTCATTCATTCATTCATTCATTCATTCATTCATTCATTCTCCATCACTCTTTAGTAAGTACATCTCCTGTCGTAAGTGTCGTGCTAGGCATTAGGGATGTAATGGTGAACTTGAGCATGGGGTCCCCACCCTCACAGGGCTGATGCTCCAGGGGATAGCAGATAATAAAGAGCAAATGAGGGGCACCTGGGTGGCTCAGTCAGCTAAGCATCTGACTTCGGTTCAGGTCATGATCTCACAGTTCATGAGTTCGAGTCCCGTGTCAGACTGTGCTGACAGCTCAGAGCCTGGAGCCTGCTTCAGATGCTGTGTCTGCCTCTCTCTCTCTGCCCCTCCCCTGCTCTCTCTCTTTCTCTTGCTCCCTCTCTCTCAAAAATGAATAAATGTTTAAAAAGTAAATAAAGACCAAATGAACAAGAACTTCAAATTGTGGTTAAGCATAGGATCTTTGGGAACATATGAGGGATGACGTACACCCAGTGTCCTGTGGTCCTCAGGGTGGCTTCTCTTGCCTGTCCTGGAAATCCCTGCTGCTGAGTGTAATGCAGACTGTATTCAGGGTCCTGTGGGGATTCAGGGAAGGGAGGCATCCTTCCTCCTACTCAGAGTGACCTGGGGAAGGCTTCATGGAAGAGGATCCATTGAGGTGGGGTATTCATTCAACAAATATGTAATGAGCACCTACTGAGTCCCAGGCTCTGTTTCATTTTATTATTTTTTTTTTAAAAAGATTTTATTTTTAAGTAATCTCTACACCCAACATGGGGCTCGAACTCATGACCCCAAGATCAAGACTCGCATGCCGTACCGACTGAGTCAGCCAAGTGCCCTCAGTCTCTTGTTTTAGATGCTACTAGGGGTAATCAGTGAACATAACAAAACAGACCATGTTGCTACCTTCACAGAACTACTGAAAGGAAGGATAGATAATAAGCAAGATAGACAAGTAAAATAGTGTTTCAGGTGGTGATGCATGCTCTGGAGAAAAACCAATTGTGGAAGGGGGATACAGAGTGTGCCAGGGGGATGGATACTGCATTCTTCCACAGGTGGCTAAGAAAGGCTGCATTGAGAAGATAACATTTGAGTAAAGAACTGAAGGATGTGGGAGAATGAGCCATGAAATATATATGGTATGGGTGTTTCAGGTAAAGGGACCTGCAGTGCAAAGGCCCTGAGGCAGGAACTTTGCTGGATGTTTTCAGATGAGCAAAGAAGGCCAGTGTCGTTGGAGCAGAGACAGCAAAGGGTAGAGTTCTAGGAGAGGAAGTCAGAGAGTTAGTGAGAGGAGGCCTGGGGACAGATGGGGCATTGCAGGCCACCGTAGTGGCTTTTACTCTGAGAGAGGAAGTCACTGTCTTGAATGCAAGTTGCCCAAGGCAGAGGTCTGGGCTGACTCATCTCTGCGTCCTCCTCAGCAGCTGGCACAGGGCTTGCACCTAAAAAATGTCAATGTGTGATTTTTTTTTTTTTTTTTTTTTTTTTTTTTTTTTTTAGAAAAGGATGTCAACAGAGGGCATTTGTGTGGCCCTTGGGGAGTAGTTGGTAGGTACTCACTTTAATCATCCTCTTATGCAGGAAGAGTCCCAGTGGAGATGAGGTGGGGGAATGTAGGGCTAGGTGCACAAATGTGGGCAGGGAAAGGGAGCTCACTGGATCTTCAGAGCAGGGGATGGCCTGAGGAAGGTGGCGGACTGGCAGGGGGGGCTGGAGGAGAGAGGGGCACAGAAGGCTAGAGCTGCTAGAGGGAGTAGCAGCCTTGGAGTGGAGAGAAGCAATAGGTGAGAAACGTCAGCTGGAAGACTGGCCAGGACTTGGACAAGGGTGAGAGAGGAGTTAGACATGACTGTCAGGAGTTGAGCTGTGTGTTTAGACCAGGGGGACCTCCGAACGGGATTGGAGAATTCTAGGGAGCTGGCCTCTTCCACGGCACTTGCCATGCTCTGCCTCGTTTTATGTTCTTACCGCTTTCCTTATCCTCACCTCAAGGGCAGCGAGTGTGTCTTACTCATCTTGGCATCACAGTGTCCTATATGCCATAGGGCATATAACAGGTGCTCAGGCAGCACTTACATTGAATTATTTTGGATCATTTGGGCTTGAGAAACAGATGTGCCACCTTTCATTCCACTAGTTCTAGAATCATCCCTTCCCTTCACATGCTGCTTCAGCTCTTCCACTCCTCAGTCAGGCAGCCGTTATTCGTGGGCTTCTCATTAGCAAGACAGCATATGCTTATCAAGCCATGATGTTAGCTGATCATGAAAGGCTGAACATAGTCAGGCTGTGTCAAGTTCAGAGTTAGCGAGGCATTTCTCTGGGGCACACAGAAGGAAGTTTCTTTAGCGGTGAGAGAAGTAGCCACTACCAACCAATCAACTCAAACAGTCACCTGCTTCCTTCATGTCTCCTGAGGCAGCTACTATAGGACCCTCCCATTAATACTGCAGGCATCAATAAATGCCTGTTGGGGGGTGGGGTAGGGAGAGCAAGGGAGCTATACTCAAAACTAAACATTCACCCGAACTTATTGAACATGTTCTACAATGTCTGTGGACACAGGCCTCGGAGCAATTGCATGTACCCTATTTCCAGAGGTCAGCTTCAAGGTTATATTTTTCCCAGAAGCCTCTAGACACCCTTCCTGTAGATTAGGGCTGTTATAGCATCTTGAACTTCCTTAAGCCTATCATTTATAAAATGACATTTGAAATGACTGCTTTCCGGTCTACGGGTTTTTCTAAACTGGAAGCTCTGAAGGCAAAACCCCAGATTTTCGTTCTCTGCATTGAGCACAGAGCCCTGTACAAGGCAGGCACCATTCAGTTAATGATTGCAGAATTAAATAAGGCAGTGATGTGGCATGCTAGGTGAAACCCGAGAATATCGGGGAAGGTTTCCCTGAGTTTGAGCTGGAGGTTAAACGAGTAAGTAGTTAATCAGGTAAAGCAATGAGAAACTTCCAAGTAGGGAACAGGTGTGTGCAAAAGTCAGAAGGCATCCTCAAGAAAGGTGTGAAATTCTGTGGTTAGAGCACCGCAGTATAACTGGAAAGCGAGGGTACTGGAGAGGTAACAGGACCCCGCACCCGTCAGGGTCAAGTGCATAAAGCATAGGTAATGGCAGCAACCCGGGCCAGAGGACAAAGGTGCCTACATCCAAACCACTTGACAGCCAGGGACCCCACCGGTTGCGCCTCGCACCTCGCCTTGCCAACAGCACGTGCCGCCCGGCCGCCGCGCATCCCGGCCTGCGTGGGGGCCGAGGGGACTCCCGGGGCGCCTAGGGAGGGACGCCCGGGGCGGGGCGCGCAGGCGCGCTGAGGCCTTGAGCCCCAAGAGGCGGGTGGGTGCGCGCGCTTCCTCGCGCACGCGCGCACGGAGGGGGAGACTGCCGCTGTGACGCTGCTGCGGCGGGCGGGCGGCGGCGCGTGAGGCGCGCGATTCCCCGTGTCTTGGGAGCAGTGCCCCAGCCCCCGCCGCTCCCGCTGCCGCCATGTCGGGCCGGTCGGTCCGGGCCGAGACCCGCAGTCGGGCCAAGGACGACATCAAGAAGGTGATGGCGGCCATCGAGAAAGTGCGGAAATGGTGAGGGGCTGGGGCAGAGAGTGCCGGTGGTAGTCGCCGGCCCTGGCCCAGAAGAGCGCGGTACCAGCTGGCAGGGTGGGAGCCGACCGGCAGGCGCTTGGGGGGAGGGGGGAGCGGGAGAAGGCGGGAGGAGGGTGCAGCTCGCGTCGGCGTGAGGTCAGAGGGCGCGCGGCTGCCACCAATCAGCGGGTCGCCCGGCTCGCGAGGCCCGCCCACCTGCCCAAGGGTCGCGCGTCTCCCAGAGGGTCTGCCGACTTCCGGCCGCGCTGGGGCCGCGGGACCTCTTTTGGCGCCGGGCTCCGCGGTTCTGTCCCTGCGCCCGCCTGCTTCAGGAGCCTTTTGCGTTCTTAACTGCCCCAAATAATATCTCTAACAATCCCTGGGGGGTCCCCGCCGGCCAGACCGAGCGCTCTGCGTAGTAACTCGCTGTAAGTTTGGTGAGAGCTCACGCTGAACCTACCTGTCACGAGAACAGGCGTGGTCATCGGAATCAAACTCCCTCTCTTTCTCCTGATACCGGTCCACACGCAGCCAACTGGGTAGGCGTTTTTTCCTTGGTGCTGCCAGCTGTTGGTTAAGCAGTTGAGACCCCACTCTCATTTGGAAACGGCTGGTGTAATGTTCATTGCAGGGCCGGTTGACCGCCTATTTTGTTTTTTTTGTTTTGTTTTGGTTTTTTTAGAGAGAGCTAGCGAGTGGGGGAGAAGGACAGAGGGGTAGACAGAATCCCAAGCAGTCTCCACACTCAGCGCAGAGCCAGACAGGGGGATCATGATCTGATCCGAAATCAACAGTCGGTGGCTCAACCGAGCACTCAAGCACCCCAAACCGCCTATTTTGTATTAGGAACTTTGATGTATTTTCACATTAAACTTTAACAGACAACTGTTGCACCAAGTTCATGAGCCCTTTTCTCTAGCTGACAGCTAGTAATAGTTTTAAAGCCCAAGTAGGGGTTAACTCCCTCAGCGGGAGACTTCCAGCCCTTCGTCCTCCACCCCCTTTTAGAGGCGTTGTTACCTTGGAATTTTTTTTTCTTTTGCGTGTTTATTCATTTCTACTCAAGTTTAAGTTCCTTATCTCTTTATATGTAAAGTCTTTATTGTAGTTGGGACTCATACATACTAGTTAAACAATGATTTCTTTTCCCCTCCAAATCTAATCCTGGGGTTTTTTGGTGAAACCTAAGAATCGGCACATCTTTGTCTTCTGGCTGTTTCTGTTCCTACCTGCAGTTTAGGCCAGATGACCATCCTCTCACCTGGAACTCTTAGCTTCTATGGTCTCCTTGCTTCAACTCTTCCTCATTACTCAGTCCATTCATCACATTGCAGTCAGAGTGATTTCACTTTCTTTCCAGTGTAAATATTATCATAGCACTCCCCCGCTTAAGAAACAACGCTTCAGTGAACCCTTCTTGCTCTTAGGTTAAAGACCAAAGATCAAAGATGATCCTTCCTACCTTACCCACCTGGTTCAAACTGCTCTCTTTTCCTGGGGGGTTGATGGCCATCTTTCAGCTGGAGCCATGTCCTGCCAGGCATCCTTCTCTACCCTCTCTTCCTCCTTGCCTAGTTAACTACTAGATCTGCTCAAAAATTGCTTTCTCGGGGCACCTGGGTGGCTCAGTCAGTTAAGCATCTGACTTTGGCTCAGGTCATGATCTCATGGCTCATGGGTTCAAGCCCCTTGTCAGGCTCTGTGCTGACAGCTCAGAGCCTAGAGCCCTCTTTGGATTCTGTGTCTCCCCCTCTCTCTGCCCCTCCCCAACTCACACTCTGTCTCTCTCTTTCAAAAATAAATAAACATTAAAAAAAAATTTTTTTTTTAATTGCTTTCTCAAGGGACACCTTTCAAAATCCCCAGTCTAAATCAGGTCCCTTTCATAGTACTTTCCTCAATTGTATTAGGTTGAATTGTAAGATATTTCCTATATTTGACTTTTCAACTTAACACAAGTGGAAATTTGATGTGGTTAAACCTAATGATTAAGCGACTGTGAAGTGAGTTGTTTGGTATCTGTTTCCAATTGAAATGGAGGCTCTGTGAGGCTAGGGACCGTATATCTTGCTCCCTGTGTGCCCAGGGTTTAGCACAGGGTCATGTGTAGCAAATATTTATTGAATAAATGAGAAAGTGGAGTGCTCTGTATAGGAATTAATTTCAGTGTCTTAAGTATGTAGTTCATTCTTCTTTCTATTTGCTGAACAGCATTCTCAATATCAGCAGGCACAACAGTTACTTTTTTTGCTTTTTTTGTAACCTCACATTTGGACTTGAAATTTTCAGAAGTCATACTTCAGGCTCCCCAACTCTGCTTGTCCATAATCTCGTCCTTATTCAAGAATGGGGGAAAAACTGCTCCTTTTTTAAGTAACTTCCTTTGTAAGATAAAACCTTAAAGCAGTCTTTTTGTGGCTTAGTCTTCACCTCTTTCAGAAACCAGTGTAAGACTTGGAAGCATCCTGTCCTGTTCCTGAGATTATTTTGAAACAGAATCGTGTTTCAACCTAGAGTTCCACAGGGGTCCTAGGAGTTCCCCTTGCCAGGTGATGTCCTCATCTCAACCGTCTTGCAGCCTTCTCAACTTCCTTATCACCTTCATGTGTTACACTGATTTCCTTACTTGGCTTGTTATTTCTTTGTGCTCCCGAGGTCGGGACCGTATCTTAACACATCCTTTGTCTTCTGCAGGGTCTTGTATAATAGGGCTTTGTAAACATCAGTGGAATTGAATTCATTTTTGGAAAATAAAGAAGTAATGCCAGGTAGATACCAGAGTGTGAAAATGTGCCAGTACTTGGTGTAGTCAGTGAGGTAAGAAGGGCTTTGGTACACTGCACACGAGGAAAGGCAAGTAGAGGGTTTGGACCCAAAGGAATTTGACAGAGACGTCTTTTTGGAAGGGTTGATTTTGCATCAAAAGGTAAAGTATAATTTGATGGAGAGGAAGTTTGGAAGGCATTTAAGATCGAAGGAATGTGGGGTGCCTGGCTGGCTCAGTTGGAAGAGCATGTGACTCTTGATGTCAGGGTCATGAGTTTGAGTGCATGTTGGGTGCAGAGGTTACTAAAATAAATTTAAAAATTGGTGGGAGGGCATCTGGGTGGTTCAGTCAGTTAAGCGTCTGACTTGGGCTGAGGTCCTGACATCCCGGTTGGTGAGTTTGAGCTCTTTGTCATGCTCTCTGCTGTCAGCGTGGAGCCTGCTTCAGATCCACCCCCCCCCTCAAAATTAAATAAACATTAAAAAAAGTTATTTGTAAAAGATTGAAGGAGTAAGTTGCTGAGAAGTATAAAATCACATTATGAACAGAAAATCTGTTTCATTATTTATCGGTTTTAAGAAGTGTCTTTCTTTCAGGGAGAAAAAGTGGGTGACTGTGGGTGACACATCCCTTAGGATATTTAAATGGGTTCCTGTAACAGACAGCAAGGAGGTAAGTGTGGAAGAAAATCAAAACAACAAAAAGGTACCATTTACTTCCTTCCTTTCTTTCCTTGATTGTCTCTTAATTATAAAGGAATTTATTTCCCCAGAATTGAGCTGCAAGTACATCAGGGGCACCCTCTGTGGTTGATCCATGGAAAGTCTCTCTTTCTTTACCCCCTTTTATTTCCTTTCCTTAACCCATTCCTCTTTTTCAAGGCTCGATGAACCACACCCTCAGCCTGCTCCCTGTGATAGTATGGTTTAATTAGTACACAGCCATGCCTGTTGATTTCCTTATTGTCTGTGGCCACTTTTGAGTTCAAATGGCAGAGTTGAGTAATTGCCATAAGACCTAAAAACCTGCAAAGTCTAAATATTTCTTACATGGCCTTGTAAGAAGTTTGCTGACTCTTGCTCTTAGCCAAATAGCTGTCCGTTATAGTACATTATATGTGTTTTAAATATATATATATACTTTTTAAATTCCTCTTCCATGGGTTTATGTGCGTAGCTGTGTATTCTTGAAAAATACACAGCATTGTATCATGTTCATATTTTAAAATTTATAGAGCACTGTGCTTTCTGTAGCCGTGAATAGAATTATTAACTTCGAATCTTGCATTGTATTTTCTTATATGCAATGACCACATTTATCTACTTTCCCTAAGTGACAAACATGTAGATTGTCTCCAACTTTTCTTCTCTAATTGTTTTTAAAAAGCTCAAATATCAAACACATACAGACAGTATATAAAACATAAATGTACGGTCAGTATAATGAAAAAACATAAAACTAGTACCCTTGTAAAAACCACCCAGGTCAACAAACAGAGCATTGCCAACTTCCCCAGAGGCCTGTGTTTGACTCTTGATGGTGTCCCCTCCCCCGCTAGAATTCTCTTTCCTACTTTTGCTTTTCTTACCACTTCTCTAGTCCTTTGTAAACATTTTTAAGTTTATATAAACAGCATCATGAAGTGTCTGTTTTCCTGTGTCTTGCTTTTTGTGCTCGGCGTTAGGTTGGTAACATTCACCCATGTTATCTTTGGAGCCATTTGTCCCTTTTCATTGCTGTTTGGAATTTTATTATAGGCCTCGTGCCCTGATTTACCTCTCTGATCCTCCTGTAGATGGCTTTTTGGGTTGTTCCCTATTTGGGGTAATAGAAACAATGCTCCTGTGAACATTCTTATTCAGTATATGGGTCAGCCTGTGCATGGGTTTTCCTAGGAGATATTCTTATGAGTGGAATTGCTGGGTCTTAGAGTGTACGTATGTTGACCTAGAGTAGCTAATGCTAAACTGTTTCTCAGAGTGGTTGTACCAATTTACATTCCCACCAGGAATAGAGTTCTCATTGCACCAAATCCTCAACAGTTGGTATTGTTACTTATATGTAAAGATAAGTTGTGATTTTAGTTTGGTGACTACTTATGTAATAACTAATGAGTTTGAACATGTTTTTAATGTTTAGGACTGAACCTTTTGGATTTCCTGTTTCAGAAAGTGGCTCTTTAAGTCTCTTTGATTGTTTTTTTCCTTGTGACTTACAGGAATTTTCTCTATTCTGGACACAAAGCCTTCATCGATTGTATACTTTTCATACCTTTTTCCATTCCATGGCTTGTCTTTGCACTCTCTTTAGGCTGCCTTGAGTACATAACTTTAAAAAAAAAATTTTTTTTAAAGGTGTTATGTTTAAGTAATCTCTACACCCACGGTGGGGCTTGAACTCACGACCCTGAGATAAAGAGTCACATGCTATCCTGACTGAGCCAGCCAGGCCCCTGAAAGTTTTGAATTTTAATGTAGACGAATTAATTAATCTTTTTTTTAATAATTACCTTTTCCTTCTTTGAGGCCACAAAGATCATCTCCGTGTAGTCTTCTAAAAGTTCATTATTCAGTTCCCATTTATAACACACCTGGCACTGATTTCTGTGTATTTTGAAGTAAGGGCCTGATGTCATTTTTTTTCCACGTGGATGTGCACTTGTCCCAGCGCCAGTTATTGAAAAGATTGTTCTTTTCCTCCTGCTCTGTAGAGCCACCTTTGTCGTATTTCAAGTGTCCAAATATGGGTCTGTGTCTGTACTTTCTACCAAAAGCTCTAGCTTTTTGGTAGCACAGATGACATCCCCTAAACCGTCCCATTCTTCTGGAGGACTCGTGGGTCAGATGCCCAGGAGTGGGATTGCTGTCCCGGGGCGTGCACACGAATTGTTTTTACTGACTGCTGCCCAATCTCTCTCGAGAAGGGCTGCACCAGCGTAGTTAGTACACTTCCCCAGGGGTACCCCGGGGGCTCACACTGCCACAACTTCATGGCATTGGATATAACCAGTCCTGCCAGTCTTCAAGCTCTTTGTTTATTTTGCATTTCTCTGATTAGTCAGGAGGTTGATAATTGTCTCTCTTCAGGTTTCCATTCATACTTCCTTTTATCCATTTAAATACCTCTTCTCTGATTTCTTTTGCATTTTTTGTATTGGGTTTCCTGTCTTTTCTGATTTGCATGGATTCATTGATACCGTAGCTACAGAAAACTCTGGTCACTTTTGTACATTGCAGGCATCTGTCTGACATGTCACCTGTCTGAGAACTTTGTCAATAATGTCCTTTAATTTTGTGTCAAACAAATTTTTTCATATGGGTTTTGCTTTTTGAATCTTGTTTGAAAATTATTCTCCACTGCATGGTCATAAAGAACATCTCCATCTTCTGTTAGGTTTTGGGTTTTTTCTTAGGTTTCTTTATTTATTTTGAGAGAGATAGAGACAGTGTGAGCCAGGGAGGGGCAGAGAGAGAGGGAGAGAGAGAATCACAAGCAGGCTCCGCACTGTCAGTGCACAGCCTGACACAGAGCTCAGACTCATGAACTGTTAGATCGTGACCTGAGCCAAAATCAAGAGTTGGTCCTGTTAGGTTTTTGGCTATTGTTGTTTTTTAATGATGGAGATCTGGATCTAATTTTAATTTTCCTTCATACAGAGAGCTTTTTCACCTAATACTGTTTACTAAACAATCTATTCTTTCTCCGCTGACTTGGGATGTCATCTGTGTTGTGTGCCATATTCATATCTAGATCTGTTTTTCAGCTCTCCATTCTGTTTTGTTGTAATTTTATCTCCTGCACTGGAATGATTTTTATTTACCATCAGTTTTTAGTATTTATTAATATTAAGTAGGGCGAGTTTTCTCTCTTGCTGTAGGTTTATTGGGAAGATAGCCTTTATCAAAATAAAACTTCCCAGGGTGCCTGGATGGCTCAGTTGGTTGAGCATCCCACTCTTGATTTCGGCTCAGGTCATGATCCCAGGGTCACGGGATCAAGCCCACATCGGGCTCAGCGCTGAGCATGGAATCTGCTTGGGATTCTCTCTCTCCCTCTCTCTCAGCCCCTCTCTCGTGCTAGTGTGTGCTACCTCTGAAATATTAATGATAATAATAATAAAATAAATATTCCCTTCTCTTTTTAGCTTTCTAAGATTTATTAAAAATTATGAATAGATGTTAGACTTGATCCAGCTGCTTTTCCTGAGTTTACTGAAATGTTCATGTGATTTGCCTCCTCTAATCTTTAATGTATTAGTATGGTGAATTAATAAAATTTCTGATGTTGACCCTTTTACATTCTTACATGCCTAAGAGAAATTCTACTTGGATATGCTTCCCCACATATAACCTGGTGTTCAATTCACATTTAAGATACTTCATTTGAGGTACTTGCATCTGGGTCATAAGTGAAATTGGCCTATAATTTTCTTTTAATATATTATCCTTACCTTGTTATGGCATTAAGATTACATTAGCCTCCTAAAACAAATGAGGCAATTGCCCCTCTCTTTTGATTTCTAGAACAAAATTAAGTTTGGTAGAACTCACTTTTAGTACTTTCTGGGCTTTTGGTTGAGGGATGATTGTTATGGTGGCTTTAATGGTGATTGGTGTATTTAGATTTTCTCTTTTTTTGGCATTTATTTTGCATTTTATGTATTTCCCAGAAATTGGTTCTTTAGGAGAGTGCAGTGTTAGGTCCTCCGCCTTTCTTCATTTCCCCAGAAGTGTGTAGAAATGAGGCAGGGCACTTCCCCGTTGGCCAGTAATGCTAACCTTTTGGCAGTTCATGACTCAGTCTTGTATAATAAAGAATTAATTGGCCCTGTTCAAATGCCAGCAACACCCCTGCTGAAGAACACTGATCAGAGTTTTCAAATGTATTGGTATGTAGTTATTCATAATATTCATATTTCCATAATATGATCGAGTTTATTGTCTCTCCTAAAATCTTTATCAAAAAAATCTCGTAATTTTTGTTCACCTTTTGTTTGCTTTGTTCTCTATTTCGTTAGTTGTTGCCATTGTTCTTTCCTTTTATGTTTTATTGGGTTTACTCTGTTGTACTTTTTCTAGCTCCTTGTATTAAACTTAGCACTTTTTTTCCAGCTTTGTTTTCTTTTAAAAAAATACATTTCACTTTAGGGATGTCTAGCTGGCTCAGTCGGTGGAGCATGCGACTCTTGATCTTGTGAGTTTGAGCCCTGCCTTGGGCATAGAGATTACTGAAAACAAATTTTTTTTTCACATTAGTTGTCTCCCAAATTTTGACATATATGCATATCAAAATGTCATCGATAGTGTAATTGTTTTGTTTTTTATAAATTCCTCTTTAGTTTCCCTTTTTAACCCAAAGTTTGTTTGTTTTATTTTGATTATTTTTTTAATGGTTATTTATTTTTGAGGGAGAGCACAAGCAGCAGAGGGGCAGAGAGAGAGAGGGAGACACAGAATCCGAAGCACGCTCCAGGTTCTGAGCTGTCAGCACAGAGCCTGAAGTGGGGCTCAAACTCACAAACCATGAGATCGCAACCTGAACTGAAGTTGGACCCTTAACTGACTGAGCCACCCAGGCGCCCTAATCCAAAGTTTAACACGATGATTTTTAATTTCTAGATGTGAGATTTAAAAAAGAATTTTTTTTAATGTTTATTTATTTCTGAAGGAGAGAGAGACAGAACGTGAGTGGGGGAAGAGCAGAGAGAGAGGGAGACACAGAATCCAAAGTAGGCCCCAGGCTTTGAGCCATCAGCACAGAGCCCGACACGGGGCTCAAACTCACCAACTGTGAGATCATGACCTGAGCCAAAGTCGGACGCTCAACCGACTGAGCCACACAGGTGCCCCTGTGTGGGATTATTTTTTAGCTGTCTTTTTAAAAGTGGTGTTCTGATTTTATTGAATTGGTAGGATATTCGTTCTTTGGGATTATCGGGACTTTTTTTTATCTGGTCTAGTATGTGATTGATTTTTGGACCATTCACTTGTGATTAAAACAAATATACTCTCTAGGTACGAAATTAAACAATAAACAAGTATTTATTATGTTACCCAAATTTTCTGTATCCTTGCTTATTTTTTGTATGTTTGTCCTGTTTTTACAATTACATCATTCACACCAAATTTCCTCAAGTTGGTGGTTCTTCAGAACAACTTTCCAGTATCCTCTTCTTTCTGAGGAGACCTACAGTGTTTTATTGAAATTCTCGTGTCCTGTTAGTGTCCTTCTTCCGGTATAGCTTGTTCTGTTTCTTGTCTTTCCTGGTGCTTGTTTCCTCTGGAGTCTGGTTAGTTTCTTCTGTGCACTCAGTTTTTATTCCCAGGGGACTCTGAGCTGCCATGGCTAGAAGTGTGTAACTGAGGGAGGATGTAAGCCCAGGCTCTGGTTTTCCTTCCTCTGAGTGAATTTAGGCCATTGTGTGAGCCTTGGGATTCAGCCTTTCCCTTATCCCCTGTCCCTCTTCCCCTGCCTCCCAGGGAAGTCCCTGGTACCAGTCTTCCAGATGCCACTTTATCTGGGAGCCGCCAGCCTTCCTTGTCATTGCCAGCCCCAGAGAGCTGCTGGGTGAAAGTTAGGGGAGCTCTGGAGCCACCCTTTATTTTTCATCCAGCCCTGGCTCTAGTGGTGCCATTACCCACTAAGGGTCGAAGGTCAGACAATTAAATCTCTTGGGTATGTGGAGAAGGGGGTGCACTGGTAGAAAGCCCTTCCCTGCCCCAATGCATTTCTCACATATTTCCTAATTCAGATTCCTCCTGCCAGGGGCACCTGAGTGTCTTAGTCTGTTAGGCTCTCTCTCTCTAAATAGATGAATTGATTAATAAACATTTAAAACAACAACAACATGGGGCGCCTGGGTGGCTCGGTCGGTTGGGCGTCCGACTTCAGCTCAGGTCACGATCTCGCGGTCCGTGAGTTCGAGCCCCGCGTCGGGCTCTGAGCTGACCGCTCAGAGCCTGGAGCCTGTTTCAGATTCTGTGTCTCCCTCTCTCTGACCCTCCCCCGTTCATGCTCTGTCTCTCTCTCTCTCAAAAATAAATAAACGTTAAAAAAAAAAATTAAAAAAAAAAAATAAAACAACAACACATTCTCCCTGCCTAGGACCTGGTTCCCTTTGTGTCTCCCAAGGGCTTCTCGCAGTGTTTGCTGAGGTCCATCAGTTTATCTGTCCTCCAGTGGTTCACAGTGGTGTGCCATCTTCTAAGGTACTAGTATATATCTGCTACATTAGGCAAAATAGGAGACGATGATCAAATTGGTGAAGAGAAAGTGGGAAGGATCCAAGGGAGTGAGACACCATTGACGAGAGTAGATTGGTACAAACTTTACCCAGGTTAGGCTGCTCTCACATGTACATTGAAAAGTTTTCAGTGATGGCGGGAGCGCTTCCACAGTGTATGGCCTGGCATGTCCCCAGTGTGCACTGTAAATACCTTACCAGTTTAGTTGTCAGTTATACCTCAGTATAGTGGAGGGGGGATCGTTTTCAAAATGTTTATCCCTTTGATCTAGAAGTTTTATCTCTAGGAACTTATTTTCAGGAGATAATCATGATGTGTACAAGGTACATCTACATCGTTGAGCATTATAATATGGTTCAGAGTGTTTAAGAATTGCAAACAAAATAGACTGTATTGTGGAGAATTCGTTAAGTTATCATGCACCTGTTCTCTTGTAAAGCTTTGTAACCATTATAAAAGATGTTCTAGAAGAGTATTCAAGTGACAGGGGAAAACATTTTTTAAAGATTAAAAAAATTTTTTTGGATGTTTTTATTTTTTGGGGGGAGGGCGGGCACGTGAGTGGGGGAGGGGCAGAGAGAGAGGGAGACACAGAATCTGAAGCAGGCTCCAGGCTCTGAGCTGTCAGCACAGAGCCCAATGCGGGACTCAGACCCACAAACCGTGAGATCATGACTTGAGCAGAAGTTGGACCCTTAACTGACTGAGCCACCCAGGCGCCCCTTAACGATTTTATTTTTAAGTCCTCTCTCCATTCAGCATGGGGCTCAAACTTAGAACCTCAAGAGCAAGAGTCGCACGCTCCACTGACCGAGCCAGCCATGTGCCCTGGAAAATGTTTTTAATACAGATAATTGGGGGAGGGAAATAGGTTGCAATATTATATCATGATCCGTCTTCATACAAATATATAGATAGGTTGTCTGGTTGTACAGGTGATTTCCTTTTTCTGTATTTTCAGAATTTTCAAACTGAATACGTATCTTACAGAACACAGAATCGTTAAAATTAAAACAAATGAGAGATCAGGAAAAAATGATGAAGCCAGATGTTGGCATCTGTACCAAATACATTGCTATGATCCTTTTAGAGAGTCATGAGGTACAGTGTATTTCAAGAAACATCATATGTTTATACTTTTTGATCTAGAAGGAATATTTTGTGTGTGAATTTATCAAAATAAAATGACCCAGAGAAGAAGTGAAAGTTGAGCATTGTGGCTTTATTCCTAGTGGCATTAAATAAACACAAACCGAAAAAAAAAAACACAAAACAAAACAACCCGAAATAAGTTAAAGCTAAACGGCCAATAGGTGAGGGGTAGCTGGGTGGCTCAGTCAGTTAAGCATTTTGACTCCTGATTTCAGCTCAGGTCATGATTTTGCAGCTCGCGAGATCAAGCCCTGAGTCGGGTTCCATGCTGACAGCGTGGAGCCTGCTTGGGATTCATTCTCTCTCTCTCTCTCTCTCTCTCTCTCTCAAAATAAATAAACATTTATAAAAAATTACCAATAGGTAAGAAGCGATTAAGTGAATTACGGTTTATGGAATATAATGCAGCTAGTAAAATTTGTGTTTCTGTAGTTCATGTGGTGAAATGTAAAGTGTAATTGCCTTAAAATTATGTCTGCATGTGGAAAGAATGAAGGGAAAGACGTGCACGAGTGTGTACAGTTGACTCGTTGCAGAGAGAGGATTGAGAGCTGTTACCAAATATTAAATGCATGTGCAATAAATAGACTTGTATAAAAAGTATAAATTAGTAAATTTGAGATTACCCAGATTTAAACTTTGGCTGCTCTCACTTGCAAATGTTCGCATGGATTATTTCCTTTCCTGTGGGCTCCTGTGTTGCAAGCTGGTGCTTACCTCCGCACTGTGGTCACCCATGTGTGTAACCTGCATCCTGCTCGAAGGAAATGATGTTCTAGGCAGAGGTAGACATGGGGTGATCATTTTGAGTGGATGGGTTGATTGTCAGGAATCGTACTAGAGGGGCCCCTTTGTCCCGTCACTGCTTGCATTACATATAAAGCGACTCCTTTCTTTGTCCATTCTTTCACTTTTTCCTGCTGTGCTACGCAAACAAGAATCCTTCTCAAATCAGTACTCTGTATTTCCTGTCCATCCACACAGGGAACAAGTTGGATAGAGCATTCGCTCAGGGCAGGAAGCAGAAGAGAACTGCAGGGAGCTCTAGTGGAAGCCTACGTATCTGTTTCTCACTTTTGAGTCATATTAGTGCTGGAAGGGTCCGTTTTACAGCATAGAGACACTGAGACTTGGGGACACCTTGTCCAGGATTCTGTGATTCCTTGGGTCCTGGATTCTCAAACTGTTGTCATTATTCCTGTTCAGTCGTAATCCAGACCTCTGTGGTGTCTTACTAGCACCCTTCTCCCTCTCTGTGGGTCTCCCACTTGGCTGTGTCATATTCCTCTTTTTTTCCTTTTCTAGAAAGAAAAGTCAAAATCGAACAGTTCAGCAGCCCGGGAACCTAATGGCTTTCCCTCTGATGCTTCAGCCAATTCCTCTCTCCTTCTTGAATTCCAGGGTGAGTTGCATCCGTATGTCTTCCTTGCAGGAAAAGCAGCACTTAGATGAACCCATTAATAATGAGAAGAATAGCTTTGCGTGTCACTTCAGTGCCTGCTGTTTTGTTGGTATCTTGCTGGCACTTTACATCAAGTCTTTTAATTTAAGCCTCACAGCAACCCTGCAAAGTAGATGATAGCAGCTTCATTTTCCATGTAGGGAAACCGAGGCTCAGAGAGATGAAGTTCCATATCTCGAGGTACATAACTAGTAAGTGGCAGGCTTCGTGTCAGGTTCTGGTTCTCTGGATGAGAAGCTCTTTTCTTTAGACTGTATGTATGGCCTTAGACCAGGCCACCCAAAGCCAGGGCCTCTCCCATCCACTGTCAGCAAAAGTTCCGCCTCTGGAACCAGCCTGCAGTAAGTGTCCCGCCTGTGTCAGCACTGTGGTCCCAGTACTGCCTTCACACCTGTGTGGTGGCTGCTGTTCAGAAGCACTGAGCTTCTCATTTTTGTTCTTCCCCTCGGCCTGTGACCTAAAGTAAGCGGTTATCATCATCCCTATTGAAGGAAGCCGATACTCCGAGAAGAGGTGTTTGCCTAAGCTCAAAAGTGACAGAGCTTTATTCTTTTTACAGTAGAATGTTGCTTCCGTTTTAGCATAGAAGATCGTGGTCTTCGTAGGAGTAAAGACTAGAAAGGGCTTGGAACGAGGCTGGGAGTGTGCAGGGATCCTCTCCCCATCTCCCCCAGCCACCCGAGGTCAGTGAGCATGGTGGGGGAAGGAGAATACGAGGGAACAGTTTTCTAGTTATGTGTGGGGTGGCCAATAATCACAAAGCTCTGGGAGACATCCGAGGCTCCGTTTCCTCAATCTGGCCTACATCGCATCCCTTTCATTCAGTGAACATTTGCTGAACTCCTACTGTGTGCCAGGTACCGGGTACTGCACTGGAGATCCAAGGACAGGACAAGTAAGCCCCCGAGCCTGCTTGCACAGAGCACAGTGGAAATTGGTGTGTAAAATAGTAAACGTAGGTGTGCACAGGGTACGACAGGAGCATAATAGGGTGGTCACCCAGAGGAACCTGGGACACGGAGGAAGCGGTGCTCGAGCCGATTGGTGGCATGTATCGGGACCTTCCAGGAAGACCAGAAAGAGCAGGTCATACCGGACACCTGTGCTTGAAGCAGGCCTTAGGTTAGTCCGCTTCGCTGGAGCCGAGGCCGCAGTGTGGAAGCCTGCTGTGTGGAGGAACAGTCGTCAGTAAGCATGTAGGTCAGAAAAGATTTTGTAAGTTGTGATAGGGCTATCTGTGCCTGCCCAGGGTAGCCCTGGAGTTTGAATTGTATCCTTTGTGCAGCAGAGAACCGCTGAAGGATTTAGAGGGATCTCTCTGGCAACGGTGTGAAGTGTGGGCTGGAGTACAGGAGACTGAGGGAAGGGCAGTCAGGTGCCTGTTGCAGGAGGCCAAGCCAGAGACAAGGAGGCCTGAACTAAGGTGGCAGGAGAGGAAGGAATGAACACCACGGATGTCAGAGCGGTAGGCCGGACCAGATTTGGTGACCAGCTGCTGGAGGGGAGGGAAAGGAAGGAGCTTTTAACTCCTTAGTTTTTAACTTAGGTGGTGATTTTAAGCCTTCAGACAGACTATGCCAGATGGGAATTTCTTGGTCCTTGAGGTGGCCAAGTGGAGCCTGGGCCACTGAAGGGCCCGAGTGACCGCCTCTAGATAGCACCACGCTCCTTGAGATAGCCGAGAATGCCAGGCAGATTTTAGCATTTTCTACACCTCTCGTGTTGTGAGAAAGGTTGAGAGGCACAGCTACGTCACTCCTTTCCACTGGACAGTGAGAAAATACCTGGTCCAAACTATACTTGGTGAGTAAGAAAGAAGGGATTACTAAGTATACCCTGACCTTCCTGAAATGTAAATGTTGCGTGAACTTAAAGATTTTGGCTGCATCTGGCACTGAGACTGTATGTTGTGAAACAGAAAATGTTTAAATGAACTCTCTTATTAGACTGTGGATAATTTGCCCTACCTTTGTTTGTTTGCCTTCGGTTCCGGGGGCATCTGCAGCAGCGATCATTGTGTTTGGTCGTGCCCATGGCTGTCTAAGGAGACACCAGGCTCTTGGCTCTTGTACCGTTACTCTCAAGAAAAATGACTACTCTCAGCTGTTGCCTTTGTCATGTTTGGTTTTCAGATGAAAACAGCAACCAGAGTTCTGTGTCTGACGTCTATCAACTCAAGGTGGACAGCAGCACCAACTCAAGCCCCAGCCCCCAGCAGAGTGAGTCCCTGAGCCCAGCACACACCTCTGACTTCCGCACAGATGACTCCCAGCCCCCTACTCTGGGCCAGGAGATCCTCGAGGGTGAGTCGCAGTTGGCCCAGGATGAGCATCTTGGAAGGGCCTGTGCTCTTGATGTTTCTGTTCGTTAGAGGAAGAGGTTAGAGAAGATGGACCTGGCAGCCTTGAGCCATTTGTCAATGTTTGAGCCGTTTTGGGGAAGGGTTGTGTTTTCCCCTCTCACAGAATGAAAGAAGAAAACAAGCAACACAATTGAGTGCCAGGCTCTGTGTAAGGCACTTTTCATGTTTGATACTTGGTATAATTTTCCTATGAGATAGCAGCTGTCATCTCTACCATGTACAGATGACAAAGTAGAATCCTAGAAAGGGTAAACTGCTTGTCTGAGATCACATAGCTAGCAACTGGTGGAACCGGATGTCTCCAATTTCATTCCTTCTGACTTCAGAGATTATGCTCTTTGCATTATATCCTGTAAATTTCTTCTGATGACATATATTGATTCTCTGGCCAGTGTTGCTCTTCCCCAAGGTGTCTCCACATAGCTCTTAGGGAAGCTCCCCCAGCTTGAGGGAGATTCCACAGGAGTCTCCTGTCTCAGGAGGCCCTGCAGTTTTACTGACCTTGCTGCTTTTTCAGAGCCCTCCCTGCCCGCCTCAGAAGTTGCTGATGAACCTCCCACCCTCACGAAGGAAGAACCAGTTCCACTAGAGACACAGGTAAGGAGCCACTTTGGGTTTCCCCATTTCTAAAAACAAGTCCGGACTCTGTTGATGCGAATTGGAGCTGACAGCATCAGATGTGCTATGACCAGGGTGGGGAGGCAGCAAGGGAAGCTGGTGTCTCCAGGGTATAAGGTAGGGGAAGAGGTTTGTTTATCGGCAAGAAGGTTGGGGCTGGGCTTCTGGGCTGTAATTAGGGTGGATGGGGAGGTTCTGGTACAGAGGGATGGTCCTATAATTTTATGCTCTGACTGCTCCTAGATTGCTGAGGAAGAGGAAGACTCAGGTGCCCCACCCCTGAAACGCTTCTGTGTGGACCAACCCGCAGTGCCGCAGACAGCATCAGAAAGCTAGCACCATCCTGGCGCCCTTCGCCTCCTGGCCCCCTGCCTCTATTTATTGCATTCTGGTTCTGGCCGTGCTTTGTTGCTGGGGTAAGGGCAAGCACTGGGCTCCAGAGCTTGCACATAGGAGCCTTCTGGGCTGGAAGGGTGACATAGGACTTGGGGTGATAGCATCATCTTCCCGTCCCTGGCACCTGTGTTTGCTTGCTCCTGAGAAGAGGAGCGCTCCTGTTCTTTTTGCACCCCAAGTAGGCTGGGGCGTCAGCCATCCCAAGGTTCATCTGTCACCTCCAGGTAGCAGTCTCTGCTCCAGAACCTCTGGACTGAGCCGCTGGCCCTTCTACAGGAGGATGTGGAAGGAGATGTGGAAGGCACCCTCTAGAGAAGAGAGTGCCCAGGGTTACTTGAACTTGAATGGAGACTGTAGATTCATGGACTTTCCTATCAGGCTAGGGGCCTGTAAGCTGCTGTTGGAGAAGGCCTGGTAGAGACTTTGGAGGGAAGGGAAGGCTGTGCACGAGGGCGGAAAAGTCTGTAGAGATTTCTGTCCTGACACTTCTGCCCATTCCTGAGGTTATCCTGCCTCTCATGGGCTCTCCAGCTGCTGACAGTCCTTTGTCCCCTGCTGCAACCACCCCCTTTCCCCAACACACACACACACACGCACGCACACGCAGACACACGCAGACACGCAGACACACATACACACATACACACACAGCTTTCCCTGGTCTCACCTGTATGTTTCATTCCAACATCCCCTGCCTCTTGCCACAGACTCTGCCCCAGCAAGGATTTGAGGTTCTGCCAACAGTACCCATCCCCCACAGTACTCCTTCAGCTCAGACTTTCTAGAAAGTTCCCTCTTCTTTGAAATCTGCATGTTTAATTGAACTTTGTGATTTTATTTTTTGTTCAAAAAAGTTTAAGAAAATGGAAATGGGCAACAGTGAGTGAAGACATATTTTAGCACTGAATAGAATATTTTTAAAATTAAACTATTTGAAATACGTCTTGTTGGTATTTGAGTGCTTCTTTCTTGAAGGTTGTGGGGGCAGGGCCTAGTGGGGTGGTGGCTGAGTGCCTGCCAATTGTCTTATTACTCCCACAGAGGAGCTTTCTGATAGAAACGATTTGGAGATCCCTCTTGAAGTTGTCACGTAGTCTGATTTACACTTCCGTCCCTCTGCACGCTGAATGCAACCAGTGTATGTTTGCCATGGCTCCAGGTCTTTAGGAGGCATTCATGAGTGGTTTTTTTTCTTTCATTTTTACTTTTTTAGATTATGGTAAAGTGCATATAACATCAAATTTACCATTTTAACCATTTAAAAGGGTACCGCTTAGTGGTAATAAGTACATTCATAACACTGTGTGGCCATTGCTAGCTTTCTCCAAACCTTTTCATGACCTTGGACCCGTTAAGCAGGTGCTCCGTGTTTGCCACTCCCCCAAGGCTCTGGCAGTCACAATGTGCTTTCCGTCCAGTTCCTTTTTGTGCTCCTGATTCCTAAGGAAACCAATAAAGTCATGTCACAGTGGAAAAGAATTCTATATTCTGTATGTTCAAGAATTTCATTTCAGTATTCCGTAAAGTAATTCGTCTGATCTCTCTCAGGGGCTTCCAGGTATCATGGATGAGACCAGCATCCCAAGTTTTGCTGCCCTGTTTTGTCATCCCTACTCTCTTTTTTCTCTTTTTCCCAACTGGGCTCAGTTGAGAGAGCATGCAACTCTTGATGTTGGGATTGTGAATTTGAACCCCTTGTTGAGGGTACAGTTTACTTAAAAGTAAACTGGGTACATAAGAAATATGTACTATTAAGTTGTCAAATGAATGTCACAGAGAGGAAATTGTAAGTGGTACATAAGAGAAGTATATTCTAGGGGCACCTGGGTGGCTCAGTTGGTTAAGCGTCTGACTTCTGCTTAGGTCACGATTTCGTGGTTTGTGAGTTCGAGCCCCACATCGGGCTCTGTGCTGACAGCTCAGAGCCTGGCGCCTGCTTTGGATTCTGTATCTCCCTCTCCCTACCCTCCCCCGTTCATACTTTGCATCTCTCTCTCTCTCAAAAATAAACATAAAATTTTTTTTAAGGTATAGTTTAATGTGTTTAAACAAAGGAAGTTATTAAAAGTGTACTGAGATCATAAAAAATGACCAATAAGATTTGAAAAAGAACCAAATCATTTCTGTAAATGACAATTACTGAAATCAAGTGGCACACGAGGAAAGCAGGAGAGAAAACTAATAGGAGATAGCAGTTGGCATTTGCAGTTACTCTGTGACCGAGTGCTAGAACTGGGAACACAGGAAGCCAGGAATCCTATCCCCCAGGAGACAGCCTGGCTAGGGAATAGACCTTTGCATAGAACCTTCTAGAGCATACTGTAGCAGGTGTGGAGTGGAGTCCACGAAGGAACATGTGGGATAATGGAAAAGGTGAGATGGAAACCATTCTCTTCTTTTGTTGACATCACCTTAGCACCACTTCACTGATACTCTAAGGTATCAGGCTAGCAGTCTCCACCACTGTCCCAGAATGTCGATGGGGTAAGGGTTGGAGAAGAAAAAGAGAAGAGGAAACATCAAGCAATGACCACAAGTTACTCACAAATAACTTAAAAAATGCTTCTGGGTATTATTAGGCCCAATGTATATGCACACTCGAAAACTTTTTTTTTTCCAATTTTACATTGACTTTTTGCAAGTTTTTTTTTAATGAAAACTTACTGAAATACTGAATACTTTTTTTTTTAATCTTTATTTTTGAGAGAGAGAGAAAACAGAGTGTGAGTGGGGGAGGGGCAGAGAGAGAGACACAGAATCTGAGGCAGGTTCCAGGCTCTGAGCTGTCAGCACAGAGCCCGATGCAGGGCTTGACCTCACGAACTGCGAGATCATGACCTGAGCCGAACGAAGTCAGATGCTTAACCGACTAAGCCACCCAGGAGCCCCAAAAAACTTTTTTTTTTTTATGTTTATTTAGAGTTAAGAGAGTACGCGAGCAGGGGAGGGGCAGCGAGAGAGGGAAAGAATCCTAGGCAGGTTCCACGCTGTCAGAGCAGAATCTGGTGCAGGGCTCAATCTCACAAACTGTGAGATCATGACCTGAGCTGAAACCCAGAGTCGGACATTCAATCAACTAAGCCACCCAGGTGCCCCCCAGACTTGAATTCCTTTTTTTTTTTTTTTTTTTTTTTGCCTGGGCCCACCCCCCCCCCCCCCCTTCCCCTGTGGAGCCAATGACAGTTTGCGGACTGCTGGAACCCACACTTGAATTCTTAAAAATAGATAGCCCACTAACTAAATTCATTGAATATGAATGAGCCCAAAGAAAGATCAATAGAGCTTGATGGGTTCTGCACAAGAGAATTTGGAGCATGGAAAAGCTGAGCACCTGGGAGCAGATTTCCACATGCCTAAGGTATTTGTCATCTTGGAAAATGGCGTTTATTTTACAAATATTGAAAGCACATTCTGGGTTCTCTCTATATAAATTACAATTGGTAGACAGGTCTCTGCCTTGCAGGAGCTTCCAGTCTGGTGAGGTGGAGAAGGTAGGCAGCAACCTGTGCCACGGTGGGTGGAGAAGGCAGAGTACTGTCAGGGTCCAGAGAAAAACTTTGAGGCTTTGAGATCACAGAAAGCTTTTGGAGAGGTGGCATTCGGGGCTGGGCCTTGACATTTTTCTCTGCTTATGAGGAAAGACTACTTGTGGGCAGGTTAATGCAGACAAATGGTGGCAGTGAAGCACGGGGTTAATGGGTAGCAGTAACCAGGGAATTGAGTTTCTATTTTCTCCAGCTCTTTGAGACTTTTCAAAGCTACAGAGAGCTGAAAGAAATAGTTCAATAAACTATGTGTACCCTTCACTTAGATTCACCAATTACTAACATTTGCCACATTGCCTTTTTTTTTCTTTATTTTTTTGGGGGGTGGGGGGTGTAAGGTGAATTACTTGAAATCGGTTGCTGTCATTCTGGCACTTTAGCCTTGAATACTTCAGTTTGTATGTCCCAAGAACAAGGACATTCCTCAACATGACCAGAGTATCATGATCATACCCAAGAAACTTAACAATGATACAATAATAGTATTTAATATGAACATATTTAAATTGCCCCAACTGTTCCAATAACGGTAGTAGTTCTCTTTAGCCCCTGTCCCCAGATCCAGGATCTAACTCTAGGGTCACACACTGCACACACAGTTCTCATGTCTCTTTAGTTTCCTTTTAGAAGTTGGAGGTGGGTGGATAGGTGTATCTTGTGTCATTGTTATTTTTAAAGGGTCTAGGCAGTTATTCATAGAATGTCCCACAAACTGGGTTTTTCTATTTTCTAAGGATTTCAGGGGGAATGTTTTTGGTTAGAATGCTACAGAGTTGATATGTATTTTTCACTGCCTTGAATCAAGAGAAACATCCTTTTGTCTCATTACTGGTAATGCTGAGATCGATCACTTGGCTAAGGTGTCTGCCAGATCTTTCCATTTTCAGGGCACTTTTACATAAGTAATTTGTAGGTCGGGGGGGGGGGGGCGGGTGATAATCTTAGACCATTCACTTAGACCAGTGATTTTAGTATCCATTGATGGTCCATTTCTGAATCAAGTTACTTCACTAGAGTCTGCAAAATGGTGAGTTTTCTAAATCTAACATTCTTTTCACATTCATTCACTGGCATCCTTCTGTAAATAGCACATTGCCCTTCCTCTTTTCTTTTCTTTTTCTTCCTTCCTTCCTTTTCCTTATTCTTTCTTCTTTCTCCCTTTCTTTTCTTTCCTCTCTTTCTCCCTTCCTCCCTCCATTCCTTTCTTCCTTCCTTCCTTCCTTCCCTCCCTCCCTCCTTTCTCTGCACTTGATCTTAGCCAAAAGGCCTAGAAGCGATCTTCTCTCTGAATATTACTATGGCTCATGGTTTCCCCTTACATTCAATGTGCCACAATCTGTTGCTGTCATTTTTTTGTTGTTGTTGTTCAAATTGTCCGAGATTTAGTCAGTTAGAATCCCTTCATGCTGGCTCCCGAGTCCTTTTGACATGTCCCCATCTCTGTTTGAGCACTTCTTTACTTTTAGGCACAAGTTGTTCCTGACTCACCTTGAACTTTGCTAGCCCCATTCCTTTTTCCCAGGAGCCCTGGATCCTTTTAGTGGGGAATGGTATTTAGAAACCTAGATAAACCTAGTTTACTGGAGTAAGGGGTTCGAGGGAAGTAGGAAAAAGACTGAGGACAGATTGTGGAGGGCCTGGAAGGCCAGACCAAAGAGCTTGATTTTACTTTGTTGACTTTAGGGAGCCAGCCATTGAAAGCCCAGAGCAGGGGAGTGAGGTTGTGTTCGAAATGCCTAGGAAAGGAAAGAGGCAGGGGACAAATAGGAAGACTTGCTAGGTTTGCATGTATTGAGAGGAGACTTAGAGTTGTGTCAGTTGAGGGATAGAGTAGTGATAGGTACTTAGAAAAGGAAGTGGAAATAGACTGATGCAAACCAGTGAAAACAAAAGAAAAATGTAATCAGTTCACCATGTGGATCATCTATGAATAATAATCATAAGTTCTACACTGAATGTGGATTTAACCAATTGCAATAATTATTTGGGGAATATGATTGTGTGTGGTATTTGTGGGGGAGGTGAGACCTCATCTTCCATTGAAGAATGACAACAGCTAACATTAAAACTGAGAAACAAACATAGCAACATATATGTTATTTCGAAATCTGTCTCTCTCTCAAAAATAAACTTAAAAAAAAGAAATTGGAAATTTCTTCCATAGATTTTTTTTTTTTTTTGAATGTTTATTTTTGAGAGAGAGTGTGTGATTAGGGGAGGAGCAGAGAGAGAGGGAGACACAGAATCGGAAGCAGGCTCCAGGCTCTGAGCTGGCAGCTGAGAGTCCCATGTGGAGCTCGAACCACAAGCTGTGAGATCATGACCTGAGCCGGAAGTCCTCCGCTTAACTGACTGAAACATTTAGGTGCCCCTAGGAAACTTCATTAAAATGGAATCCGGGGGTTGCCTGGGTGGCTCAGTTGGTTAAGCCTCAGGCTTCGGCTCAGGCCATGATCTTGTGGTTCAGGAGTTTGAGCCTTGGGTCAGGCTCTGTGCTGGCGGCTCAGATCCTGGAGCCCGCTTTGGATTGTGTCTTCCTCTCTCTCTGCCCCTCCCCCATTCGCACTCTCTCTTGCTCTCTCTCTCTCAAAAATAAAACATAAAAAACAATGAAGTTTCCTTTTACCAATTTAACACAGTTTAACAATTTGAAAATGAGTGCTTGAGGGAACAGGAAGTGGATGGGGAAAGTGCTCTAGGGCTGATTTTTGTAGAACTATTTGTTGATGTTTTTTATTGCTGTTGTTTTTTTATTTTTATTTTTTAATGTTTATTATTTTTGATACAGAGAGAAGAGAGACAGTATACGAGCGGGGGAGGGGCAGAGAGAGGGAGACACAGAATTTAAAGCAGGCTCTAGGCTCTGAGCTGTCAGCACAGAGCCCAAGGTGGGCCTTGAACTCACGAACTGTGAGAGCATGACCCGAGCTAAAGTCGGACCTTACCTGACTGAGTCACTTAGGCGCCCCTGTTGTTGTTTTTTAAAGTACATTTAAATGTTTCTTTTGGGGAACTATGTTCATTTTACCATAAAAAAAGACATAATTTTAATGGAGTTTAAAACTTTTACTTGTAAGTAGGTTCCATGCCCAACGTGGGGCTTGAATTCACAACCCTAAGATTGAGAGTAGCATGCTCTACCAATTGAGAGGCACCCCTAAAACATTTCAAAAGAAGAAAGGCATTATAGTAGTAATTTTGGCCAGAAATAATAGAGGCCTGAAATAGGATGCTGTGGGGATGGCAGGAAAAGGACAGTTCAAGAACTGACATTGTCTGGTTGATCCTATGCCCGTGGAGCTCAAGAGAGGTCAAACCTGAGCCCGTGAGGTGGTGAGGAAGGTGGGCCGTTAATAAAAATGAAAACCATTCTGATAAAGCAGATGATGGAGGGAAGGAAGACGGTAAGATTGTGGCTCTGGGATGTTTTGAGTTTAAGGAACCAGCAGGACAGGGAGGAAAAGCCCAGGCAGGAGCCGGAACTGTCTAAGCAAAGGTCTGTGCCTGCATCAATGAACGAGGACTACGTGGCAGGGCATAGCTCCACATGATACAGACCACAGAAACAGATCTTGCTGACTGAGCTCATGTCCTAAAACTACCCAGTGGAGATCCATGTAGGGAAATGGCTACACTTCCTTGGACAGTCTTATTCCTGCGACTAAGCAGCCATAGCCGACTTGGAGCAATGGAAGCTTTGGTGCAGATCCCTGGAAGCTACACGTTTTAATCTCTTCCTTTTTGGATTAACTTGTTTATTCAAATGTTAGGAAAGAAAACACACTGAACAATGAATTTTGCTAAAATTATGGTAAAAAAAACCTTGAGAGTATAGTAAAAGCGGATGTGGGCTGGAACAATTGGGAAAAGGCATTAGGAAGGAAGTATTGGGTTGAAATGCACAGAGGAGAAAAAAGTCCATTTCCAGCGGTGGGTAGGAATAAAGCTAATGAGTTCTGGGAATTAGGAGGAAGTAGTCCAGTAGGGGCTTGCTGGGTTAAGAGTCTGAGGACTGAGGAGGCACCTGGGTGGCTCAGTTGGTTGAGAGGCTCAGGTCATGATCTCAAGAGGCTTGTGAGTTTGAGCCCTGCATCAGGCTCTGTGCTGACAGTTCAGAGCCTGGAGCCTGCTTCAGATTCTGTGTCTCCGCTTCTCTCTGCCCCTCCCCAGCCCATAATCTCTCTCTCTCTCTCGAAAATAAATACATGTTAAAAATAAAAATTAAAAAAAAAAAAAGAGTTTGACTGCAACAAGAGTCAATGAAAATATTAGAGCAGGAAACTGATAGTTACATTAACAGTCTCTTCCATTTTTTTTCTTTCTTTAAAAAATTTTTAAATTTATTATTATTCTTTTGAGTAAGCTTTATGCAAAATGGGGCTTGAACTCATGATCCCGAGATCAAGAGTCACATACTCCACTGACTGAGCCAGCCAGGCGCCCCCTATATTCTTCCTCAACATCTTCAGGACAAGATGGTAAAATCTCATGTTAATCAACTTTATCATTTGTAAATTTGACCCACAGAAGTGGAGGACACCAACCAAGCAAGAGTCACATTAAAGTTTGCTATTTTTTTTTTAAGTTTATTTATTTAATTTGAGAGAGTGGGCACAAGCAGGGCTGGGGCAGAACGAGCGTGAGAGAGAATCCCAAGAGGGCTCCAAGCTGTCAGCACAGAGCCCGACTTGGGGCTCGAACTCGCAAACCGCAAGACCGTGACCTGAGCCGAAGTCGGACACTTGACCCACTGAGCCACCCAGGTCCCCGCTGATTCTCCCATTTTAGATCTCTGCTTTACCAACACCAGGGCTGGATTCAGCTTACAGTGGCCCCAAGCGCTGAAATGATGATGGTCCCCACTCTCATGGGCAGTTAGACACTATTTTGAAATAATCAATTTTTCCAAAATTTGTCTCTTAATGTTGTTGGAGTCCTTATCCTGTGTGTAGTCTGCTACCGGGGATCTAGTCCTGCAAATGTCTGTCCCATTAGTCACCTTGTCTGTGCCTCTCAAATCTGTCCACCTGTCTCCCTTGATTTTGTTACATTTGGGTCCCTTGGTATCCCTGCCACAAATAACTACGTCACTCTAGCCATCACACGCTGTGGCCCGGATGATCGCTTCCATTGCCACCCTCATCTGTTGATACTTTCCACCTCAAAATCCCTACGTTTTAAGGTGTGCTGTCCTGAATCTATCAAGAAGGCTCTGCGGCTCCTTCTGCCTAGAATGTTCGTCCCTCATTTCTCTGCTTAGTGAAATGCTACTCTTTTCACAATCGACTCAAATGTCCTGTCCTCCGAGGTTGCTCATAATCCTTTTAGAAGAAATAGCTACCGAAGGAGGATGCAGTCCTATCTCTGCTAGGTGACCAGAGGAGGCTCCATTGGGATGGCGACTGACCTGGTACTTACCCTTCCCTGGGGGGAGACTTCTCGCCTCAAGATGAGGCGAAAAGGGTCTGGCACTGCCACGCACCACCGCTTTCTCCGCCCTGTTGAAGAACAGGCTGGGGAGGTATGTTCTGAGGCCAGTGAAGATCTTTGAACGAAAGGGGACAATTTAATTAGGGAGAGAATTATCCGTGAGTGTTCCGGCTTGTCCTGGATAGGACATGGTTTGGACTATGTGGGTGTAGTGTGCTCGGGGAAGCAGCTCAAATGGCCTCACTCTCCAGGCAGTTACTGCTGTCTTGGGACTGTGCACTTCGGACAGCACTCTTCACCGAACTGGCATTATTCGTGCCTCCTGTTTTCTCAGAACAGTCTCGGTCTTATTTTTTGTTTTTCCTCTGAAGCTCCCAGTCCAGAGCCCTCAACTTTGGAGGTGCTGCGAAAGACTATTAGAATTAATGGATGTATCTTTACTAGGTATGTCTTTTAGTATATTTTTCCAAAGAAGCTCCTGTATGATCCTTTCCGCCAAGCCCCTAAAAACAAGCATCATACTAGTATCCACATCTCCACCACACTCTCTTCCAGAAGTTAAGTTTGGGGTGAGCAAGACTGGGGGCTCAAGCTGTTCTTCAGGAGAACCTTCGCTTGGGTAGGATCTTGGGGCTTATTCCCGCCAACCCCTCCTCTCTTTCCGCCCCACCCGCGCCTCCCCGGGCGTGGCCGAACGCGGCGCCTTTAAGGAGGGGGCGGAGCACGGTGGAAAGACAAAGCCCCTGGCCGCGCGCTCCCCCTCCCCCTCCGGCGCACCACACGGACAGTGGTGCCCGGATGTCGGTGTCGCCGTCGGTGACAGATGGCGCAGTGTCTGTATATGTTAAGGGGCTTCTCTGGTCTGACCTCTTTGAATTCCAGGCCTTTCGGTCCCCCGCTGACCCCCATTTTCAACTCCGCCGCTGGAGGCCCGCAGGCCTGTCACCAGCGCTTACATAACGTGACCTTTCACCCCTTCATACTGCCCTCTGGTGCGCTGCAACCCAACTACGCGGCCCGGAAAGGGGGCGGGACCCAAGCGCAGAGCGGCAGCTCCCGTGAGCCAGTAGACCGTGAGCGCTGATCGGCTCTCCGCCTATTGGAGCATTCGCCACCGGCGCCACAGGGGAGCAAGTTAGTGTGTGCGCTGACCGGGCGGGGGGGAGGAGGGGAATCTCCCGCCATTTTTCAATAATTTCCTCCGGTGCAGCTGAGGAGGAGTCGTGACTGCCGAACGCGGGGACCCGTAGCGAAGGTTGGGCCGGAGGCCGCCGGGCGGCGCAGCGGTGTGCGTGGGAGTTCCGTGTCCCTGCGTCCCGTTGCATGGCCCTCGCGCGGCCGCGCCAGCACTGAGGGAGCCGAGTTCGCGCCGCCCTCTCACCCCTCCCCTCCCCCACCCCACCCCCGGGAGCCAGGCGCTCGCTCCGGGCCGCGGGGCCTAGTGTTGCGCCGCGGGCTCGCCGAGGAGCCGCCGCCTTCCGGGCCGCCGCCGCCGCCGCCGCGATGGCGCCGCTCCTGGGCCGCAAGCCCTTCCCGCTGGTGAAGCCGCTTCCCGGCGAGGAGCCGCTCTTCACCATCGCGCACACTCAGGAGGCTTTCCGCACCCGGGAGTATCCTTTCCAGCCTGGCCGCCAGGCCGCCCGCGGGGTGGGGCGGGGTGGGCCGGGGGCTCGCCGGGCCCGGCGGGCCGCGCAGCCCGCCCCTGTGGCAGCTGTCAGCGCGCCCGGCGCCGGCGGGCCTGCACCCCCGGGCGGGGAGCTCGAGCCCGCCGTTCCGCGGGGTGGGCGGGCGGGCGGGGGCGCGGGCCGGCCCGGGGCCCCGTGCCCACCATCCTTTCCCGGCTCCGCACTTTGTCCCCGGGCCTCGTTTTCGAGGAGCGGCCCCCCTTTCCCCGGGTGGCATTAGGCCCTAAGTACGAACGGGAGATGGGGGTCCTTGGCTGCTTTTCCTTTTTAAATTAAACCTTCCTCTTGAAGTTTTTGAAATTGTACCCATGCGGCCTCGTGATGCGGTTTGTGCAAGATTTTTTGTGTGCGTTTTTTCCCCCCATCTCCGCGGGGGCACTTGGGTTTTTCTCCTCCCGAGTGGACTTTAGGCTGGTCGTGAGCTGACAGGATCGTGAGGCACATACCCCGGAACGAATTCCAGACCGGGGAAGGGGAAGAAAAAGTTATCTTGGAGGAGATGATGCCTGCATTCCCCGGCATGCACAGGTTTGAAATGTTGACGATTTAGGAGGAGATCGGTATCTGCCTTTAAATGAACATATAAAAAATACCAAGACCTACTTAACGGTTTTATGTTGTATTTTAGGAACAGGAGGCTGATGTTTTAAATAAGACGCATCCTCTTTTCTAATCATCGTTTAAGGTTTCTTGTGTAAGCTTGAAGTCTTCTTATTTACTTTTTTTTATGGATGCCGGATGAGTCCTTTTGGAAGCACAAGTGTAAAAAAGAAGTAGATTTCGGAATCAACGCTTTCTTTAGGAGTGAAGGCTAAATACATTGAGTTTCATCAGCCTTTCCTTTTGGAAGGACTTGATTTCTTAGTTTCTGTTTGCTTGCTTGCTTTCTCCAACGCTTTCTTCAGCAGTGGAGGCTAAATATATTGAGTTTTATCGGCTCTTTTCCTTTGGAAGGATTTGATTTCTTCGTTTCTGTTTGCTTGCTTGCTTGCTTCTGTATGGGAGGAAGTGTCCATGTGAGCGATGATATCATTTGATTTCACTTCATTTTGATCCTCTCTTTGATATAATATGATCTTCTACAGGGTAGCCTGTTTCTTGTTTCAGTGCAGTTTGTGGATGTAGGGTGTTTACATACAAAGGGGCCTGGAAAGTGAGCCTGTGCTGTAGGAAAGCTGTTGGAGAAATAAAGCTAGAGCATCTTGTAGCTGAAATGGATCTTGGGGATGGTTGGATTCTCTAGCCTCATTTGCCAAGTGAACCCAGAGGGTTGGTGGACTTGTTAAAGGTCAAACACTCTGAAATGATGAGAGTTAGGAGGAGAATGCAGTGCCTTTCTACCTTATCCTTGTAAGCAAATCCAGGAAAGAAGGTGGAATGCTTGGTTTTTCATGTTAGTCAACCTCTGTCAGTGGTATGAGATAAGGTGCATTTTAGGGAGGGGTTCCATGATAATCTGGTTCTTTTTCTTGTCTTGTAAGGACTTTTGGGAAGCTTTGGAGAAGTACTCCAACCGCTAAATCCATCATTATTCTAAAGGTGTCCTACTTTGTAAAAAAAATATTTAGCCCCATCAGTGGGGTTAAAAAAAATTATTGTGGGAATCTGCCATATCCTTTTCAAATGTTATTCAAATACCATTTTTTGAGCAGTTGGTGGATACTCACACACTAGTATTACCAGATGTTTATTTTTCTGTCTGCTTGGAGTGTAGCATAAGACACACTCAATAGAGACAAGTTCCAAGTCAGTGATAGGTGTTGAGCCATGTGAAAAATGGCTAAAAGAGAGCTAATTTTTTAGAATTGGCAGTACAGGCTTTTTCATATCGTTTACAGAAATAGGTGAAATGTAATGATATATATGAGGAATTTCTCTTAATGAGAACAATTGAAAATTGAAACCTGCACCTTTTATATGTTAGGTATTTTTAAAAATTCTTCATTTTAAGTATTTCCTATACCAGTATGTAGAACCAACCCCTTTAACAAAGGAGTCCTTACATTGCATTGCATATTGAGGGGGAAATTGCTTGCATGGGAATTTCTACAAGTGGAAGCTCTTTGAGGATGGTTTTAAACAATTGTGCTGTGTGGTTGGCAGGTTGGTCTATTTCTTTATTAGGCTCTTAGTGATTTCATAGAGAACAGGTATGTGGTTGGTTAACAGCTGCATTTAAAGTATACTGTTTCCAGTTCTTAATATTTACAATTATGTTTTTAATAGGATTTGATCTTTAATTTTCTCCTAATACCTGCCTTTCGATTGCATGTATATGCAATAGCAAATCAGTATAACATTTTATTGACTTAAAGCTTTAAGTGATGGTATGTTCTTGAAGGCTTTATTGTACCTCTTCATTAAACTTCCAGTGGTAGTTGTGAATGATGCACACGTTTAATGACTAGGTTTTATATATTGATGATTACGTTTTTTGTATTATAGGTTTGAATCTATGGGACGTTACTTCCTAGGTTAATACTAAGGCAATACACTAGATCTTCCTTGGAAAGATTATCAGAATCAGTTCTTGATGTTATTATCTGGCAATAGGATAATACAGTGAGTAAGTCCAGATGGGTTTTAAGGAGAAACTGAAGCTACAAGCAGCCTGCTGAGGGTAATATGTTTGTCATATTGCTTTACTGTCCTGCTTTGTAAAGCTTGGGAACATCTATTTCATAACCTTGTAATATCAATATATGAGAGCTTTTATTTTATTTTTTTCTTTTCTTAATGTTTACTTATTTTTGAGAGACAAAGAGGCAGCGTGATGGGGGAGGGGCAGAGAGAGGGAGACAGGCTCTGGGCTGTCAGCACAGAGTCTGTCGGGGGGGCTAGAACCTATGAGCCCCACGAATTGTGAGATCGTGGCCTGAGCCCTTGAAGTCAGAAGCTTAGCCGACTGAGTCACCCAGACGCCCCTATGAGAGCTCTTAGATGGCATAATGAGGAGGGGCTATTAGAACATAGTTAATCAGGCTCTAGGCAAGAGTGACTACAGCCAAGTTGTAAGAGCTGGAGTTAAATTGTAGTTGCAAGCCAGGATTTTATTGGACAGTTGGAATAATGATTTCTTAGGTTGGTTTTTATAATTTAATTTCTTAAGAGTGAGAAGTTAAACTAGATTAGAATTGTTTTTAACTTGATGACAGACTGTTCCAGAGACAGAAAATAGGATAAAAAGCAAATCTGGAGCTGGTGCTTTGTCATTTCACTTAGAACTCTTAGGGTTATAGTTATGCTTATTTAACCTCCATACTTTGCTGGGCCACTTCCTTTCAGGCTATCAAGTACTTTTATTGAAAGAAGGCTAAAGAGAACAATGAAGCAGCATATTGTGAGGAGGTAGCTCTTGAACTCATGAAAAAGTAGATGCATAATGAGATATATAGGATTTGAGAATATCTTGTCACTTATAACTTACACAACCTTTGGAGAATTGCTTTGACATTTTGTCTGCAATTATATGTGCAACAGTGGCTGGAACATAAAAACCTCAATTGGCATTTGCTCTGAGTAGTTATTTGAGAGTAAGTGACTTATTTTGGTAACCTAAAATCTGAAATAGGATTTAGAGGCAGCTGACTCAGTATCCTTCTAATGGGCTTTTGTCTCTTCTTTTTAATTTTTTTCTCTTTCTCTTAACATAAGACAAAGTAACAACCAGAGCAGAGTTACATAAACTTAAAAATATCCAATGTTGGGTTGTAGGACTTTAAGTTTTTGATTTTCGGAATGAATCGTAGATTACTAGTTAAATTTTTCATGTATTGTCAGAGGGCATGCATTCCTAGATGTGAATCTTAGGTAGACAGTGCTGTCCAATAGAAATATAATGTGAGCCACAAGTAATTAAATGTTTTCCAGCTTAACCGACTGAGCCACCCAGGCACCCCCAGAGAGAGAGAAACTCAAGCAGGCTCCTTGTTCAGTGCAGATCCTGATGCACGTGGCTCAGTTCCACAACCCTGGGATCATGACGTGAGCTGAGAATCAAGAGTTGGGTACTCAACCGACTGAGCCACCCAGGCTCCCCTCTGGTGGCAGAAAGATCTGGAGGATGCTATGGTGGCTTTTTGAGTTTCTTGGAAGTGGCATCTGTCATGTTTTTCATCTGTTGGTCAAAACAAGGCATGTGACCGAGGCTAACATCAGTGGAGAGGGAATGAGCATTACTCTTCATAGGAGGCATTGCAAGCCACAGGGCAGAGGGTGGAGATGTAGAATCCTTTTATGGAAGGGAGGTGAATATTTGTAAATAATACAGTCTCCTATGTTTCAGGGTTCAGGGAATGTTTCAGGGGAAAGTCACTTTTAAGTTCATATCTAAAGTATGATTAGGGTAGTTAGATCAAGAAGAGAAGAGTTTGTGAACTTGGAGATTCTTAAATTTTAATGGAAAGAAGTTTTATATAGCTAGAGTGAAGAAATGGGAATTGAGATAGAGTTGCTTAGTGGTGAGATACACAAAGGGGCTGGACCATATAAGTCCTTGGGAGATAGGCTGAGGAGTTTGGATTCTGCCTTAAATATATTGGAGGCTGTTCAAAAATTGGAGCAGGAGGTGCTTGGGTGGTTCAGTTGGTTGAGCATCTTTTGACTCTTGTCTTTTGACTCGATTTGTGTCAGGTCGTGATGATTCATGGGATCAGGTCCTGCATCAGGCTCTGCACTGCTTGAAATTCTTTCCCTCTCTCTGCCCCCTCCCTCTTTCTCTCTCTCTCTCTTTTTTTTTTTTTTAAATTTTTTTTTTTTCAACGTTTTTTATTTATTTTTGGGACAGAGAGAGACAGAGCATGAACGGGGGAGGGGCAGAGAGAGAGGGAGACACAGAATCGGAAACAGGCTCCAGGCTCCGAGCCATCAGCCCAGAGCCTGACGCGGGGCTCGAACTCACGGACCGCGAGATCGTGACCTGGCTGAAGTCGGACGCTTAACCGACTGCGCCACCCAGGCGCCCTCTCTCTCTCTCTCTTAAAGTAAATAAACTTTGAAAAATTCAATCAGGATGGAAGCAGGCTTTTAGGTTGAAAGCTCACTGTGGCTGCAGTGTTGAGAATCTGTAGCCTTGAGACTAGTGAGGCAGTTACTAAATAAACGAGGCAATAGGTAATGGTGATCTGAACAAATGTACTAGCCCTTGAGAAGTACAATAGATTACAGAAATAAATTTGGTAGATTTGACAGGATTTGGTAATTGATTGGGGAGGAATCAAGGATTGTATTTTGGTTATCACTTGGTTAGTTGGTCATTCTCTGATAATAGAGAACGCTGGAAGAGGATCTGGTGTTTTTTTTTCTTTTTGTTTTGACTGGGAATGGGGGGTGAAGATAGGAAGTTTAGTTTGGGTGCTAGAAATTATTAGCATGTAGATAGTAATTGAAGTTATGGGCATTGATACTGCCACCGCGAATGAGAATGTTATGTTGATAGTGGTTTTCAAAGGATGGTGGGAAAGCCATGTATCCAGGTAGAAGGGTCTTGTATTGTTTGAAAAACTATAATCAGCAAAAAAATTTAATATTTAAATATGTATCATTTGAGAAAAAAAGTTTCCCCCTTTTTTTCTTCTTAAAAGAATAGGAGTACCTGGGTGGCTCAGTCGGTTAAGCGACCGACTTCGTCTCAGGTCGTGATCTTAAGGTTGGTTGGTGGGTTTGAGCCCCGCATTGGGCTCTGTGCTGACAGCTCGGAGCCTGGAGCCTGCTTCGGTTTTTGTGTCTCCTTCTATCTCTGCCCCTCTCCTGCTCGTGCTCTGTGTCTCTCTCTCAAAAATAAACTTAAAAAAAAAAAAGAAAGAAAGAATAAAAACCACTAAGTAAAGCTCAACAAAATCTTGAGTGATTTTCAGTAATGTGGGAGCCAGAGGATTACTTCCCAGTGCGAACGTATTTGCATTTCAGGGGCCTGAGGGCAAATGAGATTTTAAAGTAAACTGTAGTACTGGGTTTAAAAACAAATAAGATTGAGTAAAAGGATGTTTGGGTGAGAAGCACAAAGGACCTGAGGAGGATTACCGGTGAGGTCAATTAAAATGTTTAAAACTGTTATGGCTAGGTGGGAAGGGAGGATCAGAGGCTAAATTTAAATAATGGCTCTGTTGTGGAAGAGGAAGGACTGAACTGAGAAAAACCTAAGTGGTTGCAATTAGGGACTGAAGAGCTGAGTATGCTTCCCTCATTTCTGACTTGGACACAAGGGCCATTAAGAGAGATTGGGAATAATTGCTAAGGAGCAAGTTTAGGAGGGGAGGGAAGGGAAGGGGGTAAAAAGAAGAGTTTAGAAAAAGTTGGATTTGAGCATCTAGGTGATATACCCAAGTTGTATGTTGTTGGCTGCATAGGTCTAGATCAAAGGAGAATCACCGGGCACATGACCCCTACTTTTAAAAATAACAGCTAATAACAGAAACTTAATAATCTTTAAGATCTATTTGTTTTATCTCACATTCTCTCTGATTACACAGTGAATTTCTTCAGTATAACTAAATAACGTATTAGAATGTTATCAAGCTCTTTAAATGCTTTAATAAATCCACTTTCTGATTCTTTTTTTTTAATTTAATTTTTATTTATTTTGAGAGAGAGGGAGGCAGACTCCCAAGCAGCCTCCGCAGTCCATGCAGAGCTCGATGTGGGGTTCAAACTCATCAACCGTGAGAACCGAAATCAACTGAGCCGAAATCAAGACGCTTAACTGACTGAGTCACTCTGGCGCCCGATTCTTCCTGTCCTGATTCACCTCCCCCCTCCCCGTGCAAACAGACAGAAACATAATAATTTATCTTATTGATTAGTTATGATAATGTCACTTTGGAAGTCATGCTATTTCCTTTTTTCTCTATAAATTTTTATAAATTTTCAGTGAGATTGAATTTATATAGCTTTATATGGAAGCTTGACTCCTGGTTTTTACTGGTACTCTATTTTGTTTAATCATTTAAATATTAGTATCACCTCTCTGTGAGGAAAATAGACTTAAACTGTTTTGGTTTTGGCAGATCCAGAGAATGCTACAGTAAGGGAAGGTGCTCATACTATTGGCTAAAACTACTATTTTGGGTTATCTATGCATTTGTCCCTGTCATCTATCTTTGCACTGATTTCAAAGAATCTCTGTATATTTAAAACGAATTACTTGTTGAGTTGTGAGGTAGTATTACAGAGGGAGCTGCTTAAATACTTTTATTTCAACTACTATAAAAAGTGTCACTTGGAAAGTACAGAGATCGGCAGCTAATTCTCTCGTTGTGGTGTCAGTTTATTTTTTTGGGTAGCATCTGTTGCTGTGCATAAAATAAATGAGTTAACTTGTCATTTGAATTTGAATGTGTCTGGCTGATAGTGAATTCCAGTTGGGACGATGTGGAAAGTTACCATTTATATGGCAGTAACTTGTAGGATGTTTTCTTCCTCCATCTGCCTTACAAAGACCGAACAATGTCTGGTAAATGACTTGTGAGTGTAGTATTATTGGAGGCGACATAAAGGCTGGATAAATATGATATCGAAATTATTTTTAGGGCTTTATGGAATTTATTTTTTAAACTCAACAGGTGTTTTCAAAGTAGGCTGGAAGCTTATAGTAAGTGGATCATTAGCTGGTATACAGGGCTATTCAAATTGCCTGTGAGACTGGGGTAGTCCTCTCCTCTTTCTATGGAAGATTCTTAAACTTGCTGACCATCTAAGTTAGGTAACAATTCCACGTACCTTGCATTCTTATTCCTTACAACCTGTGTTTAATTTACCTTTACTTTGTCTTACAAATTTTTAGTGCTGTGGGAATCTGAAACAGGTGAATTGAATAAATCACATTTGTACTAAAATAGTAATATTTTATTTGTAAAACAAAAACATGACAAACCATTTGAATCATACTTTGGCTTTAATAATTTTGTTTGAATTTGCCACTTGAAAACTGTGATTTCAATTTTACCTTAAGCTGTACAATATAGAAAGGTTGCCATATTATAGACTTTTTTCTGTGTAAGTAATCTGTGGATGTGGATGAGTTTTCTCAGTTGCTTGATTATTATTTTCCTGAGCGACTGCTAACAGAGAGTATGAGGCCCGCCTGGAAAGGTACAGTGAGCGCATTTGGACCTGTAAGAGTACCGGAAGCAGTCAGCTAACACACAAGGAAGCCTGGGAGGAGGAACAGGAAGTTGCTGAACTGTAAGTAATAGAAGCATTGCCCTTCTAGCACCATCTTCAAATTATTGGGAAAGAGGGAATGTTAACAGTAAAGCAATATTTGTATTTAAATTTATGGGCATACATTAGAATACATTAGTATAATGTATTGGTATCTGAGTCCCTTTGCCTAGTGGCATTTTGCTGGTATCAAAGTACATGGAATATATCGTTGTATGTACACTTATTTAGGGTATTTACCAGGCTTTTAAGTGTTCTTGCTCTATAGTTTTACCTTGTAAATATCCTGGAAATGTTCTAAGCAAAGGAAGCTGACACAATTTGGAAGTAATACAGAGGCAGCAAATTAGAAAATTTTCTTTATTTTGTGGTCATTTGAAATTTAGGACAGTCTTTACAGCGGCTATCAAAAAAAAAATTCACAGTTTGGGGTGCCTGAGTGGGTCAGTCGGTTAAGCATCCAACTCCTGATTTTGGTTCAGGTCATGATTTCATGGTTCGGGAGTTCAAGCCCTGCATTGGGCTCTGCACTGACAGTACAGAGCCTACTCTGGATTCTATTTCCCTCTCTCTCTGCCCTGCCCCTGCTCTCTCTTCTCTCTCTCTCTCAAAATAAATACATAAACTTAAAAAACACTTGTGTATGTTGAAAGTGCCTACTCATATGGGTATTCTCTCAGAAAACACTCAGAATTTGGGCAGTAGGAGCTTGCAAAAGATACATGGAAACTAGGGGTGATGATAAAACAGAACTCTTTTGGGAATTGGGAATAGAAACTTTCTGTGGACTTTTCATTGACTTCTGTTGGTAGCAGATAAGCAGAGAGCATACAGTTTAGTAATCTAATACTGTTCTGCTTTTTTGCTGGTGTAATGACACTAGGTGCAGTTAAGACCTAGTTCTAGTAGTGGCTCCATCACTGACTAATAATTAGTTGAGTCTTACATTGTTCCATTTTGGGTTAGTGTTATTACTTTAAAAGAAATTGTTTTTAAATGTTTATTTATTTTTGAGAGAGAGAGGGAGACCAAGGATCTATCTGAAGTGGGCTCTGTGCTGACAGCAGAGAGCCCAATGCGAGTCTCGAACCCAAGAGCTGTGAGTGAGATCGTGACCTGAGCCGAGTCATGCAGCTGCTTAACTAACTGAGCCACCCAGGCCCCCCTAAAAAAAAATTTGTTTTTTAATGTTTATTTATTTTTGAGAGAGAGAGAGAGACTGAGTGCGAGAGGGGGAGGGGCAGAGAGAGAGGGAGACACAGAATCCAAAGCAGGCTCCAGTCTCCGAGGTGTCCGCACAGACCCTGATGCGGGGTTTGAACCCACAAACCGTGAGATTATGACCTGAGCCAAAGTTGGATGCTTTGCTGACTGAGTCACTCAGGCACCCTGGATTAACACCCTGGATTAGTGTTAATTACATATGTGTCTTGTTTAGTGTACTAGACCAGGAGTTGTGCAACTTTATCTGTAAAGTGTCACTTAGTAAATATTTTAGGGTCTCTGTCTCAGTTATTTGTCTGTGACATTGTACAGTGAAAACAGCTATAGGTAAAATGTAAATGAATGTGAATGGCTGTAAATAAAAGAAAATTTTATTTACAAAAACCGGTGGTCGGCTGAATTTGGCCCTTGGGCTTTTGCTGACCCCTACAGTAGCTTGTGGACTTTAAGAAGAAAATCTTTTTATTTATTTATTATTATTTTTTAAATACAATTTATTGTCAAGTTAGCCAACATACAGTGTGTACAGTGTGCTCTTGGCTTTGTGAGTAGATTCCCATGATTCATCACGTACATCCGGTATTCATCCCACAAGTGCCCTCCTCAGTGCCATTACCATTTTTCCTGCCCCTGTGCCCCTCATTAACCCGCAGTTTATTCTCTGTATTCAAGAGTGTCTTATGGTTTGCCTCCGTCTCTGTTTGAAAGTATCTTTTTCCCCTTCCTAGCTTGTGGACTTCTTGAGGGCAGGTCTCATATTTGACTTATTCTTGAATTGATTACAGTGCTGAGACACTATCCTCTGCACTATATGAGCACTTACTGTTTGCTTTTTGCAAATAGAGATAATGTTGCCTTCTCTGGGTATCTTTTTGAGACAAAAAGTTGTGTGTGTGAAAATTATATGTAAATAAAAGATAGTAACCATTAACCTACAACAAAGAGTATGAAGAGTACTGAAGAGGAAATCAGTTATTGTTACTCTTTGGGAAAAATCCAAAGAGAATCCATAAAAAACTGTTAGGAGTAATAAGAGAATTCAGTTTCAAAATATAAATAAATTGCTTTCCTCCACACAAAGAGGCAGTGGGAATTTAGAGGGTAGAGACTAACCTGGAATTGTTAGGGAAAACTTCATGTGGCTCTATGAGGAAGGTAACACTTGAAATATAGTTTGTACCAGATTATGGAAGACAAGATGAGCTATTCATATTTAATTCTGTGAACAATAGGAGGACAGCAGTAATTTTTGAACAGGAGAGAAACATGGGATGGATTTGGTGATTGATGTTTAGGCTTTGAGATTAATCTGGGAACTGTGTAGGAAGAGTTCAAGAAGGAAAAGCAGGTGGGAAGTTGATGTGGGCTTGCTAGGATAGTATTCAGGTAGAGAGTGATGGCATTATTGGGAATAGAAATAATGAGTTGGAGTCTGTAATCCTTCCTGAAAAGAGGGTTTTGGGCCATAACTTTGGAAAACTGCTACAAACTTCTTGAAAAGTCATAATACTTAGGGTATTTAAGATTTTCAGAAGACCTCCAGTAAAGAAACTGTAGCTTGGTTTAACCTTGTGGATCTCAAACTTACTTGATCCAGCAGAGTGAAGTTCTAAAGAACACAGATGGGGGAATGTTTTATGTGATTTGATAGTGAACAGAATATAGAGAATGATGAGAGGGATTACTGAAAAAGTATGATTATACAATTTTTATTCAAGAAGAAATCTTTTTTTTTTTTTTTTTTTTTGGTTTATAAAAGTAATGCATACTTGTTTAAGTATGTAAACACTATAGAGTTAGTAAAAGAATCTGAACATCATCGTCCATCCTCACTCCCCAGAAGTAGCTGTGGACAATGAAGTTTTAAAAAGCTTGGTGACTGGGAGGCTTATTATTAAGCATTTATAGGGGCCAGGAAAGGCCTCATGGAGTTAAGGAAGTCTGAGGACATCTTTGGAGGATGATTAAGCTGGGAGGGAGGATGGTGGGGAGAGGACAAAGGTAAAAGCCTTAACAAAGGCAGGGAGACTAGAAGCTTATTGATTGGGACTGGGGAAAAGCAGATATAACTCAGGTAAATTTTAAGGCAGTATGGTAAGAGATTTTAAATCTAGCAGTCAGTTGGAGGAACATTTTTAGTTATGAACAGAGTGGGAATATGATGATAGTAAGCCTAATACTTGGATGTGTATGAATGTTCTCATGCCTGGTCCTTCCTTGCCTTGCAACACAAATATTAATTGATCTGGCCAGAACTGGAGATCTTAAATTTTTTTTTTTTAATGTTTATTTATTTTTGAGACAGAGAGAGACAGAGCATGAATGGGGGAGGGTCAGAGAGAGAGGGAGACACAGAATCTGAAGCAGGCTCCAGGCTCTGAGCTGTCAGCACAGAGCCCGACGCGGGGCTCGAACTCACGGGCTGTGAGATCATGACCTGAGCCAAAGTCAGACGCCCAACCGACTGAGTCACCCAGGCGCTCCCAGAACTGGAGATCTTAATGAGTTTCCATTTAGATTGCTTCCCATTTTCTGCTATCATGAAGAATCCAGCAATGACCATCTTTGTGTACATGTTGACACTTTAAAAAAATTTTTTTTTAACATTTATTCATTTTTGAGAGTGAGAGAGACAGAGCATGAGCAGGGGAGGGGCAGAGGGAGAGGGAGACACAGAATCTGAAGCAGGCTCCGGGCTCTGAGCTGTTAGCACAGGTCCTGATGCGGGGCTCGAACCCATGGAGTGTGAGATCATGAAGCTGAAGTTGGACGCTTAACCGACTGAGCCACCCAGGCGCCCCAAGTTGACACTTTTGATAATTGTCAAACTGCTTTCCAAAAGAGTAGAAACCTAGGCTGTCAGCTGTGCATGAATGCACATTGCACTCTTTCCTTGCTTATACTGGGCATGTTCGTGAGTTTAATAAGTAGAAAGTAGCACTTAATTGTTTCACTTTTGCAAGAGCTTTGGAGTTCAAGTCATGGTTCCAGTCCTTCCTGATTTATTTTCCTTACTCATAAAATCAAAATTCTACACCCCTCCTGAGGCATTGTGGGTACTAACTGAATGAATGCATAGGGAAGCATTTTCTTGATGAAGGTGTAACACAAATAGACTCAAGTTAGTCTTCTAACAAAAAATGGGCAAAGGGTATGAATAAATAATTCATACCTGAAAAAGGAAGTCTACTATAAAAACAAATGGGAAAATGTTCAGCCTTACTGATGATGTGCCTGTTACTCTTATTTTCCAGATGAGAAAATTAACCTGGATGGGTCCATCTGACAGAGTTCTTTACCAGTTCCTTATTTGTCCTGTGTGCCACATGGTTTTTAATCTTTGTGTTCCCCAGTGCCTCACTTAGCTTTGCTAAAGAAATGTTTGAATGAATTTGAATTAATTCTCTAGATAGGTTTTTCTGCATTTTCTTGGTAACTAATAATGTGTTTGTTTAGTTTGAAGGAAGAGTTCCCTGCCTGGTACGAGAAACTTGTTCTGGAAATGGTTCACCATAACACAGCCTCTCTAGAGAAGTTAGTAGATACTGCTTGGTTGGAGATCATGACCAAATATGCTGTGGGAGAAGAGTGTGATTTTGAGGTAAGTACCTGCTCCCCCCTTTTTTGGTACAATTTGACTCCATAACCATATGTCAGGATTAGAGCTTCTAGTATAGATTATAGAGTACATTTCTGTGTGCAAAATTGTGTTATATTTGAAGTTTGCTTTGCTTAGTGTCAGATATTATAAGGGTCAAATTTTAGAACCATAATCATTGTTGGGAATATTTAACATTATGTTAATATTACAAAAATTGTTACACTGTGTACTGCTGCATCCTTGTTTTCCTTGTTTTAGCCCTTTTTGATAACTGCTATCTTGACTTTTTTTGGTTGTGTAATTTTTTCATACTTTGTTTCAAAGACTTTCAGATGTTTAATCCAAATCTGTGGTACCAAAAGCAAAGAATGTCATTTCACTACAATAGTGAGCAAGTTGACTTTTTTCTTTCTCTGCTAAATTTGTTTTTTGTTGTTGTTGTTGTTTTTGTTTTTTTAAATTTTTTTGTTTTTATTTGAGAGAGAGAGACCGAGCAGGAGCATGGGAGGGGCAGAGAGAGAGGGAGAGACAATCTGAAGCAGTCTCCAGGCTCTTTGCTGACTGCACAGAGCCTGATGAGGGGCTCTAACTCATGAACTGTGAGATCATGACCTGAGCCTAAGTCGGATGCTTAACTGACTGAGCCACCCAGGCACCCCTGCTATATTTGTTTTTTAATTTTGTAGCCCAGATAGCACAAGGATAACTATTACTAAAGTGATAACAACCTAAAACTAAAGCAATCCCTGTATAATCCTTTGAAAGCTTAAAGTAAGATTCAGGAGTAAGGGAACTAACATTTGTTAAATATCTATAGTGGACACTAGGCTGGTTGCTTTACCATAGTGTCTTGCAGAATATGCACAGAAATGTTGAAGTAGTAAATAGGCTCAAATATCTATCTATCTATCTACCTTTCTTTCTTTCTTTCTTTCTTTCTTTCTTTCTTTCTTTCTTTCTTTCTTTCTCTCTTTTGTTTTCTTCCTTCCCTCTCTCCCTTCCTCACTCATTCACTCACTCAGATATTTAAATAGCATGTTCAGAGGCGCTTGGCTGGCTCAGTCGGTGGAGCATGTGACTCTCGATCTCCGGGGTTGTGAGTTCAGGCCCCACATTGAGTATAGAGATCACTCAAAAAAGAAAATTAAATACAAAACAAAACTTGTTGATATTGATGTTTCAGTTAAGAGTGATTTCGTCTGTATGTAATGAAGTAGTTAACTAGCAGTGCCCAGTACTTCTCAAGCTTTAGCCTAAATAGAATCACTTAAAGGACTTCTGAATATACATTCTTGGGTGCCATCCCCTGATAGTTTGGTTCAGAAGGTCTAGGATAGGCCCTAAAAGTATGCAAGCTCTAGGGTATGATGATGATACTCTGTGGATAGCATTGAGTAGTATAGCATTGGTTTAGGCAGTGAAAACATTTGGTTATCTCATGTAAGTCTTCGAGGTGGGTGACACCAGATGTGGCGTAGAGGTTGGGAAATATTGTCAAGGACCTATGCTTTGTATCTTTCTGCCTTTCTGCTTTGGGCTTCTCAGTGTATTGGTTTTGTCCTTAGCTTTGGTGCCTCTTGGTTGTGAACTTACGACTGTATTCATAGTGAGAAAATGCTTATATAAGCATTGTAAGAAAATTGTAAGAAACAGGAGGGAGTGGGTACTGGAACAAGAAGAGAGTAATGTAGTTGTGGAAGAGAAGAGTATTTCGGTGGTAAGGTGTGACCCATTTCATAGGGAGATGGGAGTAAATACCCCGACATCACTTTTCTTCCACTATCTGATTTTCTGCTCTTGTTTCCCATGGGTTGAACTCACCAAAATCTAGAGGACAAGGGAGCCCTTTGATGTAGGCCACAAAGATCAGCCTGTATAAGCCCAGAGCAAGGTAGACCAGAATGGAGACAGATTTGGAGTGGCACGAGGAAAATATGCTGTACACATCTGGAAGGTGAAAGAGGAAAAGTTTGACAAAGGGGGAGAGAGAAATTAAAATTGGGGAGATCTGTATGCCCATAAAACGTATGAAAACATAGTGATCCAAGAAATCAAGTAAAAAGTATAGCAGGACCATTTTATACATATCAGATTAGTAAATAAGAAAAAGTAAAAATAATGCCAAGTTTTGACAAGAATGTGGAACTATTTTGATAAACACTCAACATTATTGAAGACAATTGAATGTGCACATACCTTTTGACCAAGGATTTTTTTCTTAGATACCTTTTTTTGTTGGTGTTTTTAAATGTTTATTTTACTTTTGAGAGCGAGAGAGAGAGAGAGAGAGAGTGGGAGTGAGGAGGAGCAGAGAGAGAGGGAGGCAGAGAATTCCAAGCAGGCTTTGCACCCAATACAGGGCTTGAATTCACAAAACTGAGATCCTGACCTGAGGTAAAATCAAGAGTTGGATGCTTAACTGACTGAGCCACTTAGGTGTCCCTGAATATCATTTTAATAACTAATGTCGAAGATCTTCTCATATTTTTGTTGCTATCCTTTTATATATATTTCTTTTGATGAAGTGTCTGTTCAGATGTTTGTCCATTTTGGGGCGCCTGCGTGGCTCAGTCGGTTAAGCGTCTGACTTCGGCTCAGGTCATGATCTCACGGTCCGTGAGTTCGAGCCCCGCGTCGGGCTCTGTGCTGACAGCTCAGAGCCTGGAGCCTGCTTCAGATTCTGTGTCTCCCTCTCTCTCTGACCCTCCCCCATTCATGCTCTGTCTCTCTCTGTCTCAAAAATAAATAAACATTAAAAAAAAAATCAAAAAAAAATCTTTGTCCATTTTTAAATTGGATTGTTTTCTTGTTTTTGAGTTTTGAGACTTTTTTATTCTGGATACAAGTTCTTTATTAGATCTGGATACAAGTTCTTTATTTGCTCCCCACTAGGGCTTGTGTTTCATGTTTTTTGTTTTTTAATGTTTATTTTTTTGAGAGAGAGAGAGAGTGCAAGCAGGGGAGGGGCAGAGAGAGAGGAGGACACAGAACTCGAAGCAGGCTCCAGGCTCTGAGCTGTCAGCACAGAGCGTGACATGGGCCTCAAACTCATGGACCATGAGATCATGACCTGACCCAAAAGTCAGACACTCAACCTACTGAGCCACCCAGTCGCCCGTTGAGGCTTGTGTTTTGATTCTCTTAACAGTGTCTTTTAAAGAGCACAATTTTTTTAGTTTTCGTGATGCTGAATAGAAAGCAACTGTACCTAGTGGTATTTGTAATTATTTAATATAAATGATCTAAACATTTAAGTTAAAAGATAGAAATTGCCAGATTGGATAAAAAAGCAAGATGCAATTATGTGCTGCCTATACGATGCAAATAGGATAATGGTAAAAAGATGGAGAAAGAGATATCATCTTAACATTAAATAAATCTGGGGTCGCCTGGGTGGCTCAGTCACTTAAGCTGACTTCAGCTCAGGTCATGATCTCATGGTTTGTGAGTCCAAGCGCTGCATTGGGCTCTGCACTGAGAGTGTGGAACCTGCCTGGGATTTTCCCTCTCTCCCTCTGTCTCTTCCCCTTCCCCCAACTCTCTCTCAGAGTAAATACATAAACTTAAAAAAAAAAAAGAATTCTGGAATGGCAAGGTGCCTGGGGGGCTCAGTAGGTTGAGCACCCAACTCTTGATTTTGGCTCAGGTCATGATCTCGCAATTGTGAGATTGAGATTGAGCCCGGTGTGGAGCTCTGTGTTGGGCTTGGAGCCTGTTTGAGATTCTTTCTACCTCTCCCTCTGCCCCTCCTTCCCTGCTTGTGTGTGTTCTTTCTCTCTCTCAAAAAAGGAAAGAAATCTGGAATGGCTATGTAAATATAAGACAAAGTAGATTTCAGGGCAAAAAGTATTACCATAGGTAAAATTTTAAAAAAAAATTTTTTTTTTTTTTTTTTTTTTTTTTTTTAGTGTTTATTTTTGGGAGAGAGAGAGTGTGTGAGCAAGGGTGGGCAGAGAGAGAGGGAGACACAGAATCTGAAGCAGGCTCCAGGCTCTGAGCTGTCAGCACAGAGCCCGATGCGGGGCTTGAACTCAAGAACTAACTGCAAGATCATGACCTGAGCTGAAGTTGAACACTTAACAGACTGAGCCACCCAGGCGCCCCTACATTTTTTTTTTTTAATTTGAATTTTAGTTAAGAAATATTTCATAATGAGAGGGGTCAGTTTTTTTAAGAAGACACAGCAGCCCTTAATGTTTATGCATTTACTAATGAGTTTTTCAAGATATATGAAACAAATGGATAGAGCTGTAAGAAGAAATAGATATCATAGTTATGGTTGGAGTTTTCAACACCTCTCTTCTCAGTAACTGATAGAAAATGGAGACAGAAAGTCAGCAAGAATATGGAAAACTTAAGTTAGCATTATCAACCAATGTGACTTAATTACCATTTATAAAATACCTGATAACTACAGAAGAGACATTCCTCTCAAATGTATAGTTTACCAAGGTGGATCATACTCTGGGCCATAAAATAAATTGAAAAGGATTCAAGTCCTACAGAGAATATACTGTGATGAAAATGGAATTACATTAGAAATCAATAATAGTTGTCTGGAAACTGCAAATAATTGGAAATTACAAATAATTGGAAACTAAATAACATACCTTTAACTTACTCAGAGTTAAGGGAAAATCAAAAGGGAAATTAGAAAATGTTTTGAACTGAATGTGAATGAAGGCATCTGGGTGACTCAGTTGGTTAAGCATTTGACTCAGGTGATGATCTCACGGTTCCTGAGATCAAGCATGCTTGGGAAATTCTCTCTCTCTCTCTTCCCCTCTCCCACTCTCCCTCCCGCTCCCTGCTTGGATGTGCGTCTCTCTCTCTCTCAAAATAAATAAACATTAAAAAAAAAAATGAAAACACAATATATTAGAATTTGTGAGATGTTGCTTATGGTAGGGCTTAGGAGAAATGTATAGCACTAAACAACCAAGCAACTTTAAACAAACAAAATAGAAAGTTCTCAAATTATTGACTTCTACCTTAAGAAATTAAGAAAAAGAAGAGCTTTCAAATTCAAAGAAAACAAGAAGAAAAGATTTAATAAGTTTAGATCAAAGTGAAAATCAGTAAAATAGAAAACAGGAAAGTCGTGCAACCAAAAGCTGGTAATTTGAAAAGATCAGTGAAATTGATAAACCTCTAGCCAAACTCTCAGGAAAAAAAGAGAGGATACAAATTAACCAATATGAGGAATTAGATGATGTCACTACAGTCTACATATATTGACAGGATTAAAAGAGAATGTTAGGAGCATCTTTATGCCAATAAATTTGACAACTTAAATGGACAAATTCCTTGAAAGATACTATCAAAATGCATTCAGCAAGAAATAAAAACCTTAACAGTCCTATATCTATTAAAGAAAATGAGTTTGTAGTTAAAATTGTCTGGCAAAACTCCAGGCCCAAATGTCTTCATTGGTGAGTTCTACCAAACATTTAAGGAAGAAATAGCACCAATTCTATCCGGACGTTTCCAGAAAATAGAAGAGCAGAGGGAGGAGAGAATTCTTTGCACATTATTGTATGAGGTCAGTATTACCCCAATACTAAGACCATATAAACACATTATAAAAAAAAACTATGGACTAAGGCAAAAAAAATTTCTGTGTTCACAAAACTCCTGTGTGAACATAGATGCAAAATTTCTTTATTTTATTTTTATTAAAAAAATTTTTTTTTAATGTTTATTTTTGAGAGAGACAGAGTGCAAGTGGGGATGGGGCAGAGAGAGAAGAGGGAGACACAGAATCTGAAGCAGACTCCAGGTTCTGAGCTGTCAGCACAGAGGCTGACGTGGGGCTCCCACCCATGAACTGTGAGATCATGACCTGAGCTGAAGTTGGATGCTTAACTGGCTGAATCACCCAGGCACTCCTATTTTTATTGTTTTTATTTTTAGAGAGCAAGAGAGAGACCACAATCAGGGGAGAGGGGCAGAGGGGAGAGAGAGAGAGAAGGAGAGAGAAAATCCCAAGCAGGTTCCACGTTCAGCACAGAACCCAGCTCAGGGCTCGATCACGCAACCCTGGGATCATGACCTGAGGCAAAATCAAGAGTTAGAAGCTCAACTGACTGAGCCACCCAGGTACCCATAGATGGAAAATTTTCTAATCAAAATTTTAGCAAATGAAATGCAACACTTCCTTAGGAGAAGGATAATTCATCATTACCCAGTGGGGTTAATCCTCCAAATGCAAAGTTGTTATAAATTTATGTATAATTCTTTTTTAAAATATATTTGTAAATTTACATCCAAATTTGTTAGCACGTAGTGCAACAATGATTTCAGGAGTAGATTCCTTAATGCCCCTTACCCATTTAGTCCACCTTCCTCCCACAATCCTTCTAGTAACCCTCTGTTCTTTATATTTAAGAGTCTTTTGTGTTTTGTCCCCCTCCCTGTTTTTTATGTTATTTTTGCTTCCCTTCCCCTTATGTTCATCTGTTTCGTATCTTAAATTCCTCATATGAGTGAAGTCATACGATACTTGTCTTTCTCTAATTTTGCTTAGCATAATACCCTCTGGTTCCATCCACATTGTCATAAATGGCAAGATTTCGTTCTTTTTGATTGCTGAGTAGTACTCCATTGTATATATTTATGTACCATATCTTTATCCATTCATCTGTTGATGGACATTTGGGCTCTTTTAAATTTATAATTCAATTAAGAACAACCAAGAAAAACTATATGGTCATCTCCAGTTTACACAAAGAAAGCATTCAACAAAGTCTGACATTAGTTCCTAATAAAAACTTATAGCAGGGGCGCCTGGGTGGCGCAGTCGGTTAAGCGTCCGACTTCAGCCAGGTCACGATCTCACGGTCCGTGAGTTCGAGCCCCGCGTCAGGCTCTGGGCTGATGGCTCAGAGCCTGGAGCCTGTTTCCGATTCTGTGTCTCCCTCTCTCTCTGTCCCTCCCCCGTTCATGCTCTGTCTCTCTCTGTCCCAAAAATAAATAAACGTTGAAAAAAAAAATTAAAAAAAAAAAAAAAAAAAAAAAAAAAAAAAAAAAAAAAACTTATAGCAAACTGCAAATAGAAATTTCTTCAACCTAAAAAAAAAAAAAAAAAAAAAAAAAGAAATTTCTTCAACCTGATAAAGGATATTTACAGATTAGTCACCAGCTAGCATTATACCTAATGGTAAAAGACTGAATGCTTGCTCTCCCACTCCATTTAACATTGTATTTGAGGTTCTAGCTAGTTGTATGTCAAGAAAAGGAAATAAAGGGCATCTAAATTGTAAAGGAAGAAGTATAGTTATCTTTATGTGTAGACAGCATGATTGTCCATGTAGAAAATCTGGAATCTCCCATAAAACCTCTTAGAACTAACAAGTGAGTTTAGCAGGGTAGCAGGATATAGGGTAAATAATACGAAAACCAATGTTAGCAACATGCAATTGGAAATTGAAATTTAGAAAGATCAGTACCATTTATGATAACATCAAAAATATGCTATGCTCTAGGAGTAAATCTGACAAGAGGCATACAGGACCTAGACACTAAAAATTATAAAATGTTTCTGAGAGAAATTAAACAAGATCTTAAATGATGGAGAGAGATATTGTCTTCATGGGTCAGAAAACTCAGTATTGTTAAAATGGCAGTTCTTCGCAAAGTGATGTGTAGATACACCACAAATGCTATAAAATCCTAGCAGCTTTTCAACTATACTCAAATTAAAAAATTATTTTAAAAAATCCCAGAAGCTTTTTTATAGGAACTGTCAAGCTGATTGTAAAATTCATGTGAAAATGCAAAGAACTTTGACAAAGAACAACCAAGTTAGAGGTATAATACTGTCTGATTTTGAGCCTTATTTTCAAGTATTAAGGTGATATGAAATTGTTGTAAAGATAGACTAATAGATTCATTGGGACACAATAGCATCCAGAAATAGACTCCTATACGTCCATCCATGCATACACACGCTGCTCATTTTTGATAGAGTTAGATGATTAAGTGAAGAAAAGATAGTCTTTTCAACAGATGATTCTAAAATAATTGGATATTCGTATGTATAGTTATATATTTATCAAAGATATTATTTTTAAGTAGTCTCTACACCCAACGTGGAGTTGGAACTTACAACCTCAGGATCAAGAGTTGCATGCTATTCTGACTGAGCGAGCCAGGCACCCCTACATAGTTGATTTTTTAACAAAATGGAAGTTCTTGAACTGTGTTTACACATATGTCAGGTTAGTGTAGTGATGGCCTTTTAGCCTTAGTACATCAGTACATGAATTATGAACTAGATTGTGATCATTTTATTTTTTAAGATATCCTATTGCCGTTTAGAAGTCTGAGAAACAAAGTTGGGAAAAAAAATCACAACTTGGCTACTTTTTCAGTGGATTTTTTTTGTCAGGTGAAGTGGGATATATATTGGATAATATATTCTAAACATCTTTAGGTTCTTGGTTCTTTATTATCTTTGATTCTCTCTTGTCTCCTTTATAGGTTGGGAAGGAAAAAATGCTCAAGGTGAGGATTGTGAAGATTCATCCTTTGGAGAAAGTGGATGAAGAGGCCACTGAGAAGAAATCAGACGGTGCCTGTGATTCTCCCTCAAGTGACAAAGAGAATTCTAGCCAAATTGCTCAGGATCATCAGAAGAAGGAGCCAATTGTAAAAGAGGATGAAGGAAGGAGAGAGAGTATTAGTATGTATGATGCTAGCTTTCCTTAGTGAGTTATGCTACTCTGTTTATTTTATCCTCCATAAATCTTTTGAGTTCTAACAATTAAATTTGTAATTAAGTTTTATAGATAAATAGATACGTTTTTGTTCATTTATGATTCAGAAAACAATTAAAATATCCACTAAGGGAATCAAGATTTAAATCTCCCCACACAGTTAAGACCAGGGAGAAGTCTTACCTCTGGCTGCTTAGAAATCTGTGTGCACATACCTGCCTACTCAGGATGGGAAAGAGTTTGCTTTCCTTTTCTCCAAGTTGGACATCCGTAAGGATGCGTGGAAGGGGGGCGATTGGAATAGGAGGAGCTAATTCGAATCCATCCTTCTTTTCTTTTCTTTTCTTTTCTTTCTTTCTTTCTTTCTTTCTTTCTTTCTTTCTTTCTTTCTTTCGCTCTCTCTCTCTCTTTCCCTCCCTCTCTCTCTCTCTCTCTCTCTCTCTCTTTCTTTCTCTCTTTCTCTCTTTCTTGTATATTGGTTTATTTTTGAGAGGGAGAGAGAGCCCATGCGCACAAGCAGGGGAGGGGCAGAGAGAGAGGGAGGTACAGAATCAGAAGCAGGTTCCAGGCTCTGAGCTGTCAGTGCAGAGCCTGACGGGCTCAAACTCTTGAACCGTGAGATCATGATCTGAGCTGAAGTCAGACACTTAACCGACTGAGCCACCCAAGGGTCCCGCTCTTTTTTTTTTTTTCTTTTTTCATTTTGTAAGCCATTGCGGTGCTTTTAAGAGATTTCATTTTATCTGCATAAATTCAGGTCCCTCTCAGATAGGAATTGCCAGAATTGTGAAACTCTAAAAGTAAATTTTGGGGGCCTGGAGACCTTAACCATGATGTGTTGAAAGTTGAGAAACAGAGATGTTGTTCACCGGGGAGACTTTTAGTCTCTGAGTCCTTCTTCTTTTTTTTTTTTTTTTTAAATTTGTGTAAATAAGGAATTTATTTGGATCCCTTCTTTTTCCAAAAATAGGATTACTCAAGAGGGTTTGTGTATACTGATCCCCTCTCTGTGACTGTTAGAGGATCCAGTAATTTTACTTCATTATTTAACTGTCATAAAGTTCGAGTTAGAATGTTGCATTAGAATGTTCCACCGTCTGCCTTCTGTTTTGTGTCTCCAGATGTTTTGGATATGTGCAGATGGTTTTAGAGGGATGTCCTTACCTACTCCCAAGGCAGCTTCTGAGATTGTTGTGTAGCTGTCCCCCTCCCCCGCAGTTGTTGATACTTTAGTTTTGTTTTCCACTGTGTACTATGAATGCTAATGTCTGTGTTTTTCAGTTTTTCTCCTTTTTGATACTGGAGGTTTATAATATGTGTGTTTTTCACAGATCCTAAGATTTGAGGAGGATAAGTGTTTTGGTTAAGTGTTGGCTGTTAGGTCTTCTAACACTTCTTTTATTATAGAATCAAATCATTGGCTTACCAATGATGTGTTATAGTTGTTAGTTTTATACCTTAAGCATCATGTACCAGGAACTGCTGGTTTTAGGCTTTGGCTATTTTTTAGAGCCTGTGCCTTAGTTCAGGTTTTAATTATTGGGATATAATGTCATTTCTTGTATATTGTTACGCGTCGTAGGTGAGCTAAAGAATGTTACGGTGTACTCTGAATGTCTTCAGGGAAAAATTGATTAGAATTTTCATAGAAATATGATAGGCAAATTCCAGTATGAAAAATATGTTCTCATCATGTGACCTTGCCTTTTACTTTGTGGGGGGCGGAAATAATGTATTAGGGCAGGAACTTATCAGCTTTGTGTTCCTAACCTCTCTGGTAGCAATTTCTGTATTCTTCCTCCATCTTAGAAGGGAGTGGTCTTTCTTTCCAATTGGCCAAGATACTTGTTCTTTGAATTCCATTCCCTCCTAGTTTTTCAAGGAATAGGTAAACTTATTACTCTACTATAGAATGTTTTAAACCCTTTTTCTAATCATTCTTAACTTATAAATAAAGTCCCATTTTCTAAAAACAAAAACTATCCTCCCTTGATCCTGTTGTTCTGTTTCTGTCTTAATTCATTCAAGGTAAGATTCTTGAGAATGTTGTCTCTGCTTTCTGACCATGAGTTTATTCCTTACGCTGTTATGTATAAGTGTGACTTCTGCCTCTTTATTCCTAAAACTGTTCCTAATAAGGTTATAGGTGACCCCCTAATTGCAAAATTCACTGATTTCTTCTTTGTTTTTTTTACTTTTCTGTTCCATTTAACACTGTTGGTCACTCTCATATCTTTCAGCTTATTTAGTACTATAGTCTCTTAGGTTTCCCAACTACTTTTCTGTTTTATTTTTATTTTTAGTAATTTCTGCACCCAATATGGGACTTGAACTCATGACCCTGAGATCAAGAGTCACATACTTTTCCAACTGAACCAGCCAAGAACCCCTACTTTCCTGTTTTTTTTTTTTTTTAAACCTCCTTTTCTCATTAAATTATTTTTCATAGGAATTTTCTGCTCCCCCCCCCCCTTTTTTTTTTGGTGCAAAAAGGTGATTTTATTAAAGTACGGGGATAAAGCCTGTGGGCAGGAAGAGCTGCCTGCTGCCTTTTTTTTTTTTTTTAAGTTTATTTATTTATTTTGAGAGAGAGAGTGTACGCATGTGATTGGGAAATGGACCGAGAGAGAGAATGGGAGAGAGAATCCCAAGCAGGTTCTGTGCTATCAGTGAGGAGCCCAATATGGGGCTCAAACTCATGAACCATGAGATAGTGACCTGAGCCGAAAATAAGAGTTGGTCACTTGACCTACTGAGCCACCCAGGCACCCTTGCTGCCTTTTTATTTTTCTGCAGAAGTGTACTGTTACATTTCATTCCGTCCACAGTTTAAATTCTTAATCTGTATAAAGGCTGACGATTTCCAGGACCACATCAGTTTAACTCCTAAACTTTAGATCTAGTCTTCACATGCATGTCCCAAGCAGTTCAAATTTAACACCTGTAAAGCTGAATTAATCGTCTTGCTTATGTTGTCTTCCCAAGGCATGTCAACAAGAATCCTGCTAGTCTTTCAGCATTCTTTTACTCAGTTAATGACACTGTCGTCTCCTTGGTCCCTAAGGCAGAAAACTTGGAAGCCGTTAGCATTTCCCCATCTAGGTGGTTACCAAGTCTTGTATTCTAAATACCTCTTGACTCTTTTAGTCTCCATTCCAGTTACATTAATTCAGGTGTTTAGTATTGCATCTTGTGATTTCCCCATTCTTCAGTCTCACCTTGCCATTTTACTCATTTTCTAACTTCCAAAAGTGTTATTTTCTTTCTCAGTTTTTTTCAGACTAGTAATCTTTCAAAATTTATATCTAGTTAGTTAGACAAGAAATCCTTTGTTTCCCTAGTGCCCATGAGACAAATTCTAGTCTCTAAAGGGTATACAGTGTTAGGGCTCCTGGCTGCTGGCTCAGTTGGTAGAGCACGTGACTCTTGATCTTAGGGTCTCGAGTTCAAGCCCTACGCTGGACATTGGACATGGAGCCTACTTAAAAAAAAAAAAAAAAATTAATGGGGGTACCTGGGTGACTCAGTGGGTTAAGTGTTCAACTTCAGTTCAGGTAATGATCTCACAGTTTATGAGTTTGGGCCCCACATTGGGCTCTTTGCTGTCAGCGCAGAACCTGCTTCAGATCCTGTCTCCCTCTCTCTGTCCTTCCCCCGCTCACACTTTCCCTCTTTCAAAAATAAACATTTAAAAAATTTTTTAAAAAGGTGTACAGTGTTATTTATAATTTGGCTCCTACATATCTTTAGTCTGATGTTTTTACTATAGCCTAGATCATATTCACTCATTTTACGGCTTAAAGTCTCTGAACAAGTTCTAGTCGTTCTAGGCCTCTCCTTTGCCTGTCTTCCAGACCAAGTTTGAGTTGCTCCTCTCTGTTCTCATAGTACTTTTTTTGTCCCAATCTCTGTTACAGTATTTTGCCACATTATATTGTAAGTTTTATTTAAAAAAAATTTTTTTTTTTAATGTTTATTTATTTTCGAGACAGAGAGAGACAGAGCATGAATGGGGGAGGGTCAGAGAGAGGGAGACACAGAATGTGAAACAGGCTCCAGGCTCTGAGCTGTCAGCACAGAACCTGACGCGGGGCTTGAACTCACGGACCGCAAGATCATGACCTGAGTCAAAGTCGGACATTTAACCGACTGAGCCACCCAGGCGCCCCTATATTGTAAGTTTTGTAGACTCTCACAGACTTGATCTGCTTGAGGTAAGGACTTTATGATTCATCTTTGTGTCTCATCACTCAGTGCCTGGTGCAGAGTAGGTGTTCAATAAGATTATTAATAAATGAATGGATAAAGTTAAAGACGTATTTTTTTCACTAATTTTCTATTGATTTGACTAGATGACAGAGCACGTAGATCTCCACGAAAACTCCCTACTTCGTTAAAAAAAGGAGAAAGGAAATGGGCTCCGCCAAAATTTCTGCCTCACAAATATGATGTGAAATTACAAAATGAAGATAAGGTTAGTTGGCACTTTATATTAAACCTCTTAAATGTCAAAAATGCTATTTCAGAAAATACCATAGGGCCAGTTTTCTCGGAGAAAATGTGCTACAGAAAAATGTGAATGAATGTGTTTCTACGGTAAATTCTAGGCTTTTGTAGTCTTTGTAATTATGACCTTAAGTTAAATTGTATTTTTTTCCCCTAGGAGATAGCATACTGTTTTCTTTTAATAAGAATTATTAGGGTCTAAGAATAATTTGCATTTGAGTTTCAAACTCAATTTGAAAAATAAGAATCGGTTTGCAGCAGTTACGGACTTTCTCCAGGAAATAGCTCTTCCCAGTTAAAAATAAAGCAATTTGTAATAAACTCAGAAACCAAGTCAGTTCTCATCAGCACTTTTACAAGGTATCTGTGAAGCTAATAATCTAAAACAGTAAATACCCTTAAAATAACTTAGTGCTAAGTTTTATTGATTCTAAGGTTTGAATGTTTTTAATATGTCCAGAGTCAGGACATTGCTTAAATGAATTGGCAAGAATTGTTTTCTTAGTGGCATATAAAACACTGTGTTTTTTCATTGATAGTGTCTTAGAATCCATGAAATATGGCATATTAGTTTCAGGTACTTGTATACCTGTATGTGTAAAATCTTGTATTTAGAAAGAGACAAGATGGGCTGCTGGATATGGAAGATAACTGCGCATTTGTCTTCCTGTTCAACTGTTTATAGAAGAAACAGCTAGGGCCTGAGAAGTTGAAGAATTCTGTCAAGGTTCCTAATTTAGTAAATGAGCGTGGGAAGGAGTATAACCCAGTTCTTTTGGCTCTTCAGCGTGTTGGATTTTTTTTCCCACCTCAAAAAGTTGACAAGTCTTATTCTATTTTGACTCTTTTTTTTTTTTTGAAGATTTTAATTTTAAGTAATTTCTATACCCAAGTGGGGCTTGAACTTACAACCCTGAGATAAGAGTCGAATGCTCTTCTGACTGAGTCATCTAATCGCCCCCAGCACTTTGACTCCCATTTGTTTTATAGTTGATGTGAAGGCATTGCTAAATTGTTAGGATTTCTTTATATTTGAATATTGGATGTTAAATACAGTTTTTCACTAAGTTTCTTCACCTTCAGCAGGGTTGCTAATTAAAATATTATTACTAGGGAGTCTCATCCACTTCCCTGATTATCGTTTGTATTCTTACTGATGAGTGTGAAGAATGTAAATTGCTTTGTTTACGTGTAGTAAATAGAGGAAGATAGAATATACAAATAAGGGTAAAAGGTATTTCTAATCCTGTGCTCAGAGATGATATTTGGTGAATATAGATGTGGTTAGTGGTGGTTAGCTTGTTTGTTTTTTTTAGAACATTGAGTAGGGGTGAGGGGCAGAGGGAGAGAGAAAGAGAATCTTGAACAGCCTCCATGCTCAGCACAGAGCCCAACACGGGGCTCCATCCCACAACCCTGGGATCAGGACCTGAGCCACCCAGGTGCCCCAGCTTTTAAGTGACTTTTGAAAATAGGAGTCGGGGCATTGGCTGGCTCAGTTGGTAAAGTATGATACTTGATCTTGGGGTTATGAGTTTGAGTCCCATGTTGGGTATAGAGATTACCTAAAAATAAAATTTTAGGGGGAAAAAAGAGAGGATTCTATACATACTATTTTGTAACTTGCTTTTTTCATTTACTATATGGTAAACGTCTGTGATGTCATTAAATTTTTTTCCAAAACAGTATTTTCAGATTGTAGTGTGTATGATAGTCATCAGGGGGTTTTATTAAAAAAATCTAGATTCCCAGCCTCTACTGCCAGAGATTCTTCTCATTCAGTAAGTTTGGGGGCCAAGAATCTGCACCTTAGACGATTCTGATAAATTCGTCCTGATTAACATTTTCCCCCTATGGTTGTGTATATTATATGTAATATACATAATTATATGCGTGTATATATTATATGCATATAATGGTTGCATTCATTCATTGTATGGATGTATTCTAATTTAAAAAATGAATCCCTTACTGATGTACCTTTATGTAGTTTTCCCCTTTTTCCCCCCCTTCCTTTTATTAGCAGTTGACAGTCTGTTTATTTCTAAATTCTTAACAAGAGGAATTGCTGGTTCAGTGGGTATGCACATTTTTAGGTCTTTGATACATACAGATAAATTGCCTAGGGATGTGTTTAACATTCTGTCTCTGAAAATTATTTTTCTTTCATCTAGTTTATAGCCCTGTTTTATAGAGGGAATTATGATTTTTCTGGAAAGAACATAAATCTTTGTTCTCAGTGGTTAATTGCTTTTAACCCCAGTGGTAAGTTATTTATATTTGTTAACCTAGATCATCAGTAATGTGCCAGCAGACAGCTTGATTCGTACAGAACGCCCACCAAATAAGGAGATACTTCGATACTTTATACGGCATAACGCATTACGGGCTGGTACTGGTGAAAATGCACCATGGGTGGTAGAAGACGAATTGGTGAAGAAATATTCCCTGCCTAGCAAGTTCAGTGACTTTTTACTTGATCCATACAAGGTAAGGTCACTATTAATTTTTGAAGAGCAAGGTAGAACACTTAAACGAGTTCGTTTTCTTCAGTGGCTCCAGTTAGATTAGATTTTGAGCTCTTAACATCAGATAATGGATTCAGAAATTTTGACATCCATCTGTTTTATGTAGATGATGATGTGGGGTTGATATTGAAAATCTCTCCTAGATTGATTTATTTTTTACTATGGTTGATTAAAACACAGACACACAGACACACACACGGTTTTTTGCCTCAGATTCTTCTTGGAATGAGGTATGATATAAATAGGAAACAATTTTTTACAAATTAATTCCTAAGAATGAAAACTGATTTTGTATATCAGATAAGATAAACACATCAGCAGCCTTGAAAAAGACTTGGAATAGGTATTGGTTTGTATGGCAGATTAGTAGAAAACCTAGCATTTCCCTCTTGAAAATGTTTTTTTTTGTTTGTTTTTTGTTTTCTTTAATCAACTCGTTTGATCTTCCAAACAATTCTTATAATGTTGTGTCGGGTGTATGTGTATTTTATATACATATACACACATACATACCTACATACACATACACATAATCTTATTTTCCAGTTGCAGGAACTGAGGCTAGTCTAATTAAAACCAACAGAAACTAAAATGACAAAAGCCAAGACCTTGGCCTCAGATTTCTGATTGTCTTTTCTATCTCAGGGTTTCTCCAATAAGATTTTTTTTTTAATGTTTGTTTATTTTTGAGAGAGAATGTGCATGTGCATGCAAGCAGGGGAGAGAGAGAGGGGGTAGAGGATCTGAAAAAGGCTCTATGCTGACAGCAGAGAGCCCGATGTGAGGCTCAAACTCACAAGTTATGAGATCATGGCCTGAGCCGAAGTTGGATGCTCAAACCTACTGAGCCACCCAGGTGCCCCTCCAATAAGATTTTTTTTTTAATGTAAGTTTTGAGAGTATATATGTCTTTTGTTGGCAACTTCACTGATTTGCATACTGATATTTCACCTTTGTCTTTGGGCCAGGATAGGACTGGCAGAGGGCTACTGATCCATTTAAAACAGATTTTTCCCCTTCCTTTCAATTTTGAAAAATGAAGCACATCTTGAGGCATACAATTAAATTACTTCAATTATTTTAGACTGATTTTGCTGACAAAATTATATTGAGAAATAATTTTATTTCTCCAACCATAGTTTAATATTTAGCATGTTTTCTTATTCCAGACCGGCATGATCAAGCATTTTCTTCCTATGCTCTTTAAATTTTTATTATTTGCATAAAAAGGAAAATTAGAAATTAATTAATTGGCTTTTTCTAAATTTTTTTTTTTTTAACGTTTATTTATTTTTGAGACAGGGAGAGACAGAGCATGAATGGGGGAGGGTCAGAGAGAGAGGGAGACAGAGTCTGAAACAGGCTCCAGGCTCTGAGCTGTCAGCACAGAGCCCGACGCGGGGCTCGAACTCACAGACCGCGAGATCATGACCTGAGCTGAAGTCGGACGCTCAACCGACTGAGCCACCCAGGCGCCCCAATTGGCTTTTTCTAGATCAGTACTAAAGTTTTTTATTTACTGAGGGGAAGTTTTAATTCTTTGTCATTTCATTGCTATAGAGTTTTGGAATTCTGATAAGGCTTTCAGTGGCTATAACATAAGATTACTGTCATTACTGTATGAAAATCCTGTATAAAATCATCTCTGAATGAGTTTTTAGACCCTTGGATCATTTGAGTCCTTAAATATTTTCCTCTTGTTAAATCTTAACAGCTGTCTTTTATGTATTTTAGTTTAGTTTAAGTATGTGAATGACATGAAAGAAAGACTTAAAACGAAGAAGAAGAAAGACTAAGTATTATTTATGGGTAAAAGGTCTTTTGGGCTAATAAGAACAAAAAAGCCGATCCACACTTTCTGTGGATGCTTAACTCACTTTCTGTAGGAGCCAGAGACTAGAATTCCAGGAGTGTATGAATAAATCACCTATTCTCAAATTTTCTAATGAGGTCTTAAGATACTAACTTAATAGAACCTGGCTATAATTAAGATTGAGGTTAGGAATTGTAAGCTTGTTTAGAACAAAGTGCTGCCTGAAGTCAGTGATTATGCTTAGAGAAATTGAGACTCCTGTACAATACCATTCTACACAGTAATTCTTATCTCCCTGTACGATTTGACCTGCCGCTGATTTTGTCTCCTGAGTTTTGCATATAAGTTGTGTTTTTCCTATTTGTAGTTTTCTTAAGGAACTTATAGCATCTCAGCCAGGACAGAATACAGTAAAGACATAGATAAGTAGACCATAAAACAATGCTTTGGATTTTCTTTCTTCATCTAAAGGAGATTTTAAATAATGCCTTGAGGATTCACGTTGATCAGATCTATGATCTGCCTATTCCAAAGTCAATAGCTTGAAAAAATTGTTTTTCTCTCTTTGCCTTCTCTTTGGATTTTGTAGAACTTGATATTCTCCCAGGCTGCTGAATGTAGCTACTGTGGAGAGAGAGGAGACCTGGAGAGAGGAAGCAAGTTCTGAGCAGTAGTTTGAGGAAAGGACCAGCAGGGAGAGCTTAGGTGGGAAAGAGGAAAAAGTTATTTAGGGATATGGAATTTTGGAGTGTGAGCCGAATAGGGCCTATTGTGATAATGAGAGTGTGTTTGTGGTCTTACAAACTCTAGAACATAAAACCTGAATAGAAGAGCTATCTTACTCATTTTATGTTCTGTGATATTTAGTATAGGTATAATAGGTGTGTGGCTTGTGAAGTCATCTCTTTAAGAAGTACCATTCATTGAAAAAAAGTGCAGTGGACAGTTGAGTTTAGGGATAATGACTTGGGAGAGTGATTTATAAGGCATTTATTTGTGTGATCCCAGTCATCTAAGATGAAATCCGCTATCTTGGCTCATTGCCCTTTGGTAATAACATTGCAGCTCTAGTGTTTGTTACTCTTATTTTAGATTGGTATATCCTAGTAGGGAGGCTTTGGTTTAAGAAAAAAAATTTAATGTTTATATATTTATTTTTGAGAGCGAGGGAGAGCACAAGCCGGAGGGGCAGGGGCAGAGAGAGACAGAGGGAGACACAGAGTCCGAAGCAGGCTGCAGGCTTTGAGCTGTCAGCACAGAGCCCAACGGGGGGCTCAAACTCCTGAACTGCAAGATCATGATCTGAGCCAAAGTTGGATGCTTAACTCACTGAGCCACCCAGGTACCCCATAGTAGGGAAGCTTTTGGATCAATATATAATGGCTAAATGCTACTTTTTTTTTTTTTTTTTAACATTTATTTATCTATCTATCTATCTATCTATCTATTTATTTATTTATTTATTTGAGGGAGGGGGAGGGAGGGGGAGAGAGAGTGAGAGAGGGAGACACAGAATCCAAAGCAGGCTCCAGGCTCTGAGCTGTCAGCACGGAGCCCGATGCGGGACTCAAACTCACCAACTGTGAGATCATGACCTGAGCCGAAGTTGGACTTTTAACTGACTGAACCACCCAGGTGCCCTGACAAGGCTATTTTCTAACATAAGTATAGTACAGGTATCAAAATCAGGAAATTAGCATTGAAACAATACTGTTATCTGCAGTTCTTACACATGTTTTGAAATTTGTCCCAATATTGTCTTCTTAGCTAAATTTTGTTTTTGTTTTCACAGGCTCCAGTGTAGTATCATGTATTATGTTTCCTGGTTTTGTGACTTGTTAGGAGACTGAGGTCTCCTCTGATCTGGAGCAGTCTCTCAGCTTTTCTTTGTCTTTCAGAAACTTTTGACATTTTATAAGGATACAGGCCAGTTATTTTTATATGATGCTTCTTCTCAATTCAGGGTTATTTCCATATAATTACATTCAGGTTATGGGTTTTTGGTGGAGATACCACAAAATTGATGTTGTGTGCCTCTTAGAGTGAATTATATCAAAAGGCACCTGATGTAATTTAATTTTGTCTCATTACTTAATGACATTATATATTTTTAAAGATGTTTCTTATCTCTCCTAATTAATGTTTCAAGTAAATGTTCAGGGTTTTGATGTTTTTCTTTAAATTTGCCTTTGGAATCTTCTGTTTGAGTTAGAGACTAGAGCAGAAGCACTTTAAAAATAAGTTAACTTTAGAAGTACTTAAGACTATTTTATGGTAACCTATTTTGCACATTTCCTGATAAAGACATCTAGAGATTGAGGCGAGCCCATTGTGTGAGTGTTACCTTGAAACTCCTACCACAGCTCCTGGGGTGAATGTAGAGAGAAGTAAATGTTAGAATACAGATTGCTGGAGTTTTCCAGTGCAGGGCTCTTGGCCACTTACTATCAAGTTAAATTTAGCATCAGAGTGAGCTGCTATAAATAAAGTTTCTTCATTTTTATCTTATTTAATAGATTTTCTTATTTGGGGTGGTGGTTTGTTTCACTTGACAGGGAGCAGGTATAGAATTGTATACACTTTTTCTTAAAGGCTTTCACATTGTGAGACATTCATCAGTATTGCGTTCCTGTTTAGCACTTAGAAAGGGCCTTGCCTAAAACCTGTAATTCTGCTATTCTGGGTGTCCATTCTTTTCTCCCTCTCTGTGCACTATTCTGGTAGATTACTTATGCTGAATGGGGGATAGGGAGACCCTTAGCACATAAGTGGTTTTATACTTTTTCAGATCCCCCTGAGTCCAGCCATGCCGGCTCCCATGTGGCTGTGACTGCCCAGCATGCCCTATGCTGAGATGATCCAGTTACTGAAGGACTGCTCACGCGGGGAGCCGGCCTGTTGGGAGGGGGTTGGGTGAGTTAATTTCTTTCATTTTTAAGAAAAAAAATTATATGGTGTGATTTGGCCAAAAAACACACCTTATAAATAAAAATAAATGGGTTGCTGGACCCTCTCATGGCTAAGCCATCCCAGCTCTTACATCAATTCTGCATAGTATAATGCTTCTAAATAGAAGAAATTTAAAGAACCTTATGAACATTTGAGTGACTTTTTAAATAGAAAATTAATCAGTAAATTAAGAAGTGGCCAAATTATAATAGGCCCTGTTAAATGATACCTATTTGAAATGGTAAAAATGAAACATAGTCTCACGCTAGTCTCCTTTTTAGTGATAAATTTCATTTTAGAATGACTTTAAATATAGCCTGTTATCCTGAGCATTAGAAAAAGTATCCATCTGTTATGTCTATACTCTGAAGATTTTCCAAGGCTGGTTGAAGAGGATGGTTAACTTGTCTTTAGTTAACACATTTGTCTTTAGTTCCTGCCAGAGTAGTTTTGGGCCTTAGTCTATGATTTGTAGGGTGGGCTTTGGAGTATTGGTACTATTACTGTCCAAGCGGAGAGTGGAGTCTCACATAAGCTATCTTTGCTCACTCTTGTTAACATTTTGAAATCTAGTTCTGGGGAACTAGGACTGGGAAATTCTGCTTCTGGCGAAAATATCCCCTGAGTTACAGATAGATATTGTTTATGTTCTATAAACTATGAAACCTCTTTGTCAGCTGATATGGAGGATGATAATTGGGGAACAAAACTTATAGTTTTAGTTAGGCAACAAAAACAGCCCGCTAGAGGAACAATAATCTGTAATTGCCTGTTGTCCGTAAAAGGCAAAAGTTGGAGACTTGGGGCGCCTGGCTGGCTCAGTTGGTGGAGTGTGCGACTTTTGATCTTGGGGTTGTGAGTTTAAACCCATGTTGGGTGTAGAGATTACTTAAAAAAATAAAATCCTTGAAGCTGGGGACTTAATCAAAAGGAGGATGTTAGGTGTAGTCCACTCATTCATTGCAGACCATATTTCTCCTACTTGTGCTGCCTTGGTTCTGTGAGTTTGTTTCTCTGGTGATTAGATCCATAATGTTTAAATCTTACCTGGTGTTGCAGTACAGCTTATTAAATTTTACCGTACCTGTTTACTCCTGACAAGAACATGGGTGTTCTTTCCTATCATCTCTGGGGTGTACTCCTCGTAGCACTTCCTTCTCGCCTTTTTAAAGGAGCTCATCATTTCACGTTCCATAGTGTTTAGCTGCTTCCTCACCTGCAGTCTCCTCTCCTGTGGGCCTGTCTTACCAGCTGCCTCCAGGCTGCTGTCTATATGCAGCTTCTGTCAAGTTCGTCCTTCCCACTCAGAAACTTTGAGTTAGGCTCAGGTCTCTGAGTGCCCTCTGTGCTCAGTTGCTTTTTGGTAACAGAAATCAAATATTCTAAAGATTTTCTAATCTTTCTCCTAGTCACTAGAATTTTTTTGAAAGTGGCTCTTTTACTTTGCTTGGTTATTATTTCATTTAGTTTACGGTTTAGCTGCCAAGCTTTTTTCTTTGTAATTACATTCTTTAAAGTTTGAAAATCAGGGCGTCTGGGTGGCTCAGTCGGTTAAGCGTCCAACTGCAGCTCAGGTCATGATTTCACGGTTCGTGAGTTTGGGCCCCACTCAGGCTCTGTGCTGACAGCTCAGAGCCTGGAGCCTGCTTCGGATTCTGTGTCTACCTCTCTGTCTGCCCCTCCCCCGCTCATGCTCGGTCTCTCTCACTCTCAAAAATGAATAAATGTTAAAAAAAAAATTTAAAGTTTGAAAATCCACAGCTTTTTTTTTTTTTTTTTTTTTTTAAATCCACTGTTAAACAGAAACCATGGTATTATGACAAGTTGACTGGGTTCTAACCTATTAACTAATTCTCTGTGAAGGGGATATGGTGGTTTGAGGAGATAGGAGATAGATATGTGTCCAGGGGAGAGGGAAGTGAATGGACTAAAGGAATATGTTAAATCGATAAGGAATATATTAAGGGTGGTATTCAGGATGCATTTGAGGTACCTGGTTCTGAATTTAAAGTGAGACCACACACTGCGTTTGTATCTTTAATTCCATGCCTGTGTAAGCTGAACATGTATGGGCCGGGGAAGTAGGTGTAGTAGAGCAGAGAGGCCAGGGAACCAGAGTTTCGTGCAAGATTGATTATAGCAACTGACCGGAATTTAATGTGGGTAAGAAGAACAAGGAAGCGAGTGTGCAGAAAGTTTGGTAGAACTAATGGATTTAAGGTCCTGGCAGGGATTAAAGGATTGCAGAGTTGGGCTACTAGAGGGAGTGAATTTGAAGGACATGAGGGGATTGTACGAGGTTGAGAATATAGAGGGCTTATAGTTAGTAATGTATTCATGGGAATGAGTTCTCGATGTGTGGCGACAGGACAGAGTGGAGTGTGAGGAACCAGGGGCGGGAGGGCTCCCTGTTTATGAGCACTGATTTTTGTTGTGGTATTGTAAGTAAGAAAATCTGCTTCTGCATTTAGACAAAAATACTTAAATTTTTCTACTTAAAAGCATAGAATGTTCCTAGTGGGAACAGAGGTTTAAAGGATAAGAAATCCAGAGTAATACTTTATTAACTCTTTAGATGTTGCCATTATCTAAATCAGGTATCCTCGGTCTGGGATCCACAGATGGATTCTGAAATAGAATGTAGAATTATCATATGTTGCTTCTGGGGAAAGGGCTCACAGATGTCATTAAAATATCTAAGAATTGCTAGCACCATATATAAACAGAACACATATAGCTACATAGCAAAAATGTTTAAGAGTATAGATTTTTAAGTCTGGCTATCAGTTTTGTATTGATAGGGCCAAAACATCAACTAACATTCATGTCTTTGTTTAGGGACATGGTGTCTTTGAACAGAAATGAATATGTATCTTTACCTGGATAGCTAGGGAAGAGGGCCTTTATGATGCTTAAGTGTTGCTTCTTTAAATTAGTTTTTAAAATTAATTTTGCTCCTGTTCTTGAATTCTAGTACATGACTCTCAACCCTTCTACTAAGAGGAAGAATACTGGATCCCCAGATAGGAAGCCTTCAAAAAAATCCAAGACAGACAACTCTTCTCTGAGCTCACCACTAAATCCCAAGTTATGGTGTCACGTACATTTGAAGAAATCCTTGAATGGCTCACCACTCAAAGTGAAGAACTCAAAGAATTCCAAGTCTCCAGAAGAACATCTGGAAGAAGTGATGAAGATGATGTCACCCAACAAGCTACACGCCAACTTTCACATTCCTAAGAAAGGCCCACCTGCCAAGAAATCAGGGAAGCATAGTGACAAACCTTTGAAAGTGAAGGGTAGAAGCAAAGGCATCCTTAATGGACAGAAATCCACAGGTAATTCCAAATCTCCTAAAAAGGGCTTGAAGACTCCTAAAACCAAAATGAAGCAGATGACTTTGTTGGATATGGCCAAAGGCACTCAGAAGATGACCCGAGCCCCACGGAATTCTGGGGGTACACCCAGGTCTTCTAGTAAACCCCATAAACATCTGCCTCCTGCTGCCCTACACCTTATTGCCTACTACAAAGAAAACAAAGACAGGGAGGACAAGAAGAGTGCCCTGTCCTGTGTTATCTCCAAAACAGCTCGTCTGCTCTCCAGTGAAGATAGAGCTCGTCTCCCAGAAGAGCTGCGAAGTATTGTTCAAAAACGCTTTGAGCTTCTAGAACATAAAAAGCGGTGGGCCTCTATGTCTGAAGAGCAGCGCAAAGAATATTTGAAAAAGAAACGAGAGGAGCTGAAAGAAAAGTTGAAGGAGAAAGCCAAGGAGAGGAGAGAGAAAGAAATGCTTGAGAAACTAGAAAAGCAGAAGAGGTACGAGGACCAAGAGTTAACTGGCAAAAGCCTTCCGGCGTTTAGGTTGGTGGATACCCCCGAAGGGCTGCCCAACACACTGTTTGGGGACGTGGCCATGGTGGTGGAGTTCCTGAGCTGTTACTCTGGGCTCCTCTTACCAGATGCTCAGTATCCTATTACTGCTGTGTCCCTCATGGAAGCCTTGAGTGCAGAAAAAGGTGGCTTTTTATATCTGAATAGAGTGTTGGTCATCCTCTTACAGACCTTATTGCAAGATGAAATAGCAGAAGACTATGGTGAATTGGGAATGAAGCTGTCAGAAATCCCTCTGACCCTACATTCTGTCTCGGAGCTGGTGCGGCTCTGCTTGCGCAAATCTGACGTTCAGGAAGAAAGCGAGGGCTCAGACACGGACGACAATAAAGATTCAGCACCATTTGAGGATAATGAAGTACAAGATGAGTTCCTAGAGAAGCTGGAGACCTCGGAGTTTTTTGAACTGACGTCAGAAGAGAAGCTCCAGATCTTGACGGCCCTCTGCCACCGCATCCTCATGACGTACTCGGTGCAAGACCACATGGAAACCAGACAGCAGATGTCTGCAGAGTTGTGGAAAGAGCGGCTTGCTGTACTGAAGGAGGAGAATGATAAGAAGAGAGCAGAGAAACAGAAAAGGAAAGAAATGGAAGCCAGAAACAAGGAAAATGGAAAAGAGGAGAATGGGCTGGGCAAAACTGATAGGAAAAAAGAGGTTGTGAAGTTTGAACCCCAGGTAGATGTGGGAGCTGAAGACATGATTAGCGCGGTGAAGAGCAGGCGGCTGCTCGCCATCCAGGCCAAGAAGGAGCGGGAGATCCAGGAGAGAGAAATGAAAGGTAAAGAAAGCCTTGTGTTGGGAGCAGAAGGGAAACCCTTTAGAAGGTAGTAGAAGGAAGGAAATTGCCAGGGTACAGTCTCTCTCTGTCACAGTTGTTCGGTTATTTCTGTATGCAGTAACCCAGACCCCACTTAGGCAATATTCTGGCAGGCGTGTTCATCCTGGCATTCTGCAGTGAGGGATGGTTTGAGATTAATGTGACATTGGCATCTTTTCTGGATTTAGTAAAGGACCAAAATCACAAATGGCCATAGTGGAAATAACCTATAACTTGGGAATCGCTGGCCTGGTTTCAGACCTTACCTCTGACTTAGCTGTATTCCCTTTGGGCAAGTTACTTATTCATGCCTCAGTTCCCTTAACATGCTTGTTAAGATTGTTACAACAATTGAATGGCAGGGTCTTTGAAGCCCTCAGCACAGTTGCCAACTCAGGTATTAATCTTTCCCTTGTTAAGGTTTAAGAATGTAAAAATTTGGGACTTTGATAACTCTGTCAAACCTGAACATTTTTTTTAATGTTCAGTATTTTGAGAGAGAGAGAGAGAGCACCCATGCTTGTGAGCAGGGGTGGGGTAGAGGGGGGAGGGAAACAGAGGAACTGAAGCAGGCTCTGCACCGACAGCAGTGAGCCCATTGTGGGGCTTGAACTCACGAACCATGAAATCATGATCTGAGCCAAAGTCAGATGCTAAGCTGACTGAGCCACCCAGGCACACTTGAACATTTTTGTAAACAGCTTTATTAAATAGTTCACATACCATACAACTTGTCCATTAAGTGAATAACTCATAGTTGTTTTTTTTAATGTGTTAAATTTTTTTTATTAATGTTTTCTTTTATTTTTGAGAAAGATACAGATTGCCAGCAGGGAGGGGTAGGGGCAGAGAGAGAGGGGACACAGAATCTGAAGCAGGCACCAGCCGGACATGGGGCTCGAACTCCTGAACCACGAGATCATGACCTGAGCTGAGTCGGATGTTTAACCGACTGAGCCACCCAGGCGTCCTGAGTGTTTTTTTAATAAACTTGAAAGTTTATCTTGAGAGAGAGAGAGTGCGAGTAGGGGAGGGTCAGAGAGAGGAGGAGAGAGAGAATCCCAAACAGTCTCTGCATTGTCAGCACAGAGCCCGACGTGGGGCTGAAACTCACAAACTGAGATCATGACCTGAGCTGAAACCAAGAGTCGGACACTTAACCAACTGAACCACCCTGGCACCCCCTCCCCCTTATATGTGTAACTTTCATCATAATTTTAGAACATACTCATCTCAGAAAGAAACCCTATACTCTTTAGCTATCATCACCCTGTCCATCCAGACTTACCTTTTCTGACATATATAAATGAAATCCTATAATGAATGCATGGTCTTTTATGTCTGGTTTCTTTCACTCAGCATAATGTTGTCAGGGTTCATCCATGTTGTGGTAGTTATCAGTTTTCATTTCTTTTATGGCTGAATGATACTCCGTTGTTTGGATATACCACATTTTGTTTATCCATTCATTAGTTGATGGATGTTTGATTTGTTTCCACCTTTTGGCTACTATGAAGACTGCTATAAGCATTGGTATATAAGTTCTTGTGTGGACGTTGTCGTTTCTCTTAGGTATATATCAGAATTGAATTGCTGGGTCATATGTTCGCTATCCTCAACTATTTGGAGGAACTGCTAGACATTTTCCAAAGTGGGTGCACAATTTTACATACAGATGTACCTGTAGTGTACGAGAATTCTAATTTTTCTGCATCAACAACACTTGTTATTAAATGACTCCTTGATTCTAGTGGTTGTGAATTAGTATGTCACTGTGGTTTTGATATGCGTTTCCTTGATGACTAATGATATCAGGCATCTCCATATGTGCCTCTTGGTCATTTGTGTTTCTTTGCAGGAATATTCCAATCTTTTGTCCGTTTTCAAATTGGGTTGTCTTTTTATTATTAAATTGTAAGAGATCTTTTTTTTTTTTTTTTTTAATTTTTTTTTTTTTTCAACGTTTTTTATTTATTTTTTTGGGACAGAGAGAGACAGAGCATGAACGGGGGAGGGGCAGAGAGAGAGGGAGACACAGAATCAGAAACAGGCTCCAGGCTCCGAGCCATCAGCCCAGAGCCTTGACGCGGGGCTCGAACTCACGGACCGCGAGATCGTGACCTGGCTGAAGTCGGACGCTTAACCGACTGCGCCACCCAGGCGCCCATGAGATCTTTATATTTTCTAGATATAAATCCCTTATCAGATCTATTATCTGCAGATATTTTCACCCAGCTTTTGTGTTGTCTTTTTACTTTCTTGATAGTATCCTTTGAAGCCCAAATTTTAAGTTTGAAAGTCCAATTTATCTATTTTTTCTTTGGTTGTTCTTAGTTTTAGTGTCATATCTAAGAATCTGTTGCCAAATCCAAGGTCTTTAACTCTTACATTTAGGTCTTTGGTTCATTCTGAGTTAATTTTTGTATATGGTATGAGGGTAGGGACCCAACCTTATTCTTTTGCATGTGGTGTAATATCATTTATTCAAATGACTGCTCTTTCCCCACTGAATGATTTTGATACCCTTGTCAAAAATCATTTGACTGTGGAACACCTTGGTGGTTCAGTTGGCTACAGCATCCAACTCTTGATTTTGGCTCAGTTCATGATCTCACTGTTTGTGAGTTCAAGCTCCGGGTTGGCTCTGTGCTGACAGTGTGGAGCCTGCTTGGGATTCTAATTCTCTCTGCCCTCCCTCACTCTTGCTCTCGCTTGTGCTCTCTCAAAATAAATGAATAAACTTAAAAAAAAACCACATCATTTGACTATAGACACGTTGTTTTTATTTCCGGACTCTCAGTTCTGTTGTATTGATCTGTCTGTCCTTAGCACCAGTACCACGGTGTCTAAATTCTTGTTGCTTTGTAATAAGTTCTGTCTAGATTCTTGTTGCTTCGTAATAAGTTCGGAATTGGAGAAGTGTGAATTTTCTAATTTGTTCTTTTTCAAGATCGTTTTATATGTTCTGGGTCCCTTATTCCACCTAGAATCAGTTACTTTCTGCAAAGAAAGCTAGGATTCTGATAGAGATTGTGTTGAATCTACAGATCAGTTCCTTTAAAAAAAAATTTTTTTTACATTTATTTTTGAGAGAGGGACAGAGCACAAGTGGGGGAGGGGCAGAGAGAGAAGGAGACACAGAATTGGAAGCAGGCTCCAGGCTCTGAGCTGTCAGCACAGAGCCCGATGCGGGGCTCGAACTCAAAAACCGCAAGATCATGACCTGAGCTGAAGTCGCTCAACCAACTGAGCCACCCAGGCACCCTTATCAGTTCCTTTTTTTTTTTTTTTTTTTTTTAAATTTTTTTAACATTTATTTATTTTTGAGACAGAGAGAGACAGAGCATGAACGGGGGAGGGGCAGAGAGAGAGGGAGACACAGAATCGGAAGCAGGCTCCAGGCTCCGAGCCATCAGCCCAGAGCCTGACGCGGGGCTCGAACTCACGGACTGTGAGATCGTGACCTGAGCCGAAGTTGGACGCTCAACCAACTGAGCCACCCAGGCACCCCTCAGTTCCTTTTTTAAAAAAATGTTTTCTTTCTGGGGTGCCTGGGTGGCTCAGTCGGTTGAGTGACCGACTTCGGGTCAGGTCACGATCTCGTGGTTTGTGAGTTCGAGCCCCGCGTCGGGCTCTGTGCTGACAGCTCAGAGCCTGGAGCCTGCTTCGGATTCTGTGTCTCCCTCTCTCTCTGCCCCTCCCCCACTCATGCTCTGTCTCTCTCTCAGAAATAAATAAACGTTAAAAAAACAAATTTTTAAAAATGTTTTATTTTTGAGAGAGAATACAAGCAGGGAAGGAGCAGGGTGGGGGGGGGGCATGCAGAGGATTGAAGCAGACTCTGCACTGACAGCAGCGAGCCCAGTGCAGGACACAAACTCCTGAACTGTGAGATTGTGACCTGAGCTGAAGCCTGACGCTCAACTGACTGTAGATAGGTCCCTGTAGATAGGTCAGTTTTGAGTATTGCTCTCTTAATGATATTTTGTCTTCTGATCCATGAACATCAGATGCTTTCTTTATTTAGATCATTACTTTCTTTCAACAAATATTTTGTAGTTTTCAAAGTATACCTTTTGTACTTTGTTAAATTTATTCCTAAATTTTGACACCCAAGGGTTCCGGTTTGCCATCCCTCATTCTGTATTTGTATCTCCCTTCTTATAACATCATGAGAACCTTAGTGTATCCATCAATATCAGTGTATACTTATTTGCTCAGTCTTATGATGTACACAAAATAAGTTTCATAGTTGCTGTTACCCACAGTAAACCTGCTATGTTTATTGGGGTTTTTTGATTTTTAAGCTATTTTGATCGCTGTTACAGTATCACCAACCTTAGGAAAGTTTCCAGCTTGTGAAACGAAGATGGTAAAAACCATTTATTTGTCAAAGTTGGATACTAAGAATTAGATACATAGAAATAACTTCAGTAGTTCTTTCATGTATATGTAATACTTCTTTTAAAACAGATTTTAAGGGCTCCTGACTGGCTCAGTCGGTTAAGCATCTGATTCTTGATTTCAGCTCAGGTCATGATCTCACATTTTGTGAGTTTGAGCCCCACATTGGGCTCTGTGCTGGCAGCACAGATTCTGCTTGGGATTCTTCCTTTCTCTCTGCCTTTCCTCTGCTTGTGCTCTGTCAAAATAAGTAAATAAAGAAAACCTAAAAAAAAAAACCCAAAAACAGGTTTTAGTTTATACTAAGTAAGGCCGCTGGAATGTTTTTACATATATATACACACACACATATATGTGTATATATATATATACATGTATAGATACACACATTGCATTTATATGTGTGTACTTTCCAGTTTTAAAGTTATATATATAGTCATTGTGTATATGTATGTAATATTATATATGTAATAATTGTATATATATAACTATTATATACATGTATGTATACGTGTGTGTGTGTATATATATATGTATATGTATATGTGTATATATATATATATATATATATATATATATATATATACACACACACGTATATATATGTAATCACACTTTAGCTGTGTTTCACCAGAAATGTAATGATTTCTTCTTGAGTTTTCTTTTTAATGGTTTTTTAAGTTAAAAAAAAATTTTTAATTTTTGAGAGAGACAGAGTGTGAACAGGGGAGGGACAGAGAAAGAGGGAGACACAGAATCTAAACCAGGCTCCAGGCTCTGAGCTGTCAGCACAGAGCCCAACATGGAGCTCGAACTAATGAACCATGAAATCATGACCTGAGCTGAAGTTGGATGCTTAACTGACTGAGCTACCCATGCACCCCCCTCTTTTTTTAAGTTTATTTATTTTGAGAGAGGTAGAGCCTGGGCAATTGAGGGAGGGGCAGAGAGAGAGGGAAGGAGAATCCCAAGCAGGCTCAGCACTGTCAGCATGGAGCCCAATGCTGGGCTAGAACTCACCAACCATGAGATAATGATCTGAGCTAAAATCAAAAGTCATGAGGTGCCTGGGTGGCTCAGTAGGTTAAGTGTCCCGACTTTGGCTGAGGTCATGAGCTCATGGTCCACGATTTCAAGCCCCAAGTCAGGCTCTGTGCTGACAGCTCAGAGCCTGGAGCCTGCTTCAGATTCTGTGTCTCCCTCTCTCTGCCCCTCCCTCATTCACGTGCTCGCTCTCTCTCTCTCTCTCTCAAAAATAAGCATTAAAAAAAAAGTCGGATGCTTAAACCGCCACCCTGGCGCCCCTCTTCTTGGGTTTTTGAAGTGTTTCTTTCTGTGTGTTATATTTATCTTAACACAGGACAGAGGAAAGGCAGTTGATATTTATTTATGTATGTATGTATGTATGTATGTATGTATGGCACTCTTAATTGATGTAGAGAAATAAGGGACAAAGCCTGTTAATATTTTGCCAAGGCCAGTACTTGAATTAGAATTCAGGTCTTTCAGTGTCTCCTTCAGTTCTATAGCCTCTGAAACTAAATTTGGTCTTCTTTTTATGACTCGCCCTGAGTTTTTTGTTTATTTGTGGCCATAGGAGAAAGAACTTGTATTGTGATGAAGCCATTACTGTTTTTATCATTACCTTTGTACTTATATTTACTGTAATCCTTGTTGCAAACATAGTTCCATTTAGGAGAGCAAACTTTGTTAAAGGTAACAAGTATCATGTTGGTTTTAAATAACTGAGATTTGTCTTGTTTAAAGTAACGCCTGTAGATTGATGTGTTTTCCAGATTCTTATCATACTGTAGAGGCTGTCATTATTAGAAGATCGGTGTTACAAATTCTGGCCTTGTAAATAGCAGCACTGTATACTTACTGTTTCAAAATTTGTGACAGTTATAGAAAAACTAAAAAGACAAGATTACTGAGCTGCTTTTGTTGTTGAGAGAAATTTCTGGGTGGATGAATGATCGGGAATAAATTGAGTAAAACTTCTTTTTTTTCATCTGTAACAGTAGTAACTTGCTGAATAACCAACCCCCGAATGGTATTCAGTATGCAGTGATGATTATTATCCACAAGTGCTTGCCTGCCCGCCCTTGATTTCTCAGTTCTTTTTGCTTGTCACCAAGGCTAATAAGCTGAATAATAATCAGCTTCCTCAGTACCAAAATATGTTTTCAAAATAACTATTCTGGTTTTATTCATTCTCATAATTTTGAGGATCAATTAATTCCCTTTAGGGACTGTTTTAATGTTCCATTTTAAATTATTAATAGAATTAATCTAATTTGATTATTAAAATTAGTAAGAAGTTAGATTTTGAAGAGAAAAGATTTTGCATTGAGTCGGTGGTTGCGGTATCATGAGAATTCAAAGGACATAGGGCAACCAGCCTTATAGCACATCATTTCTTATAACAGATCAGAATCAGGAGAAGGAAACTAATAAGGTTTGATGGAAAATCGACTTTATACTTTCTACTCTGTATTCTACTTAATTTGTAAGGATGGAATTTATTAGGGGAAAAAATCTAGTTGATTCTTTTTATCTGTAACAGTGAAACTAGAACGTGAAGCTGAAGAAGAACGAATACGAAAGCACAAAGCAGCTGCCGAGAAGGCTTTCCAGGAAGGAATTGCCAAGGCAAAGCTGGTCATGCGCAGGACTCCTATTGGTACAGATCGAAACCATAACAGGTAAGTTACTAAACTTAATTTTTGTTATCTTCTAGAGCTGTTATATTGTTCCTAGTTATGAAACTGCCTAAAGTACCAAGAATAGACAGGCTTCCCTATTTATGGATGTCAGAAACAATTGCTCTTCACACATTTATTGAATATTTTCTGTGCCACATGCTAGTTACAAAGTTAAGTAAGACATGACCCTGTTCTTGAAGATACTACAAATGTGAAACTTAAATTATTGTGATTTGCGAAATGTAATTCAAATAGAGTTTATTAAAAATAGCGATACATTTTGCATGTGTACATTGTGTGGAACCTAAACAGAAATATTAGAAGTTATAAAAATTACAGCTGTGAATCTCAAATTTCAAAAATGTTGGTATTCTGTGCCTTACTTTATCATTTGTATCTATCTGAATTCTCAGTGATATTGTGTGATCATCTCCACTAACAGTCATGCTCATAATCTGTCGTTATCTTATTAATATATGGTTGTGATTTATAGGTACTGGCTCTTCTCAGATGAAGTTCCAGGATTGTTCATTGAAAAAGGCTGGGTACATGACAGCATCGACTACCGATTCAATCACCGCAAAGACCGTGCGGACTCTCCTGATGAGGATTACTGTCCCCGAAGTATGTATATATCTACCAGTTCTTTTACCTTGCTTGGGTAGGGTCATTAATAAGGACTGTATTTTCTCTGTCACTTTTTCCATTTGAAAGAATTCTTTATTGTCTTCTTAGGTAGATGTATTTGAGTGGGATGGGAGAATGTGAAATGCACGGAAGAAGGAAGGAAACTAACATATGATTACCAATTTTGTTCCAGGTATAGTGTGAAAAGAGCTTGAATATTAGGATATTTGGGTATTAGATTTTATACAAGTAGTCTTCAAACTTTGTTCCTTAAAAGTCTCTTTGTAGGAACCTTAATGGCTGGAATTGAGGTGAAGGGGCTAAGAAGGCAGTTACACATCTTCCAAAACTTATTTATTCAGTATTTATAGAGCATCTTGTGTGTGCCAACCAACTTTTCATGTTTTGCTACAAGATAGCAAACAAGACAGATAAGGTCCTGAATGTCATTTAACTAAAATTCTAGTGAGGGGAAACAGCAAATAACTAAAAATAAGTGACGGAGAAAGGGTCATAAAGGGATACTGATGTTCATTTTCTTGATCTGGGTTCTAGTTACACGGGTCTATTCAGTTTGTAAAATAAATACAGAGGGGCACTTTTTTTCTTGAGGTATATATTGAATATATATTATATATAACAACATTTACATATATAATATGTATAATATTTCAAGAAAGAAATTAAAAGAAAAAATTTTTAATGAAAGAAACCAAATGGTGAGGTTAAGTCAGGATTTCTCAACCTTACTGACATTTTGGGTGAGATAATTCTTTGTAGTTGGGGGTCATTCCTGTGTATTGTAGGATATTTAGCAGCATCCCTGGCCTCCGTGGACTAGATGCAATAGTGACAGCCAAATATGTCCCTAGACATTGCCACATGGCTTCTGGGAGGCAGCCTGGCTCCCAATTGAGAACCCCTGGGTTAAATGATCTGCAAGCTTCCTTCTAGCTCTACTTTCTACGACCTGATGCAAATTACTTCTCAAATATTAGATCATTATATTTCTTGGAGAGATTTTTGTAAAATGCAGTTTTCCTTCATTTTAGAGAAACTCTTAACCCAAACTTAAAACTCAAAATTGTTAAAGAAATTAATATATAGCTCAGAGTTTCACAGGTATTTTCATATTGCGCATTGTATTAAGTGTTAGATTGTAGTACTTAGTAGAAAGATCTAGTTTTAGTAAACTTTGTAAATACCCACATGAGGGCAGTTGTATGTGAGAGCAGTAAATGTGAAGTCCGGATCTTCAGATCTGGGGGGAGAGTTTCCAGCAGGAGGAGAGACTGATTTTATGATGTTCAAAAGCTTAATGGCTGTCTTTAGAAATCAGGTTTCCGTAGTTCTAGCTCTCAAGAGAGGATGGACATCAGTCCCTTCACTTCCAGCGCATCCTGGCGGATGTTGTTGCTTCATGTTCCCTCATTCAGGCATGGCAAGGTCACTTCAGAGTCACTTGACTCAAGACTACAGGGTCATGTGTTCTATTGCAGGGAAAGTGCCCGCAGGGTAAAGAGGGCAGAATGGGAGCAAGGGACAGGAGCCATGAGAGTATTAGTACAGGTTTCACCTTGGCTTAAGATCTGTCTGTATTCATGTCCTAATGGTAGATAGGAGCTGGTTTACAAAAAAGTTAATCATGTTTGACATTTGAAGCCTCCAGGGGTAAGTTTATGGTTTTATATGTTTCAGTTGTCTCTACTTCACTACAGATGTACAAGAAGTAAATTGTTTGATAGTTATTCAGTGCTCCCATTCCATTCTAAGTTGCCACACTCTGAACCTTGGACTGTGCAGCTGTTCAGCTGCATAGAGAGCAATTATCTCAGATGATGTGCTGTACATAAGGTGTTTAAGAGAAACTAGCACCTGCTGTACATTGGCTATATTCAATACGCAGCATCTGTGTTATTAGTTGTTGGCCTTGGCACTGTGTCCCACTGAGGTTTGAAAGTAGGAATTGGGTATTTACTATATTCAACCAAATGTCTTCATTTTTTTTAGGTAAGAAAGCAAACCTAGGCAAAAACGTAAGCATGAACGTACAACCTGGCCCATCAGCAGAAGTTGCTGTGGAGACCACCATACCCAAACAAGGACAGAATCTATGGTAATGTGAGCATTTGTCTGGTTGCTCTATTTTTTCTTTTTTCACGTTAAAATATTTTAGGGACACCTAGGTGGCTCAGTCGGTTGAGCTTCTGACTTGATTTTGGGTCAGGTCATGATCTCACAGTTCGATTGGTGAGATCGGGCCCTGTGTCAGGCTCCGCACTGACAGCGTGGAGCCTGCTTGGGATTCTCTCTCCCTCCTTCTCTGCTCCTTCCCTGATCACACGCCTGTGTGCACATCTTCACACTCTCTCCCAAGATAATAAATTAAGAAAAAGAAGGAAAATATTTAATATAGTGATACCAGTGATTATTAAATAAGATCATTTTGTATGACTTTGATTTCTTGAATATGTAAACTCATTGCTTTAAAAGCACACTTTTTTTTTTTGATAATAATATATTTTTTCTAAGCTTTGGAATTTTATTTCCCCCTTATAAAGTAACTGTGTATGTTCTATAATAGATCTTACATTACGTTGGCAGTGCTTTTAATTCTGGGAATAGATTTAGGATTTTCATCTTTATTAATTAAAGAATAAAATATTGTGTACATAGTAATAATCTTTTGTGTCAGTTCTCTTTCAGGCAGGGAGCTAGGTTTTGAGAGGGTCCCTTTCACTTTGTGATTGCATTAACTGTTCCACCTCTGATCCACCTTTTGGTTTAATGACCTTTTATCTTTTAGTTTTGTACATAAGTTTACTCTTTTGAAGGTGTGTGACAACTGTGCTTATTAACTTTATAAAATTTGTCTATTTTAGTAGGAAACCTTGGCTTCAATATTCTAGGGTAAACTTAACATTACACTTCATGGAAATAGTAAATTATTCTACTTGTGAGCAAGTTTGGAATTCTCTCCCAACTCCCACCAACAACCCTAGATCTCTGTAGATCTCTTTCTTAGTATTTGATTGTTTTTCAGAGTCACTAGGTCTGTTTTGCTCCTTACAGGTTTTTATGTGATAGTCAGAAGGAACTGGATGAGTTGCTAAACTGCCTTCACCCTCAGGGAATAAGAGAAAGTCAGCTTAAAGAGAGACTGGAGAAGAGGTAAGGACTTTCATCTTGCTCCTCACGGCTTCTCTTCAGCATTTAAGTATCTTAGGGGATCTTTGTTTATTCATAAAAGCTATTAAAATACATTTTTTAAAAGTGTCTGTAACCCTTTAATGTCCTTGTTGCTTGGTATTTTCTTGACTCCTGCTTATTTGGAAAAGTCTGCTTTTAAACTTTAACGTACGTACAGGGTGGCAGGGTTATTTGTTGATTAGTGTGTGCCGTGCAGCGAGCTGAGGTCCTCATTGTGGTTAGGCATCTTTGCAAGGTCAGTGCCACATCAGTTGGCATTCGGAAGTATTCTGTCAATATTGAAAATAGCCAAAAAATGCAAACAACCTAAATGTCCTTCAGCTGACAGATGAACAAAATGTAGCATCGCCGTAAATTGAGCAACAAAAGAAAGTACTGGTACATGCTACGACATGGCTGAAACGGTGGAGTCAAAGAAGCTAGGTAAACAGACACATGTTTTAGGATTCATTTGTGTAAGACTTTCAGAATAGACAACTCCACAGAGACAGAAAATATACAGGTGCTTTCCAGTGGGTGGGGGATGGGGAGAATTGGGAGTGACTGCTCACAGGTGTGGGATTTCTTCCTGAGGTGATGGAAGTCTCGGAATTAGGTAGTTTTGGTGGTTCCACAACATAAAAGCCACTGAAGTGTATGCTTTAAAATGGTGAGTTTAATGTTAATGTGAATTCTGTCTTAAAAAGCCCCTCAAAACAAAAACTGTCTACATCTGGGATTTGCTAGTGTCCGTCCTGCTCTAGCCATTGTTCCTGTCAAAGACAGGGCAAAGTTTTGGCTTAAGGCTGCCTTTAGTATCAAGTGCACGCTTTCATGGTTTAATTTAGGTTTGGTTGAAGAGAGAAGGAAAATACCATTCAGTACGTTGCAAGTTCTCCAGACTTTTGTGAGTGATGGTGGGTACAGTATACTAGTTTTAGTCTCCTACTTAATGTGGAGATTAAAATTGCATTCTGAATCATGGTGTTTTAATGTAGATATGACCAGGCAAATTAAGAAAGACAAGGAAAAATGTCAATACATAGAATCACAAAGGAATATAGTTCTGTGACTTTCCTTCTGTTTGGGTAAAGTATTTTTGATAGTTGGAATTAAAAACAAAACTTAAACTTTTTTCTTCTGTTGAACATTAAAAAAAAAATCTCACCTATCTTGTTTTGCTGATTTTGAACTTTTTAAAGGCTATCAAGCATATGTGGTCTTTGAGATTTAATGTTTTTTAGTTAGCATTCTTATACTAAAAAATCATTGTGTTTAAGTGAAGTATAGTTGATATACAATATACTAGTTTCAGGTTCCATCCGTGATTTTTATAACTGAACTCCCATCATTTTCCTTTCTATATATGATTCTGTGAATTTGTGTAATCTTTGTGAATCTAATTTATCTGTTCTTTTGTTGGTGGTTATTTGAGTTTCCTTTGGGATGGCCAAGGGGATAAGGATAGGATAATGTATCACAAACCATTTGAGGTTCAAATTTATAAAACAAAAATGTATATGCTCTTTTCAAGAAAATAAGTGATGGAGGATATAGAGTGTGCACTCAATTATCTCAATAAAAAAGGAATTTAAAAACAAAATGATAGATACCAGGCCAACTGGAAACAGAAGTGAAGTTTTTTTGTTATATCCGTCAACATTTATAAAAGATAATCATATACTCAGCCACAAAAGCAATCTCAACAGATGTAAGGGGTGCCTGGGTGGCTCAGTTGGTTAAGCGTCTGACTTTGGCTCAGGTCATGATCTCACAGTTTGTGAGTTCAAGCCCGGCATCAGGCACTGTGCTCACAGCTCAGAGCCTGGAGGCTGCTTCAGATTCTGTGTCTCCGTCTCTGTGCCCCTACCCGTTCATGTTCTGTCTCTCCCTCTCCCTCTCCCTGTCTCAAAAATAAACATTAAAAAATTTTTTTAAAAAGTAATTTCAGGATACATTCTCTGATCAGATTATGATAAAGTTAGAAATAAATTCTTTAAAGATAACCAAAGGATCTTAACTGAAAATTAAATGTATTCCTAGATAATGTATCAAAGAAGAAAATAAAAGGGAATTCTAGAATGAAAGCAAGGAAAGGGAAATCCTTTGTAAGAAAACCCATGGGATACAGTGAAGGTTGTATTCAGAGGAAAATAATATTAAAAGTGCTTGGAATGAACGAAATGGAAACTTAGTCTAACTCAACGGAGATGACCTTGAGCTTTAGTTTTCATTTTGTTGTAAGAAGCCAACAGAGAAGAGAGTCTGCTGCTGGGACTTCAGCAGGTTAATCTGTAGTGTGAGAGTGAACTTGAAGGTCCTTCTGTAGGGTCTCTGCTCAGTTTCATGTTTTTTTCTATGTTGTAAGGAATTCCAGGCAGGTGATTTAAAGTTATCTCAGGTTGGTAGCAATTCCTGGCAGCTGACATGAGCAAGTGCACATTCTTTGTGGAGAAGTAAGCTTCAAACCAGGCCTCAAAGAATTTCCACAGATAGAAATCCAAGAAACTCAAGGTAAAAAGGTCAAAACAAAACCAGACCAGGAAATGTGAATGAGAGCCAGGTAAAGCACTCCATTTCAGATACTGGGATTATCAAATACAGAATAAAAGAAAGGTGTTTTTAAAATGAGTAAGAAAAATTTGAGAATTTGTGCAAGAAACCGTGAGTCTGAAGAAACACCCAGGAAAGATGAAAACAGTCTGAGTAAGTCTTCTAGAAATGAGACCTGCCATTCAAATCGTTGAAATTTATAGACCGTTTTGAAATGTTCCTTTATTTCCCCTTCCCTCTACTCCAACTTTTCTAGGTACCAGGACATTATTCATTCTATTCATCTGGCCCGGAAGCCAAATTTGGGTCTAAAATCCTGTGATGGCAACCAGGAGCTTTTAAACTTTCTTCGTAGTGATCTCATTGAAGTTGCAACAAGGTTACAAAAGGGGGGACTTGGTTATGTGGAAGAAACATCAGAATTTGAAGCTCGGGTAAGAACATAAACACCCAATGAAATCTGTTACTTATGTAAACTCAATTCGGAATTGTGCCCTGATGTTCTTGACTTCCCCAGATGACCCCGGAAATCACATGTGGGTTTGTCCTGAAAGACCTGTGGAACCAAAAATTCTCTGTGTACATGTGGTATTTTTCCTTTGATATCTGGAAAATCTCATCATACACTTAGATCCTTTGTTCAAAAAGAGTTTTTCTATTTTTTTTTTTTTTTAAAGATGTTATTTTTAATCTCTACACCCATTGTGGGTCTTGAATCCACAACCCCGAGATCAAGAGTCAGACACTCCACCAACTGAGCCAAGCTCTCCAAAAATCTCTTTTCTATTAAGTTGAATAGAAAACTGGTTTTGGAGTCAGTTCTGGAACATTGCTTAACGTATCTGTTATTTAACATTCCCATGTAATTGGTGCCTATGCTTTAAGGTCTGAAACATGTTTGTGTATTCCCATTTGTCCATCCTTGTCACTGATTGGCTCAGAAGGGTTTGCTTAATGTTGGGTAGCACTGGTGCTGGTGAATGGATACATTTCAAGGCCCATTTACGGTCTTGTCATTTACTGCTCCAAAAGACTGTCACGTGCTGTGGATGAACCAGTTCAGGAGACCCCATGTTCCACGTGAGGTAGGTTTAGATACCACAGCCTGAGAGAAGATTGGAAAATACTATCCATCAGTTGTTGTAAAGTGCTTTTTACTGATTTTAAATGATAAAGTCCATATAACTCCAAAGGTAATAACATTTGTGGGTCTTTTCAAATTATACGTATGCATTAAACATGTATTGTGTGATTTTTTTATGAGCAGTTGCATCTTTTCTCCCCATTTTTCCTAATTTACAAATACATTCCATTGTTCTCAGTCTTTATATTACTTTGGGGTACATAATAACGGTAGGAGTTGATAGGGTAGATGTCTTACAGCCAGACTTCCATATTTCTGTGTCTTTGCTATTAGAATTAGTAAAACATATATGCAGCTTTCTCTCCTTTTATTTATTTATTTATTTATTTATTTATTTATTTATTTATTTATTTATTTATTAAAGTAATCTCCATGCCCATTGTGGGGCTCACACTCCCCATCCTAAAATCCAGAGTCTTTTGCTCCACTGACTGAGCCAGCCAGGCACCCCCAGCCTTTTCTCTGTAATTTGGTTATGAATGCGTGGCACATTTCCTGAGAAAAAGGATTTAAACATCTTTGTTGTTCTTAATGATGTTTTTAAAGAATTCTTCACCCTAAAGGATTTTGCCAGTTTCAAAATCAACATATACTTTTTTGTTTATTTAGCATATATTTATCCATTGCCTGCTTTGTGCCAGACCCAGGCTCACACCTTGCTAACATCGGGTTGCCATCATTCATCTTTATTTCTTTGTTGTTCTAAAATGCTATCTCTAATTGACATGTTTTGTGTGACTGAGAAGGTAGTGTTCACTTAAGTGCATGCTTTGAATCAAAATGATTTCCTTATCCAGGACATAAATGAGAGGCTTAGGTGAAAAAGTATGGAAAGCATATTTACCTGGCTTATATAGTTTGTAAGCCGGTGGGTCAGGTAATGTTTATTTTCCTTCTCATTTTCTCTCTGCCTTGAGACTGCAGTTTGTACATAGTAGGTACTCAGTTGCTGAGTGAATGAATGACTTCTTGAGTGGAGCAAGTTTCAGCATCCCGTGGGTCCCATTGCCAGGGAAATGGAAAGTAATAAGTTGCTTTTCAATGTATAAACCACCCACTGAACTGAGGCACCGAGGTAAATTCATGCTATGTGACCCATTTGGGGCCCAGGTTGATTTTAATTTAGTTGAGGATAGTCTCCTCGCATCTTGGCCTTTCATTCATTCTGGTGTTTCCATCTTGACCTTTCATTCATTCTGGTGTTTCCATCATTTCCTGTAGGTGATCTCATTAGAGAAACTGAAGGATTTTGGTGAGTGTGTGATTGCCCTACAAGCCAGTGTCATAAAGAAGTTTCTCCAAGGCTTCATGGCTCCCAAACAAAAGAGAAGAAAACTCCAAAGCGAAGATTCAGCAAAGACAGAAGAGGTGGATGAAGAGAAGAAAATGGCAGAAGAAGCAAAGGTATTTTGTTCATGAAGATGCAGTTTCATGACTGTGGAAGAGTGCGGTCTGGTTTTAAAATGGTCTGACCCTGTGATTTTACCTTCTGTAAGCACTGTTCCTGCACCAGTGGTCCATTTTTATCACTTTCACTAAATTTTGTGGTTTTCAGATTCGTCTGTGGAGCAGAGCTGGATAATGGCTCAGAGTGTCCCCAGCCCCTTTTGCCAGAGCTGATTTCTTTTTAAAAGGTGGTAGCAGTTTTTAAGTTTTCAAAAATGGTAAAATACTCGTAATGAGCACTTAGTCATTTTAGCCGTTTCTATGCTCTTTGTCAGTTGTGTGTCGAGTGCCTACGGTATTATGTAGCCATCTCCCCTATCCATCTCCAGAACCTTTTTACCTTTGCAAGCTGACACTCTGCCCCTTAAAGACTGAACTACCCATTTCACTCTCCCCTCAATCCCTGGCAACCACCACTTACTTTCTGTGTCTGAATTCAACTAGTCTGAGCACCGTTACATAGAAGTGGAATCATGCTATTTGTCCTTCTGCGACTGGTGTATTTAACTTAGCATAACATCTTCAAAGCTCATCTGTGTTATATTATGTGCCAGAATTTCCCTTTTAAGACTGAGTAATAGTCCATTCTGTGTATATACCACATTCCATATTCATCCGTCCAGGCACACTTGGGTAACTTCCACCTTTTGGCTCTAGTGGGTGATGCTGCTGTGGGCCTTGAGAGCTTGCTGGGAGCCTCTAGCAGGGGAGTGCCACTGTATACCCTTGACTGAAGAATGGTCCTGCTCTATGGGGGAAGGTTCAGGAGGGCTGGACAGTGAGGGAGGAAGGATACATTCAGCTAGCCCACCACATGTGCCAGATCCATCCTGGAGAACTGGCATGACAGATATTGCAGCCGGTGGCCCTCACATCCAGTAATGCTGCTTTAAACACCAGTATACAGTTATCTGTTAGTTCTTACTTTCAGTTCTTTTGGCTGTATACCTAGAAGTAGAATTGCTGCATCATTATAGTAATTCGGGTTAATTTTTTCAAGAACGGTCGTGTTTTCCATAGAAGCTGCACCATTTTACATGCCCATCAGCAGTGCACAAGGGCTCTGATTTCTCTGCATTCTTGCCAACACTTGGTATTTTCTGTTTCTTTGGTTGCAGTCATCCTGATGGGTGTGAAGTGATCTCTTGTGGTTTTGATTTGCATTCCCCTAATGATTAGTGATGTTGAGCAATGTTTTTGTTGGCCTTTTGTCTGTCTTCTTGGGGGAAATGTTGCTTTGAGTCCTTTGGCTGCTTTTTAATTGGGTTGTATATTTTTCACTGTTGAGTTATGTAGGTTCTTTATATGTTCTGGGTATTAATCCTTTATCACATGTGTGATTTGCTAATATATTCTCGCATCCTGTGCGCTGCCTTTTACTTCTCTTGGTGATGTCCATTGATGTGTGAAAGTTTTAAAGTTTGACAAAATTCACCTTACCTGTTGTTTCTTTTGCTGCTTCTGCTTTTAGTGTCACATCCAGGAAATATTGCCACATCCAGTGTCCACAAATCCAGTGTCCTTCCCCTCTGTTTTCTTCTACAGGTTTTAGAGTTTGAGCTCTTACACTTAAATCTTTGATCCAAGTGCACCTGGGGGGGGCTCAGTCAGTTAAGCACCTGACTCTTGATTTCGGCTCAGGTCATGATATCGTGGTTCATGGGTTCGAGCCCCGCGTTGGGCTCTGTGCTGACAGCGTGGAGTCTCTCCCCCTCTCTCTGCCCCTCCCTAGCTTGTGCACACGGGTGTGTGTGCGCGCGTGCTCTCTCTCTCTCTCAAAAAAATTAATAATTAAATGAATTTTTTATTCATATTGAGTTAATTTTTGTAGAGTAAGGGTCTAACCTCAGTTTTTTGCATGTGGATATCCAGTTTTTTTGGTTTTTAAGTTTTAGAAGTAACATGCTCATTGTAAGTAAATCCAGTGTGAGAGGTACGTGAAACATGAAACCACTCCTGTCCTGGTGTTGCTCCCCAAGGATATCAGTCTTTAGTACTTTGGTGTGTTTTCTGTATACATATGAAGATAGTTTTATGGCAGTTGGACAGAATGGAGTCATCTGCATCATGTTCTGCGATTTTTCACCCCTCAGCATAATCTCTGTCTGTCTCCTTTCAGTCCGTATAGATCCACGTGACACTGTTTTCTCAGTATCTTAATTCCTTACTGATGAAATGTCTCTGGTTTTTCTTTATTAGAATAATCAGCTCCATTTTTGTGTTTTGTCTATTAGATTTCTGCTTAAGATTACTTAGGAAGAAAAGAATTCGAAAACACTACATGAAGGGAGTGGTCCCAGGCATTATCCCATAGAAGAACACTTTTCCCTGTTTTTGATTTTTCTCCACTCCCTCATTTCCTTCTGTTCACAAACATCTGGTAAAGACTTGCCTTGTGCCAGTCGTGTGGGAAGTCTGGAGGTCATGGTGATGAGTAGAAGCCAGAAGTCCTTGCCCTCAAGGAGTCCCGCTGGCATGGGAAGGATGGTCTTGGTGGCATCCGAGCGCTGATGAGAAAGTTCGGGAGCCAGCCTGCCTGTGAGGGGTACCTAGGGCAAAGCGGGGCAGGAGGAGAGGCCATGTCAGCTGGGTTTTGAAGAATAAGTAGGAGTTAATCCAGTCGTGGAAGGGCACATAGGCTTCGTTAGATTGAGCTGACATTGGCTTTCTCCTCACGGGCCAGCCGGTCCTTGTTTTCCCTCCAAATTGATACAGAACACAGAATGAGTTTACTTTCTAAAGCTCCTCAGGTATTTGTACACTGTTGTCAAGTTACCCTCCATTTCTTCCTCAGGCCAAGGGTGAAGCATGATAAAAGGATGCTTTTGGGAAGGAGGTAAGCAGAGCAGAGAACTAAGATTCAGTCCGATAAAGGTTTAACTATTTTTTTTTAATGTTTTTATTTATTTTTGAGAGAGAGAGAGAGAGAGACAGACCGCGCGAGTGGGGAGGGGCAGAGAGGGAGGGAGACACAGAATCTGAAGCAGGCTCTAGGCTGTCAGCACAGTGCCCGACACGGGGCTCAAACCCATGAACTGTGAGATCTTGACTTGAGCCGCAGTCGGATGCTTAACAGACTGAGCCACCCAGGCACCCCAATAAAGGTTTAACTATTAATTCATGACTTAGATTCAAACATTCCACACATGTTGGTATCTTCCTGGGATTTAGTTCCCACTTCTCTGTTCTCTTTTGATGGTGGCACGGCATTCAGGTAAGCTTCTAGATGAAGTCTAAGATGTTAGATGGTTAATAGTCTCCTTTGCTAAGTCTTTTCTCATTAGGCCTCAGTTTTAGCCTTGCTGAGTACTGCATGGGCTTTATTTTTAACTGTATCCAGAAGAGTCTCTTTCTTGACGTGATGTTCCCTTGACATTTCTTTGCCAGTAACAGTTTCTCATTGCGCAGCAGTAGCTATAGAATTCTTGTCAAAAGTTCTTTTTTAATATTCCTCCCCATAGCAAAGTAACCTCTTTTTAGCTTGTCATATGAGACTTCATTCTTAACTTGATCGGGGAGGAAAATATGAGCGTTTTGCTGGTTTAACCTTGGGGCCCAGACACATGGTGCACAAATGGAAAGCATGGAAGAGTTTCTTGGAAAATCAATTAGGTTGCCTACTAAGTAGTTCAACAATGTTCTCCATTAAAATGGCATTATGCCCTGCCTGCAGTTCCCGACCAAAGGTCAGCTTTGCCACAGCTCTGAAATTTTCCACTGCCCTTTGCTTTGAAGGTTTCCACTTAGCACAGGCTAGGGTTTTTCAGCTGGCACTAGGTGGTTGCTTGAACTAATATCAGTCTTTAAAATATCAGTCTTCAGTTTCCTTACTTATAAAAGTAGATGGTTTCTCGAATCCCTTTTCGTAATAGTTGATGATTTCAGATATTTAATGTTTATTTAATTTTTTTTTTTTGCATTAAGTGGGAAAGCCGTTGTATAAATTGGCAAAATCCTGAGTTCTTTTAAGGCTATTTACTTTGGATGTATTTGTCCCTAAACTTGATTATCTGTTTTTCCATTTTAAATGTTCTTTTGTGGAAGAATATGGTTGAAAGCCTTGTCATATCCTAGCCAAGATAGGATATTGCCTTTTTACTGTTAGTGAAAGGATTAATGGGAACTTTGCAGGTAAGCTGGCTTCCCCTTGATTCTGTTACATCCGCTTCTACCTAGGGACCAATTTTATTTAAACATGCTAGAGATTTGAATTTTCCATCAGAATAATGTGTTTAGCCTCCAGCAGCATTGTAAGACCTAGAGGATTTCCTGGATACCACCAGTGTCGAATGTCAAAACTTTGTTGCCACTGTATATCTGTTTTGAAAACAGTGTCTTTAAAAGCAAAACAAAAAACCCAGTGTGTTGAATATGGTGTGGGGTTTTTGTTTTAATGTGCTGGACTGTTTGGAAGTTTTTACAATGACAGGAGAACAGGATGGTCTTTCAAATCTTGAATGCCTAATGTTTTGCCCTCAAAATTAGAGGTTGGTTGGAATGTAGGCTGGTCTAAGTGGATAACTCAGTGGGTTTAACAGGATGCTAGTGATTATCCAGTATCTATGATGTCAAGAGCACTGGGATTGGGGATCTAGAAATGTGAAGGAGACCTGGCCCCAAATTGCTATGAGACTTCGGGCAAAAATAGTAAATGAAGATTATACAAATGTGCACATATGTTCATAGCAGTATTATTTATAATAGCCCCAAAATGGAAATACCCCAGATGTCCCTCAACTGATGAATGGATAGACAAAATGTGAATTATCCATTCAGTGGTTATTATTCAGCAGTTAAAATGGAATGAAGTATTGTTATATGCTACGATGTGGATGGACCTAGAAAAATTATGCTCAGTAAAAGAAGTCAGTCACAAAAGGCCACACAAAAGGTATACAGAATGTCCAGAATAAGAGAATCTCTAGACCAAAAGTGAATTAGTGGTTGCCTAGGTCTGGGGAAGTGGTGGGTTAGGGTGGAGGATGTGGAGTGGCTACTAGTGGGTGCAGGGGTTCTTTCGGGGGTGCTGCAAATGTTCTAGAATTAAGATTATGTCGCTAGTTGTACAGCTCTGCAAATACATGAAAAACCATTGTTTTCTTTACAGGTGAACTTGTTAACATAAATTATGTCTCAAGTCTGTATTAAAATGAGGTTAAGTAAGCCTATTTCCAGGATCTTCCAAAAAATTTTTTTTATTTTAATGAGGCCAGATGTGCTATTGAGTACTCAAATCTTTAATTCATAGGAAATAGTAAAAAAAAAAAAAAAAAAAAACAGAGAGGGTACTATATGCTAATAGGACTCTTGAATGCTCTCCGTGCGTCTGTCCACTAGAGGACAGCAAAGCCCATTTGAGCCATTTCTGTCTGTTAGGGCACTCTTTTTAAGGACTGAATCTTTTTTTTTTTTTTTTTTTTTTTTTTTAATGTTTACTTATTTTTGAGAGAGAGACCGAACATGAGCGGGGGAGGGGCAGAGAGCGAGGAAGACAGAATCTGAAGCAGGCTTCAGGCTCTGAGCTGTCAGCACCGAGTATGACGCGGGGCTCAAACTCAGGAACTGCACGATCATGACCTGAGCCAAAGTCAGATGCTTAACCGACTGGGCCACCCAGGTGCCCCTGAACCTAAAATTCTTAAATTTGTATTCCATTGAAGGCATGTGGGTTGTTACCATGCTACAAGAATCTGTGTACCATAGGTCAGCTCTCCCTGGCATCATGGGAACAGCCCAGCGAGGCAAGCTGCGATTGTGGACTTCACATTTTACTGAGGAGCTCTGAGGAGGGAAGGAAGGAAATTGTACTGTATTTTGAAGGCAGATGTTGAAATTATCTGCAGTGGAGGTTGGAGTAAGGAATGAGCCAGATTCTACTAGAATTTTAGCTGCCCCTTAAATAGACTTTTTGTTGTATTTATATTATGTATTCTTGTTATTCATGAATTGATACACACAGGGCTCTCTGTGGTTCTCTGTTTCCATAAGAAAGAGAAAGGGCAGCCTTTGTTCCCCACTCTCAAACCTCACACCACAGCTTCAGAAGTAGCTCAACGGTCTTTGTCCCTTGGCAGCTCTATTTTAAAGCCTGTGGGCTTCCAGGATAACTAGCCTTTCCTATAAGATAAAGACTATGTTACTTAAAATAGACCTCTGCCTAGGGTAGAGCAGAGATGTGCAGCAGTGGTATTGTTAGTCAGCTAGGCCTGGTAGCCAAGTTGTAAAAGCAGCAGGCATCGCTCCTTGAATTTGAGTTCAGTTACGGCCAGGTTGGCCGGGTTAAGCAATACGATCCCCACAAGGTGGATGACAGTAGGATGACCTAATCTCTCAGCTTCCGGTGTAGCTCCCAAGCTTTCCCTCGTCCATCGCTGCTGTGTTTTCTGACTGTCTGAGAATGATAATCCCTTTAGAGGCATTTGTTCATGCAGATGCTTACCTCATCATTGAGGTAAGAAATGTTTTGAAGATATAAACACCTTTTGATTAATGAAACAGTAATACAGATAAAGGAATTATCCAAAAATGGCATTTCTGGTTTTCCTTAGAATGTATATTTTATAGGAGAGAGGGTTGTGTTTATCATTGAATTTTTTTTTAAGTTTATTTATTTTGAGAGAGGGCACACATGCGTGCTAGTGAGAGAGGGACAGAAGGAGAGGGAGAGCAAGAATCCCAAGCAGGCTCCACACCGTCAGCGCAGAGCCCAATGCAGGCCCAATCTCATGAACCTTAGATCGTGACCTGAGCTGAAATCGAGTCGAGAGTTGGGACACTTAACCGACTGAGCCACCCAGGTGCCCCTGTCGTTGAGAGTTTTAATCCCTCCTCCCCCTTCCTAACTGTTTTCCCTGGCTTATTCTGAATTAATTTGCATTTTCTGAAGATGGGAAGAGGCAGTGCTTATTATGCTGAGAGTAACTCCCGGGAAGAAGTGAGTCTGAACCCTGGGCCTCTGAAATTTTCACTTACAAGTTGGTGATAAAGTCAAGAGGAATACTTCAGATCAGTGCATAGTATTTTTTTTTTTTAATTTTTTTTTTTCAACGTTTTTTATTTATTTTTGGGACAGAGAGAGACAGACAGAGCATGAACGGGGGAGGGGCAGAGAGAGGGAGACACAGAATCGGAAACAGGCTCCAGGCTCTGAGCCATCAGCCCAGAGCCCGACGCGGGGCTCGAACTCACGGACCGCGAGATCGTGACCTGGCTGAAGTCGGACGCTTAACCGACTGCGCCACCCAGGCGCCCCCAGTGCATAGTATTTTTAAGTGTTGGGGCGCTTGGGTGGCTCAGTCGGTTACGTGGCTGACTTCGGCTCAGGTCATGATCTCAGTTTGTGGGTTTGGGTCTGCATCGGGCTCTGTGCTGACAGCTCAGAACCTGAAGTCTGCTTCGGATTCTGTGTCTCCCTCTCTGTCCCTCCTCTGCTCACACTCTCTCTCTCCAAAATGAATAAACATTTAAAAAAAATTAAAATATTTTTTAAGTGTTGTAGAATGTTTCATGGAGAGTATTTACTATAATTTCCAGGCCCTGTAAACTGGGGTTGTGGCACATAACGCAGAAACCGATCGATCATCTTGTTGACCAGAGTTGCGGTAGCTCCATGACGTCACTGCACGCTTAGCCTGTACACAAGTGTTCGTGCTTTTAAATGACACTCAATCTTTAAGTGGATTTCACTGGAAGAGACAGGTGTCTGATCACCCTCCCCCGCTCCCCACCCCCTGCCTTAATTCTTTATGTAACCTTTGGTAAGTTTTTTCCACTCTTCAGAGCCTTGATTTCTTCTATAAACTAAACGGGTGAGACTGGGAAAGCCTCCTATCTCCTGGGTAGGAGATAAATGTATCCAGCCTTCTCTCACCCCTCACCTGTTCCTGATGCCGTCAGTTCATGCTCTCCGGCAGCATTTCGCCAACAGTCTGCATGTCATGTCCTTGAGGTCGCTGTGGCGGCGCTGACCTGATGTGGTCTCTGTTTAGGTTGCGTCTGCTCTGGAGAAATGGAAGACAGCAATCCGTGAAGCTCAGACTTTTTCCAGAATGCATGTTCTACTTGGGATGCTTGATGCCTGTATCAAGTGGGATATGTCAGCAGAAAATGCTAGATGCAAAGTTTGTCGAAAGAAAGGTATATTTAAACCAGTGTTGTGTGTCTGAGTGTAATAGGGACTGGGGCTTCCATTCCAAAGATATTTCCCCCCCTGAAGATTTCTGTGCACAACTTTCAAGTGTAATGGAACAGAATTTGCCTTTTTCTAGAGATCTGTAAAATGCTGCCCTTTGAAGTAACATGACAGCAAATCAGAGCAAACCCTTTGTTCCTCAGTTTTGAATATAAGAGCGGTTTATCTTGCCAATCTTTAAATTTTCTACAGGGAACAAAATTAACCTACAATTTTAAATCTGAGTTTTTAGTCATCCATGAAGTAAGATATTCTACCAGCAGAGGGCAGTATTTGTGCATTGGGAAGAATACTCAGGTTTGGGCCAACCGTCACAGTCCTACAGAGCAAGGCGTTTGGGACTCTTTAATGCTTTTAGCTTTCAGAGCCCGTGTAAAAGGAACTTAATGACTAATAGCCCTCAAGTGATTGCCTTCTCAGTGGCTGAAGTTATTTTGTGAACTAGGTTAGGATTTAATTCCCTTCCCAAGGATGAAAAGATCCTGTGTAAAACCCATCAGTTGCTCTCAACATTGTTTTAGAATAAACGTTCTAGAGGGAAATGACCATGTCAGGTTGATTTCATATATTTTGAAATCGAGTGATTTAAGAGAACGATATCAGATAGGAGTTGGGAAGAGTGGGGGAGGGTATCGAGGAAGAGGATGGATAGGAAATGTTAATACTTCATGGGGGATTTGTTTCTTAGTGGGAGAGGAGCAGTGACATTTCCTGCTAGGACTTGGTATTTGCTGTCACTTTGTAAATGTTTTAACTGTCCTCTCCTAGATGGAGTTGGATTTGGGGATAGAAGTCAGAAGACCTGAGTGTTAAATTACCAGTAGTGTAGTTATGCTTCATTTCTTCTCAGAAATGACTGCATTTTTTCTAAAAAGGGATAACAGTTTGCTAGACTCTTGGCTCCCCTATGGCGTTAATGGAGGGTGAGTGGCTCTTTGTTACAGCTTGCCAACCATTGCTGTGCTCCCGACAGTGCTCTACAGGTTTATCTCCTTGCAGGTGAGGATGACAAACTGATCTTGTGTGATGAATGTAACAAAGCCTTCCACCTGTTTTGTCTGAGGCCAGCCCTCTATGAGGTGCCAGATGGTGAGTGGCAGTGCCCCGCTTGCCAGCCTGCTACTGCCAGGCGCAACTCCCGTGGCAGGTGAGAATTTCTTCTTTTCAAAACAGATGAAATGGCTGGTTTATAATTAAGCTTTAGTTATTCAAACTGAATTATTCTAAGGAGCTGTAAGTTCATCTTTTGCGTATGGAGCCTGATCATTTGAGGTATTACAGTAAGAGCTCAAAGGACTCTGATTTCACTTTAGCTTAATGTTGACATTTCTCATCTTCATTGTGAGACACGTTCTGTGTCTTCTTGATCCTGCCTAGCAGTATGTCTCCTTTTGCCTTTTACTTCCACTTGGGCCACTTCTTGATTTGCGATCACTTCTGCAACCACCCACCACTAAAAACCCCGAAACTTCTGACCTTCCTTACGCATACCTGTTGTTTTCCTGCCCGATCACGATTACAACTTTGCTGTCAACTTGAAAGTCGTCCTCTCTCTCAACTTCCATGCTCATTTGCCAGACATTATCTGTGTGTCCAGACGTCTTACAAAATCAGTCATCTGCTGTGTACTCTCCATGGTCCCTGCTGTCATTTGGCCCTCCTGTCTCTCTCATCTGGGCTCCTCCAGTGGCTTCTTAATTCCTTACCTCCAATCTTTCCCCCTCTTATTCGTCCAGCTTTTATGGTGATACCAGAACAGTTTACATAAGGCAGAGATCTATCTGTTCGTGTTACTCTCCTGTTTAAAAACCTTAATTTTTCCACTGCCTCTAGAAAATACAGTCCAAATTCCTGGGCCTAATTTTTGAGATTGTTATAGAATGCTGGTCTTTGTCGTCGTCGTTGTTGTTGTTGTTGTTGTTTATTTATTTTGAGAGAGACAGAGACAGCACAAGTAGGGCAGGGGCAGAGAGAGAAAGGGAGAGGGAATCCCAAGCAGGCTCCACACTGTCAGCACAGAGCCCAATGCAGGGCTGAAACTCATGAAACCGTGAGATCATGACTTGAGCTGAACCCAATAGTTGGACACTTAACTGACTGAGCTCTAGGTGCCCCCAGTCTGTGTTAAAAAAAATTTTTTTTTAACATTTATTTATTTTTGAGAACGAGAGAGAGAACATGACCAGGGGAGGGGCAGAGAGAGGAAAAGGAGGCAGAGAATCCAAAGCAGGCTCCAGGCTCCAGGCTCCGTGCTGACAGCTGAGAGCCTGACGCGGGGCCCCTCCCCGGTCTGTTTTTATGAGCCCTTATTCCCATTTTGTGTGCTTGTTACAGACTATTCATTGGGTAGCCTCGCCTCTGCGTGTTCCTCCTAGCTGGGAATATTCCCTCTCCCCAGTACCGAGGGAACTGCCTATGGCCTACCTAAAATTTCACTTTTTTGAAGTGTTTTTGTATTCGCAAAATTAGCTGTTCCTCCTCTGTGTTCCAAATGAGCATCCAGTCTCGCGGTCTTTGGTGCATCGTGCCTCCGTGGTTAGGCTTACAAGTGACTGTCTTCCAGGAGATTGCTGTTGCCCCGAGAGTGGAGGTGGTGCTTTGTTCACCACCCTGACCCCCACAAGGCCGAACACTGGGGCCTTGTAAAGAGGAGATGCCTTCATACTGGCCACGTTAATCCCGTTTCCCACACTGCAGTTGGAGGCTGTGAAAGGGCAGCTTCTGGGTGCTCTGGCTTGGTCTCCGAGAGGGCAGAGCTGTTTGATCCTGACCCCACGTGACGGCGTTACTCAGTTACTTCTCACTCCGCTCCAGCCACACTGAGAGCCGAGTAAGGCACACTCCTCTGAAATGGCGGGGCTTTAGACCAGCTGTTCAGAGCCGGGATTAGCATTGCTTTGATGTCGTGGTCGTCTGTAAGCTGTCCCACTCCTGGAAGGGGGCCGTCAAGGTGGAGTGACACCTGTCCGGGCTGCTCGTTCGTTCAGTCTGCCCCGAGGTCGGGAGCAACTTTTCATATCTGAAATGTTACGTTACCTGGCTGATTCTGTTGAGACAAAAGAAACAGGTTTTGTGTTGTTTTATGTGAGGAGAGGTGGGGTTGTATTTTGGGCTTGATTTCTGGTGCTGTTGGTGTCTCATCCAAAGCATTTATGGCCTGGTTGGGGAGAGATGCTGTTGAAGCTTAGGCTTTCGTTCTGCTTCCCGTGTCCTGGCCTTGTCATCAAACCTGCCTAGTTGGTGAAGAGGAGAAAGCTACAGGGGTGTGGGAATTCATCCTTCCTCGGGCGCTCAGGCCTAGAACCACGGTCCTTCCCTACGTGCTTTTCCCTCCCCACAGGAATTACACTGAAGAGTCTGCCTCTGAGGACAGTGAAGATGATGAGAGCAATGAAGAGGAGGAAGAGGAGGAGGAGGAGGAGGAGGAAGAAGATTATGAGGTGGCTGGTTTGCGATGTAAGTATTCAGTTTGCCTTCATAGTTGACCTCACAGTTTTCCAGGCTGCCTTAGGAAGACTGCGTTGGCAGCAGACCCCCACCCAGCATTGCTCTCACATGTTGTGGCTGTGGGGTGGGTGACTCCACTGCCATGGTTTCAAATGGGCTTTCAAGATGCCATTTAACCACTTTCCTAGTGGGAGGTTGGATCAGCCCTATGGTAGGTCCAATTGGTCCAAGATTGAGTGGAATTCAAGCCCCCAAGGGTGTTGATGACGAGTCTCCTGATTCAAACCTCTCAGTGTATGGGGACAGTGGGGACAATGGGTAAGGAAGGTCTAGGCCCATTGTCATCTCTTAATGGTTGTTTTAGCCTCTGGTGCAGTGCTGCTGTCAGAGAAGTGATTTTTTTTCTGGTTACAGTGATTTTTCTCATTTATGTGGCATGCAGGTCTATAGGTTTGCTGGTTTTAAAAAGAGAAGACTTGTTTTCTCGTGGGTTAGGGTGGTTGTTTGGAAGGTTCAGATCTGTTTCTCACTAGATGCCAGCAGGAGCCAGGGTTGGGGAGGCCTCATCATTTATACTTTACTTCGTTGACTCTGTCACTTCTGTGATGGTCATTTTTCATGAGTCCTTTTCATGATTAAGCCTAAAGTCCTGCAGTCTAGACTTTCAACAGCCTTCTCCTTTGCAGAGTATATACCCTTCCTTGTAGGCTGGTAGAAAAGAGACCACAAGTCAAGATTTTGATGAGCTTTTGAACAGATGATACAGTTCCCAAGATCACAGCACTCTGAACATTCACATCTTGGTATAGAGTCTGAGAAGGTGTTTGGTGTGACCAGTCTTCTGGCGGTGGTGCTTCTAAAACCTTGAGAGGTTTGGGTGTGCCCGCCTGCCCCCATCTTCCCAGTCCTGCAGGGCTCTAATTTGAGACCCATTAATTTCTCTCATTCCTATAGGGTTGTTTTTTTTTTTTTTTTTTTTTTTTTTTTAATTTATTCCCCAGGCATAATTTTCCAGTTATCCAGGGTAAGGAGACACGTAGTCCCTTACAGGAAGAGACTTCATCTGCTGGCTAGAGAGTGCAGTTCAGATGCACGGTTGTCTGGGAATAGATTCTGAATGTAACAGTGTACTCATTTGGTTTTGTTTTCGGAGTAGTGGATGCTTTCACTTGTGAGTTATCTTCTCTTTCCAAGGAATTGTTCTCTCTCCAGGTTTCTAAGTTCTTGTCTGCCAAAAGGGTCTAGGAAATATTAGTATACCTCTGAGCCCTTTGTCTGCTGCACCTTTTAGGCCACCAAAGATGTGTTCCTTAGTACAGCTCGAGGCCCGGGTTGGTGGCTGTCTCTAGCATTTTGAGTTTCATCCTTGGTGTCAGTTTTTTATTCTCTCTTTCAAGCCTGGTCTTGAGCTTAGATACCTTAAAATAGCTTATGAAGGGTTATCAGGGTCCAGAAGTGAATGTAAAACACTGTTTATTGATTCTTTGTGTCACTGACTGTGTATACCCCCGTCTCTGTCCACATGTCACCTCCCTGTGTTCAGTGGAGAAGCTTTGAGCTAATCCTTATGGAGCATCGCTCCTGGAGGACATATTGAGAAATGTTGGTTTGTCTGACATTGACCACCTGTTGTAAACCTGAGACACAGGTCATCTTGGGGGTCTTTGTATTCTTTATTGTTCCTTTCGGGGTTGTGGGCAAGGGCTCGTGTGGAAGTGGCCTGGTCCACTGTCTGTGGTTTTCAGAAATGCGAGAAAGCTGGACTAGGGTAAGCCAGAAATTGGATTCGATGAGGGAGACTTTGCATAGGTATCTGCTTTTCTCTGAGAAGGTTGTGGTGAATGTAGGATTCCTTGGGGAACTAGGAAGTGTTCTACGTTCAGAGTCCCCCTCCACGTAAGGACGTACGTTGACAGGCTGAGCTGGGGCTGTGGGAATTCCGGGCAGACCTGTTAGCAGACGGCCTCTCCTCCTGGGTGAGTCAGCTCACCACTGACTCGTTCGTTCCCAGGAGTGACTGTGAACAGTGGGGCAGAGAGAGCCGTTCTGAAGAGAGCCTGCCGAAGAGACTCTTAGCAGGTCTTTGGCAGTTGATGAAAGCTATCCGTTCATCTCCTTCTCTACCTTTAAAGTGTCCTGTTAGGTAAGGCAAGAGAGAAACTGTAAGAGCTCCTTACAACCACGGGGAGCCGTTGCTTTGCTCGACTGGGTGCTCTTCCCATTCCATAGATGTGTTCCCTTCTTCCTCAGCTGTTCGACTCCAAATCCATGTTTTCTATTTCAGTGAGACCTCGAAAGACTGTCCGGGGCAAGCACGGTGTCATCCCTCCTGCAGCGAGGCCAGGACGACGGCCAGGCAAGAAGCCTCATCCTGCGAGGAAGTCTCGGCCGAAGGTACCACCTGTGGACGACGCTGAGGTGGAGGAGCTGGTAAGTGATTTCTCCCCTTCCCTCTAACGCTTCCCCCCCCCCCCCCGCCAGTGTGCAACAGGTGGAAGCCTCCCCCTGGCGCCCCCCTCCCCAACTTTGCAGGCTGCTGCGTGTGGCAGATGGGTGGGCCTGGAGGCAGCAGGCCCTCCGGGAGCAGCTATGTCCGGCATTCCCCTGCTGTAGCCTGCAGATATCGTCTCCCCTAGTTAATAGGCAGCCTGTGACTTGTTAGGGATTTTAAAATAGTATCCATGTGTCTCCAGTGGCTCAGAGGGGCTGGGTCTCCATTGTGGGAATGTCAGCAATGTTGGAGCCTCACTCACTCTTGAGTCTTTTGCCGACAGTTGTCGTGGAGGGGTGTTACCCTCCCCTCTGCTCCCCCAACCAATGTAATTTTAGTGGTTTTACTTCAGATTTTACTTGAGCTTCCAAGAACAATAAAGAGGCTCTTGAAAATTAACTTATTCTGACAGAGCAAATTGGGGTTGGGGGCATAAAGCGAGCCTCTAGGGAGCTCGGGGGCATTGTGAGATCCTTCTGCTGGCCCGACTCGAACTAACTCTTCAAGCCCGTGGCTCTGACCACTGTGAGCCGCAGCAGTGATAACTCCCTGGAGGGGACACCCGCCCTTTCCTCCTCAGCCACTTAGCTCCCACATGCCTGCAGCAGGAGAGCCCAGGAAAGGAGTCGTGCCTCTCGCTTTTCTTCCCTCAGGCCCTCCACCCCCCCAGAGTTAGCCGCCAGTGGTCCCTGTAACCAGTCCCGCTCTCCGCACTTGCTGTTTTATACCCCTCCATGGTGTGCACATAATCCCAGGTCCATCTGCTCTCAGGCCGCCGTCCTGGTGACAGTGGCCTCTCTAGCTGACCTCCAGCAGGACGGCTGTAATACGGCAACTGCTGCCTGCCCTCTGCTGCTCCCTTTGCCGGGAGGAGGCAAGTGGGCTGATGGGAAGACGCCTGCCCCCTGGCTGAGCGCACTCCCTGACTTGAATGTCGGATGATGTTGACTATCTCTGCTCCAAGAAAATGGTTGAACTCCTTTTTTTTTCTTTCTTTTTTTTTTTTTTTTAAAAAAACAGATACACACATTTTCTGTTCCGTCCACTCTTCTCTTGGACCTGTAATAACATGTCTCTCTTTTTTGGTGCCAGGTACTCCAGACCAAGCGGAGCTCCCGGAGGCAAAGCCTGGAGTTGCAGAAGTGTGAAGAGATCCTCCACAAGATCGTGAAGTACCGCTTCAGCTGGCCTTTCAGGTGGGCTTTGTGTCTCCAGCACAGGGAAGCAGGACCCACCTTGTGGGTTCTCAGAGCGTGCAGATAGGCAGCTGGCCCGGGGCGTGCTGAGCGGAGGCCGTGGGATCCACCCCGATCCCTTCGTTTAGGACATGTGTGAGTGGTGGAGGAGTTAGCTTCCCAAACTGGTAAGGGAGAGCACTTTGTACAAGGTGGACGCACCTCTTCTCCGCCTGCCAGCTGGCCGATCTCCGCAGGGGCGGGCGTTCTGGGAGCGGTGGTTTGATAACAAGGTTTGTGTCTGTTCTCGAGGCCACGTTCACATCTCCGTTTGGTTCTCTTCCACAGGGAGCCCGTGACCAGAGACGAGGCCGAGGATTACTATGATGTCATCACCCACCCCATGGACTTCCAGACAATGCAGAACAAATGTTCCTGTGGGAGCTACCGCTCTGTGCAGGAGTTTCTTACTGACATGAAGCAAGTGTTTACCAATGCTGAGCTCTACAACTGCCGGGGCAGCCATGTGCTAAACTGTATGGTGAAGACAGAACAGTGTCTGGTGGCTCTGTTGCATAAACACCTTCCTGGCCACCCATATGTCCGCAGGAAACGCAAGAAGTTTCCCGATCGGCTTGCTGAAGATGAAGGGGACAGTGAGTCAGAGCCCATCGGACAGTCCAGGGGACGAAGGCAGAAGAAATAGAGAGGCAGGGCCCTGGTAAGGGAGCTGAGGTGGGGGGAATGGAGAGAGCTGGGGAGGGTGAGCGGGGGGCGGGAGAGGAAGGCGGACAGGAGTGTGGAAGGGAGGGAGTCACGGGGAGTCCCGAAGTGCCCGTCATCCTGAGCTTCTGCCGCCCTTCCCAGCTCTCCAGAGGGCCCTCCGCACGCAGAGCTCTTTGGAGAACCTGCTCTTGGGTGGTCTCTGCCCAGAGACACGGCGGGTGGTAGACGAGGGCCTTGGCCCTGAAAGTGTCCAGGGAGGGGCTGGGGGTGCAGCCCTTGTCGTGAGCCCCCGTCCTTTAACCTTCTTTCCCGGGGTCCCTCTCGCTTTGGCCACCACAACAGTGCCAAGCCTCTGGTCTCTAGGGGAGGGGTTACTGCATTACATAGAAGGATCGGGGGTAATCAGGCCAACTGGGGAGGTGGTGTTGATTTTTTTTAATCTGTATTTACACCCAGTCTTGTTTCTTCAAGCCCGTCCTCTGTGTCTCACTCCCCCTCCCTCAGGTGACGCTATCAGTGAGTGCCACACCACGTTCTGTATTCACCAGCATCATGAGACACTTGTGCTCCTTTGAGTTGCTCTTGGCAGAGTAAAGGGACACGTCCCGGAGCCATTCCTGAATCTGACCCCTCCCCCTCTTTGTGATCGCTCTCTCCCTGCTCCCACCCCACCCCACCTCACCCCCTCAGGAAAAACAAAACAAAACAAAAAAAAACACTTAAAAAAAAAACTAAAAAAAACCCCACAAAAAACCTAAGGCACTTCACTTAGAGACTGGAGTCCTGCTTATAATCATGCGTATAACCTTTACTTCGATGGGTCTGGCCAGAGGGGTGTTGGAGCCCAGCCCACCCACGTACCAGACAAGCTCTTAGGGGAGAAGAAAAGCAGGAAGAATTTAAATGTTTAATTTTTTTTAATTGACTTTTCTAGTTATTAAAAGTTGCTTGTTTCAGCAGTGATATTGTATAAAGAACATCTTGTAAGATATTTCTGTCATCTTGCTTTGGCACATGTACAGTACAGTTTATATGATAACGTGTTCGCTTTACTTTGCCCCGTCTCCTCCCTCAGCCCATCCTCTCTCCTTCAGAGAAGCCGGGCTGGAGGGTCATCAGGGCAGGTGGTGGGACCTGGGGGGGAAGGGCTGTCCCTCTGCCTGCCCCGACCGCCGATTCTGCCGCCTCCATCTACAGCCGCCACCTCCCGCCTCCCCCCACCGTGTCCCCACGAAGCTGAATCTTGCCGGTCCGCCAGCTGCGTGTCGGGTGGGAGTGGGGGGGTGTGGAGGAGCTCTGCCGGCCCTTCCGCAAGGAGTCTGGCGTTAGTGGCTCTGGTTGGGCAGGACTTCCTAGTCTTCTTTCCCTTTTATGGCAGATTTTGATAAAATGCAAAACAGGGTTTAATTTTCTTTTCTACCAGCTTTGAATTTAGCAAATGTGAGCACCTCAGCTCTTCTGTAACTATTTAAGTTAAGGGAAAACATGTCCACCAAGGGGATTGCAGCTCCTAGAACTTGAGAATAAAGCCTCTTAATACTGAATTTCAAGGTGTGTTCCCTGTCTCGCCCCGCCTACCCTGCCCAGAGACCGGGGGGGATTTGCTCCAGTGGCTGCTGGATAGGTTTACTGTCCCTTCTCCCACAGGTTCGGAGTTAGCACTGACGCTACAGTTCCGTGATCCCAGCCACCAACACCTCCCCCTGCCTCTTACCCTAGAGCCAGTCTGTTCTTGTTAACAGTGAGAATCCTGTGTTCCCACTTCAGTGACACCTGAATTGTTTGTTGTTGTTTTTTTTTTTTTTAATTGTCTTTAAGGAGGAAGGGCCCCGTTCAAGGGTAAACTTGTAATAAATTGGAATTTCAAATAAACATTATGTACTTGTGTTTATAAAGAAGCAGCAGTTCTGGTGAATCTTTCTTTGTGTTTGTGGGGGCGGTAGTGGCTCACCTGGCCCCCAGGGCTCTTTCCCGGAGCTGAGAGGACTTCTGACCATCTTTTTAACCACAGGCCACAGCCATTTGCATTTCTTTGCTTCCTGGAGAGATTTCTGGTGCCCAGTAATCAGAGCGTGACTTTCAAGCTTCTGGCCTGGTCTCTTGAAACCCCCAAAATTGTCATTGGAAATTTCCGGGGGGGGGGGGGAGCGGGTGCATGGGTGGCTCAATTGGTTAAGCTTCTGACTCTTGATTTTGGCTCAGGTCATGATCTCATGGTTTTGTGAGTTCGAGCCCCGCATCAGGCTCTGTGTTCTGACTGCGCGGAGCCTGCTTGGGATTCTCCCTCTCTCCCTGTCTCTGCCCTCATCCCTGCCCCCCTGCCCCAGCGTGCGCGCTCTCTCTCTCTCTCTCTCTCTCTCAAAACAAACTTTAAAAACATTTTTCTAGTAATTAGGGACAAATATTTCTAAAGGCTTAGCTGGGAATTTGTATGGGGCTGGAAGAATTAATTTAGGGGTAATTGCTGACATTAAAAAAAATTTTTTTTAATATTTATTTATTTTTGACAGAGACCGAGCATGAGCGGGGGAGGGGCAGAGAGAGAGGGAGACACAGACTCCAAAGCAGGCTCCAAGCTGTCAGCACAGAGCCCGACACGGGGCTCTAACTCACAAGCTGTGAGATCATGACCTTAGCCGAAGTCGGACGCTCAACCAACTGAGCCACCCAGGCATCCCAGACATTTTAAAACACTTCTTTTCCAGGAAAATTTCAAACATAACGCAAAAAGAGTGAAAATATGAATTCCCTTGTACTCTGCTTCATCAGTTCTACCACGTAAGCAATTTTATTTATGTCTCCATTTATTTTTTATGCTGGGCGTTTTTATCAAGTCAGAGTGGTTGGTTCAGTAGGTCACTGCTAGGTGGCAATCTGCTTCTGGGATTCAAAGATTTTGCAGAGCACACTCTGTGAGCCCCTTGACCAAGAAGGGACACTGCCGACTCCTGACCACCTGAACCTGGGGCAGCGTTGGGTAAAATGGGCAGAAAAAGGAGAAACCAAAACCCTGGGTTGCTCTGTGGAGTCCACGCTCGGGGAGTGTGAGCTCCGAGCCGGGCCCCTGGCTTGAGTGAGCAGTTTGCCCCAAGGTCAGCTCCGGTCTGACGAGTGCTCACACTCTGGGGAAGGGAGCTGTGGGCCTCTGTGCATTTCCTACACAGTCACAGCAGGACTCGGGGGCTCGGCCACTTCTGTGATGTCCTCTCCTCAGTGGGCTTCTCAGGCTCCCCTAGGATGGTGTTCCGGGGGCCACGTCTTCTTGAGGTCAGCACCCTGGTCCTGTTAAACCATCAGCCCATCCTCCCTGCTGTGGGCGCGACCTCGGGGAGCCGCCCAACTTCCGTTGACTACTGCAAGAGGGGACAAGAGAACTTTTCCTCCTGAGGACCGGGTCTGAGGCATTGCTCCTGGGAATCAACGGAGACCTCTCCCCTGTCCTGCCTGGGCTTTCTCCTCAGACCCCGTCCCCAGAGGATGGGGGAGGGTGCTGCAGGTGTGTGTGTGGGGTGGCAGTGTCCCCAGGGGATGGGGGGTTTGCTGCGGTGTCTGGGGAAGGGGGGGGGCGGTGTGTGGCAGTGAGGTGGTATCTGGATTGCCGGGAGCCAGGGCCTCCTTAGCAGGATATTGAGAAAGTCCAACCGGGTGGGAAGAGAAGTTTCCACCACTGCCCCTGCCCGGAGCCTTCAGACCTTTTCACACTCAGGGCAGTCCTGGAGTTTCTGCCTCCGGGGTGTGGCCGTGAGCAGCCACTGACACTCTGGGGCCTCTCCTCAGGCTGACCTTGGTCAAGATCACTGCCACCGATTCCTGTGAACTTTGAATCATTTCCTTGGAACTAATAGGTCAGGGCTAAGGAGTTCCCTTAACTTGGGTCTCCCACGCACAAGGCCGGCAGGGAGGGGCCGGGGACACACAGTGACTGGCCAGCAGGTGTTGCTTTCTGAGACACTTCCCTTGGGCTCTGGAATTTCTTTTTGGGGGCTGGTGGGGGGTTGTTTCTCTGGACAAAACCACCCTAGGTTATAACACCCGCCATCCCTTGCCCACCCAGGTGGAATCCGTGGCGCGGTGGAAATCAAAGGCTCTGGAGGCTGCACGCTACCTGGCTGTGTGACCTTGAGCCAGCCAAGCACTCCACACTTCCCATCTGGAAAATGGGGAGAGAAGGATCTAATGGAGGACTTCTGTAAAAGGTCTTTAATAAACGATTCCTTCCTTCTCTCCCGGGGTCTGGGACCTTCCAGTGTCCCCAAGTGCCGAGAGGCTGCTGGCAGAGCCCCTTACCCTCCATCACCCCCCTCCCAGTTGTCCTGGGAGCCCAAATTTTTTCCGCTGGGTGGGACTTAGTCAAGCATCATCTCTCCCAGGGCCGCTGACTGGCAAGGGACAGGGGTGAACTGGGGCCACTCCCTGCAGACCTGGCCTGCAAGCCCAATCCACGCAGCCACCGTCTCCCCTTCCAACCTGGGCCCCTGTCACATTCAGGAGGCACAATCTGTCAGTCAAGGACCCTCCTAGGGAGTTACAAGGTGTTAGGGTCACTTGGCTTTGCTGTAGAGAAGGCAAGAGGGCCTCCTGTGTGCTCTGAGAAGGAAAGATTTGGATGGGCTGGGCCGTCCCGTGCATGAAATGCACAAGCCCAAGGTGCCGAGGCGGCAGAGTTCTCCTGGGGGCTCTGGGCTGCTGCTTGTGCTGAGGGACAGCCCTTAATTCTTAGCTCCTGATGGGAGTCTGACACAGCCTGTTGGGGCTCCATTTGGCTTCCTTCTTGTCCCGCAGAGCTTGGTGGCTGGTGCAGGGCAAAGAGCTCCGGCCTGAGAGGCCCTGGGTTTAGGCACTCAGCCCTGCTTCACAGGAAGCAGTCGGCCTTGAGCCTCCCCTTGGTTCTGAAGTGAGGCTGGACCCTTGGAGCCTCTTGGCAGTGACACTGAATGCCGGCTCTGTATCATGCACCCAGGACAATGACCGATACACCTGGCTGGAGTCACAGTGGCCAAAGCAGAGGCCAAGATGGGGCTCTGGGGTCTGACCTCCTGCCCCAAGCCGATGGGCGTCTCTGGGACAGCCACACACTCCTTACAGTGGGCAGAGATGACGAAGCCCGGCGCACGGATACACAGGTACCTTTTCCTGTCCCTGGGCATATGAGTGTGTAAGCTGGCCTGGAGCAGCCACGCATATGCCCCCGCACCTGCCCCATTTCTCACACGGTGCCCAGCACCCCAAGTCCTTCGGCAGCCCTTTCGGAGCTGCTCAAGAGTTTCACCATCCCCTGTGTCTGTGCCACCAAGATGCCCCTATACCAGCCAGTCCTGCCCCATCTCCACTCCACCTGGTAAGATGAAGGGATGCCGTGGGGTGTCCTGACTAGGAGCCCAAGGAGAGAGGTGGACACACCAGCAATCTTGGAAGGCAATGAGGACAGTCATTCCAGCCTTAGCCCTTAGGCCCCAGGGAAGGGACAGTAGGACAGCCTATAGGAGACAGCGGGAGCAGGTCCTGAGCCCCCAAGGGAACTTTGGAGACAGGCTGATGCCCTCGTTTTCTATACAAATGAAGAAAGCAGTCTTTCCCAGGGCCACCAAACAGGCTAGAGTCCCCAGGGCCAGAGGTGTCCTCTCAGGGGATTCCTGAGTATCCTGGCAGGCATCCTGGTTACACTTTGGGAAGCGGGAACCCAGGACTCGGGCAAAGGGCAAAGACTGGTGAGAAGGGACAACGCACACACACAGAATCTGGGACTCCTGCAAAGACAGCTGCTCCACAGGGACGTCCTCCTGACCGGCGGGGAGGCAGAGAATGGGGCCGGGGCCATGAGGCCAGCAGCCACCCAGCTCACCCCACCAGAGGGACTCCTACAGGACCCTCACTCTCTGACCTTACCCCCTTCCCAGCCCACAGAGGACTCAGCAGTGCCACACGGGGGTTTATTCCAGTCACAGCTTCCAGAGAAACTCAACAATAAATTACATCATTAAATAAACTCCCTGCTGGACCATGCCCCCTTCTGCCCCTCCTCCTCTCCACCTGCTCCCCCAGGACCCTGTGGGGACCTGGCCAGGCCCGCCCCCTCCACTGGGCCACAGGGGAGTGAGCCTCACTGGGTCTCCGTGAATGAGGGTGGAAGGAGAGGCTCCACGCCCTGGTCCTCGGCCCCTCGCACTCACTTGCCTGACCTTGACAGCTGGGCAGCTGCTAGTCAGCTGTCTCCTCCGGGGGGGGAGGGGCAGGAGGGGGCAACAGCCGCCCCACACAGGCCTGTGTCCCTAGAGGTGCGTGGGGTTCTCCAGAGAAGGGTCCGTCTTAGTCATGTGCAAGACCACGGTGGGGGCCTTATAGTGGCAATGGGTGCCACGGCCATAGCCCCCGGGAGCCCGGCAGGCCTTTGCCCGGGCCCGGCCAGCTGCCATCTTGCGGTGGCACAGGCTCTGCCAGGTCTGGAAAGTCTTGGAGCTCCACACCCAGACCCCGCTGGTGATGCCCACCACCAGCGACATGAAGATCTTGAGCATAAAGACAGCCACGGTGGGCACCGACCCCCCTTGTAGTGAGCAGTCCCTCCGGCCCCCGGGCATGGGGGCTGCCAGGCAGGGCTGCTCTGTGGCCCGAAGGCGCCAGAAGTCCATGTTGAGGCGTTCATAGACATAGCACACAATGACGCAGGTGGCAGGCACCGTGTAGAGGATGGAGAAGACCCCAATCTTGACCATGAGCTTCTCCAGCTTCTCCGTGTTGGTGCCGCCTGTCTTCATGATCTTGCGGATGTGGAAGAGGGCCACGAAGCCGGTCAGGAGGAAGCTGGTGCCCAGCACCAGGTAGCAGGAGAGGGGAACCAGCACAAAGCCCGTCAGGGCGGCCGCATCCATGCTGGCCACGTAGCAGAGCCCGGTCAGCTCGTCGCCCGCCACCTTGCGCAAGGTCAGGATAATGATGGTCTTGAGGGCCGGCAGGCCCCAGGCCGCCATGTGGAAGTAGCTGCCATGGGCCTCGATGGCCTCGTGGCCCCACTTCTTGCCCGCTGCCAGGAACCAGGTGAGTGTCAGCACCACCCACCACAGCGAGCTGGCCATGCCGAAGTAGTAGAGCAGCAGGAAGACGAGCGTGCAGCCCGTGTTCTCCAGCCCCTCCTGGATCACGTACAGTGCTCCTGCCTCCTGGTCGCACGCCACGCTCTGAGCGCCGGCCACCGCGCGGATGAGGAAGGCCAGCGAGTAGACGTTGTAGCACATGGACAGGAAGATGATGGGGCGCTCGGGGTACTGGAAGCGGTGGGGCTCCAGCAGGAAGGTGAGCACGGTGAAGGCCGTGGAGAAGAAGCACAGCGCCGACCACACGGCCATCCAGACGAGCGCGAAGTCCTTGTCGCGCCGCGACCAGAACACCTCGACGCCGGGCCCGCAGCGCGGCGCGCACGAGCGGCTCTTCTCCACGTACTGGAACTTCTCTGGGTTCTCGCAGGTGCCGCCGCCGCCCGGGCCAGAGGCGGGGTCGCCGGGGGGCCTCGCGGGCCGGGGCGCCACGGGCAGCATGCCCAGGCCCTTGTGGGGCTCCGCAGGGCCGGCGGTGGCGTTCTCGGGCGCCTCCATGCAGAGCGCGTGCGGGTCGTTGCGCGTGGGCAGCCGGGCGCAGTCCAGCGAGTCCGGCCAGCCGAAGTTGAACTGCTCCATGATGGGCGCGCAGCGCAGGCGCGCCTGCTCGCACATGGGCCGGCAGGCGGGGATGGGCGTCGAGACCTGGTCCGTGCACATGGGCGCGTACAGCGAGCACAGGAAGAAGCGCAGGTGGCTGTGGCAGCCGTACTGCACGAGCGGCGCGAACTCGGCCAGCTCGGCGGCCGCCTCACCCTGCGACGTGTGGCCCAGCAGGTTGGGCATGCGGGTCAGGTTGTAGCCGATGCCGCGGCACATGGGGATCTCCACCGCCTGGCAGGGCGCCGGCCCTCGCCCGCGCTCCGGATCGAAACGGCCGATCTCCAGCGCCGCGCCGCCCGCCGCCAGCAGCTGCCACAGCAGCAGCGCCCGGCGGAGCGGCGGCACGGCCATCCCGGGCGGCCCCGGCCGAGGGCGGGAGGGCGGCCCCGGCTCACTCGGGCCGCGCCGTCCGGCGCCCCCGTGCCCGCCCGCCACGTCGCGGGGCGCTGGCCATCGCCGAGCCGCCCTCGTGCGTCCGGGCGCCCCGGCAGCGCGCAGGGAAGCCGCCCGAGGGAGAGGAGGCACCGAGCCCGCTGAGCCGCCACAGCCGCTGCCACTCGAGCGGCCGCGGAGCCAGAGCCGGCGCCGCCTCCCGGGGCCGCCGCTACAAGCCTCGGGGCGGGGCGCCTGGCGGACACGCCCAGAGGCGGGCCCTCCGCGCGCTGGGCACGCCCCCCCACCGGGCTTTAAAGGCGCCGCGTCTCGCCGCCGCGCCGGGGCATCCGCGTAGGCGAGTTCCGGCGGTATGGGCTGCACGTGCGTCCTGGACCCGCGCGCTCGCACTCGGTGCTTCCCCTTCCCTTGCTTTCCCCGCTCTCCCAGCGACATGACAATCGAAGACTCCCCCGCCCTCCACCCCGGGTCGCTTCTCTTTACCCCAGGCGGCAGACCATTGTTAGAGGCCTCCACGCGTTGGGAAGCCTCCGGCTTGTATTCCAGTGGCTTGTATTCCAGTGCTTCCTGTGCCTTCACCAGTTGTATGTGAGTTTGGGCTCTTCTCCCTCAGCCTCAGTTTCCTTTTCTGTAAAACAGGCAGATAGATAATCCTGTAAAAACAAGCACACATGCTGCTTATGGGTCACGCTGCACACTTGACTTCATTGGTCTCTACTCCTCAATCCAGGTGGGGAAACTGAGGCTCAGAGGAGTGACATACCCACGGGTATGAAGCTATTAGGTGTTGCATTTGTTACTGTCTCCGAACTTATTTTTCTTGTTTTGTTTTCTTGTTGTTTTTAAGATACTAATTTTTTTAAGTAATCTTAAATGAGTAAGGTCCGAACTTACAACCCCGAGATCAAGACTCATATGCTCTACCAATTGCACCAGCCAGGCGCTCTCCCCACCCCCGTACTGGTTTCATAAGGTTGCTGCGCTCCCCTGGGGGACACAGGCTCCGCCCCCCCCCCCCCCCCAGGGTGCCACCTTGCCACCTCTGGGACACCCTTAGAAAGTGCTTCCCTTAGAGCTGAAAGACTGGGCTTTTTATTGATTATTTTTTAAAATTTATTTTTGGGAGAAGACAAGCAGGGGAGGGGCAGAGAGAAGGGGACAGAAGATCCAAAGTGGCTCTGTGGCTGACAGCAGCAAGCCCGATGTGGGGCTCGAACTCACGATCCGCAAGATCATGACCTGAGCCGAAGTTGGAGGCTCAACAGACCCCCCAGAGCGCCACCGAGGTGCTCCATGGACTCTGGGCTTTTAAAATCAAAGTATAATTGACACATAACCTCATATTAGTTTCACATGCACAGCATGACTCGCTGTTTGCGCACATTGGGAAATAATCAGCCCCCACGTCAAGTGGTCACCATCTGGCATGGTACACAGTTACACATTTTTTTTTCACCAGTGATGAGAACTTCCAAGATTCACTCCCCACCACCCGCCAGTCCCCGGCAGAGCCCTGTTCTCCTTCCTGTGCCTGCAGAGCAGAGGGGCGATACACAGCAACGTCCCACGGGTACCTTAGGAGTCCACCTCATACCCTCCTCACCTAAACCTGAGAGCCATCAGGATGACATGAGACTGTTACCCCCCTGCTTCCATGGGCAGCTCCTCAACCACGGGGAGCGAGGAGGACTGTCCTCGTGGTACAGATGGATTCACCAGTGCACAGTGCGGTATCTGTGACCCCCTACGGGTGTGGCTCAGTCCGCCCGTGACAATGAGTGAGATCTGGAACGGCGACCCCAGGCGGCCCACCCTGCCTGGGGTTGTTGGGGGCCACTTGGAGTCCCAGAGCACCTGTGTCTGCCCTGCCCGCTTCCCACCATGGCTCCCAGAGAAGCTCTGCAGGGAAACACAAATGCCACCCAGCAGACCACCCACAGGGCTCTGCTCTGGTCTGGGACTCACTTAGAGACTATGGTCCCACCCCCACCCCAGGCCCTGCCCCGTCTGTCCTCACCCCCTTGACTTAGACGTACCTGGAAAACTCAGACTCCACAGGTCCAGACGCACTAGCAGCTGCTCAGGGTGCTGAGAGATAGGCTGAGGGAGAGACCTGCCCTGCAGGGGGGCTGGGAGAGGGGCCCAGGACCTCCCGTGAACGAAGCAGGCCCTGGGCCAGGCACTTCACACAGTGGCCTTTCTAACCCTCCTAACAGTCTTGCAAGGACTTCTGTAACCATTTTACAGATGAGGAATTGAGGCACAGGAAACCCCAGATAATTTGCTGGGATTACACAGCTCGGAAGGATCAGGGTGGGCGTTCAGGCTCTTCCACGGCATGAGGCTGCCTGTCACCAGCAGAGGAAGGGCACCTGCCCCTTGTGGCACGTGGTGGAGACTCAGGCTGGTGCACTCACACCATGTAGAGACTTGCCTGCAGGGAAGGGAGAAGGAAAGGTGGGGGGCGCTCTGTATTGGGTGTGCACCCAGCCTCATGCTCTCGGAGTGGCCCCGTGAGATTGGGCATCCGTGGAGGGGCATACAGCCTTGTGGCCAGCGCATAGCGTGCACTCAGCCCACCTGAGCCACGACGGGTGCGGCTACAAGCTCCCGACCTTCCCAAGGAGGTAGGGTATCTTGCAAAAAAAGGACCTGGCATTGACCCCCTGGTCAAGGATAACAGTTTCCCAAAATGTCAGCAGCAGCTTCCCATTGCCCAGGGTGAAGCCCATGCTCCTGGGGATGAAGCCCTTCCAGGCACAGCCCCCAACTCGCCTCTTCATTTCCTGCCGTGACTTCCCCCGCCCACTGTATCCCCCCCACCTCCCCACCCCCTCAATGGAAGCACCAAGCCACATCCCGCCATCATGCCTCCAATCTCCCCAGACCAGGAGACCTTTTCTCTCCTGCCCTGCTTGGCACAACCAGCCTCCAGCATCACCTCGCAGGGGCAGTCCCCCAGCCCAGCTCTCCTAGATGGGGCTGGAGGGTCTGCTCTGTGGGCCCAGGGTCCTTGTCCCCGCATTGTGCACTCACAGTTAGCCCTCCATCCATCCCCACTCCACCCTAATACCAGCAGCTGCTCGAGGACCTTGGGAACATTTTATTTCTCTGTGTGTCTGGCCTCCAGGAGGCAGAGGTGCATGAATGATAGCGGGGGCCCCGCGTCAGGGTGTGTGTAGGAGGTGGGGGCTCCAGAGGTGCCCCTCTGCTGGCAGCCGGGCGGGGAGGCTGAGGCCAGTGGAGGCTTTTCCCACCACCAGCCCTGGCCTGGGAGCCAGGTTTTTTGTGCTCCTGTCCCCCAGCAGGGCGGAGAGGAGTCTGGGGGCCCTTCCTATGTAGCAATGGGGGAGAGGGCGCCCCAGGAGCTGGGGGATGCCTGGACTCTCACCATGGCAACAGCTGCTCCTGGGAAGCCAGAGGTGGGGGTGTGGAAGGGCCCCTCCCCCATGCAGATGCTGCCTGGAGAGAAGAGGCCTCTTGGGCCGCCTGCCTGCCCACCCACCCGGCTTTGTCACTCGATCTCCCTCTTTACAAAGGCAGAACAATACCCGAGGGCTCCCTGAAAGGGAGACTATGGACTGGGAGGAGGGGGATTACCATCAGTGCCCACCCCCATTCCTGCTTCACTGGGCAGAGGGGCCGGAGACAGGGGCGAGGGGGTAGTGGAACCCTCTCTCAGCTCCTCCCGGGGGAGGCCTTCCTTCCTGGGGGTCCTGCACACGTGGGAAGGGACACCTCCCCACCTGTGTCCCCCACGCCCCTTTTGTCACCCTCGCCTGCACTCCCAGAGGCCCTTCCTCCCACGGTCTCCCTGACTATGGCCACATATCACTCCCACTGGACACTTGCTGCCCTGCCCTTCCCCAGCTTGGCTCTGACCCTGCCTCCTCGAGGACACTCCCCTGCTGGATGGCCCTGGTGCCTGTAGCTGGGCCCTCTTCCCCACCAGCCTGGGTGTCTTGGGTGCCTGGCCGGGACAAGCTCCCATCAAAGTTTGTTGAATGAAAAGCATGTTGTAATGAGGAGGGGGTCGGAGATCTTTCTGGAAGAGCCTGAATGCAAATGGAGCCTGAGGGCGGGGGAGGGGTATTGACTGGGCCCTGGAGCACAGAGGTGTTTGTGGGAGTAAGCAGGCCCATCCCGCACCTTCTCCGGGTGCCCAGGTGCCAGGACACCCTTCAGGGGGGCTGTCGCTGGTTGGGGAGGGCCCGCCAAGCTACAATGATGCCCCTGTTCCTGGGCAGGGGCAGGTGCAGAGTGATGCCACAGTCTGGGCAGGCAGAGGTGGGCAGTGCTGGGACAGGGGAGGCAGGGGCGAGGTAAGTGTGTGCATTTGCACAGGGACATGCAGGGGCCTGGTTGCTTGTGTGTGTGTGCACGCGTGCCTGTGCACGGGGCAGGGCCAGCTGACATGCTCGGTGGTGCTCAGGGAATGGGCCCACCTCCCTGAACCCTGGTTCTGACTCGATTTCCCTTTATGGGGGTGTCCAGGGCTGGCCTGGACTGTTCTATTCTTACTAAAGAAGCATTTAAAAAACTCCTTATTAGGGCATTTCCAGTTTTCACAACTGATCAGCATTAGAGGTGAGGAGAGAAGTAATCCTTTCCCCTCTCTTTACAAACCCAGCCCTCAGACAACCAACATTAAGAGTTCAGGCACTTCTCAGGGTGCCTGGGTGGCTCAGTCGGATAAGCATCCGACTTTGGCTTAGGTCATGATCTTGCGGTTGGTGAGTTTGAGCCCCACGTCAGGCTCTGTGCTGACAGCTCCGAGCCTGGAGCCTGTTTTAGATTCTGTGTCTCCCTCTCTCTCTGCCCCGCCCCCGCTTGTACTCTCTCTCTCTCTCTCTCTCTCAAAAATAAATAAACATTAAAAATTTTTTTTAAAAAGTTCAGACACCTCTTCTGATACTTTCTTACTTTGCAAACACATACATGCATAGTTTAGTCTTTTCTTAGCTTTTGTTTTACTGAAATGGAATGAATATTCTACATTTTACACCTCATTTTCCTCACCTAAAAATTTATCATGGATACAGATAGATGGATGGATAGATGATTAATATAAGCATAGCACAATGTCGATGGTGGAATCTACATTCTTGGTTCAACTTTCTGTTCATTTTAAAGTCTCATAATAAACTATTTGAAAATAATCTGTCACGAATGTCTTCCTGTGTCGATACACAGGATCCAACCCATTACCCATTCTTCTTCTTTTTTTTAATTTTTTAAAATTTTTATTTTTGAGAGAGAAACAGAGCACGAGCCGGGGAGGGGCAGAGAGAGAAGGAGACACAGAATCCCGAAGCAGGCTCAGACCCGACTCGGGGCTCAAACTCACGGACCGTGAGATCATGACCTGAGCTGAAGTCAGACACTCAACTGACTGAGCCACCCAGGTGCCCTTAACCCATTCTTCTTAACTGTCACTCTGATTCCCACTGTGTGGAATTATTATAAATTATTTAGCTAATCCCCTTTAGATAGACATTTAGGTGGTTTCTGTTATGATTTCTATTACCATGCAGATAAATGAATATATGTATCTATATTCAGGGTCTGCAAAATGTGGTCCACGGGCCAAATCTGGACCCGCTGCCTGTTTTTGTGAATAAAGTTTTACTGGAACAAAGTCATGCTCACTGGTTGACACAGAATCTGCAGTCTTTGAGCTACGATAGCAGAGGGAGTTGTGATAGAGACTACATGGCCCACAAAGCAGAAAATAGTTACTATTTGGCCCTTTATAGAAAATGTTTGTCAAATGCTGAATGTACTTGTGCTTTTATTTTTATAGCATAGAGTCTGAGAACTTGTTAGATCAACGGGTATATGAGTTTTTTTTACAGCATCATTGAGGTACATTATTGATGTGCAATTCACATATTTAAAGTGTACAATTTTGGGGCATCTGGCTGGCTCAGTCGGTAGAGTGTGCAACTCTTGATCTCGGTGTTGTGAGTTTGAGCCCCACCTTGGGTGTAGAGATGACTTAAATAAAATCTTAAAAAAAATAAAGTGTACAATTTGATGACTTTTGACGTATGGATATACTTGTGGAATCATCACCACAATCGAGGCAGATAATGAGTATCTTCTGGTTAAAATGCAACTATCTTGCCAGGCACTAGCACATTAAAATGTTAATAACTGGTACCTAACTGTTAGATACAATAACTGGCCAGTATAGTGTGAAACGAACTTAAAAATAAGTCCTGGGGCGCCCGGGGGGCTCAGTTGGTTGAGCATCCCACTCTTGGTTTTGGCTCAGGTCATGATCTCAGGGTTCATGGGATCAAGCCCTGCGTTGGGCTGTGGTCAGAGCCTGCTTGGGATTCTCTCTCTCCCTCTCTCTCTCTGCCCCTCCCCACTCTCCTTTTCTCAATATAAATAAGTACACTTTTTAAAAAAAAGTGTATTTATTTTTGAGAGAGAGAGAGAGAGCGAGCAGGGGAGGGGCAGTGACAGAGGGGGACAGAGGATCCCAAGCAGGCTCTGCGCTGACAGCAGAGAGCCCGACGCGGGGCTCGAACTCACAAACCATGAGATCATGACCTGAGCCAAAGTCAGACACTTAACCGACTGAGCCACCCAGGCACCCCTAAGTAAATAAACTTAAAAAAAAAGTACCATATTTTAAGTATTCATTTACCTTTTTTTTTTTTTTTTTTTTTTTTTTGTGAGCTCTGTGCCCGATGTGGGGCTCGAACTCAGGACCCGGAGATGATCAGGAGTCGCATGTTCTACCAACTGAGCCAGCTTGGCACCCCTAATTTATATCTTATTTGGTCCTCTTAACACCTTATGAGATGGCTCTTATTTTAGTTTTCATGGGCTTAGGGAGAGTTAAAACTACTGGCCTAAGGGCAAGCAATAGTGCCAGGATTAAAAAATAATAATCGTGAATATATTCTTCACCCCCAAAAGCTGTCTTGTACCTTCTCTCCCCTTCCCAGGTGCGGGACTGCGGTCAGTGCAGTTTGGTTTGCATTTAGTTTACATGAGCGGAATGTTAATGTGATTTTGTAGGAATCACATCTTTCGGCAGCAAATGTTAACTGAGCACCTCCTTTGCGCCGGGAGCCTTTGCTCACACAGCACAGGCAGGGCTGGCCTGGCCGCCTGCTCTCTGGCGGCCCAGGGACAGCCCGAGTCGTAGATGGGAGAGCCACCACTGTGGTGTCAGCCGATTGCTGCGGTTAGAGAGACGCCAGGGTGCGTGTCAGAAGGTGATACATGAGCTGGGTCTCAAAGCTAAGTGGGAGCCAGGTAGAAGAGAGGGAAGGGTGTTCTAGACAGAGGGCACAGCCTTTGCAAAAGCTTTGGAGAGAAAAAGGCAGCAGCCTGCCAGGGTCCGTAGTGGAGGCTGGAAATCTGGGATTTACCGTTGGGCAACGGGGAGCCTGGGAAGATTTTAAGGGAGGGCATGCTATGGGGGGCAAAGGACAAGCGTGGGCTCTGCGGCAGGGGGCGGGTGCAGGCAGGGACCCAAAGAGGTGACGAGTGCGAGTGCGTGAGTGTTGGAGAGGAAGGTGCTCTCACCAGGCCAAGGGAAGGGGAGAGGTATTTGAGGCAGAGGGTTGCAGAGCTATGAGCAGGAAGCAGGCCCTCTCAGCGCAGGGACTCTGGGGTTGCCGCCGGGAAGAGGCACCCCTCCTCTGGGGAGCCCCTCGTCCTGTGTCCAGCCCCAAGCCCTGCTGGGGCTACTGCAGCCACCCTGGGGCCAGGGCGGCCCGGAGGCGCCCGCGGCTACTGAAAGCCGCTTTTGTGCGGCAGCTCCGGCTCCTGTTTCGTTGACGTTGGAACCTGCTGCTTATTTATCCAACTTGAAGGGAAATTCAGCAGCAGCGGAGGGGAAAAAAATAACCTCAGCTGCCGAGCAGGGAGGAAGGAGGCCCCAGCCCGGCCCCTGCCGCCTCTGCCGCCCTGCCCAGTGCAGCCGGGGGCCTCGGGTCCAGGCCCATAGGCTGTCCCGGCAGCGGACGGGCCTCGTGCTCCCCAGCCCGGGTCTCCCTTGGCTCCAGGGCCCGGGACCACCCCCCTTCTGAAGCTGCGGTCTGCAGGGCTGGCCTCTGGGGCTTCCCCAGGGAAAGTCACCTGCCTGTGGGGCAAGTGGGCCCTGACCACCAAGGGTCTCACCTCCTTACTCCGCCCCTGCCTGGGGAGGCTCCAGGCTGGACGGTCCTGAGCTCCTGAACGTGTTCTGGAGCCTTCCTCCTGCCCCGCCCCAGCCCCCCCCCTCCAGGGCAGCCAGCATAGGAGCCTGGCTCTAGGCCACACTGGCCTCTCAAGGTGTGAGGGCAGAAGCCTGACAAGGCCTGTCAGATGCAGAAGCATGACCTTTAGCCACTCCGGACCGTGGCCTCCCTCAGCCAGGGACGGACGTGTGGAGGAAAAGGTGTGGACGCTGCCCCCAGGCCCCCCCCCCCCCCCGTACGGCCCAGGGAGGGCCTCCCACTGCTTCACAGCCCAGACCGCCTCCCCTTCCAGGCTCCAACTCTTTCAGATTATGGTCCCAACCACTCCCTGTGTCCTGTGAGGCCCTTTCATACCCATGACCTTATTTGTCCCATTTTACAGATGAGGAAACTGAGGCTGAGTGGTCAGCTGGACCTTGGGCCAGACACTTGGCCTATGCCCTGCCTTACCTCTCTGCCTTAGGTCATCCCACCAGGGAGTCCCCGCGTCCATGGCCCCGTCATTGTGTCTCTCCCAGCTGCGGCACAGGCAGGGAGGATGTCCCTCCATCTTGGTCCCTCCCTGGTCCTCGCCGGTTGCTTGTCCTTCCTGGGTGTGCTCTGGGGAGAGGCAAGGGGAGCGTTATCCCACGAGAAGGACAGAAGCCCCCTTCCCATACGTCTTCTCCTGTGGCCTGTACTACCATTTCGGCAGGCATCCCCACCCCCCTGGGGCAAACCACACGTGGATCTTTGACGCCTCTAGGCCCCACGCAGGATGGTTCAGGACACAGTTTCTGGATTCAGCTGCCTGGGTTCAAACCGTGCTCTGCACCTGTCATCTTAGCTAATCTGTGCCGCCTCCCTGAGCTTGGGCCACGTCTTGGCTCAGGACAACCCTCTGCTGACTGTGGGTGGACTCTTCATTGCCATTGCTTTCTGATTATTCTTTTTAAAGAGAAAGAAACAGAATATATATAATTTATAATCACACATATTTTAAAAACTAGCATTATGTTCTGTGCACACTTTCGAGTTTACTCAATAGAAAGTGAAATGGGGCGCCTGGCTGGCTCAGTTGACAGACCGTGAGACTCTTGATCTCGGGGTCGTGAGTTTGAGCCCCATCTTGGGGGTAGAGATTACAAATAAATAAACTTTAAAAAAAAAGTGAAAATCCAGGGGCGCCTGGGTGGCTCAGTAGGTTGGGCAGCCGACTTTGGCTCAGGTCATGATTTCGCGGTCCGTGGGTTCAAGCCCCGCATCGGGCTCTGTGCTGACAGCTCGGAGCCTGGAGCCTGTTTCAGATTCTGTGTCTCCCTCTCTCTGGCCCTCCCCCATTCATGCTCTGTCTCTCTCTGTCTCAAAAATAAATAAACGTTAAAAAAAAAATTAAAAAAAAAAAGTGAAAATCCAGGGGCGCCTGGGTGGCTCATTTGGTTAAGCGTCCGACTTCGGCTCAGGTCATGATCTCATGGTTCGTGGGTTCGAACCCCACATTGGGCTCTGTGCTGACAGCTCGGAGCCCGGAGCCTGCTTCGGATTCTGTGTCTCCCTCTCTCTCTGTCCCTCCCCAGCTCATGCTCTCTCTTTCTCTCAAAAATAAACATTAAAACATTTTTTAAAAAAGTGAAAATTCACATTCTTCATGCCTTCTCTTCCCCCTCTCTGGAAGGTTCCCTGTTGGCAGTGGGATGTGTGTCTATCCAGACTCAAAGACATTCTTACAGGTGAGTAAAATTGGGATGCTTTTGTTTACTTATAATACTTTTGTAATTTTTTTTAAAAGGTAGCATTTAAAAAATTTATTTATTTATTTTGAGAGAGAAAGAGAGCGCATGGGAGGGGCAGAGATAGAGGGAGAGAGAATCCCAAGCAGACTCTGCACTGCCAGGGCAGAGCCTAACACAGGGCTCGAACCCACAAACCACGATATCATGACCTGAGCTGAAATTACGAGTCAGACTCTTAACCGACTGAGCCATCTAGGCACCTCACTTTTGTAATTTTTTAAATGATTTTTATTTTTAAGTAATCGCCACATCCAGCATGGGGCTGGAACTCATGACCCCGAGATCAAGAGTCACATGTTCCTCCAACTAAGCCAGCCAGGTGCCCCAATACTTTTGTAATTAAAGTGATACATGCATATAGTTGTTTTTTGTGTGTTTTTTTAACTGAGATATAATTTATGTTCAGATGCACAAGTCTTGCGTGTTCAGCTTGACCAATTAGTAACAAAGTGAATATGGGGGCGCCTGGGTGGCTCAGTCGGTTGAGCATCTGACTCTTGATTTTAGGTCAGGTCACGATCCCAGGGTTGTGGGCTCGAGCCCCACGCTCAGCACAGAGCCTGCTTAAGATTCTCTCTCCCTCTGCCCCTCTCCCCTGCTCGCGTGCTCTCACTCAAAAATAAAAAAATTAAAAAACAAAAAAATCCCAAAGTGAACACGGCCCTGTGACCACCACCCAGATCAAGAAACAGAGCATGTGCGCTCCCCCCCGCCCGCGCCGCCCCCCAGGCCCCCCCACCCCCCCCCACCGAGGGCTGCTTCGTGTCCCCTTCCAGCCAGACGCTCTGCTGTTCTTGTTGCTTGTGTCTCAGCTCTGCTGCACCTGTTCTGGACCGTCTTATAAATGGGATCCTACGGTATTTGCTCTTTGTGTCTGGCTTCTTGCGCTCGGCGTGGTGTCTATGAGACTCCTCTGTGTCATTGTGAGTCTCTGTGATTTGTTTGCTCTTATTGCCGAGTGGGGCTCCGCTGTATGGACGTGACACAGTTTGTTCTGGTGACGGACATCTGGGCCGTCTCCAGTTTGGGGCTTGCTTATAGATGGCACGTACATCTTATAGGCTGAGTGTCTGTGTTCCCCCAAATTCCTGGGCCAAAATCCAACCCTCTGTGTGCAGGTAACGTAACGAGGTGGGGTCTTTGGCAGCTGACAGGTCATGAGGGTGGAGCCCCATGAGTGACACTAGCATGATTTTTGTTTGTTTGTTTAAGTAATCTCTACAGCCAATGTGGGGCTTGAACTCACGACCCTGAGATCAAGAGCCGCTCACTCTTCTCACTGAGCCAGCCAGGCGTCCTGAGACTAGCGTCTTTATACAAGCTACGTGCACCAACGTGGTGAATCTTAAATCGTAAGGCTGAAAGAAGCCAGGGCCAGCAGAATACCTACTGTTCGTTTAGACAAAGCCTGGAAACAGGCGAAAGTAAATTAGATTGCTATTTAAAACAATTTTTTTTCAATACTTATTCATTTTTGAGAGACAGAGACGGGGAGGGCAGAGAGAGAGAGAGAGAGAGAGAGAGAGAGAGAGAGAGAATCTGAGGCAGGCTCCAGGCTCTGAGCTGCCAGCACAGAGCTTGATGCGGGGGGAACCCACGAACCGTAAGGTCATGACCTGAGCTGAAGTCAGATGCTTAACCGACTGAGCCACCCAGGTGCCCCGGTTTGCTATTTTTGATAAACGTTACAGAAATGCAAAGCAGGTGACATCATAATTGGTAAGTAGATGTGGCAGTCATGCAGGGACCGGGAGTTGGTTACGTTTGGGAAGGGCAGGAAGGGGCTCTGGGACTGGCAGTGAGTGTCCCTCTCTTGGCCGGGTGGCGTCACACAGGTGCTCGTCTGATAACAAGTTTCAGTGCGAACACCTACATTTGGGGCACGTTTCTGTGTGTTAGGTTTTCCCACGGAAGAAGGAAAGAGGCACGAGAAGTATATGAAGGGAAATCCAAAAGTCCCCATCCCTCTCCCCCCTGCAGGGTTGAGATGGTGGGTCTCACTCTGTTTCCTTCCGGAAACTTCTATGCACTCACCTCCCTCCATGCACGTGTATACAGAACAACGGGTGTTTTCTTGTGTTCCCCTTCAAAGATGTATGTACCATTCTGCAGCTTTTTTTCACTGGATGGGTCTTGGGCCCTTTCAAAGCTCAGTCTGCCCCCTGAGTAACCGTGGCTCAGCATTTCACACAGCATGAAAATATTCTAGCTGGACTGGATGAGTAATAGTACCCACTGCGTGGGGTGTTTCCTCAGTTTCCTTACCTGGAAATGACAGGAGCTGTGAAAGGAGATTAACTTGAGGTTCAGATGAGTCCATACAGGAAGAGCCGCTCCTAACGGTGTGGGACACACGTCCGTGCCCCCAGCATCGGCTGCGTAGGACTCGTTGGTTTGAATGATTGTGAACGTGTCATTTGCTTTAATAGCTAGAAGGGCAGGTCCTCGTCTTTTTTCCTCTGGATCATCGTCTTGGCTCCTTCTTGCTCACTTTCTCTTCTAGAAGAACTGTGTCTTCTACTTCCTTAAGTAGTCCTATTGGATTTAGAGATTACTTTATTGAAGTTATAGATTAATTTGGGGAAACTCACGCTTTTACAATATCGAGCCCACCCATCTGGAAGCAGATTATCTCTCTTTATATTCGGGTCTTTTCCTTCCTTCGTTCCTCCCTTCCTCTCCTGCTTCCTTCATCCCATACACATTTACTGAGCACCTGCTATGGCCCACATCTGGGGACACAGTGAGGACACAGACCCAGTCCCGGCCGGAAAGGCTGATGATCCATTCGGAGATTAGTGCAGATAGGTACACGCGCGTGCACACACACACACAGACACACAGACACACACACACACACACACACACACACACACACACATGCTGGGTGATGTGGGGCTGTGAGGGCCTGCAGGTGTGGGGGCACAGAGCCATGCCCTGAGTGGCAGGGTGGAGGGTGGTAACTTAGCTGGGAGGGGCAGTCCTAGGTGACTCCTGCATACATTTCTTGTCCCAGGTCTTTATCCCAATTCTGAGCCCCCTCAGACTCTCTTCCAGATTGAAGGACATGTTCATCCAAAAGCCCCACTGAGTGCTGAGAGGGGGAGGTCCCCCCACATCCCTTGTCTCCCCACATCCCATCATTGGTGTGCTGGGGCCTAAGGGCAGGTGGGGCTGAGTGTGCAGGGCCCTGAGTGTCTTGACCCAGAAAGTAGTGGGAAGCCTCTGCAGGAGACCGTAGAGATGGGGTGCCATTCTCAGACCGGCACTCTGGGACCTGGGGGAGGGGGCTGTGGCCTGTCAGGGCTGCACGAATAGGGAGGAAGGGAGTGTGCGGCTACAGACAGGGAGCCACGTGAATGAACGAATGAACGATCAGCCCCCATGGACACAGTCTGCTGGTAGGGAAGAGTCCAGAGCTGGGGAAGGGCCAGCCCTCCCCGAGTGCCCCCACGGTGACATCAACCTCCACACCGGCTTGGCCCTCATCAGCCAGGGCAGGGCTCTGACCACAGGACTCTCCAGCCTACAGGCTTCTCCGCAGGGAGGCCTGAGGTTGGGCCAGCTGCCTGGCAGGAATTGGGACCAGGGAGGGGATGCTAAGGGCAGGACGTCCCCACCACGGAGGGGTGGCATCTGCTCGGGAAGGGGAGGGGGCGCCGTGGCCAGGCGGCTCCTGGGTGTCTCGCCTGACCTGGCGGGTCGGTGCCAGGAGGGCCCTAGGCCATAGCAAGGGGCCGCCCCCTGCCCCGCATCCTTGCTGCGTCCGCTCCCAGGAGGGGTGGGGACACGGCAGCCCCCATCCCGCCCCCGCACAGAAGCCCTTTCATGGACGGCTGGCTTGGAGCCCCACGCCTCCTTCCTGCCGGGCCCCCACGCAGATCCCCCTCTCTGGGCTCCCGCGGCAGGCCCAGGGTGGGGAGCAGCCGGGCACGGAGCACAATGTGGCTCCTTGTTCCCCAGCCCGGCCGAGCCTCCTGGAATTGGCCCATTTCCTGCCTGGGCCGTGGGGCCTTTTCCAAGGTAAATAAACAAATACAGAGAAGTTGGGGCCTGGGGTGGAAAGCGGGGTGTTGGGGTTTTCTTTCCGCCCCCAACCCCAACCCCATGGCCGTAGTTGCTGTGTGGCCGCAGGGGCAGAACAGAAGGCTGAGCCCCCACCCCCAAATTTTTTTGGCCCCAGAGAGAACAGGACCCACTGAAGATTTGGGCCTCCCAGTCTCCCCAGGTCCTGCCCTCACCCAGGGCTGCCCCCGGAGAGGAAGCAAGGAGCCAGGGACCCCCGGCAGGGGTTCCCAGGCAGGGGACAGGCAGCGGAGGTGTGGAAAGAGCTCTGCAGTGGATGGCTGTCCCCGGGCTCCTGTACCCTCTGTGCCACCTCGGGGGGCTGTGTCCTTGGGGAAGGAAATGGCCTCCAGCTGCAGAAAGGGCTGGAGGGGGTGGGGGTGTAGTGCCTGGAGGGCCGCAAGCCCCTCGCTGGGCTGCCTGACCTGGACAAGTCACAGCTCCCAGGATTGGGGGGAAGGAGACTCAGGGCCCGTGCCCCAGTGGTCCTGGTTCTTTTGTCCAGATGTGAGGGGAGTGGCAAGATCAGACCCTGCCTCCCCCAGCATCCCCCCCCCCCCAACATGTGCAGGCTGAGCCCACCTTGAGCTGTGGGGATGAGAAGGACACAGAGCAGGGAGTGGGGGCTGCACGCAACCCCTCGCACTCCTCCGCACCCCGTCTTCTGCCTGCTCCCACCTGGTGCCCATAGAGAAGGCCCATCGGGTGGCACCTACTTCCTGAAACCGATCCTTCACATTTGTTTCCACAACCTCAGGCCCCGAATCCTGCCTTCCTTCACTTATGTTCCCTTAAAAGGCATATACCCGACAGCACAGCATGCCTGATGCCAATGGGGAGCCCCCCGGGGTGCGCGAGGCACAGTCCGCTCCACCTGCGGGTCTGGAAGTCTCCCCAGGAGGGCCGAGATGGGGGAAGCAGACAAGTGATAAGGTCCCTGCCCACATGGAGCTTCCGTTCCAGAGTCCTCCGAAAAGGCATCTGGTTCCCTGACCTTGACCTGCGTGTGCTGGGTGTGCCTCAAACTTTCCCATTACTTCCGAATGCTGGCAGGGCAGCACCTTCCCCACCACCGCCCCCCCCCCAACCCCCCAAGGACCTCTCTCATTTGTACGAGGTGGCTGCCAAATTCCCATTTCCCACCCAGCCTGCCCTCTGAGTCCCGACATCCAACTGAGTGCCTGGCATGTGTCTCCGCTAGGACAGCCCACGCCCACAGCAACCAGAACGGGGTTCTTGTCTTTCCCTCACCCCCACCTGCCCCTCTACCTCTCTTCTTGTCCTCACTGCGGCCGGTGACGTCACATCCAGCCAGGGGTTTGTGCTCAGAAACCTGGGAATACTTGGATTCCCAACGCCCAGTTCATCATCAGCCAGTCCAGGGAATATCCTGAGTCCCTTCCGTTCGTTGTAATCACACCACCTTATTGGACGTGGTTTGTTTGCCCAACGAGTTACTCTGTAATAACCAGACAACAGACCCTTTAGGGACAGATGGATTTTTCTCTCTGACATAATTGACTTCAGCCCGGTCCCACGCGGACACGTTCAGACTAGTGGAGCTCAGTCTGAAGCTGGGGCTCCGTCTGTTCTCAGGGTGTGTGGCTCTGAGGCCGGTCCGGGTGTCCACCATCTGTGGCTGGGCCCTCCTCTCCCCCGTGTGTGCGGGGACCAGTCCTCCCAGCAGGGTCACCAGGGGAGGAAGGGGTAGGGGAGCTCCGCCCAGGAGGGGCCCAGCACGCTGTCAACGTCCCTGCTAGCAACGAGGTTGGTTACAAAGAGGGTCTCGTGTAAGTCAGTGCCCTGGAGAGCCGGGGCCAGCTGACCCTCCATGGCTGAAGCAATGATGCCCGGACTGTGTGTCCGGGCTGGGCCGGATAAGGTTCTAGGCAGCGGAATCTACACTCTCCTGGTGCACCTGTTCCCTTCCGTCCACAGCCCGGACACCTGAGCACATCACCCGCAGCCCTGGTCTGAGGCCCCCACCTCCACTCCACAGAGCGGATCTCCCACCGCCCAGCACTGTTTTTGGCACAGTCCAGGTACGTGGCCACCTTGCCTGCCCTTGGCCTCGGCTGACCCTCACCACCTTGCCAGCCCGGGGCGGGCGTGAGGGGGACAGAATGACAGGAGAGGGCAGGGTTGCGATTTAGAATCACCCCCGCCCTGCATAAACCCACCAGACCCCATGATGAATCGAACTTCACAAAGGACCAGGAGGGTAAAGACACAGAGTCCCCGAGGAGCATGTTGCTGGGCTGGAGAGACAGGAGTCTAGACGGTGCTGACCCTGGGGTGAATCTGAGTTGGGGGGGGGGGACCCGCAACCGGAAGCAGCTAACTCTGTGAGGGTTTAAGAATAAAATGCAAGAAAAACGAGAAGAAACGGCTCATTAATCACCTAAAATAAGTGTAGTCTTAGGTTTCTTTGCAGGGAAGAAGATGTCTGGCATGAGTTTTTAAAGCTAAATGGGAGTTTCTCAGGCTGTTGGGTGGCAGTGGGGACAGGAAAAGGGAGCAGGTGCAAAGACCTGGAGGGCTGAAAGAATGTGGCCCGTTCTGGAAACAGTGAGTTCCATGTGTTTGTTAGTTACAGCGACAGAAAGGCAGTAGCCACTTCAACAACATAGAAGCTTCTCTCCCCACCCTCCCCGCCTCCCTTCTCATGGGAAAATCCAGAGGGAGGCAGTCACCGCTAACTTGGTGTCTCAGCTCCATGAATTCCTCAGGGACCCAGGCTCTTTCCAGCTCACTGCACATCCCTGGAATGCAGGTTTTGACCTCTTGGCCCAAGATGGCAGTTAGAGTCCCGGCCATCACACCCACATTCCAGGCAGTGGCGTGGAGGAAGAGGTGAAGAAAAAAGGGGGGGAATATACATGCCAGTGTGCTGAAGGAAGGCTTTCAGAAGCTGACAGGTGACACTGTTTATAACCTGTTGGCCAGAACGTGGTTTGTAACCACCCTAGCCACAAGGACAGCGAAGAGATTATTCTGGGTGGCTGCATATCCAGCTAAAACTCGGGGGTTCAAATGCCACAGAAGAAGGGGAAGGAGGTATCAAGGGACAACCAGAGGTCTCTGTCTCTCTCCTTTGGCATGGCTGGATCCAGCTGTGGGGCCGGGGGACTAGAGAGGCGGGGAAGGTGGACCCCTGCCCCACGGGCGAGGGGCTGGCCCCAAGTGTTAAGCAAGAGAGCGAACCGCTCAGACCTATTCTGGGGGGGAGTGACGTCAGCAGTGTGAGGGCTGTGTTAGCGTGGGGACGGGCAGGGGGTATCCTGTGTGTCTGCTCAGATGACTGATGAGGCTCCCTTCTAGTGGCTCTTAGCCTTTCATAGAGGAAAACAGACCCCATCTTTCTCAGAACCACCGCTTCCACACTCCTCTTCCCTCCCAGAGAGGGTGGCCTGGATGCAGAGGGAGCGAGGGATGAAGGGTCCAGCCTTCTGCTGGCCTGGGGCCCGTGCTGGCACCTGCTGGGGTCTGCCGGCCTCCAGGATGCGGGCCTGGCTTGCACCCCCTCCCACCCTTAGCTGACGTGGCACCGTGGCCACCACAGATGCCTCTGTGGCTGACGGCTGGCTTTTAACCCTGGGACTCGTCCTGCAGGACCCACTCGGAGGGGCCTTGGAGAGCTCTGTGTCCAGGCTACCCCTGCCTGACCATGCTGGCCATCGTGTCCACTTTGATGTGGCTCAGTCCAAGGGGTTTCCTCCACAGTCCCAATGGCAAGAGAACCCCACCCCTGGTTCCCTTCTCCATTTATCCAGAAGCCCAGGTGGGGACATGCAATGTCGTCACTTGCTTTCCCACGAATCCCAGGTGCAGGAAGTGGGGGCCCCCGCCCCGCCCTCCTTCTTCTTGTCTGGATTGTTTTTCTCACCATAAACACTATGGTCCAGTGTCGTTCTCCAAGCCTGGACCTTGGTCAGTTACAGCGGAAGGTGCTGGCATTAAGTTCATTCCTTTTCAAGATGGCACGGTTGTGTGGTTGGATGCTAGACATCCCCCCCCCCCCCCCGTCTCCTCTTCCTCTTTGCATGGCCTTTCCCAGGACGTAGCTCAGAACTGCAGAAGAGCAGAGCATATGAATAACGAAGCAGTTCCCTCCACCTCCCACCATCGAAGCAGGAGCCAGAAGGCTCTGGATGGAGCTGAGGTTAGTGGGGTGTCGTGGGGGGGGGATTCTGCGACATCTGTCCCTTCTGCCACCCCTTGCCCCAGAGCATCTCCGTGATCCCGTCTCATCGTCCGGGGCAGATCGGGAAGTTAGTTCACGAGATTATCAGTTAGCGATGGTCACTCCCTTCCCCACCGCCCCCCTCCATGGCAGGAGCGTTAGGTTGGGCTCAGCCGTGACACGCCCCAGCCAGCCCCTCCTTGTCCACAGAGGTTGAGGGACGTGTGGAGCCAGTCCTGGACCCGACTTGGAGCCAAGTCCAGCTGCCCGGCAGAATGAACAAGAAATAAATGCTTGTTGGTTCAAGCTTCTGGGTCTTCAAGCAGCTTGGTACACAGCATTTTTGTGGCAATAGCCGACTGTCATTCTTAGGTGACCTCTGGGGCTCCTTGTAGCTCTTAGTATCTGTAACGGGACTAATCCTGGCCTTCTGTGAAAGGTTTGGATGCTGCACTGAATGACCACGAAGGAACTGAGTGACGCAGGAGCTCACTGAGAAGCAGCCCTCCCTGCCTTCTTCCCGGCAGAGCAGAGGTGGGGTCCACAGATCAGTGCGGCCCCTGTGCCCCCCGCCCCATGACCAGGGTTTCTCAGAGGATGAGAATGATGTCAGACGCAGGCTGCCTGCCCTGAATATCTCCCTGTCCCTCTGGCCTGGGCTGAATCTCACATACATCAATCTAGAAGGTACGCATCTTTGTACCCATTTCAGAAGAAATTGCGGGACTTCCTAAGACCACGGAGCCGATCAGGGAATAGCTCAGCCGGTGCTCCCGAGACTAGATTTTTCCACGATGAAGCACTACCTGCCCTTCTGGGAGCTGAAGGCAGGGAGCAGGGCAGGGACCAGTCGGGGCCCAGAAAGGCCCCTCAGGCACCCTCTCTGTCTGGCCTCCTACTTTCCGGGAAGGGACTCTGGTCGGAGGGGCACATCTTCAAGGAGGGGCCGTGTGTTTCTCAGGCCTGCCTCTCTCTTGCCTGGATCCCTCTCTCCTTCCTGTTACCCAGACTGGCCCTTGGAGGCAGCATGAACCCCAAATTCAAGGCCTCTCTCCTCTTTCCCTCATCAAAGCCAGCACCCAGACAGCTGTCACTCCTGAAAGCATGTGAGGCCCTGATGAGCAAGGAGAGCTGAGCCACCACAGGAGGAGGGAGGGCATTCTGAGGAGGCCACACGTGGACACGACCCAGTGAGGCTGGGAGGGAGGCAGGAGGGAGGCCACCCAGGACAGGGCCCGAGCTTCCTCTCCAAGCAAACACGAGTGTGGGGCCAGGTGTATTTATAACATAGCCCTGAAGGGGACCAGGCCTCACATAAATCATGCTATTTCCTTGGCAGGAGTAAAAATAGCCCCATGGCATCCTGCACATGCTTGTGCATGGAACAGAGCTGGCCGGCCAGGCCCCCCCACCCCCAGGCCCCGCCCTCTGGTCATGCCTCATTTGACCATCCGGACAGAGTTTCCACCTCCTCCTCCCCACCACGCACCAGGCTTGCTGCCTGCCCCTGGTCTCCACAGGAGGGGGTGCGGGGAGGGTCCCCCGCCGCAGCTCTGTCCCCCAGGCCGAGACCGCTGACTTTCGGGCTGGCTCGGGCCGGCTGCAGAGGGGCCAGTGCATATCCTTGGCCGAGTCAGGTTGGGGAAGAGTCAGAGCTGGGTAGCTCTGGGTGAGGAATGAGGGTCGGGTGCGGTGAGGGGCCTGCTGCACCACCCGGGCCTCCCCGGCAACCAGGAACAGAGAGAGGAAAGGAGGAACTTAAGGCGCCCTGGAAGCGGGGGTGGGGCTCCTCTGCCAGGGAGCCCCAAAGGGCGTCTGAGGCCTGCGTCGGAAGAATCTGGGGAGCTCCTCACAATGGAGGTTCCAGGCCCTGGACTCCCAGGAGTGGGGCCAGAAGTGCGTTTTAAGCAAGGCCCCCACGGTCTTAGGCCTGCTGTCTCTGCTGGCGGCCCAGGCCTCCCCTGATGCACACCCCCCCCCCCCCCGCCACCGCTCCCTGCACAGGGCTGGAGCTCTGGGAGGTGTTAGACTGGGCAGGGTCCAGGTTCTCTCCTCGCCCCCCTCCCTTCCACCTCCTCCCTTCGGGCAGGCCAATGTGCCAGCTCTCTCTGGGTCAGCAGCAGCAGGGAAAAAGTGACCGGCTGGAAAAGTGACCTATTTGAGGCAACATCACACCCCACCAGTGTCCAGGCCTCTCTCTGGGAAATCCACGCCTGGCGAGAGGTTGGGGAGAGGCAGCTCCCTGGGGGCTGAAGCGCTCGGGCCAGGTCTGGGAGGAGCCCAAGTGGGTAAGGGCCTGCTTGAGCTATTCACAATCACCTGCAGGGTGGACTTTCCCAGGCGGCAGTACCCCTGGAGCTGGGATTTGAACCTGGGTCTCTGGCCACCACCCACAGTCTAGGTCATGGTGGAAAACCCCAGATTCTTCCTTGTGTCCAAGCTCAGTGTTATTGCACAGCAGCCTTCGGCGTCTGTCTCTCGTGATGGCTAGGACATGAGCGTCAGGCACGGTGCCCTCCCCGCCCACTCACTGGGCTCTGCCTCTCTGGGGCAGCCTCCGCCCGCAGAACCTCACCCTGCCCCAGGTTCTTGCTTTGGAGAGACTCGCAGGCACTTCGTTCGTCTAATTAGCCTTGGGCAGTGGTTCTGGCCACACCACGCCCTGGGAGATCTCGGAGGGGTCAGTCTTCTCTGAGCCTCCTTTGTACACCCAGCACATATTCAGCAGTCTCCGCCCACCAGCGTCACAGTGGGGACTTGCTCGTTCATTCTACAGATGGTTACGGGGTACCTCCTACAGGGAAGGCAGTCTTCCAGGGCTGGGGCTCCGGCGTAGGCGAGACAGGACGGGTCCCTGTCTGCATGGGGCTTGCACTCTGGGGAGTCTTACAGTGCGACAGTGGCAGGCTTGACAGCAGAGACTCTAGAACCAACCGGGTTCGAAGCCTGGCTCTCTTCACTAGCTGTGTGACCTTGGACAAAACGCCGAACCTCTCGGTGCTTCCGTTTCTCCAGCTGTGAACTGACAGTAATGGAGGTATGGGCTTTGCTATTGGGGGGGGGGGATTAAATGAGTTAATGGCACGGGACACAGAATGTGGGCTACCCTCACTGTCAGTGCCTGACCTGAGGCCCTCCCGGGGAGTCTTGGGAGGGTTATGACACGGCACTGGGGCACCAAATTGCGGAGTGCCATCATTTAGACTACGGCAGCCCCACCAATCTTTCCCTCTGAGGAATTCAAAGGGAACGGCTCTTGCCTTTTCCTCTCGGGCCACAGCCTCCTGAAGGGCAGCAAACCTCGGTTCCTCGATTCCTCAGGCATGGAGGCAGCGGCCGAAGCCAGGTACCCCCCCCCCCCCCCCCCCAGCTCCCCGACTCGGCTTGGTGCCTGTCTTTCCTTCTACACAATCTGTCCGCCAGGAAGAAATCTCAGCACTACTCCGATAACACCGTTTTGGGGCCTTGCACTGGCTTTGCCAAAAAAGGAGACCCGCCCCCTCCCCAAAGCCCAGTCCTGAGGGGAACCGAGGGGAACCGCAGTCACACAGCCCATGCCCCTTTGTGCAGGGGGAGGAAAGGGCTGACCCCCTCTCTCCCCCCTCCCCCGCGCACTGGGGGAGCGGCTCCCCCCCCCCCCCCCCCCCCCCCCCCGGGGAAAGCAGGTAAGGTGATGCGGTCTAGTTAACAATCCTGCCTGGATGGCTGGCTCTCTTTCCTGGCAAATTGGCGGGAGCTCTATGTGGATCCGGAAGGAAGAAAAAGAGACAACTGAAAATCCTGGGAAGTCCAGTCATCGGGGTTATTGGAGTAAAAGGCCAAATAGTATTAAAATCGAACCACCTGAGAATATCTTTATATTAAGAAAACCTTGGGACATATTAACAGTAGCACTGAGGCTGCCAGTGTGCCACAGTCTCAATGACTTGCGGATGTTAACGCCATGATTCCTACAACTCTCGAGTGAGGTCAGGGCTACCGGGCTGTTATTTACCCCTGCGTTTCAGTGCAGCAGTGGTTCTCAAAGTGGGATGGCCGGATCACTTTTCCCTGGGAACTAGAAATGGGAATTCTCTGTGGCCACCCCAGAGCTGCTGAATCAGAAACTCAGGAGGAGAGCTGCTCTGTATGTTAAAGTTTTGTTTTGTTTTGTTTTGTTTTGTTTTGTTTTGTTTTGAGAGAAAGAGAGCTTGAGTCGGGGAGGGGCAGAGAGTGAGGGAGAGGGAGAGAATCCCAAGCAGGCCCTGCACAGTCAGCGCGGAGCCCTAAGCAGGGCTCAGTCTCACGAAACCCGGGAGATCATGACCTGGGCCGAAACCAAGAGTCAGACTGCTCAACTGACTGAGCCGCCCAGGCGCCTCGGGACTCTGTATTTTAATAAGCCTTCTGGGTAATTCCAATGTGCGCTCCAGCGTGAGAACCACTAAGCTAGATTTGCTGTGGCAACAAAAACTCTACTCGCAGTGACTTAAAACAGCAAAGGAATATTTCTCCCTCACGCTGGCTTGTCGGCCAGGGGTGGGAGGGGGACTTTGCTCATCACAGCACTCAGGCACCCTTTGGAAATGGTCTTAAAGGCATATAACAAATGAAGAGATGGGGCGCCCGGGGGGGCTCAGGTGTTAAGCATCTGACTTCGACTCAGGTCACGATCTCACGGTTCATGAGTCCCTCATCAGGTGAGCTTGAGCCCCGCTTTGGGTAAGCCTCGCTTCTCTCTCTCCCTCTCTCTCTGTGTCTCTGCCCCTCGCTCACTTGCACCTCCCCTCTCTCAAACAAAACAAAACAAAACAAAACAAAAACAAACGAAGAAGAAACGTTTATTCAAATCTACCAAGGGTTGGTAGGAACAGTGAGGGTCTGTGGGATTTGAACCAAGACCCCCCCAGCCCCACCTCTAGCTCCTCAAGATGATAATTCCACTCCAGACTGGGGCGGCCCAGAACGGAGAAGTCCCTTTCCCTCCAGCTCCCAGTCAAGAGGGCTGTTCTCCCCAAAGGGGCAGGACAGCAGCACTTTTCAGCTCTGGGATCCCTTCTGCCCAGACCCCACTCTGCCGCGAGCACGAGACCACGGAGAATCTTAGGCCCCGATCCGCTTGCCTTGGCTTGTGAGGCAGAGGTTCCATCACGGGAGAGGACAACCAGGAAGACCCGAGGCTGCTGCCTTTTCCCCTCTACCGAGCCCTCGGCTCCTGAAGCAGACTTGTCTCTCAGAGAGGGAAGCATACCCTTGTCCTGTCTCCAGCTCGAGAGTCACGGCACAGAGACTGTACCTACAGGAAGAGGCAGACTGTAGGACAGATGGCTCCGGATCTCTTCCCAAAGGAACGGACTTATTTACAACAGAGCGTGAAGAAGCTGGGGCCCAGCAGTGCTCTCAAAAACAGTGGGGACTGCGGTACAACGCCGTTGGAAGGAAGTGAGCAAATTCATTAGAGATACAGACTAAACTGTAGGCAGAGAGGATCAGGGAGAGAGACGACCAGAAAGAGCTCTCCTGGGGTCAGAACAAATCTCAAACACTGACCTCGGGAACTATCAAATGAGCTCAAATTTGATTGGATCAGCGTGAGACCAATTTATGCCATAGCACATTGTTGAAAATAATATTGTATAATTACAGCGATTAGTGGAGCTTAATGTACGGGTGGAATCAGAGGAAGAGACAGTCAAGGGGAAGCCTGCCGAGACCATGGCCGTTCTGGCGTAACTGTGGGCATGCCTATGGTTACGCCTCCTTGGAAGCAACATCAGAGGCTACACACGGAGAAGGAGAGAGGGTGGAGTAAATAAGCCTTTCAGCCACTACATATATAAATTTTTTTTTTAACGTTTGTTTATCATTGAGAGACAGAGAGACACAGAGCGTGAGCAGGGGAGGGGTAGAGAGAGGGGGAGACACAGAATCTGAAGCGGGCTCCAGGCTCTGAGCTGTCAGCACAGAGCCTGATGCGGGGCTCGAACTCACAAACTGCAAGATCATGACCTGAGCCGAAGTCGGTCACTCAACTGACTGAGCCACCCAGGCGCCCCTCAGTCACTACATATATAAACAAGCAAATAACAATAACGGGACCCAGGGGAGGGGGGACCACACTGAGTCCCTACAGTATATTATCTGAAATCAAATGTCTATAACCTACAATTATCCAGGTTGCAACAAAAAAAATATGAGACATTCAAAGAAACAGAAAAGTTGGGGCACCTGAGTGGTTCAGTGCGACCCTTGATATTGGCTCAGGTCATGATCTCACTGTTCATGAGACTGAACCCCCTGTCAGCTCTGTGCTGACAGCATGGAGCTTGCTTGGGATTCTCTCTCCCCCTCTCCCTCTCTCTCTCAAAATAAATACATACTTAAAAAAAAAGACACAGAAAAGTATGACTCACATACCAGGAAAAAAATCAGGTAACAGAAACAGCCTATGAGAGTGACCAGGTATTGGATCTAAGACCCCTCAAAGTAGCCATTTTATAAATTCTTACTTTTTGATTTTTATTTATTTTTTATTTGAGAGAGAGAGAGAGAGAGCACAAGCAGGGGAGGAGCAAAGGGAGAGAGAGACAGAATCTTTTTTTTTTTTTTTAATTTTTAACGTTTATTCATTTTCGAGAGACAGAGACAGAGTGCAAGTGGGGGAGGGGCAGAGAGAGAGGGAGACGCAGAATCCGAAGCAGCCTCCAGGCTCTGAGCTCTGAGCTGTCCACACAGAGCCCGACGCGGGGCTCGAACTCACAGACCGCGAGATCATGACCTGAGCCGAAGTCGGACGCTTTACGGACTGAGCCACCCAGGCGCCCCGAGAGACAGAATCTTAAGCAGGCTCCACACTCAGTGCAGAGCCCGGCATGGGGCTTGATCCCATGATCCTGGGATCATGACCTGAGCTGAAATCAAGAGTCGGATGCTCAACTGACTGAGCCACCCAGGCGCCCCAAAGTAGCCATTATAAACATATTCGAAAAAACTAAGGGAATCTATGACAAGAGAAGTAAAAGGAGATGTGATGATTAAGTTGCAGCAAATTGAGAATATCAATAAAGAGATAGAAATTATACAAGAAATCAAATGGATATTCTCGAGTTAAAAATTACAGTCATTAAAGTGAAAAATTCACTAGAAGAAATGAGCAGAACAAATATTTGAAGAAATAATGGCTGAGAAATTCCCAAACTAATTGAAAAAACATTAATCTACACATCCAGGGACCTCAACAAATTCCAAATAGTATAAACACAAACAGACCCATACACTGACACGTCATAGTGTAAATGCTGAAAGCCAAAGACAAGAGAAAATCTTGAAAACAGCAAGAGGAAAACAGCCGGTCACTTACAAGGGAACATCAATAAGATAGATTATTTCTCATTAGACACGATGGGGCCAGAAGGTGCTGGGGTAACATATTTAAAATTCTCAAAGAAAAAAAAAAAACCTGTCAACCAAGAAGCTTATATTCAGCAAAGCTATCTTTCAAAAATCAAGAAAAAATGAAGACATTCCCAAATAAACAAAAACTGAGGTAATTTGTTGCAACCAGACTGCCTTATAAGAAGTACTAAAAGGAGTTCTTCAGGCTGAGATCAAGTGATCCCAAAACAAGTGATAGGATTCACAGAAGGGGAAAAAACAATAGCCACAGGTAATTATGTAACTCTAAAAGGCAATATAAATGCACATTGCTTCTTATTTCTCTAAACTGATTTAAAAAGCAATAGCATAAAACAACATGCATATAATGTATTGTTGAGCCTATAACATATAGAAACGTAATGGGTTTTTGTCGTTGTTTTGACTTGTTTTTTTGGCTAACAACAGCGCAGAAGAGATGAGTGGAAGCAAAGCTAAGGAAATGAGACAGTAATGTGAATCCACAGGAACAAGTTAAGAGATCCAGAATAATATTGTGAAGTCATAGATTGGAAGGCTTATTATTAAATTAGCCTGAAGATTCAATGCAACTCCCATAAAAATTATGACCGCTTTTTTTCCCTACCAGAAATGAGCAGGCTGATCCTAAAATTATGTGGAAATACAAGGCACCCAGAATAGCCAAAACAATCTTCAAAAAATTTTTTAAAAAGGTTGGGGAACTCATACTTCCTGTTTACAAGATTTAGTACAAAGCAAAGTCGTCAAGACAGGGTGGTACTAACATAAGGATAGATATATAAATCAGTAAAATAGAATTGAGAGTCTAGGAAAAAACCCATGTGTCTATGGTCACTGATTTTTTTCACAAAGGTGCCAAGACTATCCAATAGGGAAAGAATGGTCTCTTCAACAAATGGTTCCTGGGACAACTGGAGAGCCACATGCAAAGTGAAGTTGGCTCCTGGTCTCACACCATATAAAAAAATCAACTCAAAATTGATCAAAGATATGAGAGCCAAAACTATAAACCTCTTAGAAGAAAACATAGGGATGCATCTTCATGACCTTGACCAGGCACGTTTCTTGGATATGTTACCAAAAGCATGAGCAACAGAGTAAGAATATAGAAAATTAGACTTTATCAAACTTAAAAAAAAAAAAATTGTGCTTCAGAAGTCACTATCAAGGAAGTGAAAGGAAACTAACAGAATGTTAGAAATTTTTGCAAATCATGTATCTGAAAAGGGAGTTGTATCTATAGTGTATAAAGAACAGTTGCAACTCAACAATAAAAAGACAAACAACCCAATTTAAAAATGAACAAAGGATCTGAATGAACATTTCTCTCAAGAAGATACACGAATGGCCAAAAAGCACATGAAAAGATGTCCAACATCATCAGGCATTAGGGAAATGCAAACGAAATCCACAAGATACCACTTCACACCCTTAGGATGACTATAATCAAACAGTCAGATAATAACAAGTGTTGGTGAGGATGTGGAGAAATCAGAACCTTCATGCACAGGCGGTGGGAATATAAAATGATACAGTTGCTTTGAGAAAACAACCTGGCAATTCTTTAAACAGTTTAAAGTTCAGTTACCATATGATTTGGCAATTCTACTACTAGATATACATCCAAGACAAATGAAAACATACATCCACAGAACTACTTGTATATGAATATTTATAGCAGAATTATTCATAGTAGCCAAAAGATGGAAACAAACCAAATGTTCATCAACTGATGGGTGGATAAACAATATTTGGTGGTTCCATACAAGGAGATAAAAAAGGATGGGGCGCCTGGGTGGCTCAGTCAGTTAAGTGTCCCACTTTGGCTCAGGTCACGATCTCATGGTTTGTGAGTTCGAGCCCCGCATCAGGCTCTGTGCTGACAGCTTGGAGCCTGCTTCAGATTCTGTCTCCTTCTTTCTCTGCCCCTCCCCTGCTCACGCGCTGTCTCTGTCTCTCAATAATAAATAAACATTAAAATTTTTTTAAAAAAGCCAAGGAGATAAAAAGGCAAGAAGTACTCATATATGCTATAACATGGATGGACATTGAAAACATTTTGCTAAATGAAAGAATCCGGTCACAGAAGGCCACATATTATATGATACTATTTATATGAAATGTTCAATACAGATAAATCTTTAGAAAACACCAAGTAGACTAGTTTTGGCATAAGTCTGGGAGAGATGGGAGAGGTTACACGGTTATAATTGTTTTGGAGGTGTTGAAAAGTTCTAAAGTTGACTGTGGTGATGATCGTACATTATCTGTTAATGTACTAAAAAATACTGAATTGTACACTTTAAATCGTATGTTTTGTGAACTCTATCTGGACAAAGTTGTTTTATGATGCAATTCCTAATAAGATTTTTAAAGTTATTTTTTTTTGTATGAGATTCTCAGTATACAGAACAGATAAAAATGATATTTTATTAGTATAATTATAGTGTCAAATTCATTTATTTTTTAATTTTTTTAACATTTATTTATTTTTGAGAGAGAGAGAGACAGAGACAGAGACAGAGCACGAGCGGGGGAGGGGCAAAGAGAAGACACAGAATTGGAAGGAGGCTCCAGGCTCTGAGCTGTCAGCACAGAGCCTGATGTGGGGCTCAAACCCATGAACCGTGAGATCATGACCTGAGCCGAAGTTGGACGCTTAACCAACTGAGCCACGCAGGCGCCCCATTTACTTTTTAACAATAGCAATCATTTATTAAATTCAGTTTAGTCATAAATTTTGCTTTGGTGATTGAAAATGTGTAAGCATTTGGTTTAAAATTCATTTGAAGGGTGCGTGGGTGGCTTAGTCGGTTAAGCGCCTGACTCTTGATTTCGGCTCAGGTCATGATCTTGTGGTTTGTGGGTTCAAGCCCCATGTCGGGCTCTGCGCTGACAGTGCGGAGCCTGTTTGGGATTCTCTCTCTCCGTCTCTCTCTGCCCCTCCCCTGCTTGTGCTCTCTCTTTCTCTCTGAAAATAAATGAACTTTAAAAGTCATTTGAGTAGGCATGTTGTTCTTCTGTAAACAGCTAAAAATGTTTTTAAAAGTAAATGTGTCAAGCATTCAGAAAAAAAAGTTCAGAAATTATATAACCAACAGCTAATACAATCCAGCTTTGTCAAATCTGCACATTTTGCATTATTTGCTTCAGATTTTCTTTTAAGAAAGAAAATATCACAAAACCGCTTCAGATTCTGTGTCTCCCTCTCTCTCTGGCCCTCCCCCTCTTGAGCCCTCTCTCTCTCTCTCTCAAAGATAAATAAATATTAACAAAAATTTTTAAATATCACAAAACCAGCTGAAGTTTCCTACGCAGCTCTTCCCCATCTTAATTCCTCTATCTTCCTGAATTTAGTGTTTATCACTCTTATGAATGTTTTTAAAAACCATATATGTATTTTAAAACCATATATAAAAATATATACATTAAAACCTTATATATGTAATCACTGCACAATATACAGTGATGTTTTGTGCACTTTTAAACTATGCAGGGGCGCCTGGCTGGCTCAGTTGATTGGGCATCCAACTCTTGGTTTCAGCTCAGGTCATGCTCCCAGGGTCGTGGGATTGAGCCCCGTGTGGGGTTCCGAGCTCAGGGGGAAGCCTGCTTGGGATTCCCTCTCTGTCCCTCTGCCCCTTTCCCACTCACTCTCTCTCTCTCTCTCTAAAAAAAAAAAAAAAAAAAAAAAGTTAAACTATGTAAAAATACTGTCATTTTGAGTATGTTGTTCTCAATGCCTTCTTTTCATACTATTTTCCCTAATGTATACAAAAGCAGAGAATAATATAATGAACCCCTGTGTATCCATATACCAACGTCAGCAACAATCAGTTATGGCTACATGTGCTTTGTTAACCCCCCTACCTACTTCCTCTCACTCTTCTGACTTATTTTAAATCATTTTTTTAAAGTTTAGTTCTTTTTTATTTTGAGAGAGAGCGAGAGAAAGCAGGCGAGCGCTAGTGGGGCTGGGGCAGAGAGAGAGAGAGAATCCCAAGCAGGCTATGTGCTGTCAGCACAGAGCCTGACTCAGGGTTCAAACCCACGAAGAGTGAGATAGTGGCCTGAGCTAAAATCAAGAGTCAGATGCTTAACTGGCTGAGCCACCCAGAAGCCCCTCTTCTGACTTATTTTAAAGCAAAACAGACGCCATGAAATTTCATCTGTAAAAATTGCAGTACATATTTCCAACAGAGAAAGATACTGCCTAGAAAATCAACAGCGTGTCTTGCATCTATCCACGTGGTACATGTAGCTTTGGTTGTTATTTTGGCTGTTACATAAAATTTGATTACATGGGGAAAATAATTTGATTTCTTTGACCACTGACTTACTGATGGGTGCTTAGGCTGACCCCACATTTTCACCGAAAGCAACGATGTCATGAACATTCCTGTACATGTCTCCTCATGAATATGTGCAAGAGTTTGGATACTTAATGGAATTGGAATTGTTGGGTGATAAGGTGGGGAAACCATGCGACTCCCCTTCACTTTGAAGAGTGTCGTATTTATTTCCTGATCCTACTGTATTGACCAGGAATTTCAGGACAATCCTGAATTGAAACAGAATTGCTGATTTTAAGGGAGCGTTTCTAATATTCCACTATTAAGTATGACAACTGATTGAGGCTTTTGTGTGTGTGTGTGTGTTTAAGTTTATTTTGAGAGAGAGCACGAGCATGTGTGCACAAGGGGGAGAAGGGCAGAGAGAGAGAGGGAGAGAGAGAATTCCAAGCAGGCTCCGCGCTGTCAGCACAGAGCCCGATGCGGGGCTTGAACCCATGAACCATGAGATCACGACCTGAGCCGAAATCCAGGGTCAGATGCTTAACTGACTGAGCCCTCCAGGCGCCGCACTTACCTCTCTTTGATAAAACAGGTCAGATGTCGGCAACCAGAGGCTGGTATGACATCTCGTTTACAAGAAGTCCTCAGAGACTCGAGCTACTTTGTGCTCACCGCTCCACAGTCTTTATGGTCCTCATGGTCCAAGGTGGCCTCTGAGTTCTACCCAGGATGAAGGAAAAGATGAAACAGAGGCGAAGGGTGCACAGTAGCTGTCTGGTAAGTAAGGCTCCCAGAAATCGGCCCTTAGACCCCACTGCAACAGAGTCCACAGCAAGGGAAGCTGGGAAGGTTAACCCTTCTGCTGGTGGTGCAGATGCCCAGCTAAAAATGCTATTGGCAAAAAAGGAGGGAAGAACATGTAGGGGTGTGTGCACAGCAGTCTCAGATTAAGGAAATGCCCTTGTGTTTGTAGTTTACTGAGAGTTTTTATTTTTAACATAAACGAATGCTATTTTTTCAATTGTTTTCTCTGCATTTATTGAGAAGATCATCTGGCTTTTCTTTTCTTTTCTTTTCTTTTTTTTAACATTTATTTATTATTTGAGAGAGAGACACAGAGTGTGAGCCGGGGAGGGGTAGAGAGAGGGGCAGACACAGAATCTGAAGCAGGCTCCAGGCTCCGAGCAGTCAGCACAGAGCCCGACTTGGGGCTCAAACTCACAAACCGCCAGATCATGACCTGAGCGGAAGTCGGAAGTCGGACGCTTGACCGACTGAGCCACCCAGGCGCCCCATGGCTTTTCTCCTTTGACTGGTAATACAGTGAATTGCATTAATATATTTCCTAATAATACTGAGCATTATTTGTATACCTGGTATAATTTGCAAGTTGGTCATAATGTCCTAATTTTTTTACTGCTACATTTAATTTGCTAAGTTTACTCAGAATTTTTGCATTTGTGACATATTCAGTGCTATTAGAAGAGACTGATTTATAATTTCCTTTTTTTCCTACTGTTTTTGTTGGGTGTTTGGGTTGATACTGTTATCAGCCTTATAAAATGAGTCAGTAAAACATTCTCTCCTTTTTTCTTCCTTGGAATATTTTGTTCATGATTTATATTTTATGTTCCTTGAATACCTGGAAGAACTCACCTAAAAAGCCACCTAAACCTAGTGTTTGTATGTATGTATGTATGTATGCATGTACGTACGTACGTATTTATAGCAAGGGAGGAGCAGAGGGAGAGGAAGAGAATCTTTAAAAAAATTTTTTTTAATGTTTATTTTTGAGAGAGACAGAGTATGGGGGGGAGGGGCAGAGAGAGAGGGGGACACGGTGTCCAAAGCAGGCTCCAGGCTCGGAGCTGTCAGCACAGAGCCCCACGCAGGTCTCAAACCCACGAACTGTGAGATCATGACCTGAGCTGAAGTCGGACGCTTAACCGACTGAGCCACCCAGGCGTCCGAGTATTTCATTTTTGAAGATGTCAAACTACTAGTTCCGTCTATTTAATTATAGGTCGGTTTGGACTTTTGATTTCTTCAGGCATCAGTTTGACCTCCAACTTTTGGCTGCTGTCAACACTGTTGCTATGAATATTCATGCATATATTTTTGTGTGAACATATGTTTTCAGTTCTCTTGGTGGAATCGCTGGGTCCTATGGTAACAATATGGTTAACTGTTGCCACAGAGGCTGTCCGTTTTATATTCTCACCAACCATGAATGTGTTGTCCATATTTCTTCACATCCTTGCAAACGTGTTTTTCCTTTTTTAAAAAAATATAGCCATTCCAGTAGGTACGAAGTGGTTTCTCACTGGGTTTTGATTTGTATTTCCCTAATGCCTAATGATATTGGGCACCTTTTCATGTGCTTATTGGCCATCTGTATATCTCTTTTTGGAGAAATGTGATTTAGGTCTTTTACCCATTTTTAAATTGGGTTGTTGGTCTTGTTATTGTTGGGTTTTTAGAGTTCTTTATATATTCTGGATACTAGTTCTTTATCAGAGATATAATTTACAAATATTTTCTCCTGTTTTGTTATCTTTTCACTTTCTTGGTAGTATCCTTTGAAGCATAATTTTTTTTTTTGAGTTTGACAAAGTCCAATTTATCTATTTTTTTCTTCTGTTGCTCATGCTTTTAATGTATTTAAAAAAATTTTTTTTAACATTTATTTATTTTTGAGACAGACAGAGCATGAACCGGGGAGGATCAGAGAGAGAGGGAGACACAAAATCCGAAACAGGATCCAGGCTCTGAGCTGTCAGCCCAGAGCCCGATGCAGGGCTCGAACTCACAGACCACGAGATCATGACCTGAGCCGAAGTCGGAAGCTTAACCGACTGAACCACCCAGGCGCCCCGCTTTTAATGTCATTTCTAAGAAAACATTGCCAAATTCAAGGTCATGAAGATTTACTATGTTTTCTTATAGGAATTTTATCACTTTAGCTCTTACGTTTTGATACAATTTGAGTTAATTTTGACTGATTTCTGTTTGTTGAACTACTGTTGTATTTCTGGGATAAATCCCACTTGGTCATGGTATATCATCTTTTTTATATGCCGTTGAGTTCACTTTGCTGGTATTTTGTTGAGATTTTTTTTCCTCACCTATATTCATAAAGGCTGTTGGTTTCCAGTTTTCTGTGGTTGTATGTTTTTGTCTGGCTTTGACATCAGGGTAATACGGGCCACGTACAATGAATAAGGGGTATTCAATCTCATGGATTATTTAGAAGTATGTTGTCTCATTTTCAGGTGTTTGAGTATTTTTTTGTGTTATTGTTGCGGATGCCTAGTTTCAGGGCACTAGAGTCACACTTTGTATAGTTTCACTTCTTTAACATTTGTAAAGGTTAGTTTCAGGACACTGAATACAGGCTATCCTGGTGAATGTTCCATGGGCACTTGAAAAGGAGGTGTATTCTGATGTTGTATAGAGTGTTTTATAAATGTTAGATCCAGTTGACTGATGGTCTTGTTCTTTCTTCAATGGCCTTTCTAGTTTTCTGTCTTCCAGGACTATTCCCACTCAGCTGAGAGAAAAGTGCTATAGTCTCTGTAATTGCGAATTTGTCTATTTCTCCTTTCATTTCTGCCAGCCTTTGTTCCATATATTCCAAAGCTCTGTTTTTGGGTGCGTACACGTTTAAGATTGCTAGGTGTCCTTGGTAAACTGAACTTGTCCCTTGTAAATTTCTTTGCTCAGGAGTCTACTTAGCCTGATCTTAATATCGCCACTGCAGCTTTCTTTTGAATGTTTTCTTTTTCCATTCCTCTACTTTCAGCCTATGTGTATCATTACATTTGAAGTAAGTTTCTCGTAGGCAGCGTACTGTTAGGTCTTGTTTTGTTTCTCCTTCCATCCTTTCTGACAATCTCTTTCTTTTAGTTGGTGTGTTTATCTACATTTAGGATTATTATCTACCTGTGGGGATGTAGATGTACATTTTATCAATTTTCCGTTTTTCCCTTGTATGCTTCTCTATTTCCCCTTTCCTGTCTTTTGGGTTGTTTGCATGCTTGTTAGTATTTTGTTTTATCTATTGTGTTTCTGACTGTATCTTTTTGTATAGTTTTTTAGTGGTGTCTCTAGGGAGCATACAGACTTAACTTTTCCAGTCTATTTAGAATCAATGTTTTACTACTTCACATGGAGTATAGAAACCTTACCATAATATAGGTTCCTTTCCTCTTCCCCTTTACATTGTGGTGGTCATATCCTACGTGGACCTACGCTGAAAATCCCACCAAACAATGTTATAGCTTTTTCCTTTCAACTGTCAGACATCGTTTTTGAAACTTAGAATAGTCTGTTGTATTTGCCCAGACATCTATCATTTCTATTGCTTTTTTGTCAAGCCCGATGTTCCAGGTTTCCTTCTGGTATTATTTTCCTTCTTTTTTAAATTTTAATTTTTATTAAAAAAATTTTTTTAATGTTTTTATTTATTTTTGAGAGAAAGAGAGAGAGAGTGCGAGCGGGGGAGGGACAGAGGGAGACACAGAACCTGAAATAGGCTCCAGGCTTCTAGCTGTCAGCACAGAGCCTGACATGGGGCTTGAACTCACAAACCATGAGATCACGACCTGAGCCGAAATTGGACGCTTAACCGACTGAACCACCCAGGCGCCCCATCGTCCTGTTCCTTTAAAGCAAGTTTGGAGTCTGTATCTAATTAAACCTGGGACCAACAGATATGTTAATCTCTCAGTTTTAGGTTTTGCAGGGTAGAGTCAATGTGAATCTAAAACTTGTATAAGCACTGGCTCATGGTAACAAACTATCACGAGGGATTTTTAAAAATTCTACCAGCCAGGTTGGAAAGCCAAATTTCCTTCTTGTCCTCTGTGCCTAAAGGTCCTTCCTTCTTCCCCAGCACATGATTGCACTGAGGGTATCACCCCCCACAGCTTCGGCTCTAGTTGGGGTCTCTGCTTCAACCCCCACTTCGGTTGGTCCAAGGCCTCACCTTCCCTGGATGACAACCGGTCCCCACTTTCTGCCTGTGCCCTCACCACTCCCTGGTCCCCCGGCGAGGGCAGTTGTGGCCAACTTCATTTCGGGTTGGAGAATTTCCTTTTGTTTCTTCACTTCTTGGACTTAAAAGGATGTGGTTTGTTTCTTCACTTCTTGGATTGGAAAGGATGCTGTTGGTAGTTTTCTTTTGTTTGACTGTTTTGGTTTCAGCCTGGCTTTTCTAGGTGTTCAGAGCCGGATGGTTTTCAGGTTATATAATCCACTCTATTGCTCAAAACAGAAGTCCCAATCTAAACACGAACTAATTTTTTTTTTTTTAAACAAGAATCAGAATTGTACATTTTCAGAGCCCTCCAAGCAGGTAGAAGCTTGGCAGAACACAGCTTGGAAACCAGTGATGCCCAAGGCAGAAGTCAGGCTTTCTGCCACCTGCTTCCACATTTCCAGTCCTGGCACCCTCACGCTCTGGGACTGGGGGTAAGTTACTTAGCTTCTCTGAGCCGTCCTTTTCCCGAACAAGAAGTCAGGATAATCCTGCCTAGCGCCCAGGGCCTGGAACCACGTAGGGAAAAGTCCTGGCCTGGGCGACGCTGTCTGTCTTCGGTAGAATCTTGAAATTTTTCTCAGGTGTAATGCCGCTCTGCACCGCCAGGTGAATGGTGGCTGACCGGTGACAGTTCCCAGGCACCGCTGCAGGCTGTTTCAAGCCCACACAGCGGGCAGCGGGCATCGGTAGCGAATACTGTCTCCCCCAGCAGAACGCGGGACACAGAGGTCTCGTCTCCTTTTCTGTTCATTTCTGTAAGGACAGTCCGGGGCTGGCCCCACCTGATGGCAGTGCTCTTTGACCAGCCCTGGGCAGGGACCCCTTGAGAAGGCACCTCACTCCCTCCTCACTGACCTCCTCTCCAAACAGCCCATTCATCCTGGGGTCAGGCTGTGGGCCGTGGTTAGAGAAGAATCCCCATCCTTCTCCCCCAGACCCCGGGGCCTCGAGGGCGGACACCCCAACGGAGGCGGCGACCCCCGGGGAGGCCCCTGCGCAGGAAGAAAGGCATTTCTGTCTCGCTCTGAACCCGCCTCGGGTTTCGCACTTCCCCTCCCCAGGACAATCCCGACCTTCACCGTGAAGGAACTTTTGCAAACACACACACGTGCGCGCGCACACACACACACACGCGCACACACACACGCGCGCGCACGCGGATGTATTTTTGGAAGAAGGGGAAACATTCCAAGAGAACCTCTGCTCGGCTGAAAATGAAGTGAAGATTATATTAAGAATGAAAGGCGAGCGGGGCCACTCGGCGCACACAGAAGGCCCTTTCATCGCGCCCGGCCGCGCGCCGCGGGCAGCTGCCAACACAAACGCGGGCGGAACAGAACCTGCGGAGCCGCCGGCCGCGCTGCCAGGCCGCGTCCCCGCCGATCCGGGGCTGGCGCCGCTCCCGTTTCCGCTCTGCTGACGCGCCGAAATCGCAGGCGGCGGGGACCCCGGGAGCCGCTCGAGGAGAGCGCCCGGCCGGGCGGGGTTCGGGGCGTGGCGTCCCCGGAGCTCCACCCGCGCGCGGCCCCCCCCACCCCCACCCCCACCCCCGGGGCGGCCCGGCTCCCGGCTTCGGGCCACACCCCTGCCTGCCAAGCCTCGCTGGAACGGCCCCTCCGCTCCGTGGGCTGCTCGTCCGCCGCCGCCTAGCCTCGGGAGCGCTTAGGGGGCTCAAGGCCGCCTCCTCCGTGAAGCCTGCCTGGGTCATCCCTGCGCTGGACTCTCTCGGGCCTTCCTCGCGCCCCCAAATCCCCTTAGGTCCGAGCCCTCGACAGGGTCTGGCCCTCCTGCAGCCCAGTGCGAGCCTCCCCCGACCCCCAAACGTGGTGGTGGGGTGAAGAACCCACTCCTACCACAGGACCCGGATGCCCAGTGCTGGTCCTGAACGGACCTGTTGGAGGTTCTGTTGGAGGATGGGCAGCCTGATGGTTTGCCAACTGGGCCCTCTCATCAATGTTGGGAAAGCCACACAGCCCCGCCCCATACATTCCGTCATTTGGAATCTTAAAAGGTCGCGTCTAATATCCTCTCCATAGCTGAAGTAAAGCCTGAGCGCTTTCACTTGGTATTTGCGGCCTTCACAATGAGCTACCTGTTTCCCTCTCTGGCCCTGAGTGGTCTTGCACTCTCCCAGCACTTTACCATTTACAGAGGACTTTCACGAGCCAGATAGGATGTGATCCCACCACAAGCCACGTGCTGGACAAGGAAACCGAGGCTTTGGTATTAAATGCCGCACCTGAGGTCACACAGGCACGAGGATGAACTGCAAAGTTGTCTCGGACCATGGCACTCCGCCTCTCGCCCTCGGTGCTCCTGCGCCCTCCCAGCCACACTGCCTCAGACTGTTCCTGAACCCACACTCGGGGGTCTCCACCGTTGTGCGGCTCTGGAACTCCCTCCGCCTCCCCCCTGACCTCAGTGTGTGCCCACCTACCGGCCCCTTCTCTGAGCCTGCAGACTGCCTGCGGTCATCGTGCTCCTGACGCTGTAGGCTGGACTGCTGCACTCCCACCCTGCTTCGGCTGCACACAGCCTGCCCTGTGCCACCTTGGACCGCCTTTAGGGGGTCGGGCGCCTGGGTGGCTCAGTCGGCCGAGCATTGGACTTCCGCTCAGTTCATGATCTCAAGGCTCCTGAGTTTGAGCCCCCGCTTTGGGCCCTGTGCTGACAGCTCAGAGCCTGGAGCCTGCTTCCGATTCTGTCTCCCTCTCTCTCTGCCCCCCTCCCCACACCCCACCCCCAAATAAATAAACATTAAAAATAGGTATTTAGGGGGCAAAAGCCGTAAGATGTGGCAGTGGATGAGATTTGGGAGTGAAGACAAGGGAGAGGAGTCAAGCATGGGGGCCCCTAGGTTTGTGCCTGTGTGGGGGTGTTACCACCAGCCAGCCTCAGGAGCATGAGAGAGAAGAGGGACCAGGGAGTGGTGGTCTCAGGGTCCCTGGATACAGCACCGAAGGTTCCAAAATGGTGGGGCTGGAGGAGAAGGTCTGGGAGGCTCTGAGGTAAAGAGGGAGGCTGAGGCCTTGGAAGCCAATGAGTCTGCCCAAGATGAACTCATTCATATGGAAGAGAGGAATACCCAGGACACAGCTCCAACATTTAAGGGACCGAGGAAAGGGGAGGGAGGGGAGGGAGGGGCAGGAGGAAGGGGAGGAGGCGGGTCAGCGAAGGAGGCAGAGAGACCTAGCACGAGCACCGAGCACGGGAGAGTGGTTTGCAAAAGTGGCATGAGAAGGAATTTTAACAAAGGAGTGTTCGAAACTGGCAGAAGACCTCAGAGGTCTGTGGGAACCTTTCCAGGAGGTACGCGCTCACCAGACCGTCAATTCAGGGGTCACTGAGGACCTAGGTCAGAGTGGTGTCCGGAGAACGGTGACAGTAACAGGCCAAGGGGTGACCAATGGAGGAGGCGCTGAGAGAGCAAGTGCAGACAAGGGAGCCAAAGCCTGGCTGGTGCGGGCTTAACAGGCAGGGGGAGGACACACTGAAAGCTGCGGAGTGGAACCAAAGAAAGCAAAGGAGACTTGGAAAGACATCCATGTTCATGGATTGGAAGATTTCATATTGTTAAAATGGCAGCATTCCCCAACTTGGTCTATAGACTCAAATCAGTCCCTACCAAAGCTTCCCCCAAAGCTGCTTTTTTTTGCAGAAATGGACAAGCTGATCCTAAAACTGATACGGAAAAATTCAAGGAAACTGGAATAGCTAAAACAAACAAACAAACAAACAAAAGAACAAAGCTGGAGAACTCACAGTTCCTGATGACAAAATTTATTGCTAGGCTACAGTAATCAAGACTGTATGCTGGTGGCATAAGAATATAGACTTCAAGATACATAGTTTGGTAAAATAGAGAACCCCATGTATCTATGGCCAATTGATTTTTGGCAAGGGGGCCAAGACCATTCAATGGGTCTTGAGTCATTTATTCTACAAATGGTGCTTGAACTGGATATCCATACCATATACAAAATGAACTCAAAATGGATAGACAACCTCAATACAAGAGCTAAAGCTATAAAGTCCTTAAAAGAAAATGCAGGGGTAAATCGTCATGACCTTAGATGTGGCAATGGTTTCTTGTATATGATACCAATAGCATAACAAGAGTAAAAACAAAAGATAGGTATATGTGGACTGCATCAAAACTTTTGTGTTTCCAAGGACACCATCAAAAAGTGAAAAGGCAATCTACAGAATGGGAGAACATTTTTGTAAATCATAAATCCGATATGGGACTTGTGGAATACAGAACTCTTACAATTCAACAATAAAAACTCAAGTGACCCAATTAAAATATGGTCAAAGGATCTACATAGACAGTTCTTCATAGAAGATTTACAAATGGCTTACAAGCACATTAAAAGATGCTTGACTTCAGTTGTCACTAGGGAAATGCAAATCAAAACCACAATGAGATGCCATTTCACACTCCCTAGGATGGCTATATTCAAAAAGATTTAAAAAAAGGGGTGACTGGCCAGGGAGCTTGAGACCCTTGATCTCAGGTGAGTTCGAGCCCCACGCTGGGTGTAGAGGTTATTTAAAAATAAGATCTTAAAAAAAAAAAAAGAAAGAAAGAAAGAAAGAAACAAACAAAAAAGGGCGCCCGGGTGGTTCACTTGGTTAAGCAGGCTCTTGACTTGGGCTGAGGTCATGATCTCACGGTTTGTGAGTTGGAACTCTGCATCGGGCTCTCTGCTGTTAGCATGGAGCCTGCTTTAGATCCTCTGTCCCCCCCCCCCCTCTGCCCCTCCCCGACTTGCACTCTCTCAAAAATAAATAATAAAACATTTAAAATTTAATAAAAAATGGGGCGCCTGGGTGGCTCAGTCGGTTAAGTGTGACCTCGGCTCAGGTCATGATCTCTCGGTCCGTGAGTTCGAGCCTTGTGTCAGGCTGTGTGCTGACAGCTCAGAACCTGGAGCCTGCTTCGGATTCTGTGTCTTCCTCTCTCTTTGCCCCTCCCCTGCTTGCACTCTGTCTCTCCAAAATGAATAAACATTAAAAATAAATAAATAAATAAATAAAAACAAAAAAAGTGCTAGCAAAGATGTGGAAAAACTAGAACATACAATACCTGGTGGGAATGTAAAATGGTGTAACCTCTGTGGAAAACAGTATAACTGTTCCCCTGAAATTTACACACGGAATTACCATAGGACACAGCAATTCCATTCCTACGTATACACCTAAAAGAAGTGAAAACAAGTGTTCACACAAAAATATACACGAACGTTAATAGTAGCATTATTTGTAACAGCCCCCGAGTGGAGACGAGCCAAACGTCTAGCGGCTGATGAATGATGGACACAAGGTTGTGTCTCCACACAAGAGGATACTGGTCATCCGTAAACAGGACTGGGGTCCTGCCACATGCTACCACGTGGATGAACATCGTGGTTAGCGAAAGAAGCCAGACACAAAAGGACGAACGTTGTTTGGCTGCACGTATATGAAATCTCCAGAACACACAGATCCATCAAGATAGAAAGTAGATGGGTGGTTGTCAGAGCCTAAGGGGAGAGGGGAATGGGAAGTGACTGCAGATGGGTATGGCGTTTCTTTTTGGGGTGATCGAAATATTCTTGAATTAAGATAGGATGAGAGTTGGAGAACTTTGTGATCATGCTAACCACCCCCCCAGCTGAATTGTATACTTTATTTTTGTCTATTTGTTTATTTTGAGAGAGAGAGAGAGAAGGAGAGGGAGAGACAGGGAGGGAGGGAGAGAACATGAGCAGGGGAGGGGCAGAGAGGGAGAATCCTAAGCAGGCTCCACTCTCAGCACAGAGCCCAACACTGGAGCTCCATCTCGCGAACCTTGAGATCACGACCTGAGCTGAAACCAAGAGTCAGCTGCTCAACTGACTGAGCCACCCAGGCGCCCCGGAATTATATATTTCAAAAGAGTGACATTCATGGTAAGTGAATCACTTTTCATTTTTTCAACAAAGGAGAAAGAAATATACGAAGAGATTCTCCTGTAAAAATTGTGAACTCCCCTGCCTGAGCAGGAGAAGGGACTGGGGATGGGATGAGGGGCAACAGTTGACTGCATGGATGAGTTTCAAGAGGTGAATGGATAGAATAAAATAAAAGCAGTCTGGCTGTGGCTGAAAAGAGGGGCGGCACTGAAGGAATGTTCTGGTAGGAATCAGAGGCTGGGCCATGTGCAGAGGCAGGAGGGAAGAAGCATAGGAGGAGCACAGAGGATGGCGGATGATCTGCACGAGGCCAGGGTCAATCACACGGACCACAGACGGGCAAGGAGCAGCACCCTTCTATCCCCCAGGACACAGGGGAGGGGGCAGGATGGGCAAAGATACAGAAGAGGTAGGGGTGAGGAGAGAGGGGGGCCTTATTTTGTGCCCGATGGCCTTTACTGTCTCTGTGGAGGAGGAGGCCAGGTCTCTGGGGCCAGAGAGCAGAGTGGGGGTGCTTGGAAGGGAAGGAGGGGGTCTGGGAATCATGGTGAGGTTGGGAAGGGCCTCCTCATGGAATCAGAAAAGGAACCAGTGACGCACGAGAGGCTGCTGAGTAATCCTGAGGTTGGAAAGGCACTTTGGTGATTTTCACATCCATTCCTTGGAGCCTGAGTGAGGCTCTTTGTGTGCTGGGGACACTGTGCTATTGATGGCTGGTAACTATCGGCTGCGGCCATACAGGGGTCGGCCCGCCTGGGCGTCTGCATCACCGTCACCGAGCGGGGAGGACGTCGTGGGGGTAGAGGTGCACAGCGCTTGCAAAGGAACACGGGTGATGGTGCCCAAGGGAGAGGCCCCTGCGCTGGGGAGTCGCTTCATCTGTGGGGCGGGGACTGAATGGTCAGGACTTCAGCCAATGCCGTGGTCTCCGACCTTCCCAGCCAATGCCACGTTTTTGACAACTATTCACAATCAAAGTTCAACACCCTCACTGCATTTCCAGCCACCTCGTTGCTGCCTGCTGTGGCCCCAAGGGCTCTCCATGACACCCAGGGATGCCATCGGATTTGATTGACTCTCAACAAACAGCATGGAGGGAGGTAGTCGTTCAAGAAGGTGGAGAAGCCAGGCACAGAGCAGGACTTCGTCCACGTGCCCTTGTGCCCTTGGCCCTTCTCTGGGCTGGTGACTGTCCTCCAATCTGCAGCCTGCAGACCTGCCTAGGGTCCCTGGCTGGGGTGTGAGCCAGCACAAACGACGGGCCCCCTCCTGCTGTATGGGTGCTGTTCCCAAGCCTGACCCATCAGCATCTGTCCTGCCCTTTTAGCAGTCACCGTGCCCCACCCCCTGCCCCCAGTGAGCTCCCAGTCAGTCACAGACAAAAAGGGTTTGTCTTTTCTTTTTCATCAAGGGTCCTTGAACCAGGTTTTTTCCCACAGGAAACCAGCCGCGGACCTCACTCCAAGCCACCTATTCCACACTATCTGACTTGTCCACGAAGTGTTCATAATGAGATCTGTGTACGCCTTGGACAAACTGGGGATCCTGTCAGACTGTGCTGAAGAATGGACAACCAAAGTCAGGTGAAATATTGTCCTTGCCCTCAAGAAGCTCTCACTCTTGGGGAGGTCAGGCCAGACCATCTGAGGACTGTGGTGTGATGCGGACCTAGGACTGGGCGTCTCAGAGGTAGCTTTGTCAGAGTGATCAGGGAAGGCTGCCTGCAGGAGGCGGGGCTTAAGACAAGCTTTCTTCCCCCTCTCTAGGTTTATGCATGTATTTTTAACTACCTTATATGCATGGTTTTGCATAAAGAAATTTAAATGATTTTATCAAAAAATTTTTTTTAATATTTATTTTTGAAAGGAAGAGAGACAGAGCATGAATGGGGGAGGGGCAGAGAGCGAGGGAGGCACAGAATCCGAAGCAGGCTACAGGCTCTGAGCTGTCAGTGCGGAGCCTGATTCGGGGCTCGAACTCATGAGCCGTGAGATCATGACCTGAGCCAAAGTTGGACGCTCAACCGACTTGAGCCACCCAGGTGCCCCCCAAATAAACGATTTTTAAAAACATGAGAAATATTTTAATATCAAAGAAAGAAAAAAGTCTCTGTGATTTTGTTTGATGGACTGGGGGATAGAGAAATTCACTCTCGTGCCGTGTGGCCCCTTTGCCATGCTTACTGGGACCGCCGATGGTAACTGGGGACACGTGTGTCTTCACTCTGGGTCCCACCAGGACTTTGACCAGAGACCCGATCTTAAACTGAGTTCCGGAAAAGGAGTCTGGTTAGAGCAGCACAGAGATGCGGAATGGTGTGAGCTGTAAGGGCCCGACAGCAGCTCAGTGTGGCTGGAAGGCAGGGAGCCTGGCACATAGTGGCTGGAGGGGAGCCAGGCCTTCTGTGCTAAATCAGGGAGTTTGAACTTTATCTCAGAGGCTACCGGGAGCTACTGAAGCATTTAAGCCGGGGCAGGACAGAGCTAGCAGGTGGAGGAGGGATAGTGGAGCCCAGACTGGACCGGGGAGGCTGGCTGGGAGGGCGATCAAGGTTAGGGTCAGATCCAAGCGTGGCAGAGATGAAGAGTTGGGGGCGGCACAAGGGACATTAAGGGGGCAGAACTGTCAGCCCTGCAGACATGGGGTGAGGCTGAGTGGGAGGGAGAACAGCAGGACCCTGGGAGTCTGGCTCAGGGAACAGGGGAGGGGACAGGAGCAGCAGCAATTGAGGGAAATGATTTTCATTTCCCTTCTGCCGAGGGTGTTGAGGTACGTTTTGTGTGTGTGTGTGTGGTGGGGGGGGTCTCACGAGCTATGTAGGGGTCCTGCCAATACAAGCCACACCGAGCAAACACGAGTGAGTTTGGGAAGCCCATTCTTTAAGATCAGACAATGATGCCACAGTCTCTCATTGCCCCACCTCACAATTTACCTCAAGAGGCTCTTTTGAAAAAAATATCAAAGTTTATTTATTTGTTGAGAGAGCGAGCGAGCATGAACGGGGAAGGGGCAGAGAGAGAGGGAGAGACAGGATCCCAAGCAGGCCCAGCGCTGTCGGCACGGAGCCCAACACAGGACTCGAACTCACGGACTGTGAGATCGGGACAGGAGCCCCAAACCAAGAATTGGCCACTGAATCGACTGAACCACCCAGGCGCCCCTACCTCAAAAGGTTCTTAGAGGGGCCTGTCGCCCTGTCAGCGTGCAGCCTGCTTGGGTTCTCTCTCTCTCTCTCTGACCCTCCCCTGCTCGTGCTGTCTCTCCAAAATAAATAAAAATCTCAAAAAAAAAAAAAAAAAAAAAAAAAAAAAAGGTTCTTAGAAACCAACACGAGGTTTCCCAGAAGGAATTTGGATTCAGATTCTGCTAGGGTATAAGGAGAACCCACCGCTGAGTGAACAGCTTCCTGGCACAGGCCCCAAACGGTTGCTACAGAGACGTCTGGTCACCTGGCAGGAATAAGTCTGGGGCTCCCTCTGGGGTCACGTGGCCCCTTTTCTGGAACCCCTATTTTCTTAAGTAGCCATTTGTCTGCATTCTGTGGCCTGGGTGCTGTTGTGTCCTGGGATTTCTCCACACGCACCCCCAAGTCCTGTCCCTTTCTGCGTGTGAATGTTTCAGGGTGTCTCCACTTTGATGTGAGCAGTGCAGGGGTGTGGTGGCGGGGCGGGGGGAGAGGGGGGAAATTGGGGTTTGGGTGAACTCCCTCTCTACCCGCCGCTGTGCTTTTTGGTTTCAATGGAATTAAGAGTATTGGGTTTATAAGAAAAACATTGTTTTTGATTTATTACAACATTTCTGTCCTATTGTATTATCTGCTGCCATTTCTTTTTCTAGAATGTCTGCCTCCAAAGCCAAACACATGAGTGCACGTGTGCAAACATGCGCGCACGCACACAGACACAAGCACACGGGCATTTTGTGCTTAACCGATACTCTGGATTAAATCAGACTGCTCGCATCGTTGTATCATTACATGACTGAGTTGACCAGACATTAGAGAGGTCAAGGTAAGCCTCTTAACCAGGTGAGGAAGGAGAAGGGAGAGCAAAGTCTCTCTCTGCAGCCAGCTGGCCCCTTGGGGGTGAGAGACTGAGGCGCGTGGCAGGTTTTCCCTGGGAAGAGAGCGCCTTGGGCTCCCCGTGGCCTACAGGAGGGTCTGGGTCCCTCGGCCGGCCGGTCACACAGGCTCCCCGGGGTCTGGTCTGCCCACTCCCCTCAAACCCGAGGGCAGGCTGTGTTCCTGCCTCCTCTCTCCCTGGAGCTCCCCACCACCGCCCCATTCTGGCCTGCCCGGCCTGGGCGCTCAGCGCCGGCGGTGCCTGCTGCCTCTTCCTTGTTGAGAGCAGCGGCCGGACTCTCGGAGCCCGGTCCCAGCACCGGGCACAGGCCAGTCTTTACTGAGCGACCGTGCTGACGACGTGGGCAGAGAGGGGCCGGGTGCCCGTCTCAACAGGTCACCATCTCCCATAAAGGGGGGGGCCGCGCAGGCCACTCGCTGTGGCTGAGGTGGGCCACGGTTTCTCCGGGGTCGCCCGGCTCGCTTGGGGAGGCATGCGGTGGGTTATGTCGCCACCTATCGCCTGGTTTGCTCGGCAGAAGTCAGCCGGGGCCTTCCTTCGGGCTTGGCTTGAGAGGGGAAAGAACTCAAGCCCTCCTTCTGAAGACGGCACCCGGCCCTGGGCGGAGACAGAGAGGGAGAGGTCCCTGACAACCCGGTGGAAAGTTGGAACCAGGTCCTCGCTCGGCTGCGGCCGCACGGCCTGGGGCAAGCGCTTCCTCCCCTGGGCCTCGGCCACCTTCTCTCCGATGACGACGCCGCCCAGGGCCGCGGGTGCTGGCAGGGCTGGAGCGGGGAGAGCGAGGCTCCCCGAGCTGGGGCCGTGCGGAGGGAGCCCCGTGGAAGAGGCGGGCCGCTCCGGGTTAGTTTCGGAACCTCCCTAAGCCACTTTCCTCCTTCCTTGGCGAGTTCACCTCACAGAGCCGCGGCAGGAATGAACGGAAGCCAGGCCGCGAGGGTCCCGTCATTACCCTGCCACCACACTGCCCGCCGAGCCGCGGGGAGGCGGACTTCGTAGCGCCGCCCGACGCACACCTCTCGCGAGAACGCAAAGACCAAGCCGCACACGCGGCCCGGCAACCCGGCTGTCTGCGCGCGAGAGGACACGGGGACGACGGAGAGGAAACAGGGGGGGCCCTGCACGGGCCGGTGGTGGCGTGCCTTGACCGCCGGGCGTAATTGCGTCTATTGTCTGCACCTGAACTTACAGAGGAGCCTAAACCGCCAAACCCACGTGAGGGAAAGAGTGGTTTCCCGAGCGCCAACTGCGCGACGCGGCCGGACGAGGCCAGTGCCACCTGGGCTGCACCTTAGTTGCCTCGTGCTGGCCTCCCGAGGAGCCCTCTCCGAAGTTTCTTTGGAGATCAGCCACATACGAGCTGGTTTCCTGGTCCTTCGGGGGCCACACGGCCCCCTGGCAGAAAGAGAAGACCCCAGTGTCCCGCGCGCACGCGCACAGTGACGCCCACCACGTTCCTACAGTCCCGGCTCCGTCCTTGCCGCCGGCTGGCCCCGCCGCCCGGTCCCTCAGCATTGGACCACACTGGCCACACCCGGACACATCGCAGGCCATGCAGAAGCCCTCAGAACGCAACATGGAGCCCCCCGTCTCCCACGCCTGCGCTTGCCGGAAGGGCCCCTGGGAAGTCTGAAGTGCTTTCTTCCAGTTCTTATTCACATACGTATATTCACACCCCCGTGTGTCGTTCTCCAGGTTCCGTCTTGGTCGAAGCCACAAAGTGTCCCCAGGACAGCGGCACCGGGAGCTCCCTCGCCACTCCCCTTCGAAGGACTTCCGGTTGCTTCCAGTTTTGCCACGGCCTCAACCGGTGGCACAGGAGCCGCGCCTTTAGTCTGCAAGCGCAAGTGGTCTCAAAGGGCAGAGGATTTATTACAAGTGGGACCTGCCGGGTTGAAGAGTGTGTGTTCCAACTCGTCGTGCTTCCAGACGGTCTTCCCAAGAGGCTTCAGCCCAGAGTGACCTTCCTGAAACACCCCCACCTGGGACCACTCCTCTGCTAAAGCTTTCGGCGAGTATCCCCCAAGGAAAAGCTGGGGAAAGAGGCCGAGAGGGGAGCGGGCAGTGACGGGGCGGCTCCCACCGCTCGAGGGTGCTGTGTGCACCACACACGTGCGTACACGTGCGCGCACGCTGGGGGGGGGGGGGGGTGCAGGCAAGGCTGGGGCAGGAGTTGAGCAGCAAGAACTGAGGGAGAGGAGGTCGGTGAAGACTGAGGAGCGAAGACACCAGAGTGGCACTTAAGACAGCGGGGCTGCGCGGCCACACTGGAGGCCAAAGAGGAGAGCGCAGGTGGGCGGATGGCCTTGCTGGGTGCGGAGGCAGGGCTGGGCGAGGTGCTCGTGCAGGGCGGGGGTTGAGGGAGGTCCGACTCCAGGTGATCCCAGGCCGTGGTCATGAGGTCTGGAGCTGATCTGGGAACCATCGGCAAGGTCTCCACGGCTTCTCGAGAAAACCGTTCTTCCGAGGCTACCAGAGGGGTCACCCAGGGAGGCCTCTCAGCACCCTTTCTCCCCAGGCACAGTGGGAGGGCCCAGCCTGCCCCGGGAAGACTTGGCTTTTTGCAGAGGGTGGGGACACGGGCCAGGTGCCTCTTGGGTCAGGAAACACGTCTGGCCCCGTGGTCTGGCTGGGTCACTTGTGAGGCCTCGGCCGCTGGCCGTGTGGACTACACATGGGAAGTTCCGGGAGTGATTCTGAAGAGTGAGGGGTGGGGCGTGGTAATAAGAGTGAGACCAAAGGGCTGCCCGAGGGGTGGGAAGAAATCAAGAGCTTCCAGCTCAGAAACTCAGGGAAGAGCCTAAGAGGGAAACGCCCGCTGGATCTGACTGCCCCACAGGTCAGGGCGAGACACCGGGAAGGCAGTGGGCTGGGGAGTAACTGGCAGCAAGAGTGAAGCCAGTGTAGACGACACCCTCGAGGAAGGTCGGCCAGGAAGGAAGATGAGGGTCGGGAAGGGTGAGGAGGGAGGGCACAGGATTGACAGAAGGACCCAAGGGCAGCGTGGCTGTGGTGGGAAGGCCCGGCGCATTCGTGTGAGGACCGCGACAAAGCTGTGGGGTGGCCTGTGGGGCTCAGGGCCAGAGCCCAGACGGGGCCCCTCCCGCCTCGGCACCCGCAGGGAGCCAGGCCCCAGCCCGGGGGGAACCAAATGGGGGAGAGCCGGCTCCAGCGTTTCTACTGGATTTGTCCCACAGCAGCACCTCCCCACAGAAGGGAGGTGTCAAGGGAACCCCCGTCCCAGTGCGTGGGCATCTCATTCCTGGGTACGTCAGGAAGAAGTGCTCTGGAGAAGAGACCCAGTTCTGGCTCTTGCCGATCCCCTTGGTCTTGACGAGCAGCTGTCCCTCTACCCCCACTACTGACTTTACAAATTTAGTCGAATTCACACAATGTATACTGGATCTTGCCAGGACAGGGAAAGGTTTTATTTATTGACAACGAAAACATGTGTAACATAATTCTCTCTCTAAAACAGAAAACCCCATAAAATACACAAAGCAATCTCTATCTGTATTTACCCAGGGACATTAACAGCCGGAAGGGGGGCTGAGACTGGGAGAAAAGCCAAGGACTAATTCCATTAAAAAAAAAAAAAAAAAAGAAAAAAAGAAAAAGAAAAAAAGAAACTGAATTAAAAAAAAAAAATAGCATTTTCCTGCTTGTCAGTAGCTGCACTTCCCCCTACTCCGTGTATGAAAACGTGAAACAGAAAACAGCACCTGTGAAAACATACTTCGGCCGTGCCAGGCAGAGATGAGGCAATGGCCCAGGGCTGGGGAATTCCTGCCCCGACTTCCAAGCAGGTCCCTGCAACACAGTCTGCCCTGGGCAGTTCTTTCCCAAAAGCCCCCCGCCCCCAACGACGACGGACAACTCCAGCAGCCTGGCTCCTCTTGTTTGAAGTTCAGTCGGAGAACCTAGGAATCAGGCACAGCAGTTAGGAATCCGACAGGGCTCAGTTGCCCCACACTGAGCCCTCAGCTGCAAGGGCCACAGGCGGTCACAGCCACACATCAGAAGGAGCCAAAGCCGGTCGGTCCCAGGTCTGTGGTGACGACACTAGACGGGGTCGGGGAACAGACGCATGGCTGTAGAGCCCCTACTGGATGGGCTCTGGGAAACGGTAACCAATTAACATGGCGGCTCTGAAAGGCGAAATCACGAACACAGGACAGTCTCAGAAAATCAGAACAGAAAGGACCCTCACTTCATCCAGCTCAACTTCATTTTTCAAATGAAGCCCCAAAAGTAAAAGACTAATTTTTGAATGCAGGTAGAGCCATATTCATTAGAATTTCTCAACTGTTCCACAAGGAGTGACACTTCCTTAGCCATTTAAAGATGTGAAAAACACCCCGAAGAGTCCAATATAGAAGCAGCTGCTTCTCAGTGGGATACCACCAAAGACCTGTAAAACACACTGGGCAGCACGAGCCACCAGGATGTCACCACACTAAGAGCCTGGACAAACGTTTCCCAGGCAGCTCCATGGCACAACCGCCATCACACTGCACACTGGTGCAAAGAGACAGGGTGGCGGTTTATCCAGAACCAGAAGACCGCAGTTCAACTCCTGGGTGCCACTACTTCTGCTCTGTGCTCCCGTTTCCTCATCTATAGACCGTGCACGATAACATGAACTTCACTGAGCTGGTACGATCGTGACAGTTATCTGAAGGAGGGCATGTGACAGATGCCATTATAACAACTACTGATGGTTCTGCAGTCTTTGCCCACCATCCCTCCTCCCTGATCCCCTGGCACTAAACACTGGCCCCAGAGCTGCAGAATGTGGGTACACAGAGGGCTGGGAGGCTGGGCGTGCATTCCCAGCACTGGGGCAAGCAGATGTGCCAGTAAGGATACTGCCTCCACTCCCTTCATGAAGGACAGCAGTTTCTGAGGGGAGGAGAAGCCCGCGTGGGACGCCCCCCATGGTGCAGGAGCAGCACCCCAGAACAGGGAGGGGAAGGCCAACGCTTCCTCCTTCAGTTGTCCATCTTGTCTCTCATTTAAATCTATGAAGAGCGCTTTTTGTTCCTATAAATACTGTGGAACTCTTCTCATTATAAGCCTTTGTTGGCCACCTTTATCCCAAATTACAGAAAAACATGGCACCAGTAAAACATGGCCGTGAACTATGAGATCATGACCTGAGCTGAAGTCAGACCCTTAACCAACTGAGCCACCCAGGCGCCCCTCTTTATTTTTAAAAGTGAGCGAGCATACACCCAAGAGGGGAAGGCACAGAGAGAGACACAGAGAGAGAATCCCAAGCAGGCTCCATGCTGTCAGCACAGAGCCTGATGTAGGGCTCAAACTCATGAACTGTGAGATCATGACCTGAGCTGAAATCAAGGGTCAGATGCCTAACCAAGCGAGCCACCCAGGTGCCCCTGGAGAAGCTTTTTAAGAAAAGAGGGACTGTTGTGGCTGCCCTGTGGGGAAGAGATTGAAGGGGCACTAAGCTCTCAGGCTGCTCTGCCCAGCACACTGAGGTGGGAGCTGCAAAGCGGGTCCAGGCCTTCAGAGACTGGCAGCTTCACTCTTCTGTTGGGCAGCGCTGTGCTGCCCAACATGTATCCCCATGTATTCCTCCACAAACCCAAGCTGCCACACCAGAGCAACCACTCTAAGGCCGTCACACTGGACAGGCCACATGTGGGCTCCAGTCAATAGTCCACACACATGCCTGATTAGAATGAGGCCCCTTCTCTATAGCCCCAGAAGTGGGAGGCGTTTGCTGCACCGTGCCGGGCATCCAGACAAGGGAGGGATGGGGTGGGACCACACAGGATGCGTGAGGGCAGAAACATCAAAAGCACTTTCCTGTCCAAACCCAAGCGAAGTTATGAAGAAACAATAGGCTGGCAGTAATCTCATGAGGACCTCTGATGCAATCACACCGAGAAATGTCTAGCTGTGGGGCCAAAACCAATCTGACATCACCTCTGATCACTTGCAACTACTGTCCAGCTTGAGGCCTAACAGGACTTCAGAACCTACTGATGAAACAAGACAGAGCTCAAGCCCCAGAATCAGTAAGGGGAGAGGGAAACCCACCAGAGCTTCCATGGAGCATGATTTAGTCATTCCACTATGAATGCTACCGTTTGTTGTACAAACATGAAGAGTCAGTCTACCATTAAAGTGTAAGAAGCAGTTAATTTACCCTGTATAGATGTGAACCCTTTGTTCTGGGTATTATGAGTCCATAAACAGAAATTTGGGTACAACTATTTATTACTGTTTTTTAAAGATTTTATTTTTAAGTAAACTCTACACCCAACGTGGGGCTCAAACTCACGACGACCAGGAGTCGCTTGCTCCTCTGACAAACCTGGCCAGGCGTGCTGGGAAAACTATGTTATTTATTTATTATTGTGAGAGAGAGACAGCACGAGTGGGGGAGGGGCAGAGAGAGGGAGAGAGAGAAGCCCAAGCAGGCTCTGCACTGTTAGCACAAAGCCTATGCGGGGCTCAAACCCAAGAACTGTGAGATCTTGACCTGAGCCAAAACCAAGAGTCAGACACTTAACCGACTGAGCTACCCAGGTGCCACTTCCCCCCGCCGACCAGGAAAACTACTTTAGACATTTGAATAAAATATAAAGATGTATATCCCCAATTCAAATTAAGGATGGAAATAAACTGCCAATAGTTTAGAACCCTAAACCTAAAAAAAGAACTATAAAAATACTAGAAGGAAACAAGACATTACTGGCTGGCCAAGGGGAAGCATAAACAGACAAATGAGAGTAATGGAGGAGAGACAAACTGATGAGGCCCCTCTTACAGGTAGTCTCACTCCCTGTCCCCCAACTCCATTCAACAGCAACATGCTCTTCTGACTGAGCCAGCCAGGTGGCCCCTGAAATGTCTTTAAATGCATATTACATAATACAAAATACATAATTCTATTTGTGGGAAACACCGCATATACACCCACATTCTCAAATATTCACAAAAAACCTTCAGGAAGGACACATATAAAACATCAACACTGGTTACCTCTGGAGTGTGGGCTTGGGGACTGAGAGCTTTTACTTCTCAACCTTTTTAAAAAAAAAAAAAGCCTATAAGCATGTAGCATTTTCATAATTTAAATTTTACTACTGACACACAGCTGTCAGTATGGGTGGGGTGAGTAGAGGAAGCAGCACGCAGAATGCTGATCATGGTCAGATGGGTAATGCATACATGGGGAGGTCGACACGCCATCCTTGCTACCTTTAAATGGGTTTGAAAATCTCCATTTTATCATTATTATAGCTTGAAAATAATCAACTGAAAAAAAAAAAAAACAAAAACCCCGTCTCAATCTAGTTCGTATCCTGTGCAGTGACTTCAGACATAAATGCTGTGATCAATATTCATTCAGTGTGAACACGTTCCCAGGAACGGATGGTAGAGAGAACCGCCAAGATCAGACACTGGGATTTTAGGAGGTTCAGGTAGTTGAATTTTCACACTGGAACCAATAAAAAGTAACACTTGAGCACAAATAAAAAGATACCAAAATAGAAAAGTTCACATTCTGCAAAACCAAATCTCGTAGCACACGGAGGCACAGTCAGAGGAAAAGGTCAGCATGTCTCCAGGGCTCACAGAAAGATAAGCTCAGAGACCTGCACAGACAAAAGCGGCCCCACTTAGGCAGGGAACCCAGACCACGTTCCAGCAAGCAGACGCCCGCTGAATACATTCATACTCAACAAGCGGCTTCCGAGGAGCGCAGAGCCAGGCCCGGGGAAAAGGCAGTCAATGTGAAAGAGAGACTCAAGTGAGGATACAATCGGCGTCTACAATAGCTGCACACAAAAGTGAGCAGTAACCAGAGAAGAGTGTGAAAGTGTAACAGAGGAGCCGGGGAGGTGATGTAATCCTGGAAGCCCGAGCCGGAGGCTGCAGAACCCAGGATGTGGAGGCTGGAGGCGGGAGTCCAAAGCCCTGGGCTGGGCAGGGTGAGCAGGGTTCCCACGGCGTCGGGTGCCAGACCCACCCGGTCTCCCTGCCCTCTCCGGCAGCGCTTCTGTCTAGTGCCGCTCAGGGAACCAGAGTGAAGGGCCCACCTTGAGCGGCATCTGGGAGATACACCCGTAATGGTGGGTCGTTGAGAAAAGTGATGAAAGCTGTGGATCCCTCTTCAAGATCCCAGCCAATGCACAAACATTGCACGTAAAGGTGAAGATTCACAGATCCTCCTGGAAGCTGTTTAACTGGTTCTCTTTCTCCAAAAGCATTACTCAGCCCATTGGAAGAACCTAGCCTGGCTATCTCAAGTAATTCCATGGTGGGGAGAATTATTTTAGAAGGAGCCAGAAGCCATTCACACTCTTGTGACGTGCTGATCTGGCCTATAAGGTCCTCCAATCTGCCACTCCTGCTCCTGCCACCCTGCCAGGCAGCTGTTCAAAGCAGACACTCGCTGCTGGGCCCTCCTTCGACTGCCCCTGCTTCTGTGGCTCCATGCTGACTCCTACTATTGCTGGCCTCTTAGCCTCCCTGGTGGTCCTCCAGCTCAGCAATCTGCCCCTTCCCTGGGCCACATTCCTCGACTTCTTAGTGCCCGCCTGAGCCAGGGGCCATACAGTGGTGTTCCCTGCCGCTGGGAACCCTTTCAAGCTCTGAGTGGTCCCTCCAAGCCCACCCTTTCTAGGCTAAGCTGAACCAAGCATGCCCCAGTCCAGTGGAGATGGCCAGGACCCACAGCATAGCCCTGCTGCACTTCCGATGACAACTGTCAGAGCTTATGGCCATCAACCTCCACGGTGCAAAGGTGGAAGCAGCAGGGCATGTGGTCCAAGGGGTAAAAAGTGCCACCCAACTGCTACCTTTGTTTCAAAATAAGGTTTATATCATTTAGCATGTGAGGTTTCTAGTACCATCCAACCCGTCTCCTCACACAAAAAGGTCTGGAGAAAAGGCCGGCGCTGCCATGGACCACAGACCAGCTGCATCCACATGACCTGGGAATGTTAGAACCCTGAATTCTCGGGCCCTACTGCTCTGTGGAACCAGAAGCTCTGGAAGCTGTGCTCACACTCTACCCTCTCGCTCCCGCTCACTCCACACCCACAGTGCTCTTGCCCTTTGTTCCCGCTTCTCCACTGCTGCCCGGGTCACCGTAAGTTGCCACTGGCAAATCCAATGAACATTTTTCAGTCCTGGTCTTTTGAGTCCTCTGTGCTGCTAGATTTGACCCTGCTGGTTACTCTTTGAAATCTGAGCCCCTAGTCGGTCTGCACGTTTTCTGGAGTCAGAGGCCCCTCTGAGAAGTGATGGCAGGCATGGATTCTGGGGATACACACAGCTATTCAGGGGTTCGTGGATGCCATGATGCCCACCATTGACTCCTGACTAAACCTCCTGTTCTACTTTGCTGTTTTCACAGTGGCTCGTTCTCCTCCTGCTTTCTGTCCTCTTTTGTCAGCTCAAAGCTGGTACTCCGGGGTCCAACCTTGGCCTTCCTTCCTCTTTCTACCCCTCCTCCTGGGTGACCTCATTCCCATTCCTGGGCATACTGCCCTGCAGATACTTGTGGCTGCCACCTGCTCTCCAGCCCTCCAGCTGTCTGCTAGCCACCCCCACCTACATGTCCTGTAGTCACCTCAAATTCCTCAAGCCGCAGACAAAAGATCCCCATCTTAAAACTCCTTCAGTTGCTAACCCCTCCATGGACCCAGTTATTGGAGCTGGAAATCTGGGAATCATTCTTGATTCCTTCCCCTGCTGCAATACCAAACTGTGATTCTTGCCACCAAAAGCAGTCCCTGAATTTCTTCTCTCTCCACTCACCCCGTATCTGCATTCAGGCCCCCATCTGCTAGCTGTGAGGTTGGCTGTGGCAGTCTCCTGGTCCCAGGGTTTCCCCCTGATCTCCATTATTCCCCCAGCCACCAGAAGGGATTACTACGAGAGAGGAAAGATTCCAAGGAAGGCTGTTACGGTGACCTTATTTGGGATACAAGGATTAAGTGCAGAACATTTAGGATGTAGGATTGTGAGTTATCTTAAAGAGATGTGTGGTTTCCCAGCAGTTGTTGTTATAAATGCATCCCCCAAAGACGTCCATGTCTTAACATCTGGAACCTCACACTATGTATGTATGCTACCGTTAGAGTGGCAAGGAGAACTTGACCATTAAATTAAGGATCTTGAGATGGGAGATTAACCTGGATTACTTGGGTGGGCCCAGCACATTCAGAAGGATCCTTCCTTGCAAGGAGGAGGCAGGAAGAGGCAGGAGGGTCAGAAAAAGAGAAGAGAACAGGACAGAAGAAGAGAGGAGGGAAGGATAGAGAGAGAGAAAGAGATTCATGGCAGGGGGAGACTGAAGACGCTATGCTGACGGCTTTGAAGATGAAGAAAGGGGCCACTAGCCAAGGAATGCAAGCGGCCTCTACGGGCCATTTGTTCTAGTGGCAATAGGAGTACAGAGGAATTTGCTCTATCTTCATGGATATCACAATAAACTCACCTACCCCCTGCCCCAGAAAAGAAAACCACAAACAAGCCCTATGATAGATCAGGATGCCAACAAGAATTGTAGAGAAAATGCCCGCATCTGTCTCTCACAGCCTTTCTGGTTCCAACTGTGAAAATGACCGTGGTGGGTGTGGTCACAACAGGGCAGACTGTGTTCTCTGTGCTAGAGGTGATTTTTGCTCATAGCTCCCTCCCTTTGTCTATTAGATTTGAAAACCGTTCACTGGATTCTTGAAACTTTGGGGCTCATCCCAGTTCCTCTCGGCTTCACCCCCATGTTTCTAGCTTCTCTGCAAAACCCTGAGGAGGGCAGCCAGGAAAACCAGCTAAGACTGTCTTCTCCCTCAGGTGTCCCAAGACACTAAGACACTTGATGTTCATTCCTTATTGCTTAGCCTCTCCGTTCATTATGTGCGCCTGTACCCTTGTTCACCTAGATCGGTGTCTGGGATTACATATGCCTGGAGGCAGGGTTTATGAACCGGGTTAGGAACCCAAGAAATTAAAACGGACTAAGCCAACATCTGACAGAACCTCAGGAAATACACAGTGACCCTACAGATCCGATCACTTCATCCTACACATGATGCGATCAAAGCCCAGAGGGGTTCGAGGACTTTGCTACAGTCACAGCAAGGGAGTGAAGACGGAGAAGCCCAATTTCCCATTTATCAACCCTGCAGTGAATGGTAAAGGGCACTTCCACGATTGCAGATTTTGAAAATTAGAAAAAGGAACCTAGTGATCTCCTGCAATTTAATTAAGTAGCCCTCACTGATACCTCATGCACAGAGAGCACAGAATGGACTGAAGTAAACCTTAGGAGGAAGCAGGTTTCAGGCCCATCACAGGTGCCAAGAGAGGATGTGAAGAGGAGTGAAGGGGCCAAAGAAACTCTGCCAGGGGAAATGCTTTCCCAGGCAGGGGTAGAATGAAAAGGTGCCAACCTGAGTGGAGTTATTTATAGTCACACAACAAAGGGATGACTTCAGTGATACCTCCTGAGCTGGGAGAAAAGGCATTTCACAGATATTCAAAAGATCAAGGGACTGTGTCTAACAGTTTGCCTGAAAAACCGACAGGGCCCTCATCTGACAACAAGGGAGCGCCTGCCTGGCCCAGTTACCCTGGGGAAAATACAACTACATTTTGAGGAGAGAAAAAAAAAAGTTGGAGATTCAGAGGAAAAAAAAAAAAAAGTGGAGACTCAGAGGAATAAAGTCAGAATAATAATATATAAAATTACAAAAATACCTTTAAATGAGTTATTTGTTCAGGACTCAGACGAGTCTAACTGGAGGCATGAAACATCCTTATAGACTCAAGCGTCGATTTGTGAGTTTCTTCTTAATCTCTTTGGGAAGAGGGGGATCAAAGAGATTCCCCATCTAGATCCAGTCACATACTGGATATGGGGAAAAGATGATTTGCTCCTAGGGTTTCCTGGCAACGGACTAGCCCGGCCGGACACAGGAAGGCTATTTTGGAACGAGGGAACCCCTGACCCCAGAGGACATCTCTAGCTTCTGTGGTGGCACCAAGCTCTGTGGGGCCTGCTGCTTTAGTGCTCACTTCAGGCCAACTCTCTGAAGCAGGACGAAATCTCAGAATTTCAGCGAACAGGAATGTATTCTCTGCAGCATGGCCTTTATTTCCACCTGAGCCTCCTGGGAGCTGCTCTGGCTTCCCAGAAAACATTCTTTTTTTTTTTTTTTTTTTTTTAAAGTCTGTTAAGATACTCTTTCCCTGAGGCTGGCCACACAACATGGCTCAATCCTCTTAATTCTACAGCTCAAAGGCTTCAGCTTAAGTGTGGAAAGCAGGAAAAAAAAAGGAAGAAATTCTTAAACATCTAAGTGAGGGAGAAAAATCCATGGGCACCTGGTGGTAACACTCCAACTGAAGAGAGCTGCTGAATATATTTAAAGCTTCAGATATCATCTGGGGTTTAGATTTCAAATCCAATGAAAATGGTCAGAGTTGTTTATTCATAAGCACAAAGACCTCCACAGGGAAAGGGTCTAATTCTTTGAGCTTCATGCCTTTCCCAATCTGTAAAGTGGAAACAATCATTTCTCCCTCAGGAATGTCGGAAAGATGAATGGGTTTGAGAACAGACCTACAATAGTGCTCAGACTCCAGGAAGAACTGTTGAAAACCCTTCACTTGGGGCACTCCTGCTAGCTCATTACGGAGCTCGGCCTTACTCCCGTAGGTCAGACAGAAGCATAACGTGAATTCCAAAAGCCATACAGAAACAGTGACATGTGTAACTATATCAATAGGCAAAACAGCCTGGAGAATATTTCAAGTTACATAACATTTAATTAACATCCTTCACATAAAAAAGGGTTTTTACAAATCAACTATAAAGACCCAAAACGAGAGCAGGCAAAGGAGATCAAGAGGCAAGTTGCTTTAACAGTAGAGAGAGCCAATTAAAAACACAAAAAGCCGCTCAACTTCACTAGAAATTGGAGATGTACAGTTGAGATAATGCAGCACTTGTGTCCACTGTTTCAGCCAGAAAAATCCACCTGAGGAAAAAATTTTGGGGGAAACTATTGTTAAGAGCTGGGGCCCAGTGCAAATCCCCTTCCTTCTGGTATTTAAGGATCTCAAAGCATTTTGATTGGTTCTCACCTGCTCAGCCTTAAGAGTAAGTGAGTGGATATCCTGCCCAGGTATACAGAAGTTTTTTATTTTAAGTTTATTTATTTATCTTGAGAGAGAGACAGAGACAACATGAGTGGAGGAGGGGCAGAGAGAGAAGGAGAGAGAAAATCCCAAGCAGGCTCCGTGCATCAGCACAGAGCCCGACGCGGGGCTCAAACTCACAAACCATGAGATGACCTGAGCTGAAAACATGAGTCTGACACTTAACTGACTGAGCTAGCCAGGCTCCCCTAACAAAACTCCTGATCAATTTTTCTATTGCTACGTTCTAAAGTGTGAACAGGCAACCAAAAAACAACTGTGGAAAGTCTGCAACATGAAACATGGAAAAGAGAAAGATGAAAGCAAGTAAGCAGAAAAATAAACATCTCAGAGTACAAAACAAAATGTGCAAGAATGGTCCTTATCTTTTAGAGGTACGTAAGGAAATGGGAAATCCTTGTGGATGAAATGACAGTATTATTAGGATCCACTTCAAATTACCCCAACAGTGCTAGGGGTGGGGAAGAAATGGGGGGGTCACAGATGGAAACACTGGTTCTATGTTGATACTATTAAACCTGAATGCTGAATACATGGGGGAAATCCTATTATTCTACTTGTCTAAGTTTGAGATATTTCATCATACAAAGGTGGAGAGAGAGAGAGGGAAACTATAAAAGAGGGAAATCTGAAAAGATCTCGTGGTTTCAAATATTTGCTGAAATGAAAAAAAGCCAACAGGAGAGAGTTGGAAATGAGGTATGTTTCCTGGCAGGAGGCAGGGCAGTGAGGGAGTTAAGAGAGACAATTTTACAGAAACGTAAAGGTTTATGGGTGGCTCAGTCAGTTAAACGTCCGACTTGGGCTCAGGTCATGACCTCGTGGTTTGGGAGTTCCATGGTCCCTCACTGGGTTCTGTGCTCATAGCTCAGGGTGTGGAGCCTGCTTCAGATTCTGTGTCTCCGTGTCTCTTTCTCTCTCTGCCCCTCCCCTGCTTGTACTCTCTCTCTCAAAAATAAGTATTTTAAAAAATGTAAAGAAACATAAAGGATATAGAGGGTCCCTGCAGAAAGTCTAACATCCAACCAACAGGAGTCCTAGAACAAGAAGAGAGGGAAAAAGAAGGGGGGGGAATGTCATTAAGGAAATATAGAAGAATTTCTTAGCTCTCAAGAGCATGAACCTCTAGAATTAAGGTACCTATGTGAAGGACTTGAGCATCTGGGGGCACCTGGACACACACTGAAATTTTAGAGGAGTTAAAAATAAAGAGATACATTTTTACCAGCATCTGGAGTTGAGGAGGAGGAGCTCTGAGAAGGGGCAGGACTACTGACAGGAGTGGCATTGGGGGTGGAGGTGCCTGAGGGGAAAGCTGTGAGGGCTAAGGCGGGAGGGGTGCACAGTCTTGGAGTGGAGATCTTGTAAGCGGGGTCTGGGGGGGGGTGGGGGGATAGTTACTGTGGGAGGCAAGTCCTAATAGGGGGCTCATTTCTCATGAGGAAGGGAGCTTTGAAATGGGGGATAGGTTCTAACTAGGGAGGGGATTCTTTTCGTTCTAAAATCTATACCAAGCTATAAAGTGTGTAATCAAGTGTGAACTGGACACAGGAGGAGTGGAAAAATTTATCTACTATACACCCAATTTTTGGATGTTATTTGAGAATAGCCACACAAGGAAGTAAACCAAGAAAAGAGAGCCAGTAAATAGTGGATTCAGCCCAGCAGATAAAAGAAATCCCAGAATGGCAGTTATGCATCAGGCCTATGGAACATTTTCAACGGATTGGTACACAAAATGGGCGATTTCTAAGAGGGAGGTCCCTGAGAAGAAAGGGAAGTCCTAGACTAAATGGTATCACAGAGTTTTAATATGTAGGATTTTTAAAGTTTATTTTTTGAGAGAGAACACATGCACAAGTGAGGGAGGGTCAAAGAGAGAATCCCAAGCAGGCTCTGCGCTCTCAGCACACAGCCCAATGAGAGGCTCGAACTCACAAACCATGAGATCACGACATGAGCCAAAAATCAAGAGTCAGACACTTGACTAAGTTAACTGACCAGGCACCCCTGGTACCAGAGTTTTAAAGAGGTAAGGATAAAGGCAAACAGTTCAACAAACAAAAACCAAGGCATTTATAAATTGTAGGGAAAACAAAAGCTCTTAAAAACACACACACACTACATTGGGTTTTCAGTTAGTAATATTCTTATCACACAAAGGGAGCATAGGTGATACTGTCCCTAAATTCACCTATTTTTTAAACAATATTTATTTTGAGAGAGACAGAGCACAAGGGAGGGGGGAGGGGCAGAGATAGAGGGAGGGAGGGAATCTGGGGGGTGCTCTGTGTTGAATCTTACGCTGGGTCCGATCCCGTGACCCTGCGATCATGACCTGGGCCGAAGTAAGGAATTGAACACACCACTGAGTCACCCAGGCACCCCTGAGTTCACCTATTTTAGGTCAACCATTTCAGCTGAAAATAGCTACGGTGTTCACTTTATATCTCTTTTCCAGACACGATAGAAGTACGGCAATGGTCTCAGATGCTGCTAGCGTGTCAGGACAAGAAGGACACACTCAAGCTCTAACTGAAGAGAGCAACACAAGCCACAGAAACAGAACTAGGAAAAAGGTTAGAACACTACCCCAAGTGTTTCCAACTAGGTGGGCACCTGTTATGAAAGCCCTCTGGTGGTCCCGGTGAAACCACTAGTACTCGGGAGGGAGCTATGGGAGGTCTCCACCAAGTAGGTAGCTAGGAAATGTCTAGTTGTCAAAGTCTGAACACCGTTAAGTACACGTGCAGGAACACTGCATCCACTGCACTGCAAACCACAGGTTTGTTTGCAGCTTCAAAACAGCTTATCGTACACCAGCTCGGGGTTTGCTATAAACCTTCAGGCCTTCCAAAGTGCAGGAGTCGAAAGGCTGACTTCCATCTTGACCTCTTAGATCACCCCAAGAATACGCCCATCCAGAAGTACGTGTGTGGTCGACATACCCTCTGGAGATCCACCCAGAGGAAAAAGGGTGCCGCAATGGCAATGCCGTGTCTGCTCCTTTGCACCGTGGAGATGCCAGCAGCCTCAAAGAGATGCCTCGTTCAACCCGCTGCCTCCGCTAGAGTGAGACAGAAGTCACACTCCGCAGAACAGTGAGAGCTGCAACAGCTAAATGCCCTCGATGGGCATCTTCCCTCGAATCTGCCCCTCCTCTTCCTCCCCTTTGTGTTCTGAGACAAGTGGCTTTCTTCCTTCAGTCATTGCTCCCCCGCCCTACTATGCAGCGCTAAGAAGGGAGCCACTCATGGGACTCAACACACGGTAACAGGCCAGAGTCCTGCTTCAGGAGTTTGCAAGCTGGAGCCCTGGCTGGTACAGGAAGAAGAGGAAGGTGTGGGGGTAGGGAAGAGCCCGCTCTCAAATAGAAAGGCTGCGAAAGGACACTTGGGCACTCTACAGTAGGAGAGCATGAAGCAGAGGAGACAAAGTTGTTGAGGCCTTCAGAACCGCAGGTGTCCACCTGCTCAAGTACTGGCTGTTCAACTCGGATTCTGTGAGTGCCCAAATCCCTTCAGCAAATCTCTTTTTTAGCTGATGCTCGTTGAAGACAGGTTTCTGTCACTGGCAATAATGAGGGTCCTGACAGCCAATACAAGAGTTGGAGGATATGGTTTCAAAAAGGCTGGTTTAGCATTTCGGCTATTTTACACTTGATCCGACCAACATTTACTGAGTGCCAATTATGTGCTGGGCAAGCTTCCAGACACTAGAAAATACAAAGACAGAAAACACACGGTCTCTGATCTCCAAAAATGTAGTCTGTTATAAGCGGAAACGTCGAGACTGTAAATTAAGAGAACACTTATTCCACCAGGAGGACCAACATCTTGTAAGACAAGATGCAGACAGATCACTAGTATTTAACATCTTGGAAAACAAGAACCAATTGTGTCAAAACTAGGTTGTCGAAAGAATCTTAAAACTTGTTAAGTGATAGAACACTGAAGACCCAACAGTAGTGGCAGTAAGACAAGAATAGCCATTTTGCAGGCTCTAGGCCCTGAGCTGTCAGCACAGAGCCCTACACGGGGCTCGAACCCACGAACTGTGACATCGTGACCTGAGCTGAAGTCCGATGCCTAACTGACTGAGCCACCCAGGCCTCCCAATAATGGCCATTTTAGACTCAAACACAGTCATTCCTAATATGACAAAACACCCAAAACTTAGGAATATCTGGGAAACCATCTAAAAACTCATCAGGTCCAAAACACCTTCGAGACGGAGAAAGCTGGGGGGTTAGAGACAACGATGAGGAGCTGCCCTGCTGGATTTTCCAAGATCTGTTTCCAGGACAGACCCTGGAAGAACTGGGTCTCCACTAAATGGTAGGACATGCCAGATGACACGACAGTCCAAAACGTCTGGCAAAAAGCCAGCAAACCTCTCTTCCTGCTGGACATTAACAGTAGCCAAATAGGAGAAGTATTCCGGCTCACGTCTCAGTTCAGAAAACCCACTAATACTTCAATGTCCCCGAAAGACCCAAAGGCCAGGGTCACTGGGTCAGAGCTTGTGATAAAGGCAACATTTACTTCTGATACCGACTGGTTGTTTTTGACAGGGCAGAGAACAACAGCTTTTAGATCACTTGCGAAAATGTCTGGGATGAATAGGCCTTTTCACTGCCTTCTTCTCTCCAATCTCTTTTGTAGAGAGATGTAGGTAGCAACAAAGGAGAGATTTATTACCATGAGCCCATTCGGCAGCTGTTTTCTTGTTGCTCCTTGTTTAACTTCTCTCAAGAGAGCTGAGTTATCTACCCAGCAAAGCAGGTGTTGAAGGCAGGTGATTTTGTTTCCATTAATTTTCTTAAGTAATAGTAAACCAGACTAGAGAATTATCTCATGAACTCACAGGGGAACCTTAACCCTGTGCCTGCTAAATCACAAGGCATCTGCTGCAGCAGGAAAGTTAGGTTGTGATCCCTGGTGGTTCCAACACCTTCAAATCTCTCCAACTGACAGTAAGCAGAACTTAAGAGTCACAGCTCATCCCTACTGCCCAACATCTGGATTTTGTCTTAACAATGTGTTAGACATAAAGTGATGCTGGAGGCTTCCAGGAAAAAACAGATTAAGAAAGGCATTACTCTTCATTGCAAAGCCCAGATAAACCATCACATTAATGACTATACTCAACAGTTTCATGTTCCGAGCTACTGGGAGGGAAAGGTTAACATAAAACATGGAAAAAGTTTTTAATTTTAAGGCTTAAGACCGCCTCCACCTATAAACTGAATCTCCAGCTCTGGAACTTTCCAATCTTCACCATGATCATCTTCATGAGAAGGCGCCCATGGTATGTGCACTCTACACAGTCACTGTGCCATTAGCTTCCCGCAGAAACTTTCTACCCCTCCCATCTATACTCACTTGTAGACAGCCACTATTCACTAGTGGGCTGAGGAGAACAACCATCCTTCCATATACTGGACAAAATCCTGAAGCCTTGCACGCTTCAGCCCTTTGATTACCTTCAATTTTCTCCTACTGTAGAGCCATTATCATAAGCAGCGAACATTCGGTGACACATTTCTTTCTCTTTATCTGTGTAGTCCCTGTAATAGCTGGAGACAAAAATACACATTAGAGAAAGTCTGTCTTTGTAGGAGGTGACATCTGGTGGCTAGAATACTCCACTCAGGTCCAGAAACATCGAAAATTCAGCAAGCCCTGAACTGAATCTGGAGGCGATGGAAGCCGGACGGGTAGGGGAACCAGGAGAGGCTCCCAGGGAAGGGCTGTTTAAGAAGCACATGGACAACCTGAAGCCCACGATCTGAGAAGATGACAACCTTAAAGGCTGGAGCCACTGTAAGGGCTGCCAGGCTGAGTCTTCCCAAATGGCCTCATACTCGGTGACCTCTGACTTATCTTGAGATTTCTTTGCTAAATAATGGTCAGATTCCAAAATTTCTACATCGGACTTGTAAGTATCTTCAAAGGATACACTTACTATTTTTGGCACCTTGGTGGGACAGGATACTTTTAAAAACCAGAGAAGAGGGGCGCCTGGCTGTCTCAGTCAGTAGAACATGTGACTCCTGATCTCCGGGTTGTAAGTTCAAGTCCCATGTTGGGTGTAGAACTTAGTCTAATTACGTAATAAATATTTCAGTTTAAAAACAATCAGAAAAGAGATTTCTGGACAGTCTTAAAAGGTCTGAAATATAACAAATGGATTCAAGTGTTAAGGGGTGCACACAGGATTTTTTTTTTTTTTTTAACATCAAGGGGCTTCAACTAGCAATCCAGATTAAATGTTTAATGTCAACAGGAGTAGAGAATCTTACCAGTAGAGAAGAACAAAAAAATAATACCTAAGAAACTGGACAGATTAGGAAGTGATGGAATTCTGGACAATTCTTATTTATATGCTGATATAGTCAAAGCAGAAAACTTTGAAAGTAACTTCTGTAATCAGAAAAAGCTACACTACTGAAAGACTGGTACTGGTATTACTTGGATAACAAAAAATCACCCTCTGGGTATGAATTAGACCTGAAAGATCCACTGCAGGTCAAACCAGGATCTACAAGACACATTTCTGCAGTCTGTTAAGAACGGTGGTTTTCAGTTGTGGCAAGTAGGGGAAAGTATCTGAAGAACAAGACTTTTTTTTTTTTTTTTAACGTTTATTTATTTTTGAGACAGAGAGAGACAAAGCATGAACGGGGGAGGGTCAGAGAGAGAGGGAGACACAGAATCTGAAACAGGCTCCAGGCTCTGAGCAGTCAGCCCAGAGCCCGACGCGGGGCTCGAACTCACGGACCGTGAGATCGTGACCTGAACCGAAGTCGGACGCTTAACCGACTGAGCCACCCAGGCGCCCCGAACAAGACCTTTTCAAAAAATTACACTGGCCCGCCTGTTATAGAGTGCTTACTTTGGGGGTAAGGGGTGGGGAATAGGGAGATGGGATAGGATCCGGATTTGCAGTTTTGAAGTTTGTCCCAGGCTCCTCAGTGGGAGCTGTTGGTTTAGCACTTCTTAAAGCCAGCTCTAGGGGGCACTGCCTTGTAACACGCTCCACACAACATTGCCAAATAGTCCTTCGCCAGGTGGACAGACGTGAACCGCAGCCCCAAGGCTCATCTCTCTCTTTGGTTCGCACTCCCACAAACAGAGGTCTCACCTGGCCAGTTTCTTCAGCTCGTTATTGATGTCATGATTGAAGGGCTGTTCCTTCTGGGCTCGGACTAGAAAATCTCGAGCCTTCTGATACTCAGTCATGATAAGACAGGCCTGTCAAAGGATGGAGTTTTAAAAACACACTCGGTTAGGAAAGACAGTGTTTTTCTAGGGCCCAAGTTGAACATCACCACTACCTTTTCTTGGGCATTCGTTCCCCAGTCCCTGCCCTCCAACACACCTGTCCGCACCGGAAGAGGGCCTTGGCATTCTTCCGGTCAATGATCAGAGCCTGTTCTCCATAACGCAGGGCCATGGCAGGCCGCTCCAGCTTCAGGTATGTAAAGGACAGGTTAAGGAGGACAAGAAGCTTGGCTGCTTCCACCAGGTGCTGCTCTTCAGGGGGTGCTGATCGCCGGTGAAGCAGCAGCAAGGCCTGTGGACAAGGAAAATAGGTAGTCAAGAGGAGGTATGTAATCTTGCTATTAAAAGCCCTAAGAATCCAGAAAAAAAATGTATTAGAGCTAAAAAAAAAAAAAATGAGTTCAAGATCAACACAGGAGAGTTAGCTGTAAGTCTATACTCCAACAATAAACCATCCAAAAATGAGGACGACAACTCCATTTATAATAGCATCAAAATGAAGTCACGATAAATTTAAAATGCAAGAACGGTATATTGGAAACTACAAAACACTGTTGAAAAAACTAAAGGCCTGGGGCGCCTGGGTGGCTCAGTCAGTTAAGCGGCCGACTTCGGCTCAGGTCATGATCTCGTGGTCCGTGAGTTTGAGTCCCGCGTCAGGCTCTGTGCTGACAGCTCAGAGCCTGGAGCCTGTTTCAGATTCTGTGTCTCCCTCTCTCTGACCCTCCCGTTCATGCTTTGTCTCTCTCGGTCTCAAAAATAAATAAACGTTAAAAAAAATTTTTTTAAAGAAAAAACTAAAGGCCTAAATGGAAATACATTCCCTGTATAAGACTTAATAGGAAGGCAATACTCCCAAGGTTGATACATAAATTCAAAGCAACCACTACCAAAATTTCAACAGTCTTTGCAGAAATGGTCAAGCTGATCTGAAAGTTTGCATGGGAATTCAAGGGATGTCAAGTAGCCAAAACAATACTTAAAACAAGAATAAAAATGGAAGACTCACACTTTCAATTTCAAAGCTTATTACAAAGCTACAGTAAGCAAGCCAGAGTGGTTTGGACACACACAGATCAAGAGAATAGAATGGAGAATGTAGATTGAGAGTCCAGAAACAAACCTACACTTGTGTAGAGTCCATGGATTTTCAACAAGGGTACCAGCCCCATTCAACGAGGAAAGAGTAGTCTTTTCACCAAATGGTGCTGGGACAACTGGTTGTCGATATGCAAAAGAGTGAGGTTGGATTTCCACTTCACACATATACAAATGCTAACAAAATGGATGATACCCCTAAATGGAGGAGTTAAACTGTAAGACTCTTAGAAGAAAACAGATATAAATCTTTCTGACTTTGGATAATGGTTTCTTAGACATGACATGCAAAGCACAAATCACACACATAAAAAAGATAAGCTGGACTTCAAGTTTAAAAACTTTTGTGTTTCAAAGGATATTATCAAGAAAACAAAGAAAATGACTGAAAAAAGTCACTATAACCATCATTTACTGGTTTAAACTAATAACACAGTGGCTTACTGATGTCACTGTGTATGCCTATAGATGATTTTGTATTTTTGAATGAAAAGACACTTGTACATTCCTGAAAAGAAAAAGAATGTGAAATGACAACTCAAGAATCGGAGAAAATATTTGTAAATCATATTTAAGAAGAACCTACTATCCAGACAATATAAATAACTTTTATAAGAAGAAAATCCAATTAAAAATGGGCAAAGAAGGGGCGCCTGGGTGGCTCAGTTGGTTAAGCATCTGACTTCAGCTCAGGTCATGATCTCATGGTTTGGGAGTTCAAGCCCCGTGTCAGGCTCTGAACCAACAGCTCAGAGTCTGGAGCCTGCTTTGGATTCTGTATCTCCCTCTCTCCTGCCCCCTTCCCTGCTCACACTCTGTCTCGGTCTCTCAAAAATAAACAAACGTTAAAAAAAAATGGACAAAGAATACGAACTGACATTTCTCCAAATATGACCTACAAATAGCCAATAAACACATAAAAAGATGGGCAACATCTTTTTGGTTATCAGGAAGTGCAGTCAAAATCATGAGATACCACTCCACACCCACTAGGATGCCTATAATTTGAAAGATGGAAAACAAGCATCGGTGAGGACGCAGAGTAACTGGAACCCTTGTGTTGTTGGTGGGAATGTGAAATGTTGCAGCCACTATGGAAAATAGTTTGGCAGGATTTCAAAAAGTTAACCAAGGGAGTTACTACATGAGCCAGCACTTGCACTCCTAGGCACAAACCCAAGAAAAATGAAAACTTCGGTCTACACAAGAACTTGTACGCCGATGTAAAAGCAACATTATTCACAGTAGCCAAAAAGAGGAAACAACAACCCAAGTGTCCACCAACCGATGAATGAACAAAACCCAGTTAAATCCACACAATATATCGTTCAACCTTAAAACGAATGAAATTTGGTATATGCTAGAACATGGGTGAATCGTGAAAATACTATGCCAAGTGAAAGAAGCCAATCACAAAAGGACAAATATTGTAGGATTCCACTTAAATGAGTACCCATGAGAGACAAATTCAGAGAAGCATGAAGTAGAAATAAAGATTACTGGGGCTGGAGGAGGGGGAGAATGGGGAGTTATTGTTTAATAGCTAAACAATGTTTGGGATAATGAAAAGTTCCAGAAATGGGCAGTGGTAATGACAGTTTCACAATACTGAATGTACTTAATACCACTGGATTGCATACCTGAAAATAATCAAAATGATGAATTTTAGGTTTGCACATTTCTATCAAAATTGAGACATCTTTAAAGAAAGAATAGAGCATTAATACACATTACAACATAGCAATATATTTTCAAAGTTCACCTAAGTGAAAGAAGCTAGACACAGAGCACCACACATTTGGGGATTCTATTTATGTACAATGTCTAGGAATAGGCAAATTCATAGAAACAAAGCAAAATAGGAGCGATCAAGGGGTGTTGAGGGATAGGAGAGGAACTGCCAACAGGTACAAGGCTTCTTTTCAAGGTGATGAAACGACCTGGAATTATGTCGTGTTGACAGATGCACAACCTTATGAATACACGACAAACCACCATACTGCATTTTAAAAGTGTAAACTTCATGGTATGTGAATTCTAACAATAGCAAAGGAAGAAAAGCGATGAAGACAAAGCCTGAGCAGTGTCAGTGTGACTCACAGGCAGGACCCCATTTGGAAGACGACAGCCAAACTGGAAAACACATCAGACAAGATGGTGCCGGAGGCACAGAGCCACCAGCCTTCTTTTGCCTCCCCTTTCATCTCCAAGCCCCAGGCATTTGTCACAGAAGTTTCTGTCCATTGCCCTCACACCTTCTGAATTGCTTCAGGTCTCCTATCAGCGACCTGGATCTGTCCCCTAAACTCTGGCCCCATTCCTAAACGGAATCATGGGACAGTCTGCCACCTAGAAACCATCTTCTACAGGCCACCTTTATCTGGCTGTTCTCACCAGTGAGTGAAACTGAAGTTAATACATCTTTTTGCCAGTTATTCCTGTTTAAAAATTTTTCTCAAATGAGAAAGCTTCAAGCAAGTCTATTCTTTGGTTTCCTTTGTCACTCATAAAACATCATCATCAGGTCTAGTTACTTGGTTTTGAAAATATTTCCAAAACTTTTATCTGCACAATTCCCACCTTCTGAAACACATTCCGGGATCCCCGTGACAGGCTTAGCTGCAACACGCCTGAAGCAGTGCCTCACGTGGAATGGAAAATTCACTAACAAAAGTCTGTCCCTTCAACGTGTCCTGCATATGGTGGTGTGCTGGTAAATGTTTAACAATCAGCTCTTGGGGAAGGGGTGCCTTGCAGGGTGTGCCCATTCCTGTGGTGTAAACAGTTTAACCCTGGCCGATCTCAAGCTGCCAAAGTAACATTAACCAGCTCGTAAAACTTCCTGAGCCATCTTACAATTGGCTCTCATGAGCTCCTACACACTACCTGCGTGCTACCAACCTTCACGTCCTCCCTAAATATCACTTTTATAACCTCACTCTCCCCTTCCTTCTTCTTCAGCAAGTCCAGACCCATCCGTACACATTTTAAGGTCTTCTTGAATCTGGTTACCTGAACTCTATTTTCCTGGTATTCTCCAAATGTAACCTGTGCTGTAGACTAAATGACCACCAACTGGCCCTTGAACAGGCTCTTCTCACTTCTACACCTTTGCTCATCCTTTTCTCCTGCCCAGAATTATCTTTTGCCTCTCTCTCTGCCATTTCATCCTTCTAGACTCAGCTCCCGTGCCATTGCTTCCAAGAAACCACTACCAGATGGGCTAGCCCACAAAGATTTTCCTCCTCCGAAAGGCTATAGTACTAGATACTACAGGGATTTCTTGGTCACTGGGAGTACCTTTTATCTCCCTACCTATGTTACCATTACGTGAAGGCAAGGACCCTGCCTAGATGGCACGTCCCACATGAAGCTGAGCAAAAGGCTGGGAACAATGGCACTCAATCAACACCAATTTCCCGCTCTGAAGACGGAGAACATTTCTATCATGAGCAGGTAGCAAAACCTGTGGCTGAGCAAGACAGACTTCACACTCACCTTTTAGTCTCTCCTGCCCTATGGAACAGAAGGGCACAATCCAACAAGAACAAAGAACAAAGAACAAGAGAACTGGTAACAAGCCCAACATGTCAGAACAGATGGCAGAGTCTGACCAACCCAGCAGAAGGGAGCACCAATAAAGAAGGGGCTGGTCTGCAGCTCAGAGCCCCAGGAACTGACAGAACGAGCCATCAGAGCTACTGTAGAAGTGGAGCTGAATAAACAGGACACGTTGAACATTGCCACTCAGTCCCTGTCCCTATGCATCCAGATGGCCACTCCTCCCCACCACCTCCAGGATCATGGAGTCTATCTTCTGGAGAAATGGAATAGAACCAAAAGAGTTCTCGATTCAGGGACAGCAGAGGGCAGGAGGGAGGTAAACTGGTAACAGGGGTATTAGAGGACCGTTTCAGTAACAGCCAGAGAGGTCCTCTGTCCCGTTCCCCTGTTCGGCTCCCAGCGGCTCCCAGGACGCTGGTAGCCAGGCATTCACACAGGCAGGCGATGGAGAACAGAGTGGCTCCTGCGGAAACAAGTGGACAGAGACACGTGGGAGGCCAAGTGACACACTGCGACGTGCCCTACCAAGCACTTCCGATGCCTCTTTCCCATCCTAATGGGCAGCTGAAGGTTGCGAGACATTTGAGGAAAGCCTCTATGGAAGAGACGGCCTCCTGTCTCCCAGTGGCTGTCCTCCCCTCTCCCATAGTAGCAGGATTTTTTGCTGGGCGCACGTGCAATCGGAGTATAGGGATTTGCCAGCTTTCCTTGCAGCTGCTGGTTAGAGCCAAAAGACAAGGTTCTGGAAAACATCACTCAGTGTGAGGGTCACAGGTACATACTCTCAGCCCTCTCTTTTCCCTCCGGTGCTTGGAATTTAGAGGCCACCATTCTCAACCACAAGGCCCAGAGCTCTGCCCTACAAATGGGAACACAGAGAGATGGAAGAGTGCTCGGCATCGGAAACCATTACGGAGCACAGCTACCAACCAGCCCTGCTTTACTCACCTCAAGCCTTTCACATAAGAAACAGTAACACTGACCTAATGATAGGAGTCTGGGACCTACCACCAAACCTAAGACAAATGGACAATATCCAATGGGCAGGGAAAAAAAAAAAAATCAGGTAGAAAAAGAATGGAGTTTTTTTTTTTTTTTTTAATCTGAAAAGCAGAGAGAAGAAAATTACAACCAATACTCAAAACATAAGAAAAGCTGATGTATGCGTGAAACAAGAACAGAATGCTGGGGAAAGTTAAAAAAAAAACAAAACAAAACAAATGAATGAACCGTTCCTCAGACGAGATGGCAAATAGAGTCCAGGACAGCTCCCAGACAGTGGGATGGCAAAAGCGAGATGGGCAAGGACAGAAAAAAAGGAAAGTTGAGGCTCAATCCAGGAGGACTGACAACCAAGAGTCCCAAAAAAGAGAAGACAGAAACAAGGGCAAATTACCAAAGAAATAGATGAAGGAAGTTTCCAGAACACAGGACAGGTTTCCTGAAAGATGCACCAGGGGCTCAATACCAACAAATTTTAAAAAACACAAACACCACTGTAAACTTTTAATGACACTGGAAGAAGAAAGATCCTTACATCCTTACAGAGAAGAAAAAGAAAAAGCCACATATAAAGGTACAGGAACCTAAATTTTATCCAGACTTCCTGACAGCCATTGTAAAGCTAGAATCAAACAATATTCTTCAAAATCTGAGGGATGATGGCTGCATGCTAGAATTCCTAGAATTCTATACTCCATATGCCAACTGCTAAGTGTGAACTACAAGAATATTTTTAGAAATGTAAGGATGCGCTCTATCAGCACAAGGGGGCAAGTGGAGAAAAACAACAGGAAGTCCACAAACAGAACCACAGGGCAGCCCAGGATAAGAACACTGAACCAGAACACCAGAGAGCAGAGGGAAAGCCCTAGTGGGAATTAGAGATCCACGTTCCAGAACGAGAAGCAAGAGATGTCAAAAACAGGAACTAAAGCATGTCGAGTATCAATTCACAATGCCAGAAAAAGCAGCAAACAGGCTTAAAGAGGGACCACCTCAGGGGACCAGACCCGGGAAACAGGACTAACAATGGAAGGACTGGTCTGTTCACTGGAAAGTTTTTTCCCATGTGAGCAAGCTCGGTTTCAAAAAACTTCACAACATTAATAGTATCCACGATTTGAGCCAACTATGAACCCAAGCCTATACCCTCCACTTTCAGGACCCTGGTTCTATCAGCATTCCGAAAGCACGCACACACACGCATTCTCCAGTCTCCGTGTCTCTCTCTCAAGCAATACGCAGAGACCAAACCTGGCAGATACCTTTAGCCACCTACCCAGTATCAATCTCCCTCCCCCTCTAGCAGAGCCTCTATGTCACCCAAAGCAGTGGTACACCAACTACATTTCCTAGCTTCCTACAGTCAACGGGGTCCGCTGAATATGGGTCTGGCCAAGGATATAAAAACGAAAGTCACCGGGTTAAGGGAGTACTTCTGGAGAGCTCTTAACATGAACACACCACACTCTTCTCCTCTCCCTCCTTCCTGCCCAGGGGACCATGTGATGCTACAGGTTGAAGGACCATCTCGGGGCAAAAAAGACAAGGAGATGTTTAAGGGTAGTGGAGCAGAAAGACAAAAGGAACCCGAATCCCTGACGGCTTTGTGGAACTGATCTACCACCCTTGGACTGCCTCCCTTCTCATTTAAATAAAAATTAAATCTGAAGATTTAAGTTTTTCAGGATTCTGTTGCTTACTGCTGAATACAAATTCTGACTGATTTAGGCTCCCTTCGCAAATGAGAGAAAATCAGAATACCCCTAGACTCGCCTCTAGAACCTAGGGCACAGTTTGGCACACAGAAAATGCTTATAGTATTTGTTGAATGAGTTACAAAGCAAACAGTGAATTCCTGTCAGCATAACCTATGCACGAAGCCAAACCACAATCAGAAGCCTGGTGAGAATGGAGTCACCTCAGAGAGCTAGAGAAAGCTCCACCGTCAGAGAGACAGGAAATGAAGATGGCAAGCGGGATGGAAAATCATTTGGTAGGACCTAATCCTGGAAGGAGAACTTTTAAAGACTTTTTACTGAAATACACACAAACGTACACACACAGGTAAAACAAGTGGACAGTTCAACAACCTTTCACAATCTGAACACACCCACGTAACCACATCCAGACACAAACACAGAACATTACTGGGCTCCTCAAATCCCATGTCCCCTCTCTCAGTCATTATTCCCGGCATGAGAATTTTTTAATGAGACTTTTTTTTTCAAAGACTGCATGTGAAAAATAAGAACAAACAAGAACATTTAAAAAGTTTTTAGGTTGTTTTTTTAGAGATGGGAAGAGAGCCATACATGCGCAACAAGGTGCTTGCTTGCATGTGCTGGGGAGGAGGGGGGAGGAGGAGGGACAGGGCAGGGCCGGGGGGGGGGGGGGGGGGGGGGGAGGGGCGGGGAGAGACTATCCCAAGCAGGCTCTACACTGAGGCGAAAATCATGACCTGAGCCAAAAAAAATAAATACAAAATAAAAATCAAGAGTTGGACACTCAACTGACTGAACCATCGTGGCACCCCAAGAACTTTGTAAAAACATTTTCAGGGATGCCGGGGTAGCTTTGTCAGTTGAATGTCTGATTCTTGGTTTTGGCTCAGGTTATGATCCCAGGGTTGTGGGACTGAGCTCTATGTCTAACTGAGCACGGAGGCTGCTTAAGGTTCTCTCTGCCCCCGCCCCCAGGCCCCCATGCTCTCTCTCAAAGAAAAAAAAAAAGAGAGACCATTTTAAGGGTCTGAATTTAAAAATTTATTATTTTTGGTAATTTCTACACCCAACTTGGGGCTCAAACTCATGACCCCATGATCATGAGTTGCGTGCCCTTATGACTAAGCCAGGCAGGCACCCCTAAATTTATGTTTGTGAAGCATCCTTACCCGTTTATACCTCACTTTGGCATCATAGAAACGACTTTGGCGGAAAAGATAGTTGCCAAACTCCCGTTCGGTAGCTGCCACTTTTAGGACCTTCTGAAGCGGAAACTGATCTTGTTGCTCCTGAGGAAAAAAGACAAGGACACCCAACAAGGAAACTGAAAGCCGTGACACCACAGTGCAAGTGTTCTTACAGATGTTAGGGTTTCTGCTTCAGATGATGCACTTCTGCTTACTGCTGTGTGGGTGCCAAGCACTGGGCCTGGTGCCCCTGCAGAGGTCGTCTCTGTGATGCCCGGCAGAAGACAAAGGGGGTTGCTATTGTTACTACTCCCACCGTAGACACCAGAGCCACACACTGGTCTCCCTCAGTCTTTCTAGAGATGCTCCCTGAAGAAGCACGGCCTCACGAAATCAGAAACTGATGGAACTTGCCAAACAGAAAGCGGGTCTCACAACCACCATTTGTCCAACAAACAAGAGATTTTGGTCTGGCCGGGGCCCTACTGGTCTTCATGGCCACAATGCTGTGCCCTGGGTACAGGTCAATCACCCACGAAGTCTCTTTTTAAACACAGATGTCCTGGCCCTATCCACCCCTTCCCCCACTGAGATTCTCAATCAGTACACCAGAGGTGGGCCCCAGGCATTTGCAAGAACCGGTTTTATGGGAAGGTCAGAAAAAGGAAAGGGCCCTCCCTTGAGGCAATGACAGCTTAGCTGGGGAGACATCATATCCAGGTACAAACCTGGGTGGACATCTAAGGACACACATACAGGGTGGGAGAGCAGGACTGAGAGTGCATACGGCACCCACGGGATGTGTGAAGTGAGAGGCCACAAAGACAACATCTGAGTTATGAGGGCAGTGGTCATGTGTTCCCACTTGCCTGGGACTTTCCCCATCTACACCTGACGTCCTGGTATTCCATCTAGTTAATACTCTCTTCTGCTATCAAGTAGCCGGGGTTGGCCAAGAAACCATATTTCACCCTAGCTGATCACTACCGATGCTTGACTTGTTAGAAACCCAACTTAATGTTGAGAAGCCAACGTTCATGGTCTTGCAGGGAAAACTAGGAAAATGATGACTAAAAAAAAAAAATCACCTCAAACTGCGGGTCCAGAACAAACCCAAGGCCCAGCATTGGCCTAGAACATCTGCCCATACTCAGAGGTGTACCAGGAAGCGGGGGAACTCCTCCACCGCCACTACCACTGCCACACGGGAGCCTTGTGGTGGAACGTGGGGCAGACTATCACGATCGAGGTAGGGGAATTACCAAACACACTAGCGCATGCTGTTAGTATGGACATCTGTGCTCCGGAACTTACAGCTGAAAGGGCACAAAACTTGTCTGACTCAGCGGAGTCCAGGAAGTCAAGCAGCTCAATCTCGAACAGGACAGTAGTGTTTGGGGGGATCAAGGGAGGGCAGCCCAGCGTTCCATAGGCATAGGCTGGTTTGAACAGAAACCTGGCCAGCTCTCCTCTCCGCATGCTCAGAAGGCCCAGCTCCATGCCCCAAAGTGTAATATCTGGAAGAAGGGACAAAGAATCTGAAGCTCGCCCAGCATCCTGATCCAAGGTTATCAATTTCTTTCTTCCTGAAGTCCAGATCTTTCCACAACAGACTCCGAGTGTTCTGCACTGTGGTCCCAACTCACTTTTCAGTTTTGTTTCCCCGCCACCCCACCATTGCCAAACCAAGACTTCCGTGGCCTCTACATCACTGCTCGTGTTCCTTCTTCCTGCAAGAAGTTCCTGCTTCCTCACCCCACACCCAGCTTCTACACTGACTGAAATATTACTCAAACTTCAGGGCTCATTTTACATACCCCCTCCTTCATGAAGCTTTCCCTGATCTTCCCAGCTGGAATCAATTGTGGCTTCATTAAACACTCCCGCAACACTACTTATACCTCCCAGGACCTCATCCAATTCTGTGAATGCAATCAACCTCTTCCACCACGTTAGTGGAGATATTCTAATCATCTGAGTATCTCTTCTCTTTCCAGCATGAATTACGGATACTAAACCTTTGCTTGATAAGTGTCCAGTTGACAAATGAACAAGCCCAATAGTTCTTGGGATGCAAAGGGAACCTTGTCAGGTAAACCATCTCCCAAGTACCTAGGCCTCAGGGGGAAATGCGGACAAGACCATGATTGGTGTAGCAAAGCCCGGTCTCAGAGAAACCAACTCAAGGACTCCATGCTCTGAACAGTTTCCCCAAACAATTCCTCCTTTTGTAGTTGCTAATCTCAACTTACCCTCTCCAAGTTTCATCAAGCGAGGAGTTTTCCTAAAGCAATTAGAATCAAAAGGCTTGTCCATGTGCTCCAGATATCCGGAATATTTCACTAGGACCAGAAAAAAAAAAAAAAATTCAAGGAAAATCAAGAACATGCACCCCTCCATATCAATTCTCCGTTACAAAAAAAAAAGGGAACTCGATGTACTCAAGTCGCCTCCCACCCACAGTGATAGGAAAATCTTTGGTCAACATTTAGATGCCTGCCCTTTGGCCGTGAGATTCAAGAGCTTGGTTGTGAGGTTCAAGGGCCTCAGAATGTCCCTTGTTTACACTGGCCTCATGCAAAGGGGAGATGGGTTCCTTCGCTTTCCCTTAAAAGCCCGAAGTGTAATAAAGCGAGCGGGGTCTACCCTTCTTTTGTGTGTGTTTTAAACCTAGCCTTCCCTCCCACCTTTCTAGGTATAATGCAGAAAACACTTGATGACCGGTACTTTCACATCTCCTGCTGGGTGGCAGATGATGGTACCTAGCACGGAAGCATCGGGTGTCACCAGCTCTCCAGCACCCTCTCGGATGACGTCCTTCAACACGCCCCGGTCCCCGGAAATGTCCCGCATCCTCCGACTTAACCTCTGGTATGGAGACTTGCGGGGAGAAACACAAAACCTCAGAGCGCCCCGCCTGCACCCCGACTCCGACACCCCCTGCCCGTGGCTCCCCAAAGCCCAGCCTCTCACCTGGCCGGAAGCGTTGTCCCCTTGCAGGGCCCCCGGGTTCCGCGCGCTGCCCCCCATCGCCACGTGGCCTGCCGACGCGCACGAGCCCTCAACCCCTCGTTCTCCACCTGGCGGTGGCCCAGCCACCCCCTTTATACCCCGCCGCCCGCTCCCGCCGGTGGCGTCCGGGGCCCGCGAGGAGGCGCTCAACGTTTCGCACCAACAGCTGCCAACTGCCCTGGGGCCTCCGGTGGCGCGTGGTGGATCACGTGATGGGACGTGCGACACGTGATGGGGCAGTGTGGCGCCTGATGGGGCACGTGGCGGGAACACGCGGGGCGGGGCGGGACCAGGCTCGTGAAAGTGATGCGTGGGGCGTGACCGGGCAGGTGGAGGGCATGCGCGGAACTTGATGGGCACGTGACAGGGACTCCCGGAGCCGGATGTGTGCGAGCATGATGGAAGGTGGGGCGGTGCCGCGCTGGGAGAGATGGAGCCTCTTGGCGGGGAGAAGTGGATCAGGAGGAGGCGCGTGAAGGGGGCGCCTGTGGCAAGACGGGGCGCCGGGGGCGCGCGTGGGATGGCGCGGGAGATGGGCCACGCGGGTGGTCGGGACTGGCAGTGGCTCGGGACTTGGTGGGGTGGGGTGGGGCTTGTGGTGGGACACGAGGCGGGAGCAGGCTGGGGAGGACGGAGTTCCAGAAACAGCCTGCTGCCGGAAGTGTGCGGCCTTGCTAAGTGGGTTACCTCCACTTTTTCAATTTTCCTCGACCTTTTCGTGCTAGAGAAATGTAGACGCAGACAGGCCTCTCAAGGCAAACTGCCTCGTTCGTCAGAGAACAAGGCAACGTTGTCCTTCACGTTGCGGTCACTAAATCCACAGAATCCATATCTGCTCCCCGGTGGTGGGGGCGGGGGGTGCAAAGCACGAATGGCCCTTGACGTCACCCCCTCCTGCTTTTTCCCTGGGGCCTGCAGCTCTTGCCCACTCCAGGATTTGAGAGGTGGCCCCTATTTCCTGCACCCATCACGCCTTGACTATTGGATCATTTCTTCAGCTTCTAAGTTTCCTAAAATCATCCGCCCTAAACAAGCCCCACCTTTGTCCCACATCTCACTCCTGCTGCAGGTGGTCCCATGCCTAGTCTTCTCGACTTCTCAAAAAGAGTTGTTGGGGTGCCTGGGTGGCCAGTTGGTTAAGCGTCGGACTTCGTTCGGCTCAGGTCATGATCTCACCATTTGTGGGTTTGAGCCCCGTGTGGGCCTCTGTGCTGACAGCTCAGAGCCTGGAGCCTGCTTTGGAGTCTGTGTCTCTCCCTCTCTCTGCCCCTCCCCTGCTCGCACTCTTTTCTCTCTCTCTCTCTCTCTCTCTCTCTCTCAAAAATAAGCATTAAAAAAATTTTTTTGGGGGGCGCCTGGGTGGCTCAGTCGGTTAAGCGGCCGACTTCGGCTCAGGTCACGATCTCACGGTCCGTGAGTTCGAGCCCCGCGTCGGGCTCTGTGCTGACAGCTCAGAGCCTGGAGCCTGTTTCAGATTCTGTGTCTCCCTCTCTCTGACCCTCCCCCGTTCATGCTCTGTCTCTCTCTGTCTCAAAAATAAATAAACGTTAAAAAAAAATTTTTTTTTAATTTTTTTTAAGTTGCTATAGAGCGTTTTTCAATTATTTTGTCTCTACTTCCTTATCCTCCCTGTTTTCTTCAACCCACCGCAGTACCACTTTCCCCTGTTCCATGTCACCAAGACTGCACATCATGTCAAATCCATAAGATAGCCCTGTGTCCTCAGATTCCTGGACTCTTGTCAGCATTTGATAAAGTTGGTTCCTCTTTAAATGCTTTTTGTCCTCTTCTGTATCAGTTTCCTATCGTCACCATCGACTACTACAGATTTAGCTGTTCTGAGCCACAGATATTTATGATTTCATGTATTTGTCATAAATTTTGTAGGTCAGAGACACCAGCCAGTCTCAACTAAAATCAAGGCCTCAGCCTTAATAATGCAGGCTCTGGGGAAGAATCTCAAGCTCATCCATGTTGGTAAACCTAGATCCTTGAGGCTCTACACCTGAGGTCCCCACATCCTTGCTGTAAATTGGCCAGGGGGCCACACTCCACTCACAGAGGCCTCTCTCCCGTCCTTGTTCGTGGCCTTTCTACACATTGGAGTTAGCAACAGCATGCCGAATCTTCTCAGTCTTCCTGAGTCTTGCCTGAGAAAGTTCTCTAGTGTTCAGGGTCAAATGGATCTGCTTCCATATTCTGATTTTCTTCCTGTCTGTCTGGCTGTCTCTTCTCAGTCATCTTCTTGACCTGTATACAGTAACAACCTCAGGGCCCTATCCTTGGACCCTTGCCCTTCCCTGTTTTTAAGTTTTGTTTTTTTTCTTTTGTTTTTGAGAGAGAATGTGTGAGAGAGCACACAAGCTGGGGAGGGGTAGGGGGTGGGGGACAGAGGAGCTGAATCAGGCTCTGCTCAGCAGAGAGTCTGATCTGAATCAGCAAAGAGTCTGATGTGGGGCTCGAACTCATGAACCGTGAAATCATGACCTGAGCCAAAGGCAGATGCTTAACTGACTGAACCACTCAGGTGCCCCAGCCCTTCTCTGTTCTTCTTATTTTTTAATGTTTATTTACTTTTGGGAGAGAGAGAAGGAGACAGGATCCGAAGCAGGCTCCAGGCTCTGAGTTGTCAGTACAGAGTCGAGTGCAGGGCTCAAACCCATGAACTGTGCGATTGTGACCTGAGCCAAAGTCCGGAACTTAACCGACTGAGTCACCCAGGCGCCCCAGCCCTTCTCTGTTCTAATCCCAGAGAGATCCCAGCCATTCCCACAAGTTTAAATATGTGATGTAAACAGGTGGTATATACCTGGCCAGCCTAAGGCCTCCCCTGCACACTAGACCTCCAGGCTCCTGTGCTCAATTGCCTTTTTCGGTGGTTCTCAAAGTGTAGTCCTCAGACCAGCAGCAGTGTTGTCTGGAAACTTGTTAAAAATGCAAATTCTTGAGCCTATCCCTGTGCTCCTGAATCAGAAACTCAGGCTAGAGCCCAGAAGTCTGTATTTTCACAAGCACCCCGAGTAATTCTGTTGTTTGCTGAAGTCTGCGGACCACTGCTACTCAGGTGTCCTTGGGCATTTGACTCTAGATTTCCCAGGTACATTTTACCTTGATCTTTTCCTTATCAGCCTTCACAATCCATCCTCTCAGGTGCTAAAGTTACTCTGATCCATTATCTACAAGTGGCCGGAGTGGTCTTTTAAAAATATGTCAGATGATATTCCTTTGCCTTAAAATCCTCCTATAGCTCCCACTGCCCTTGAAATTCAATCTGAACCTTTGCCCTGCTCCAGGGCCCTCTCTGCCAGCCCCTCTGACCTGTTCTCCTGGTGTTCCCTCTCACTACGCTCCAGCTACGTAGATTTTCTCTAGTGTATCTCCTAAATACTGGGCTCTTTCTAGCCTCAGAGCCTTTGCATTTGCTGCCCAGGCCTGGTCTGCCCTCTTGTAGTTTTTCAGGCAGTTGGCATGTTTGTATCCTTAGGGTCTCAACCATCCATCCTCAAAGACACTGCGCTGCCCCTTTCTAAAGAATCTAAAGCTCGTTCGTGTTGGTAAACCTAGATCCTTGCGGCTCTACATCTGAGGTCCCCACATCCTTGCTGGGAATTGGCCAGGGGGCCACACTCCGCTTGCAGAGGCCTCTCTCCCGTCCTTGTTTGTGGCCTTTCTGTCCCTCAAACAACCTATTCCCTCCTGCCATTCTTTCTCAGCACATTGTTTCCTTCCTGCGTCCCATTAAATACGATGATGTTTTCTTGTTGATGATCCTACCTCACTCCTACTACGGTTATATTACAAATTTTGAAAGGACAAAAACCTCATCTGTCTTGTTCCCTGATGTTTCCCTAATGCTCAGCTTGCTGCTTGACACATATCAGGTGCTCCATAAATGTTTGTTGAATTAACAAATCAAATTAGCCTTCAACATGCCTGTGCCAGACTTTGGTCTTGCTTGTCACGGGGTAGAGATGGCCCCTACTGGCAGACAGGGATGCTTAGGTCTCTGGGAGTTGTGTCTTACTGGTCTAGAGCTCCTTGGTTCTTTCCTTTCTTTTTTTTAGTGTTTATTTATTTTGAGAGAGAGAGAATCCCAAGCAGGGTCTGCACTGAGCACAGACAGAGCCTGACTCGGGACTTGAACTCATGAACCATGAGATCATGTCCTGAACTGAAATCAGTAGTCAGACGCTCAACCAGCTGAGCCACCCAGGTGCCCCTTGAGCTCCTTGTTTCTTAACACTCCTGGAGACCTGCTTCCATCTCTTCCTTTTCAAATCAGTAATTTTTTTTATCCCACCTCCATGATATGCGTAGCATTTTCTGACTGTAATATTTATTAACTGCATAAAGAAATGTCGTTAGGGACACCTGGGTGGCTCAGTCGGTGAAGTATCTGACTCTTGACTTCAGGTTCAGGTCATGATCTCACGGTTGGTGGGATCGAGCCCCACATTGGGCTTTGTGCTGACAGCATGGAGCCTGCTTGGGATTCTCTCTCTTCCTCTCTCTTTCTGCCCCTCCCCGATTTGCATGTGCACACTCTCTCAAAATAAGTAAATTAGCTTTAAAAAAAAAAAAAAAGCCATTGAACTCCTAAACCTTTGGAAGGCTTTGTATAAAAAGGTTCCCAGTTCAATGGTATTGAGTAATGGTATTAATGGTATTCAATTGTATTGGAAGTGAGACACGAAAGAGCACAACCGAGATAATTCTGTTTATTTGAATGTCAAAATAAAGCTATATAAATCTACGATGATAAGAGTCAGGGGAATAGCTATCCTTGCCAGGGGCTTCTGACTGGGGAGCACATAGTGTCTTCCGGGTGCTGGAAACATTCTGTGTGTTGATCTTGAGGGTGAGTAAATGTGTGAAATGTGTACATTAAGTGTATAGTTAAGATATGCATACTTTATAGAGGTCCTGTCTCAAGAAGTTGAATAAAGAAAAATGTCTTCAAAAAAACAGATTCAGAAAGAGTTGTGTCAAAACATGAATCCACTCCTGTTTGGGGTCTGTAAGGTGTGGCTGGGGGACCACTCCTCTGTCTCCCCAGCTTCCCCGAAGCGTGGCCAAGGTGAGCGCCTGCATGTTGGAATTATCAGCGTCGCCAGCTGAAAGGAGGCTGCCTCCTCCGTCTCGTGATGTGGCCCAGTTTCCACCTGATTCTGCGTGACCTTGAGGACATAGGAGTGTTGCTGGGAAAGGGGAGGAGGAAAGGGGCAGAGACAAAGGGTGGAGCAGGCGGTCAGCTACAATCCCCACATCTCTTAGTGCCTCTGTCCCAACCTGGGGAGAAGAGAAGGTAGAGCAGATCCAGCGAACGTCTCAGTGGATTGTGAGAAAGCAGGTAGTTCGTTGTGGGGCCCTCCCTGGGTCCGTGGCCAACTTGCACCTGGTGCTTCTCGTCTCTCAGTGCCGATCATTTTGCTCAGGGAGTGGGTGCGAATTTAGGAGGCCACCCTCCTCGGTCTCCGAGTCTCCAGAACAGTGTTGTTAAGACAGCACTCTCTGCTTTAGAATGACCTTGGGGAGGGAGGGTGCTATTGTAAATGCAGATTTCTGGGGCTCACTGAGTATGTGTGAGGGGCTGACGCAGGAATCGGTTGTTATTGTGCTTCCAACAGTTGCTCGCCAGTTTTGAGAACTGATCTAGAAGGTGGGAAAGACCTTTGCTTGTTTTTGCTGTCCGGTTCTGAGTCAGTACGCCTACTGCGGCTGGAGGGCACATTGTTGGTGTCACTCCAGATGACCCAGCAGACGGCCCCTTTTGTGTTTACCTACAAATCGGGGTGAAAAATGTAGAATCCTATATCTACAAGTGATTCCCCCCCCAATTAAGCCCTTTATTTTAAAGATAGGAAAGGGGCGCCTGGGTGGCTCAGTCGGTTAAGTGTCCAACTTTGGCTCAGGTCATGATCTCAAAAATAAATTAAAAAGAAAATAAAGATAGGAAATAGGCCCAAGGTCATAGGCGTTGGGATTGGAATCCAGGACTGGAGACCCTAAGGCGCTCTAACTTCCCAGTGGCACTTGGCGGGGGGATTGGGGGCACAGTGTGGAGGGAGCAGACTTGAGAAAGCTGCCCTGTGTTCTAGCCGGCACCGTGGATGGCGTGGCAGGTGAGCGTGCCCGAGCTGGAGGACCGCCTTCAGTGCCCCATCTGCCTGGAGGTCTTCAAGGAGCCCATGATGCTGCAGTGCGGCCACTCCTACTGCAAGGGCTGCCTGGTGAACCTGTCCCACCACCTGGACTCGGAGCTCCGCTGCCCAGTGTGCCGGCAGGAGGTGGATAGCAGCAGCTCCCCGCCCAACGTCTCTCTGGCGCGGGTGATTGAGGCTCTACAGCTCCCCGGGGACCCGGAGCCCAAGGTCTGCCAGCACCACCGGAACCCGCTCAGCCTCTTCTGTGAGAGGGACCAGGAGCTCATCTGCGGCCTCTGCGGCCTGCTGGGCTCCCACCAGCGCCACCGCGTCACGCCTGTCTCCACCGTCTACAGCCGCATGAAGGTGGGCTGCTGGGGGCCGGGGAGGGGGAGGTGGGGTGGCGGCCACGGAGCCCAGCTCCTGCGCTCTCTGGCGCCATCGCCTGGCACAGAAGGGTCTCGGGCCAGGATGCCGGCGCCCTGTAGCCCTGTCCTGAGCTGAGCTCTGTAGAGTGTGTTCTCAGCAGCTCCAATCTCCAGGTGCTGGGCACTGCAGACAGGCATGATGGAGAGTCCTTGTCGGGGGCCAGCCCCTTCCCTCGCTCGGTTTTTCTTCGCAGCTTTCATCCATTTTTTGAGTGCTCTCCCAGACTCCACATGAGGGAAAGCACTTTGTTTCCTTGGGTATTTTCGTGCCTAGAGCCATGACTAGCATGTAGTAAAAGCTCAAAATGTATTTGTGGAAACAGTGGATTCCTGCCCTCCTGAACTTAGATTTAGCACGTCATTATTTAAGATGAATAACGCTGATCTAAGATTTATGAAAGGTGGGGTTCTCACTATATTTTACAAATGAGGAAACAGGCTCAGAGAAGCCAAGGGTCTTAACCCAAGGTCATACAGCTTGTCGGTGGCAGAGGTAGGACACAAACTGGCCAGTTTTCTTTCCACTGCCAACAGATCAAAAGAGGCAGGAAGGATCCTGGAAAGTGAATTGTTATAGGGCACCTGGCAGAGTGTTCGGGAGGAAGGGAGAGTAAAGGTAAGGAATGACAAAATACAGGTGATAGGGGTGGGGAAAAAGAAAGAGCATCCAGATATGAAGGCAGAGGGGTCCCCTGTCACTGTTCCTGGGATTTCCTGGCTGAGTGAGCAGCGTTTCTTTGCTCTCGGAACCCTGGGAGACAAGTATGAAATGTGCACAGGGCCAGCCAGGCCATCCACCAGACCCTCTGACCCACAGACGTGTGCTTGGCACTTAACCTGTGCTAGGTATGCTAGAGCACAGGGTACAATAGTGGGCAAGTGGTTTGGCCTGCCCCGGGGAGCTCACAGTCTGAGAGTCTGACGGTCCCCATGTGTTGGGTGCTAGCATCAAGGTTAAATACAGGCAATCGTGAGGCCATCTGGACTGTAGCTCCTGCATGCTCTCAGGTAGTCAGGGAAGGTTCTCTGGAGGAAGTGGACTGCTAAACCAAGATCTGAACCACAGGGAGGACGTGGTAGGAAAAAAAGGGGAGGAAAGCATTCCATGTATAAAGACAGCCCTGCAAAAGATCAGGAGACATATTTGAAGAATTATAAGTTGTTCTGTCAAGCTCTGGAGAGAGGTAAGCAGGAGCCAGGTCTTGCAAAGGCTTCTGTGAAATGTGAAGGGATCTGTAGTTTATTCAGAGGACCATCATGGTGGGGTCTCTGGAGGGTTTTAAGCAGAGTGGTGATGTGGTCCAAACACTGCTGGGGGGTAGACTGGAGACTGAGGCTGGGGATAAAAGATTGGGAGAATTACATATGGGTGGTAATTGAGGCTACGGGAGAAGACCAATCAGGAGAGTCTGCGGAGTGATAGGGAAGATACGGACGATGCCCCCAAAGGACACCAGGGTTTAAGATTCGGGTAGAGAAAGAACCCCAAAAAAGGACAGAAAGAATCAGCAGAGGGAACAGGAACACTGGCTGAATACGGCCTCCTGGAGATCAGGACAGAGCGTCTTAATGAGAACAAGATCACTTGTGTGAAATGCCTGCTGAGGATTGGAAAGAGTCTGTTAGGTTTAGCAGTAAGAATTGATTATCTTGGCAAGAGTCGTTTCAGTGGAGTGTGGGAGGAGGAAGCCAGATTGCAGTGCAGCGAGATCGAGAGCCTGTGTTTTATTAGCCCTGGAGAGAAGGAGACACACAGGAGCTCACTCATCATTTCTGGCTTGGAGCCGGGGACGGCTTGGGTCCTGGTTTTGGATGTGGCTGTTTGTGATCCCAAGACTCTTTGCTGTGATGCCACTAAATTATGTTCCTTTATTAGATCCCTTTTATGCATGCCTATTGTCCTCCTGTTGATTGAGATCTTGAGATTATTTATTTGCGTGTTTCTGTTTACTCTCACTGTGACCCAGTTGACGAAAAGAACTAATCCCATCTCTCTCTGCCTCAGGAGAGTTCCTACTGGAATTTCGTTCTCGGGTTGTTATGAGATCTTCTGATGTCTTGTTTTCCAGAGCAAGACTCTGTGTCCGTTTATCCCTACACTGGTTTTATTCTTTACTCTGATCCTTTCCTGAAAGCCTCTTGCGGCTGATTCCTTTTTTTCTTTTCCTTAAGTTTATTTATATATTTTTGGTAATCTCTATACCCATTGTGGGGCTTGAACTCACAACCCGTGATCATCAGTTGCCTGCTCTTCCAACCGAGCCAGCCAGGCACCCCTCTTGCTGCTGATTTCTGCTTGGGAGCTGTCTAAGCCAAAGACTGTGTACGCTCCATGGGCACGAACCAGCACCGCTCGAGTAGTGCAGCTGGATGGGAGTCTAGGTGGTCCTGGTTGAATCTTTAAGACTTCGTCAGATTTGGGGCCAGGAAGGCCAGGAGAAGTGTGTTTACTTCAGCCTGGGGAGGCCCAAACCTGCCAGCGATTGAGTCAGGTCTTTATAGGGATTGGGGAATCCCCAGGTATAACCTGGGGTACTGTATGCACCATTGGCCTCACTTGGAGCCAGCCTTTTTGTGATGCTCTTGATCGCATGCCCACTGATTCTAGATCTGCTGGTGACCAGCCATCGTTCTGTTCAGGGAGTATGGGCTTCAGACCGGTCATCGCCCCCCTTGGATGTTGTGCGGTGACTTCCAGGTAGTTGTAACAACGTTTAGGGTCTGTCTCCATGTCCTGCAGAGGAATGACCTGGAGATCCTTTTCTGTCTGGGTAATTCCTGCCCTCGATATGGAATATTCTTGAATAATTTCACCTGTTTTGGAGTCAAGAGCACCCGGGTAGCCCTTTCCCTGGTTCCACTGGGAGTGCTTGTGGCCACTGGGATGTCCCCTGGATGGGTGAAGCCCAGGGCTGGCCCCAAGGAGCCGAAAGCGTGCAGGGCTCAGCTACTCATGAGGTCGTGGTACGTTGCCTCCAGGAGGAGCTAGCGGCTCTCATCTCTGACCTGAAGCAGGAGCAGAAGAAGGTGGATGAGCATATTGCCAAGCTGGTGAACAACAGGACCCGGATTGTCGTGAGTGCCCTTTCCCTCTGTCCCCTTAACCCTGGGGCTGGTCACCTTCCCTTTCCTGCAGAGCCCGGTTGTGATTTGTCCTTTACAGAAACTCATGCTTTCATATAAAGCCAGAATTCAAAGCGTTGCAGGGCGGAGTGGGGAAAGGGCAAATCCCCTCAGGGGAATCAACTCAGTTGTCAGGACTCTGTCCAAATTGGCTGTGTCCCTCTTGTCCTTGGGACTGAGATAACACAGAACCTAAGTACCAGATGTAAACAGTTCAAAGTGTGGGCATGACTCTCTTGCCCCCCCCCCCCCCCCCCAACGCCTGACTCGCCGTGTCTGCTTGACCTTGACAGTCTGTGGAGCCTGCCCAGTAGCTTGGAGCAGAGCATAGAAAGGCCTGAAGCCCTTGGTGGCTTTCTGCTTTTCCTGAATGACAGGCACACTGGGGCTGCAGGCATGTGGAGCCCAGGCCCTGCAGGCAGTTGTGAAACAGAAGCAGGAGACCCATGTCCCCTGAGGGTCCTCTTGGTTAACCTTCCTCAGCCTGACAGGGAGGCGGCATTTCCCCTGTCTGATGGAGGCTGAACTCAGGGTTACACAGGGAATCTGGCTCTCTGAAGTCTGCCCTCCCAGGGCCTTTCAGACCTTTTCCAGTTGTGGAACCCTGTACTGAAGCAAAATCTTACTTGCACGTTTAATAGTTAGGACCGAAGAAAGCAGAGCCACTGTGTTTGAAATGGGTGCTGGGGCCCAGTCTGTCCCCTGCCTGTGTTGCTGTCCCCCGTGGCCACACGGGGGGTGCCCAGGCACAGTGTGAACAGCGCACAAGTCAGCCTGCAACTCAAGTACTAGAACCGGCTCAGATTGGAAAAGCCCAGGAAGGCCTAAGCTGCCAGGGCCTGAGGACACGGGGGTCAGCCGGAGGCAGGCAGTTCTGGCTGAGGTTCTGGCTGTGACCAGCCCCTTCTCGTCCCAGAATGAATCTGACGTCTTCAGCTGGGTGATCCGTCGCGAGTTCCAGGAGCTGCACCACCTGGTGGATGAGGAGAAGGCCCGTTGCCTGGAGGGGTTGGAGGGTCATACCCGTGGCCTTGTGGCCTCCCTGGACATGCAGCTGGAGCAGGCCAAGGGCACTCAGGAGCGGCTGGGCCAGGCTGAACGTGTGCTCGAGCAGTTCAGTAATGAGAGTCACTATGAGTTCATCCGGGTGAGTGGACAAGGGAGTGTCACCCACGCCCAGGTCCCCAGGGTCCCAAGAGCCTCCCCCATGCCTTAACCCACCTGTCTTGTTTTCCAGAAGTATCACTCCACGGCCTCCAGGTAATAACCTTGGAGGGAGCTCTCAGCTTGGATCTGGTGGCTCCTCTACCCTACTTCCTGCCTGTAGCTGCACCAGTGCCTTGTCAGCAGCTGCTCACATCTGGCTCTGTACTGAGCCCAGGGAACAGGGCGATGAAGGTCATGCCCCTGCCTTTAAGGGTCTCAAAGACTGGTGGGAGGCGGATGGTGAACTCCGGTTACATCACTGATCACTGTGGGTACTTAAGACCAGAGAAGTTCACACGGGCTACAGAAATAACAGGAGGAGGTGACTGAGGTTGGGGGCGGGGCGGGGGGGCGGGACTGGCAAAGATGGCATACAGGGGGGCGAGCTTAGGGCAGAGGACAGGTGTTGGCCAGGTAAGCAGAGTGGGGAAGGGTCATCTGAAAGGCTCAAGTGTGCACACTTGGGAGAAATGTGAACTCAGTACGAATGGGGTAAAATGTAGGCTACAGGGCAGAATGGGCGATGAGTGGGAGAGGTGGGCAAGAGCCAGGATGAGGGGCCTCGAATCCTGCACCATGGGTTGTGGGAAGGGATTGGATCCATGTTCCAGCCCCAACAAATGAATAGCCATGCAGTTCTTAGCCTTCCTCAGATCCTGATTGTGGGAATCTCCTTGTCTGTTTTAAATTTCCTTTGGTCTTCGGGATAGTCAGGTTAGGAGCATTGGTTTAAAAGAATGGACAGTGTAGCTGATTGGGAGCAGGTGTCCGCGCCAGCTGTGGCCGGGGGCCAGGGTCGCCCAATATCGAGAAGTGATCCTCAAATGTTAGTGTGCATCAGAGCCACCTGGAGGGCTCCTTAAAACGTCACTGAGCCTTAGTAATCGCTTTCAGCAGGTCTGGGGTGGCCCCGAGAAATTTGCATTTCTGACAAGCCTCCAGGTGATGCCCTTTGAGAACCACTGATGTAGTGTTTCTCCTGCCAGGAAGGGGCGGGGCCTCTGAGAGTGGGGTGGAGGGGAGGAAATGATGGGCCTCTTGAGTGCACAGTGTCCTGAGCCGTGACTGGCTGGTTGGACTTGCCCGCGGGTGGAGGGCTGGGGTGCGCGGTGTGCATCCCCGCCATCACGTAGGTCTGTCGCCCTCAGAGCAGAGCTCCAGCAGGCCCGGCCTCTGGAAGGCGCCTTCAGCCCCATCTCCTTCAAGCCGGGCCTCCACCAGGCTGACATCAAGCTGACTGTGTGGAAAAGGCTCTTCCGAAAAGTTCTGCCGGGTAAGGCTCCAACCCGTTCTCTTCCCTGAGGGCTGCCATGCGGGGTGGGTAGCAGTTTGTCACTTGTGCCAGGGTTTAGGGTGCAGAAGACTGGAAGGGTGTTCGCGTAGGTTAGTGTTGAGAGCATGGCTTTGGGGCTCCACCAGACAGCTCTGTCCCTTACTAGCTGAAGATCCAACCTGTAATCTGAGTCTGCTTCCTCATCTGCAAGGAGGGGGTATTAAAGTCCACCTTGCTGGGCTGTGTAGTTTATAAACATTCAAGTGTGTGTGCATAGTTTCGTGTTTAATAAATGGTAGCTATCGCTCTGTCAAAAAATAACACGAAGACATTTAACGAATTCCTTTGTTACTAGCACATAAGGGAGATCAATCGATAAGCTGATTTCATCCAACAAAGACAAAAATAGGGTTTATTGTAAAACAAAAAGGGGAGGGGAGGAAAAAACCTGATGATCTCTGGTCCGTGAATGTTGTTTGTGTGGTTTTGGTGTAAATTGATTAGTTGGCAGGTAATCCGGAGGTCAGTTGGGACAGTTTGTCCTTGAATAGGCTGGTAGGATATCAAAACAATTGCACTTGATAAGGATTCTCCTGGGGAGTTCAGCTGTGGTGCACAAGTGACGGGCTGTCTTCCAGGACCTTCCTTCTGCACCGCCATCTTAGGCAGGCAGGTGCGTGCCCTTTCCCTTAACCAGAATGCCTCCCTCACAGCTGCCCCATTTTTTCCACCGTTCAGGCATTGTTTGTTCATTCAGCAGTCCTCAGGGTTGCCTCTTCTGTGCCCCTTCTCAGAAGGCCCCTCCGATTCTGGGACGAGGCCTTTGCAGTTCCTCTCCTGAGGAGCTCAGGGCCTCCCTCTGGGGTAGGGTCTGCTGCCTTCTGTGCAGCTGGAAAACACACTTCTTTGATCTTTCCTAGCCCCGGAGTCCCTCAAGCTGGACCCCGCCACCGCCCACCCACTCCTGGAACTCTCCAAGGGCAACACGGTGGTGCAGTGTGGGCTCCTGGCCCAGCGGCGAGCCAGCCAGCCAGAGCGCTTTGACTACAGTACTTGTGTCCTGGCCAGCCGGGGCTTCTCCTGCGGCCGTCACTACTGGGAGGTGGTGGTAGGCAGCAAGAGTGACTGGCGCCTGGGGGTCATCAAGGGCACAGCCAGTCGCAAGGGCAGGCTGAGCAAGTCCCCGGAGAATGGCGTGTGGCTCATTGGCCTGAAGGAGGGCCGGGTGTACGAGGCCTTCGGCTGCCCTCGGGTGCCCCTGCCTGTGGCCGGCCACCCCCACCGCATCGGCGTCTACTTGCACTACGAGCGTGGCGAGCTCACCTTCTTTGACGCTGACCGGCCCGATGACCTGCGGCCGCTCTACACGTTCCAGGCTGACTTCCAGGGCAAGCTCTACCCCATCCTGGACACGTGCTGGCACGAGAAGGGCGGCAACGCGCTGCCTCTGGTGCTGCCCCCGCCCAGCGGGCCTGCCCACCTCACCCCCACGCAGCCCACCAAGCTGTAGGGCTGCCGGTCGGTCTGCCTGCCCGCGGGCTCTTCCCAGCCGGGGCTCTGCTGGGTCCAGTGTGCAGAGATGATGTTCTTTACCGTGTGGGAAGGTCTTCACGCCTGTGTGTTCCTGGAAACGTTTAATGATAGGAAGAAAAGGACCATAATCCCTTCCCCTACAGCCAGGGGCCTATTGATTCACCTTTTGCCGGGTTATTCACCTCCTCATAAACCGGCAGAACCAGGCCTGGGTGTCCACGGGTTAAGATAGGCTTCCCTTGGTCCCTCCTAAGCACACTTTCTGCTTCCTCTTTTAACTGAAGCTGGAAACATTCCCGCACGTGATTTCTCCATGTCATTGTGAACTTAAGGATAATAAATTTGATACCGTCTTTCTCTTTAGATGATTTGCAAATGTTAACAACTGTACATACGCCGCTTTACACTCAGGCCTTTAAAACTGCTCCAGCTTCCAGTCAGGTCAGATCTTGCCTCTGCGCCGTGCAGGCTGGGCTGTGGTTAGAGTCGCGCCAATCACTCTGTCTTCGCTGTCTTCAAAGACCTCTCTCTCGACTTCCCTCCCATTCGTTGGGATGGAAATAACACTGCTTCAGAGCAGAAGCAAGTAGGGTCTAGACGGGTGTGGCCTGTCTCTGAAAGCTACTGGGCGCACAGGAGTGGCTCAGAGCCTCCCTCTGTCCGTGGTGAGTCTGCCCCTGGCCGCAGCTGATGGTGTCCATTCCAGACCGAGGCTGGGACAGCTGAATTCTCTGCCAAGAATTTGAAAATTGGAAGAGAGAGTGGCTGGGGCCGAGTCATCTGAGACCTGGTGCTTTAGAGAGAAGCTCCCCAGCCTTGTGCCACTGAGGTCTGTGGAGCTGCCTGAGAGACCTCTGTGGGGAACAGCTGTGTCCTGGTCCCCTGGCACTTACTCACCTTGGCCACACAGGCGAAGGCTTGACCTGCAGGCTGTCTGGGAGATCCTCCAGGAACCAGAGAGGATGGGAGGCTTGTGAGGCACCGACCCAAGGCCATCTCCACTGACCTTATCCCATAGGAGAGTCAGGAACCATCACCTCCCAGGCTCTGATAGGTCTGCGACTTCCGGCCCCACCTCCTTCCGAATAGAGCTGTAGATGGTAAAACAGCCTGGCTGCATCTAGAACTGGCTTCTCAGCAACAGGAGATCCCCCGGCCCTCACTGCAGCCATCCTTCCGTTGTGTGCGACAAGGGCCGTGAGGCGCCTTCGGCCGATCTTCCTTCTGCCCATGTAAGTAATAGGCTGTCTGAGCCAAAAGGTGCTTGTTGTATCTTTACCGGCTGAATCTGTGAGGCCTTGGCCCTGGCTCCTGCTTGTTTGACACCTTGCAGACCTGGTTTTTGGTTATGAAGCTCTTCCTTCAGTTCCATGATTGGGCTGAAGATTGTCACCCTCTGCATCCACTCCCCTCTACCTCTCCCCCCTGTTCTGTGTCCCGGGAGGCTGGCCCCGGTGGAACGCAAAACCCTCTAGCTTCCTGTTGGAGTCAGCAGATGGGAGGGACTGGTCGGAGATCCAAGGGCAGGAGAAGGAGTTCAGGTACTTATTTTTTTGGTTTCCTGCCTGCCTGGCTGTGGGTTGGCAGCTTTCCTCATCCAGAGATCACTAACAGGGGGTCCCTTCCTCTGTTGCTCTCCTTTGTTCCTTCAGGCCGGGTGGCGAGCAGTTCTGTCACCAGCCCTGAGTCCTGCACCATCTCTTATGATTTCCCTTAACTCTGACCATTCTTTTATAAATACTCCCTTCTCTAAGCTCATCTCAACTACCGATGTGCGTTCACCTTTCATCTCCCCCCACCCCCCCAGCCCCAGGTGCCAATAGACACCTCTGCGCTCACTTAGTAAATCCCTTCTTTTGTTTGGCTGGCCAGAGTTCGTGTTTCTGCTTGCACCCGAAAGATCCACCCAATATGGAGAAGGCAGAGGAGAGAGCAGTGAATTCTTTATGTGGAGTTGGCATTTTAGCTGAATAAAAGTGGAATACAGGCAGAGGGGAAGAGCTTTTGGGGGTCTAGTCCACCGAGGGGTGCTGCGGCTGGAGCTGCACCTGGAGAGGGGGTGGAGGCCAGACCAGGGAGGGCCGTTGATGCTACTTTAGCGCGTATTAACTTTGTCCTGTAGCAATGACGGTGTGGAAGGGAGGGAGTCTGCCCCAGGAGGAAATACTAGACTGGTAGAAAGGAGGTCAGAGGATGGAACACCAGAACTTAAAGGAGCTGCTTAGACAAGGTTGCCAAGGAAACGTAGAAATGGTCAGAGAACTGGGGGTGGGGGTGTGTGTACCAGCAGCAAAGGTCACAGAAGCCAAAGCTTTCCGGCAAAGAAGGTGTGCCAACAGTGCCGTGAAACCCCAGCCTCAGCAGGAAAGGCCTGAGGAATATCAGGAGATTCTTGGTGGCCTTGGAGGAAGCCATCTCAGTGGACTAGGGTGGAAGCCAGACTGCAGGGAATTAAACAGCACGTGAGGAAGAAGTAAAGGCAATGACTGCTGATTCTTGTTTTAAGCAGCTTGATGGGGAAGGGAAGAAGAGAACTGGGTCACGAATTTGAGAGAAGGTGGGATTAAGGGAAGGCTTTTTTAGGATAGAGGAGACTTAAAACAGTGTTGGCCTACAGAAATAGAAGAGCCACATGTGTAGATTTAAGCTTTCTAGTGGTCACATATTAAACATTAAAAGGCATAGGTCACCTGGCATCCAGATCTTGGCTCCTAATACCCTTCTCCAGTGAAATGGAACCAGGGCTCCTTGGAGAAATGGCTGCTTCGAGGACTGGGGGAGGAAATACACAAGCTAAGCCATGAGTCTCCTAGTGCTAGGAATGCTCAAAACCAAACAACCGTGGGAAAAACCTCTGCAATAATAGAGGACTGTCGCAGGGACATGGGAGCCAACTGAAAGCTCTCCCAGTGGCCAAGATGGGAAGAATTTGAGCAACAAAATCAAGTAGTACAGGTTTCCCTGCTATCAAAAAGTAGAGTGGGGGCACCTGGGTGGCTCAGTCAGTTCGGTGGCTGACTTCAGCTCAGGCCATGATCTCATGGTTTGTGAGTTCCGGCTCACTGTGCTGACAGGCGGAGCCTGCTTGGGTTTCTCTCTCTGCCTCTCCCCTACTCTCTTGCACTCTGTCAAAATAAATAACTTAAAAAAGTAGAGTGTTTCTATGAAATCTCTCATTAACTGAAATGCAATAAAGTGAAGAAGCAATTACCATTAATTTATATGGAAACATTTTTTTAGTGTTTCCAGACCTAAAAAATTAACTGCTCTTAACCTTTTCTTACCTTAGGATACATTTTTTTTTTTTTTGAGAGAGAGAGACAGAGACAGAGACAGAGTGCGTGGGGGGAGGGGCGGAGGCAGAGTGGGGAGAGAATCTCAAGCAGGCTCCACACCCAGCGCAGAGCCTGATGCAGTCCGGATGCGGGTCTTGATTGACCTGAGCTGAAATCAAGAGTCGGACACTTAACCGACTGAGCCACCCAGGTGCCCCTATCTTAGGATACATCTTGCAAACACAGTCAATCAAGGCAAAGCACAGGTGCTCACAGACACAGTTCCAAGCTATGGAAGGTTGATGCTGAGATGTGTGGAGATATTGGGGAAGGAACTTGGTGGCATCACTCTCACTGCTTGGGGTACTCACTGCCTCTACCAGGGCTCGCAGCAAAACGAACCCCTGATGCTATTTTTACTTCTCTCCTTTTTCCATAAAAGTGAAAATCCTCTTAGGATTTCTTTCAATTAACAAAAACAGGTACTGATGTAGGTCTTTTGTAAAAGTGAAGCAGTGTAATTAATGTAAACTTTCAAAACGGGGGCTACCTGTACTGGGTTACAACTCAAAGTATAATATCCATGAGTTCATGCTGATAAGTGATTAACTAAATAAACCTGGAAGAAGAGACCGTTCTGCAGAAGAATTCCAAACAACTTCTGTAGTTATTCTGCCCTCAAGGACAGTATAACCCCCTACTGCTTAAGGGCAGGCTGTGCATAGTGACTTCTTTTCAGAGGGAACAAGATAGAGAGGTTTACAGTGGAGAAACTTGAAAAACACGGCCATAACCAGATGATGAAGGTTCACATCAGTGAATAAGGTCATGTTGATACTATATGCCCTTGATGAGATCGGATGAGGATGGCACTGGGAGTCTTCCTCCCCAGAACCCCGAACCCCAGTCTGATCATGAGAAAGAAAACCTCAGATAAATCCCAGTGGAGGGACATTCTACAAAACACCAGGGCTCTTCAAAACTATCAAGGTCATCAAAAACCAGGAAAGTCTGAGAAACTCACAGCCAAGAGTTGCCTTAAGGAGACATGATGACTGAATGTAATGTGGTGTCCTGGTATTTAAGCACAGAAAATGTACATTAGGTAAAAATTAAGGACATCTGAGTCAACTATGGACTTTATTAGTATTGTTGCACTTTTAACCACTCACCTGAAGGAGTGGGGTTGGGATTTAGGACGGGTCAACTCTGGCACAGCTGTCCACGTGTCCACATCAATTTGTGCTCAATTCATTCACTCTTTCACTTATTCAACAGATATATTAGGTCCTTATTGTGAGAAAAACACTGGTTTAGGAGGTAGGGATTGATAAGTCAAACAGGATTTGCCCTCATGGAGCCAGCTAGAGGACAAATCATAGCTACATATGGAACAGATGCTATGAAGAAAATAAAATAGATTATGTGATTTGATCGGGTTGGGGGAGTCCACTAAAAGATCACTTATTAACCAACCTAGAGGCACAGGACTGGGTTAAACCTTTAAACAACTCAGCAATTTTAGAGTCAACCTTCTTGCAAAATGCTTGCCGACATGCTGCTGACAATACAGAGACTATACAGGCAGGAATATTCTGGTCCATGGAGGCCTACTTGAATGCTTGAGATACACACGCACTGGATCTGTTCACTCAATATGTACCACTAACCACATGGGGGCTTGGGACAGAGGCAAATACTGCAAAATCCCTGTTCTCCTACTAGAGTTCAGGCTGGGGAAACTTTCCCGTAAATCAATGATTACAATGCCTGAAAAGCTAGCCATTTGGAAACAAAGAGCTCTTCCTCACATCATGTGCAAACTAAATTATAAATGGGTTAAAGATTTAAGTGTGAAGAAACGAAGCCACGATTTCTATATTATAAAGGTGTGAAGGGATTTCCAAGCATGACACCGAAGGCAGACACCATCAAAGTTTGTAAAAAGTGAAGACGTTTTTTATAGTTTCATAAATGTTGTCATAAACATTTACAGTTGTCCAAAACAACTATAAGCCACATTAAAGGCAAAAACAAACCGGAAAAAATAACACCTAAGACGAGCTATATACGATCAAGATACAAAGGACACTAAGGGATGCTGTAAGAGTGACCAAAAGACATTAGCATGTTACCATAACAGATTACAAAGGACCAATAAGCATAGGAAAATAGTCAACCTCAGGGAAGTTAAAACAGCAGCAAAATTCCATTGTCTATGAGATTGGCAAAGATTTGTTAGAAAAAAAGCGAAGAGCTACGAAACAGGGAAACGTGCTCCCAGGGTTCGGCCGCAAACACGCCCGAGAGCCTCGGAAGAGCTCTGGGGCTTCCGGGTCGGAACCTCCGTGCCCTTTGACTCCGGAAGTGCAGGCAGACAGGGCGGTGCAGAGGCGGGCACGCTTCGCGACAGGGCCGTAAAGGCGCGGGAGCAGAGCATGGCGCTCTACGCGACGGCAGCGTCCGTGCTGGCGGGCGTGGAGAGCCGGCGGGGTTCCATCAAGGGGCTGGTGTATGCCAGCAGCTTCCAGGTAGCGGGGTTCGGGGTTCGGGCCGGCGAGGGGCGGGAGGGGAGCCCGGGCGGGGGGCCCCTGCCTCAGCCGGTGTCCTCTCGGCCACGAGCAGAACGTGAAGCAGCTGTACGCGCTGGTGTGCGAGACCCAGCGCTACTCCTCCGTGCTGGACGCCGTGATCACCAGCGCCGGCCTCCTCCGCGCCGAGAAGAAACTGCGGCCGCACCTGGCCAAGGTAGCGGGGCCGGGGGGCGGGGCGGGGCGGGGCTGGGCCGTGAGCCCCCTCCGGACCTGGTCGCCGCGCGGTACCGTCCACGGTGCGACTTCGGCAAGTCGCCCCTCTGAAATGAGGGTGAGCACTCTTAAGCCGGGTTATTTGAGGTGGGATGACCGTGCTTTAACTTCGGGCCGAGTGGAAGATGAAATAAGGACGAAAGTGCAAAGTAGCCGTGGCAGGGACACTGGCCGAAACAAATGGATGATGCTGACAAGGAGGAAGGTTGGGATCCAGAGCCCTGGGCTGAGCAGCCCTGGGGACAGGTTTCGGGACAGGGCTCAGCCGTAAATCCGTTGTGATCCTGGGCGGGACACCTCACTTTCATCTGTTGCCGTCTGGATAGGTGATTGGTTCAGCGCTTGCGGTTCCAACACTACGGAGTTCCAAGACATTCACGTTTAAGGATTTTTCTCTTTCTTTCCTCATCCCCAGGTACTAGTGTATGAGTTGTTGCTGGGAAAGGGCTTTAAAGGTGGCAGTGGGGGCCGATGGAAACCTTTGCTGGACCGGCACCAGGCAAGGCTGAAGGCTGAGTTGGCCCGGCTCAAGGTTCATCGAGGTGTGAGCAAGAACGAGGACCTGTTGCAGGTGGAATCCAAGCCTGGCCCAGGTGAGCTTTCTCCCAGGAAGGAGTTGTGTGGAGGAGGGTAGCTCGCGGGCCTTGGGAAGAGAGGCCTCGATCCTGCCCACTCACTGCTGATTGCTTCCCAGCCTCTCAGGTGCCTCGGTTTGTGCGGGTGAACACTCTGAAGACCTGTTGTGATGATGCGGTTGATTACTTCAAGAGGCAAGGTTTCTCCTACCAGGGTCGGGCTTCCAGGTGAGCTGAGAACCCCGCCTGGCTGCCCTCCTCCAGGGGAGGTGCCTGGGGGGCACTGGGAGAAAGGGATCCGTTTCTTGGACTTTTCTGGCAGTTGCTTCCTCTCCTTCCAAGGCCTGTCTTCCTCTGTCCCTTAAACATGGATTCTTGTGGTTCCCTCCTATGTTCTAATGCATCCCTCAATTTCTCGAACTCTTAACTTCTGCTTCTCGCCTGATGATTTGTGTCTCCCAGTCTAGACTTCTCTCAGTGTTCCTACCCTCGGGGTCATATGAGTGGTAAACAGACCCCACAGTCACAGTGTGTGTCATACTAAATTCATCTCCCCTCTGAACTTTGCAGCTTCTTCTTTTTAAATTGCTAAATCGTGTTTATTCAAAATTCAAGATTTAAGAGAAATCCCAAAGCAGCATGCTTAAACACACAGCTATTGGTTTATTTTGCAGTGTCCCCGCCCCCTTATAATTGACATAACATTAGTTTTAGATAGACGGCTAATGGCTTTGTATGTACGTACACTGCGAAAGAATTGCTACAAGAAACCTAGTTAACATTTGTTACCGCACATAGTTACAGAAAGTTTGTTTTTCTTGTGATGAGAACTTTTAAGATCTCTTAGCATCTTTTAGATATGCAGGAGTGTGTTTTTATTAGTCACCATGCTGTATATTAGATCCCCAAGACTTCAAGTAGAACCTTGTACCTTTTGACTGTCTTTACCCCTTTTGCACACATGCGCCCCCCACCCGTCTGCAGTCACAAATCTGTTCTCTGTATTTATGAGTTGGGTGGTTGGTTTTGGTTTGGTTTTTGTTTTTAAGAAGAGAGTCCACCCAACAGAACATACAGTGTTTGTCTTTCTGTTTGATTTGTCTCACTTAGCATAATACTTTCAAGGTCCATCCATGTGGTCACAAATAGCAAGATTTTATTCTTTTAGAGGGAACTGAATAATATTCCTATGTGTGTGTGTACACAGGTGTAGGTACACACATACACGTATATATAGTTACATATTTTTTTTTTGCTCATCTCTTAGTTGACACGTCGACCACATCTTGGCTGTTATAGATAGTACTGCAGTAAACAGGGTCCAGATCTCCTTCTGAAGTAGTGTTTCCATTTTCTTTGGATAAATACCTAGAAATGGGATTGCTGGATCATATGGTAGTTCCATTTTAAATTTTTTGATGAGCCTCCATAGTGTTTTCCACAGCGGCTGCACCAGTTAACATTTCCTCCAACGGTGCACGGGGACTCCCCTCTCTCCACATCCTCACCAACCCTCGTTATTTCTTTTTGGGAATAGCCATTCTCACAGGTGTGAGGTGATGTTTCATTGTGGCTTTCATTTCCATTTCCCCCGATGGCTAGTGATGTTCACCTTTTCGTGTACTTTTTGGCCATCTGTTTCTTTGGACAACTGTTTAGATTCCTTACGTGTGTTTTAATCCCACCTCCCCCTTTTTTTCGTTAACTGTTGAGTTAGTGTTCTTTACATATTTTAGATATTAACTCCTTATCCAGATATGTGGTTTGCAGATACTTTCTTCCATGCGGTAGGTTGCTTTTTCATTTTGTTGATGGTTTCCTGTGCCCTACAGAACTTTTTAGTTTGGCATAGTTCCACCTGTTTATTTTTGCTTTTGCTTTTTGTTAGGAGTTGGATCCAAAAAAATCAAAAAAACCAAGACAGATGTCAGGGAGCTTACCACCCATGTTTTCTTCCAGGGGTGTTCTGCTTCCAGGGCTCACGTTTAGGTCTTTCGTCCATTTTGAGTTAGTTTCTGTGTCTGGTGTAAAGTAGGGGTCCCGTTTCGTTCTTTTGCGTGTGGCTTCAGTCTTCCCAACGCCATTATTGAAGAGACTGGTTTTTTTTTTTCCCCCTGCTGTATATTCTTGGCTTCTCCGTCATAAATTGATCATTTAAGTATGGGTTTATTTCTAGGCTCTCTGTTTTGTCCCATTGATCTGTGTGTCTGATTTTATGCCAATGCCATACTGTCTTGATTTCTATACCTTTGTAACATAGTTTGAAATCAGGGAGTGTGGTATGTCCAGCTTTGTTCTTCTTTCTTAAGAGTGCTTTGGCTCTTCAGGGTCTTTTGTGGTTCTACATTTTAGGATTGTTCTGTCTGTAAACAATTCTATCGCAATTGATAGAGATCACATTGAACTTGTAGATTGCTTTGGGTAGTATGGACATTTTAGCATTATTCTTCCAGTCCATGAGAATGGACTATCTTTTCATTTGTTTGTATCATCTTTAGTTTCTTTCATCAGTATCTTAGAGGTTTTTTGTTTGTTTACTTCTTTGTTTTTTCAAGAATAGGTAATTTTGTTTTATTACTATTATTATTATTACTATTATTTTTTAGTGTTTATTTTTGAGAGAGAGAGACAGCATGAGCAGGGAGGGGCAGAGAGAGAGAGAGAGGGAGACACAGAATCTGAAGCAGGCTCCAGACCCTGAGCTGTCAGCACAGAGCCTGATGTAGGGCTCTAACTCACGAACCATGAGAACCTGAACCGAAGTCAGATGCTTAACCAACCGAGATACCCAGGCACCCCACTATCTTATAGTTTTAAGAGTACAGGACTTTGACCTCTTTGAATTTTTTTGGATACAAGTGTAAATGGGATTGTTAATTTCTTTTTCAAGATAATGTTGGTTTGCAACCTCCTTGGGAGCTTCCCAGATATAATCTGAAACCAGCCCCCAAACACAGAGGGCAGGGCCAGAGAAGGAATGAAAAAAGAGGCAGGCTGCTCCAGATTGATAGGTGGCAGGTTTAATAAGCAAGGGAACTTCTATACGAGGCTTGTCTTGGGTAACTGGAAGGCAAGTACATCTTTGCCCCCACCTGCCAGAATCTTGAAAGTTTATTGAGAGGCCTTAATTGGGTTCAGTCACATACAGGCCCCACGTTGGAGATATTATAGGTTCAGTTCCAGAACACTGCAATAAAGCAAGTGGAATGAATTTTTTGGTTTCCCACTGCCTATGAAAGTTATGTTTCTACTATACTGTGATCTCTTAAGTGTATAGAGGATCATGTCTAAAAAAAAAAAAACAACTATGTATTTTAAAAATACTTTATTGCTAAAAAATGCTGAGCATCACTTGAGTTTTTGGCGAGTCAGAATCACTAATCAGAGATGACCATAATAAATATTATAATAAGAAGTTTAAAATATTGTGACAATTCCAAAAACATGACCCAGAGGCAAGAAGTGAGCAGATAGCGTTGGAAAAATGGCGCCTTCAGTTTGTAAAAAACGCACTTACCTGTGAAGCGCAAAATGCAATGAAATGAGGTATGCCCCTTCACCGTCCATATGGTCTCAACACTATGACCCTGTCTCAAGGCTTTGTCCTTGGAGCATCCTTTGGTGGAGAAGGCGAGTGGCAATGCCCATCCCAAGGATAGGGAAAGAGGGGAGGAGCCTCTGATTGCCGGGGTCCAGCTCACAGGTCAACTGGTAGTCATGTCCTTTCGGTGACCTCCCTCCACACTAACCCCTGTGACAAGCTCTTAAAATCCCACGTGACTGTTGTCCTCAGTGTGCCCTGAGCGGTCAGCGAGGGTCTCACGAGCACAGAGACAGCTCCTTTGGTAGCTGGCTGGCTGCCCTGGAGGCAGAAGCCACAGCAACAGTATAGGCACGTGCAGAAGAAAACAGATTAAGGCAGAAATTCCCCAAATCAGTGATAACTTCTTCCTCCAAGAACCCCAGGATCCAAACCATTGATTTCTTAAAATCCTCTAGGCTGGAGGTCAGATCACTCAGGGCATTTACTTGTGTCCTTAGATGATTTTAGTAAAGATGGTGCTTTAGTGGATTCATCAGATACAAACATAGAACATTCTGTTTGGATAATGGCGCAGGTGCTTCCTTGTGAGGCAGTAATAATTTCCAAGGCCATCCTGTTTTGGAGGGCAGCTTTTGTTATTAGAGACATTTCAGCGTTCTGTAAGGACCGGCTTTACTGGCTGCCATTCACAGTGGGCTGGGTGAATTTCATAAGGGCATCTGTATGTGCTAGAATGTCCTCCAGTTTCGCGGAAGGAACAGAGGCACCATCCAAATGATCATATCCTCACGACAGACTGTGCCCATCTGGCCTTGAGGAGAGGGAGGCTGGCAGCTTTAGTTTCTTGACCAGGTTGACCACAGCATGAGTGTCGGCGGCGGGGGGGGAGGAGGCGGCGCTGTCTGCCATGAGGAGATGGGACTGGGGGGTGCATGTGCCAGACCGGGACCCCCACCTCCTCCCCTCTTCCAGGAATGTGTGTGCCATTCCAGGTGGGGTGCCTTTCTGCAGGTGCAGCTTGCCGCAGGGCAGAGGGATCCCGGGGGAGACGGCTAGCTCCCCGCCTAGGTGTGGGACATCCCAGCGTGCGTGTCAGTGGGTGACTCCTTTCCCAGGCGTGGTGGAGCCTGGCGTGCTCAGTGGCCGCACGTTGCTCCACGGTAAGGGGGCGGCAGCTATTTGCTTTATGGTGTTGGGTGTCTCGGCAGGGTCCCCGGTCTGGCATATGGGGCAGCAGGCCCTACCAGTGGATCGTCCGGACGTACTAACGGCAGGGACGGTGCCTAGTCCACCCAGCCAAGGTGGTTTTCTGTTAGTGACGTAATCTGCTTGTTACAACATCCCTTTTTCCGGGGCGCCTGGCTGGCTCAGTCGGTTAAGTGTTGGACTTCGGCTCAGGTCATGATCTCACGGTCCGTGAGTTCAAGCCCCGTGTCGGGCTCTGTGCTGACAGCTCGGAGCCTGGAGCCTGCTTCGGATTCTGTGTCTCCCTCTCTCTCTGCCCCTCCCCTGCTCATGCTCTGTCTCTGTCTCAGAAATAAATAAAAACGTTAAAAAAAAAATTAAACATCTCTTTTTCCTGACTGCCGGTCCTGCTGCTTGCAGGGTGTGTGGGTGAAGGATCCTCCATTCAGTATCATGTTCTTCTGCCCGGTCTTGCATGTCACGGCCTTTCAAACATGACCCCCAGTCACTGGTCGATGAGGATGTCTCTCCACGGGTCTTTTTCAGTCTCCCAACGGTGGCGGCCCAGTTGGTGCGGCGGCCAGGAAAGCTCAGGTTGGGCCAGATGTGATAACCACGCAAACCAAGTCGCAGTCAGAACCTTCGCTTGGAGGAGGGGCCGTCTAGTCAGTTTGCCAATTCCTTACTGGTTGGGAGCTCAGGAGGATGGCCGCAGGCACCTTTGGCAGTTGCCTCGGGCGGGTGTTACTTAGAACACACAGGTCGTGTTACCGAGTGAACCGGGTGAACCAAGTCAAGTCACCGCTTCTGCGGGGCAATCTGGCTTCCTCGGCAGCAGGCCGTCCCGCCAGGGGGCGACGGTGGGTCGGCTTCCTCCGCGCCTAGTCCACACTGCCTGCCAAAGGTCAGTTGCTAGGGCTCGTACCTGAGCCAGGGCATCAGTTTCTTGACCGCCAGGGGGCGTCAGTGCCTTCGGAGCCGGGGTGTGGAGGCCGGTGAGGCCTGCCTCGGGCTCCTGCAGGGGAACCACGGGTCTTGTCATATGCCCTGACCGCACAGGGGCTTATTCACCATCCTCTGTCCGAGCCGCGGGGCCAGTGCCCTTGGCGCAGCCCGCTGCCCGTGCGGAGGGTTAAGGGCCAGGGCTCTGAGAGATCACCAGTCAGAACGCTCTCTGTGCTGTTTCTTCCTGAGAGGCTCTGCCTGGAGGAGGGTGGGGCACCCCGCTAGAAGCTGTTGCCCCCCGCCCAGGGGGACGGGGCGGAATGCGTGGCTTCTGTCTCCTTCCGGCGCCGAGACCCAAATCCCAGGGGCACCCTTCCCGTCTGTTGTCTCTGCCACAGCGCCCGCCCCACACCTTCCAGAGTCACAGACACCTTGAACTCCAGTGGCAGCCCTGCTTGGGGGACGCCCAGGGCTTTCATCTGTCCCACTGGTATTTTTGCCTTTTCATGGGCAGCCCGCTCTCTGATCCCCGCTCGCACACGTGCACTTTCTTTACCGGGCGGTATAGAGGACCCGGCACTGTGCCAGGTAGGGAATAAGAGGCCTCCAGACTCCAAAAACCCCTGCAGAGGCTCACACACATCTTCCACGTTCTTAGGGGCTGGATAAGTGTGCCCTCTGGCAATCATGGCGTCTGTGACAAGGCGGGTCTTACTCGACCAAACGATTCCCAAAACCTTGGGGCAGTGTCCGGGCCTGGAATGTTCCGTGGGTTCACCGCCCAGCCTCTCTCAGATCTCCAGCAAAGCCTGCAGGATGTCCTGCGAGAGAGGCAGGTCTGTACATGTGACCATTATCGCGTTAATGCGGCGGGCCCATCTTACAGGTCTCTGGCCGCCATGCCATGACATGGTGGGGTTGTGCCAGTGACCTTGGGGGAGCACTTGAAAGGTCCAACATTGGGGCACCTGGATGGCTCAGTCAGTTAAGTGTCCAACTCTTGATACTGGCTCAGGTCGTGATCTCACGCTTTGTGAGGTCCTGGCTGTCACCCACCAGGAGCCTTCTGGCTCTTCTGTCTGCCCTGCTAGGCTTTGGAAGGACTATGTGCAGGGCGCACAGTGCCCACTCAGCGCAGATCTTAGGTAGTTCCTCCGGTCTCCCTGTGTGGCTTGTGCTGTCGGACGGTCACTCTTCGTGGGGGTAACAGGTTTACAGGTTCCCAGCTGCGTTTCCCCTCAGCACCGGCGTGAATTCACCGTAAGAGGCTTGCAGAGTTCAGCCCTGTGGGATGTCTGTGCCCGGTGTGTTCCCTCGTACTGGAGAGAGAGAGAAACCCCATATTCGCGGGCAGGGGCAGAACACCCAGCTTGCAGTGTCAAGGGACTTTCTTGACCGAAATTGTTGTTCGGGTTTTAAGGCTTTCCACGGGCTGACCTCTGTTCAGGTGGGGTCCCTGCAGCAATGCGGTCAGATCACATTTGCTTCCAGGTTACTTTCTCCAGACCCTTCGTGGCCCATTGGGATAGCCTTTTTGGCTTTCTGAGCTCCCTCTCAGGCCCGGCTCTTCCCCACGACCCACACCCGTCCCTGGGACCTGGGACCGCTCCGCTTCCCCTAGATCAGCAGGGCGTTGCCCAGCATTCATTCTAAGCGTTTTGTGGCACAAGTGGGCTCAGCGTGGACACCAGCATCCCGTCCCGGGGCTGGGGGTGGACTGGAGAATGTCGGTTTTCTTCCCTGCCATCATGTGGCCTGATCAGAGCCTTCAAAGACGGGTGCAGATGGCCCATCTCGCTCCCAGCCCCGCCTAAGAATTTGTTAGATCTCCTCTCTAGATTCCCAGGGTCCCACAAGCCCGGGAAGGTCCCCCTCACAGGGCCAAGCCTCCCCGCGGGCTAGAGTAATCCGGTGTCTAAGGAAGGAAGTAGCGCCAGGCAGCCCCGACTGGAGGGCATCTCCGCCTCGTGCGCGGTCAGGGAAAAGCCACTGCCCCGTGGCCGCACCAGCTGCGCCTGGCTGCTTTCCCTGGCTTTTTGCTGGAGCTTGGCAGCTACGTCGGTGAGCTCGGCAGGAGCAGACTCATCGGAGTGTCTCCTGAACCGGGGACTGCCCTGCTGGCTGGGGTTGCCGTGGCTGTTCTCGCTTTCCCTTGTACGAGGGGTCCGCCAGCCCCGGTGCTCCGTCTGTTTTGCTGTCCACCACCACAGCGCCCTCCACGTCCTCACTTTCCCAGCCGTGCGATCCGTGTGGTTAAGCGGCCCGCACCTCCCCGGGCGGCCCCGTGCTCGTGCAGCGATCCCCAGGCCGACGTATGGGCCACGCCTCCCCACACGGAGGTCGCCGGCCAACTGCGGACTTCCTCTGTGGACGCCTTTCCCAAGGCCCGTGTCTTTGGTCTCCAGGCTTGTTCATCCGTTGTTGGTTTGCAGCCTTTGATCTGAAGCTGGCCCCTGTATGCAGAGGGCAAGGAGAGACCAAAGGGTGGGTAGGTGGCAGGTTTTTTGTTTTGTTTTGTTTTGTTTTAATGTTTTAGTTTTTGAGAGCATAAACAGGGGAGGGGTGGAGAGAGAGGGGAGACAGAGGATCCAAAGCGGGCTCTGTGCTGACAGGCTGACAGCAGTGGGCCCGGTCCGGGGCTCGGACTCACGAACTGTGAGATCATGACCTGACCCAAAGTCAGACGCTCAACTGACTGAGCCACCCAGGCGCCCCTAGGTGGCAGGTTTCATAAGCGAGGGAACATACACCTGCCTGCCAGAATCTTCAGTTTATACAGAGGCCTTAATGGGTTGTCTCATACCTTCCAGATGGTCTCAACACCGTATTGCTCTCTCAAGGCTGTGTCCTCAGGCAGCCTCTGGGAGGGGCGAAGGCAAGCAGGATGCTCATCCCGGGGCAGGGGTGAGGAGCCTCTGACTGCCCGGGTCCTGCTCCCAACAGGTGGTCACATCTCTGTGACCTCCCCCAACAGATAGGTTGTCAGTGTGTAGAAACACAACAGATTTTTGCGTATGAATTTTGTATCCTGCAACTTGCCTGAATTCATTTATAAGTTCTAACAGTTTGGGGGCGCCTGGGTGGCTCAGTTAAGCATCTGGCTCTTGATTTTGGCTTCGGTCATGATCTCACGGTTTTGTGGGTTCGAGCCCCCAGTCAGGCTCTGCACACTGACCTCGAGGAGCCTGCTTGGGATTCTCCTTCCCCTCTCTCTGCCCCTCCCCTGCTTATGCTCTGTCTCTTTCAAATAAACTTAAAAAAAAAAAAAATTCTGACAAGTTTTTTTGGTTGGGAGTTTTTAGGGTTTTCTATATATATCATCTGCAGATAGTGACCGTGTTACTTCTTCCTTCCCATCGTGGGCGCCTTTTTCTTCTTGATCTCGCCCAAATGCTCACCAGGCTCGGTTGAGTAACAGGGGTGAGAGTGGGCATCCCTGATCTTGATCTTAGAGGAAGGGCTTTTAGCTTTTCCCCACCGAGGATGTCAGCTGTGGGCTTTTCACATCCGGCCTTTATTGTGGCGAGGCGTGTGCCTTCTGCACCTGCTTTGCCGAGAGTGTTTTTATCCTCAGTGCATGTTGAGTTTTGTCAGATGAGCCGATCAGGATTTTTATCCCTCCTGTTGTGAGTGTAGTGCAGCACGGGGATTGCTCTGTGGACTCTGAACCCGTCCTTGCATCCCTGACCTTTGCCCCTTCTGCATTCCCTCTTAACCTGGCAGCTGACCTCACCATCACACAACCATTTGGTCAGGCCACGAACCCAGTCACCGGAAATGCTTCTCTTCTCACCCTCGTCACTTATGCCCTTGCCTGCGGCGTCTTTCTGCCCCCTCCCCCCACTCTGCCCGTGGTTTTCCGTCTTCTTTGGTAGAAGCAGCCCCTGACCTGGTCTCTCCGCCTCCAGACGTGTCATGTGGTCGGCCACAGAAAGATCTCCCCTGCCTAAACCGTCCTTGGCTCTCTTGTGCTGTGCCCACTGCTTCCGTTGCCCGCCACCGCTCCTGTGCACTCCCCGCTGCTCCCCTGCATTCCCATCCCCCTCATCCTGGGAAGCCGCCCCTGAGTCCGCCTTCCCCTTCCGTGGTAGACGGTCCTTCTGTCGTCCTGCCCGCAGCACGTGGCTGGGAGGCCGGGCGGTGCGCCAGGCAGTGGCTGTTTGGGTTTGGCTTTGGCTTCCAGCTCTGCCCCTGTGGATGGCTTTCCGAACTGAGCATCGTTGTCGGCCCGCTTCGCGAGGGTTTGGAATGTGACGCTTCCGTCTCCGCTCCTCACGTTAGGAGACCCCTGCCCCTGAGCAGTCAGCTCGGTGCCCGCCTCCCCAGGAGTGACCTCTGTCCAAGTTAGGTGGTTTTTTTGTTTGTTTGAGAGAGAGAGCCCGTGTGCACATACGCAGGGCAGGGGCAGAGAGAGAGAGAGAGAGAGAGAGAGAGAGAGAGAATTCTAAGCATGCTCGGCGCTGGCAGCCTGACATGGGACTTGAGCCCAGGAACCTCAAGATCCTGACCTGGGCCGAAGTCGAGTTGGACACTTAACTGACTGAGCCACCCAGGCGCCCCTCTGCTGCCCATTCGTATCAAATCGATCCTGTCCCTCGCTTCCTGGCGGTCTGGAGCATCTGTCGGGTCAATGAACAGTTCAAGTGAGGAAACGTGTGAAATGGCCAGCCTGGCGCATACCCGGAGGAACTCAGACGTGCCGATGCTTCCTGTTCCCTGGCAGCCTCGAGGACCTCCGGGCCCTCAAAGGGAAGTGCTTTCTTCTGGATCCCTTGTTGCCAGAGCTGCTGGTGTTTCCAGCCCAGACGGATCTGCACGACCACCCGCTGTACCAGGCCGGCCACCTCATTCTACAAGACAAGGTAGGGCAGGTGGGTGGGAAGGGGAGGACCGAGAGGGAGCCGGGCCTCTGTGCGCCAGCCCAGGGCCTGCTCTGCCTGCCAGGCCAGCTGTCTGCCGGCCGTGCTGCTGGCCCCGCCCCCCGGCTCCCACGTCATCGATGCCTGCGCTGCCCCAGGCAACAAGACCAGTCACTTGGCTGCTCTTCTCAAGAACCAGGGGTGAGTGCCACGGTCAGCCCGAGGGAGCTGGGGTCTGACCCTGTACTTGGAGGACGAGATGAGGAAAACTGTGACCCAGTGGGGGCTTGAAGGCCGAAAGGAGGATCTCCCTTTAAATATTCGCTTCTGGACCCAGAGCAGTTGGTGGCAGAGCCCGAAGCTCAGCTGCCCTCTGGGTGGCCGGTGCGAGATAGGAATCCCTCAGCCCTTGGGGCAGAGTCTCCAGGTCAGGTCCCTCTAACCACTGTCCCTTCTCTTCTGTGTCCCTGTGAAGGGACATGTTCTCGTGTCAGAACTGTGGGCCCTGAGGTTCCCCGTGGATTCTCAGTTCGCCCCGTCTCTCCCCTCTTCTCCAGCAAGATCTTTGCCTTTGACCTGGACGCCGGGCGGCTGGCGTCCATGGCTACCCTGCTGGCCCGGGCCGGAGTCTCGTGCTGCGAGCTGGCCGAGGAGGACTTCCTGGCGATATCGCCCTCCGACCAGCGCTACCGTCAGGTCCAGTACATCTTGCTGGATCCTTCTTGTAGCGGCTCCGGTGAGATGGGGACAGAGCCTGGCCGCGGGACCCAGACGCGGGGCAACCTCGTGGCGGAAGGGGCAGCGGTTCGCTTTGGCCTCGGTCTAATAGTGGTGACCCTGGGCAGACGTTGTCCCCTGCAGTGCAGGGATCTCGGTGCGAAACGAGGCCCGTCTGCAGCTGACAGGCTTTGTCCCTAGGTATGGCGACCAGACGGCTGGAGGAGCCCGGGGCGGGCACACCTAGCAAGGCGCGCTTGCAGGCCCTGGCTGGGTTCCAGCGGCGAGCACTGTGCCACGCGCTCACTTTCCCCTCCCTGCAGCGTCTGGTCTACTCCACGTGCTCCCTCTGCCAAGAGGAGAATGAAGACGTGGTGCGGGACGCCCTGCAGCACAACTCGGGGACCTTCAGGTAGTGGGGACCCGCCGGGGTCCTGGGGAAGGGGGCTGCTGTCTTTTACCCAGAAGTCTGTTCACCTCCACAGGCTAGTCCCCGTCCTCCCCTCCTGGCCCCACCGTGGCCTCGGCACTTTTCTGGGGGCTGAATGCTGCCTCCGGGCCTCCCCCGAAACCACGCTCACCGGCGGCTTCTTTGTTGCCGTACTTGAACGGGTGGAGGTGCCGAGGTGAGTGGGGGGCGGGGTGGGGCGGGGGGGGGGGGGGGGGGGGGCTGTTGCTGCTTGGAAGACGCCGGACGACCCGGGCACCTCTAACTTAGGTACTTTCCTTCTAGCTCAGTCCCCCGGGCCGAAGCACCGGCACCTCCACCCGAGGCCGCCCCGCGGAGGAAGAGACGGCGCAGAGCGGCGGCCCCTGGGGCGCCGCCCTGCACCGAGCAGGTCCGCAGAGCTGTGCCTTGCGCGGGGGGACCCCGCCGTCCCGCAGCTCAGCCGGCGGGTTTTAAGGTTCTTTTCTTTTTATTGCTTTAGGAAGGAAAGCCGTAGCTGGAGGGAGACTGTGGACTTGCCTGTCCCCTGGGCCCCTCCCCGGGCCGTGTTCTTGCTCGTGACAGCTCTGCCCACGGAAATAAAAAGCAGGACATGGTCTACGATAGATCACAGTTTTTTTTTTTATTCTTAATGACATAAGCAAGGAGAAAAATCTCACATTCATACTAAAAATTCCAACTAGCCTCACAGGAATTAAGTCTTTATTTGTAATGGAAAGTCCCAGCCTCCCGTTCCTGTCCAGTGCACGTACGTGTACACACACACACACACACACACACACACACACACCCACACACACACACACACTCAGGCCGCGCCGGGACACCCTCTTTGGGGGCTCCCGGGCCAAGTGTCCTGCCTGTGGACCTGAGGTAAACTAGCTCGGAACACTAACACTAACGAGGCTCTACCTTCCGGAAGGTATCGCTAGAAGCTTGGTTTCTAGACCCGTGCCCACCCCCACCCCCACCGATCCTAACAGGGACTCGGGACTCGAGGTCCAGGCCTCTGGGCGCCACACACAGGTAAATACTGTCTGCTCTTCCTGGGGGGTGGGAAGGAGCAGTCCCCTGCGTCACACTCAACCTCAGTCACGAGGGGGAGGGGGGACAAGTCACATCTACGTCACATTATTTATAAAATAAGAATTATGGTTTATAGAATGTGTCCCGAAGGGGCTCTAGTCCCTCGGGAAAGCTGCCTGGGACAGTCTGAGCCTCTTGTCCACACAGGCATAACTTAACTATACAGCTAATTCCTAGTCAATAGCATTTATACTTAACCACCTCAGTGAACCAAGCTTGAAGGAATTTAAAAGGCAATTTAGCTTAAATACAAAAATAAATTTTTATTTCGTTAAAAAATGTTTAAATATTTTTTTCTTTTAATTTAGACACACGCATTCATACTTCTCCCAAAGAGGATGGGCATTGGCAGCAAGGCTCTTGGGCCTGGGGTATGTGATCTGGGAACAGGGGAAGAACGGGACGGAGGGGAGGCTCTGCTGCAGGCGGGGGTGGGGGGATGAATTTTGAAGCGTGGTTGGTTAATTTTGGTTTTCTAACATTCTGGGGAGGATCCAGCCCACGGTGGGGTCAGGTAGGCGGGAGGGAAACAGCAGAGGGAAGAGGACTTTGCTTCCCCCTCGGCCCCATCCTCTTGGGCTGCCAGCCCTTAAAGTCAAAACACCATTTGAAAATCCAGGAGTCAGCACGTGTAGCCATAAAGCGGTGCTACTTTCCACATTCAATTAGCGAGGCCCCAGAAACTTGAAACAGTGAAGTCCGGCACTACCAACATGCCGCCACTCATACAATTCAATTCTTCCTCCAAACTCGATTCAAAGAGCAATAGACGCGAGCATCAGACAGTAACACAGGACAAGGCTTTAAACATACAACCCCGGGGAGGAGGCGGACGAGCCCCACGGAGGCCAGCGGGGAAGGCGGGCGAGGAGGCAGCGGGGGACATCCTGCCCGCTCCCGGCGCTCCCCCGACTCCCCCGGAGCGAGGTAGCTCCCCTGCAGCTGCCAGGCTAACAGTCTTGAGCCACCGAGCTTTTAGGGGCCGAACTGGCAGAGGGTTGAGGACAAACATGGACTCAGACTTGGCAAGAGGAAGTGGACCAGCAGGAGCAGCCCCACTGGGGTCTCCAAGGCAAAGCTAGATTCAAGGTCCTTTAAAAAGGGGTAGAGCCTGCGGGGAACCAGGGAGGGACGAAGCAGCAAGAACTGGGGAAGCAGAGTCCCCTAACGGGACCCGAGGAGAACCGCTTTTTATAGGCAAGCCAAGCAAGGTAAAGCCGCGGGGCTGACCCACTTCCCCGACTCCCATCATCCACTGCACGGCGGCGGCACGTGTGGGTAGGGCCGTGCCTACGACCTGCCAGGCGAGAGGAGATGGCTCTGGGGGCAAGGCGGGAAGGGAGGCCGCCTGACCAAGCTCATACACCAGACAAGAGTCAGGGGAGGACGAGGACAGTATGTACAGATGTTTCTTCAGTTTTCTCCAGCCTCACCACGGAGCCATTCAAGTAAAGGGATCAGGCTCCTGCCCCACGCCCCCTCCCTCGAGAGGCCAGGGGCTTCTTCCTCAAGGAGCAGGAACCGGCCACCGGGGCTGCCACCGCCTCCCTGGTGGCAGAAGCCAGAGATCTGGGGTAGGTTGCTTTATGGAACTAGAAGGGTCAGAGGCTCTTCCTAGCAGGTGCTGAGGTCCAGATGTGGGCAAGGAGGGGGGTGGGGGTGGGGGGGTATGGAACGGGGACAAAGGCTATTTCTTGCGGGTGTGCTGCCTGCGGGCCTGCAGTCGCTGCCGAGCCCCCGGGGTCTTGGATCCTGCACCAATGGAAAATGAAGGGGCCGCCGATCCTGGAAAGATTCAACAAGGTCTCATCAGGGCAGCTGCTATCCGGGACACCTCCCTGGGTACCCCAATCTCCGGAAGGTTAGGCCGACAGAATCCGGTACTTAAACCGGGCTTTCCAAACAGTGGCAGCTGTGTGTGTGTGGGGGGGGGGTGGCTACTGAAAGTACAGAATCCCAGAACACCTGAGAGTGAGCAAAAAGGCATTTGCCCTTGGCTTTCCAGTGGTCTGAAACATTCCACCCTCAACTCCTCAACTCCATACCTGGGCTTTGCCAATCTCGTAGCCAGGCCACATCTTTCTCATGCCTGTGAGCCTGATCTTTTGCAGGGAGCCCCAGAGCCAGGAACCTGCCAAGACCCACCCCCTCCTCCACCTCCCCCGGGCCCCCCGCCGCCCTCCTTCTTTGCAGAAAGAAGCAGGGTCACGCTGGCTGCTTACCGAAAGGTCCGACTCCAACAAAGCCTTGGGTGGGTGTTGAGGATGCCCCAAAGGAGAGACCACTGCCCGATGCGCCCACCCCGGGGGCAGGGGTGTTCTGACCAAAAGTGGGTGTGGAAGTGCCTAGAACGAAGAGACCGTAGAAAACGAGCGACTAGGCAGTGGGCAGAGGGCATAACAGCCGGGACGACGAATTGGGGGGTGTCCCCACAGGGCACCTCAGCCCTGGACCACCAAGGCTGGCTCCCCCCGTGGTAGAAAGTGCCTCTCTGCCTGCTAACCGCCGTGCTGCCTTTCGGCCACCTCAGGAACAGAGTCTCTGCATTCCTGGGGACACTCAACGCCCCCCACCCCCCTCGCCTCCGCCTGGACCAGGTTACTTCCCTCTGTCATGACTAATTGAGTTCTGCCTCTGCCACCTGTTTATCTGTCCCTTGGCATCAGAAACTGGAACCTTCCAAACACCCCACCAGTGTGGGTCCTCTTGCCTTCTCGTGGCCACGTTCAAAGTCCAGTCCTGCCTGCCGCCGCCTCCCCCCACAGGCCTCAGGGAGTGCCGGCCGCCTCGCTCCCAGTCCTGACCTCACACCCCACTCCCACCCCGTCACCCCTCACCGCTGCCCGGGACTGCCCAGCACCCAGATGGCCACCGCGAGCACTTCCAAGTATCGCCCCCACCTTGCCGAGCCCTGCCCCTCTCGCGGCACCAGCTGGGGCTGTGACAGGCGCGCCTGCACCCGTTCTCCACCTCAGTCTGGATGTCGCTGATTAACAACGTGTGACGGCACGGGCCGGCCTCGCTTTGAATTCGTAACCGCGATTCTCCAACATTCTCGTTACATTCCTTTTCCCACTCTCCAAACGACCATTTCAAGACGCCCTCCTCTGTACACGGACCTCCCCAAGACCTCTCCCGTTTCCTGAAGAAAGCACGCTATCGGGATCAGAGCTCCTTGGGAGTCTCTTTCCACGTGGCACATCAGATCACTTCATTCTTCTGCTTGAAATTCTACCAGGATTTCCCTCAATGCTTAAATCCAAACTTAACCCTGGCCACGTGTGACCGTCAACTCTGCCTCCCCACATCATCCTGGAGCACTTCTGTTCTTCCATCCTCTAGCTACACCTCCCTTTTCGCTGTTTGTGACCAGAGCTTGCTTCCACCCCTGGGCCTCTGCCAGCTCTCCTGCGCCCGAAGAGTGTGCTCTGGCTCACACCTACCCACCCACGCTCCCGACCCCTGCATCACAGACGGGGAGTCTCGGCTCAAACTGCCTCAGCAAGGCCCACCTCCTCGACCACCAGACCGTCTTCCCCCAGGACGCACAGCTCCCTGACCCCGTATCTAACGTCAGTCACCGCCACACCGCAAAGCTCCGAGGGCGGCCGGGGCCAGCACTCAGAGCAGCACCCGAGTCCGTTCCTCATCTTACCTCCGAACACGGGCTTGCTCTCGGGCGCGCTCGCCACACTGAAGGCAAAGGGTGTGCTCTGGCTGGGTGCGCCCAACGTGCTCTGACTCAAGCCTCCTCCGAAAGGGGTCGTGCCGCCAGCGGTCCCGCTCTGTCCCGTGCCGAAGCTGAACGCTCCAGAGGCAGAGCTGGTGCCGGGGGTGGCCGCGTTGATCCCAAAGCCCCCGCCGCCGGCCGGGCCGGCCGAGCCCCCGAACGTGAAAGGCGCCAGCGTCGTGCTGCCGAACACGGAGCTACCGGTCCCGCCGCTGGTGGTCTGGGGCGTAGCTCCGAAGCCGGAGGCGGCGGCCGCCCCAAAGGAGAACACGGACGTGCCGCTGCCGAAGGCCGGCTGGGTGCTGGCGGGGGCGCCGAAGGCGGACGCCGCGGGCTTCAAACCGCCGAAGCCGGACTGCGTGGCGCCGCCGAAGGCGGGCTGGGCCGGGCCGGGCACTGGGGTCGCAGCCGGGGCCGTGGCCGCGGAGTTCCCGAAAGCGAAAGAGCTGCCGAAGCTCGGGGCGAGGGCCGGCTTGGCGGCGCCCTGCTGCTGCCCGTCGGCGGCCCCGAACGTGGGCTGGGGGTTGGCTCCCGGGTACGAAGAGAGGGGGGGCTTGGCGCTCGAGCCGAAGGGAATGTGGAACGCCGCGGTGGCGGCGCTCGTGAAGGTCGGCGCCGGCTGGCTGCTGGTGACCGGGGCGGGGGTGCTGAGGCCGCCGCCGCCGAAACCGCCGAAGCCGGTGGTGCCGCCGCCGCTGGCGGTCGTCGGCGCGGCCCCGGGGAGGGACTGGACAAAGGTCGTGACCGTCGTCGAGGCAGGCGCGGCAGGAGGCTTGCCGAACTGGAATATGGAGCCCACGGCCGGGGTGAAGCTGGCACCGGAGGCAGGGGGAGCCCCGAAGAGGAAAGGCTGGGCAGCGGAAGTGGTGGTGCTGGTCACGCTGCTCACACCAAAGCTGAACGTGGGCTTCGAAGCAGAGTCTGTGGACGTGCTGGCTGTACTCGTGGGAGCCACGGCTGAGGTGGCACCGGCCTGGCCGGTGAAAAGAGGAGTGCTCGTGGCAGTGGCTGGAACGGCCGTCTGACTGAAGAAGGGGACCAACGAGGGCACAGACGTAGGGGGCCCGATGCTGCCGAAGATCGGCTCGAAAGTGAGCTTGGGGCTGCTGGCAGGCGCAGGGAGGGCGGAGCCGGAAGGGGTCACGGTGGTGACCTTGGGTGGGCTGGATGGCAAAGGGCCCTCATTCTCGCTTTTTGGCGGGGCCAGAAAGATGGGCTTGAACATGGGAGATGCCGAGGACACGGCAGGGGCCGCGGAGGTAGGGGGGTCGGCAGGTGGGGTGCTCAGCATTCCCAAAAGAAGACTTTGCTTTGGGGTGGGAGACGGGGCAGATGTCTCAGCCTGAGGAGCGGGAGGAGACTTGGTGGGGTCAGTGGCTGGGATCGGGGAAGCAGCAGGGGTCAGCCCTAAGAAAGCGGCTGTGGATTTGGAGTCCGAGGAGGTGCCCGGAAGGGGTCCCGACTGTGAAGACCCAAGAGGGGCCGGAAGGCTGGGTGTCTTCGGAGGTGTGTGGGCCCCAGTGGTTGCCACTCCAGCAGATTCTGGAAGAACAGAGAGAGTAAATTCTGAATACCTCAAACGTGATGGCATTCAACGCTTCTCTCCCTAGCACCGTGCTGGGGATTCAGAGTCCGTCAACAAATTGTGACGACATCCACACCACAGACCGTTAAAGTATCCACCCCTTAAAATCAAGGAAACATTCATTATTTCCACCCTTCCCCGATCGTAAGATATGAGGGGATACGATGTGGCCTCACTGGGGGGTAATGTGTAGAAACTAAGGAAAACCCAATCACCCAAACTCCAGTCCCGTTAATTTCCCAGATGCACCTTACTTACTACTCACCCAACAAAGACTGCCTCTGTTTGCCTACTGTGCTGAGTGCAGGGCACATAACCACGAATGGAAGAGTCTCTGCCCTTGAGCCCTGGGACGGGCTGATGCCGGATAGACTACTCTATGTTAAAGGGCAACAAGAGGAGTGTGGGCACATGCAGTACCATGAAGGACCCTTGGAAACCTAGAGGGAAAAATGACGTCCTCTTTTGCCTGTGGTCATGTGACAAGACTTGGTAACCATGGGATCACATTTACATCTCAGAGCCACCTCAAAGGTAAACGTGTGCATTTTACAGAGGACAACAGCAAGGCTCTGAGTGGCTCTGGCCTCCAGAGCCTCCGACTGCTAAGACTAAGCCGCGGACCCCCTTCCCTAGAACCTCCTGATGAGAGAATTCTGAAGCTCGGAAGCGTGCGCCAGCTCAGGACTGCTGAGCCACAGCAAGTTCAAGCTCCCGAAGACCTTCACGGACCGGCAGGCATGACGCCTTTACTCCACGTGACCCATGGACGGATGCCATTCGACGCCGCAGATGGAGCTCGCCCACTCACCGGAGGAAGGGGGTGGGCCTGCAGAACTCTGCTGCTTCTTCAAGCTCTCCAGCAGCGGGTTGGGGCTTGGGGCTGGGAGGGCAGCTGGGGAGGCGGCAGTCCCAGTAGTTGGCAGGGTAAATGTCAAAGAAGGTTGAGTAGTAGGGGGCTTCTCGGTGCCAGAGTTAGAAGCCGTATCTAAGGAGAAAGAAAGGTGCTGGGAAATTCTTTCCAGGGGCACATCACGTAGCACGAGATGCTCACGGACTCGGTATCTGCTTATTTAGAAATGCTTCCCCTGGGGCACCTGGGTGGCTCCGGGTGAGCGACTGACTTCGGCTCAGGTCATGATTCACGGTTTGTGAGTTCAAGCCCTGAACGGTCAGTATGGAGCCTGCTTGGGATTCTCTCTCTCTCCTCTCGCTCTCTGCCCTCCCCCATTTGGCATTCTCTAAGTAAGTAAACTTAAAAAAAAAAAAAGCAAGAAAGAAATGCTTCTCCTTGATTCCAATGTTCATTGTTCTCCAGATTCCACTGAGGCCCCAAAAGGATTTGTCAGATGAGAAAGATCCAAATAAAACCAGAGGAAACTCCTCTTTGCAGCGTGAAGCTGGTCAGTCTTCCTTACCAGTCCCATCCTCCAAGGCCTTGTTAAACCACCGCAGCGAAGCTCTTTTTTCCAAATCTAGATCTTCGGCAGTGATGGAGTAGCCAAGCTGGGGAGGTGGGGGCTGCCAGAGAGAAAGACGAGACGCCCATCAGGGAAGCTGGAAGAAACCTGTATTGAGCTACCCTAGAACTTGGGGATGCCGAGCTGGGGTGGGCGGGTGTGGACAGACAAAGCCATACCAGGGTCAGCCGAGCCCCTCGCCGGGAGGGTAGGAGCTGAATCTTTCGCTTCCGCTGCCCAGAGCTGCCAGGTGTGGGAGGGGAGCTCCACGAGTTCTGCGCCTTCCATGTGGTTGTATCTGCAGCTAAAGAAACAACATGGACTTGTTTTCTTCCTCCTCTTCCAGAAATGGCCAAGTTTGTCTACACTTGGTTTTTAACACTGAATTCTCACTGGTTATGTCTGAAAGATTTGGTCTTCCGTGGATGGGGTCTTGGAGAGTTTGCAAGACGGTTTCTGCCAGGAGGGTATCAAGATAACTGCTCCAAACACAGGCATACAAGTGCTTACTGACAGGAGTCACCCAGGCTGCTCAGAGGCCCCCACCAGCGCTCATCGCCAGCCCACAGATCCACTGGCCGGTGCCGTAGCTGCCTGTGCCACAGACCACAGACCTCTGCACCTACCAGGCCCTGCACACAGCGAGGCTCAGCGCATGCTTCCGGATGAGCAGGGGTCTCACATGCTCCATAAACACTCCCACCGCCAGAAGCCACTCCTGCGCGCTTCACAACCTACCCTTTTCTCCCTGGGCCTCCTTGTCTGTTGCCAAAGGAGTTGAAGAACTGGAGCGGTGAGAAAGCTCGTCCTCTCTGAGGGCAGAAGAGGCAGAAGCGCATTTAGAAAGACTTCCTGATACAGAGTATCGGGGAACCACTTACAGCCTCGTAACTACCAACCCGGCCAAAGTCTAGAACAACTGTGATTTAAGATCACAGGCCAGGACAAAAAATAAGAGAAATCAAAAGGAAATTCCTACAAAACGAAGGGAGAAGTTCACGGAAGCCACGGAGAAACCTCTGTCTCACAACCAGCACGAAACGAGAACCTTCACAACCTTACTTACACCTCGCCCAGTTCCCGAGAGCTGTAGCCACAGAGCTGACCCCTAAGAGCAGCAGTCTAGTCGCCTGTCGGTGCCTGGAGATCAGCTGGGGTCCAGAACATGAACTCTCCTGCCCCTGCCATGATTCTCTGTGCCCCCTCTACCCTGTGGCCTTTGCGTTCACACCCCAGTCGCTTGTGCTGCAGGATGAGGAAGAGAGCCAGAGCCTCCAGGGTCAGCACAGAAGACATTTAAGAGACGAGAGCAGTTTGGGCAGGTACTTCACTGTCCTTCTGGATGGCAATCTTGGGTCCTCCGGATCGGAGCCGCAGGAGGCCCAAGAGCCAAGTACGTGTGCTTCCTTTCCTGCCCTCTCATCAGTCTGCAGTGCAAACAAGGACCCGTTACCTTATTTTCTTTGCTGGCCTCTCTGGTGTCTGCGAGCGGGATGAGGCTGGGCTGGAGAACGGTGACAAGCTGGGCCCGCTTCTCTTCCAAAGCTAGAAGGCAAAAAGCAGTGACATGATTACCCTACTGGACAGCGTGACATCCGCCTTCAATACAACTTTGTATTCTGTTCATCGCCACACACAGGGTCTCCTCCTCAGTGACAAACATCTTTTGTGGAGCACCTGGCTGACGTAGTGGAGCAAGAGACTCAATCTCCGTGTTGTGGGTTCGAGCCCCACGTTGGGTGTAGAGATTACTTAAAAATACGATCTTTTAAAACAAAAAAGGAGCACCTGGATGGCTCAGTCGGTTAAGCATCTGACTCGATTTTGGTTCAGGTCATGATCTCACAGTTCGTGGGTTCAAACCCCACACTGGGCTCCTTGCCGGCAGCGTGGAGCTTACTTGGGATTCTCTCTCTCTCCCGTTCCCTTTGCCCCTCCCTGGTGCATGAGCTTCCTCTCAAAAATAAATTTAGAAAAATAAAAATAAAGAAAAACATTTCTCTGTGAAGGAAGGCCCCTGAAGGAAAGTCAGTTGCCAGTATTAACTACGGGGAAAAAATCTGAACAAGTAAGGAAATGCTAACTAATAAAGTACAAGGAACAATGTACTTTTGCATATATTAAAAAGTAGAAGGTTACATTCAGTCATGGTTTAGAGCCTATGATGCATCCAGCTTTACTTTATGTTGTCTGCAGAAATTATACAATTAAGAAGCTTTCCCAACCCCCCTCCCCGCCTCAAAAAACCTATTACGGCAAAGGTAAGCCAGTAAACTAATAGTCTTGCTTTTATTAGTTTTGTTTTACTTCAACTTTATTTTTTTTAGGTATATTTTGAGAGAGAGCAAGTGGAGAGGGGCAGAGAGAGGGAGAAAGAATCCCAAGCAGGCTCTGCGCTGCCAGCACGGAGCCTGATGTGGGGCTAGAACTCACAAACTATGAGATCATGACGTGAGCCAAAGTCGGATGCTTAACCGACCGAGCCACCCAGGTGCCCCCCGCTTCAACTTTATTTTTTTAAGATGTCCTATCATGACATTTATGACTTATACAGTATCTATGGTATTTGCTGTTACATGATTATTATCCAGACACCTGTCTGTTCCAACAAACAGGCAATCGGTTCCTTGGCAGCGAAGGTCTGTTCTCACCTCCCCTCATGCAAAGCAGCCTCGATAACTGACAAAGAGCAAGCACTGTGAAGTTTCGTGAAGTCTTTAGCTTAATTACAAAAATACTAATAACTTATCACTGCAGACATTCTTCCAGAAGTTTCTTACTCAGTAACAGTTATATAAGCACAAACAAGCAGACAACAATCTTTAATAAAAGTCTGAAGAGGTAAAGAAGAATTTAAACTCGGAGACAGGTGGCGAAAGTGGTGAAACAGGGCAGCTCCACGAGACCAGTATCAGGACACCCAAGGCTGAGAACGGGTGTGAGAGGAATGCTGGGGCACTCAGGGAAAGAAACACAAAACAAAAACTGAACGCTTGGACCTCACACCTTACGTTTTTAATAAAGTACCAAAGATGATTCCAATGTTTAGCCAGGGTTAAGGACGACCTGGTTCAACACTTAAGGGGAAATACTGTATCCCCACTATGTCTGTCACAGGTGACACACACACACACAATCCAGATGTGACCAAGGTTTACATGTAAGAAGTGTCACAAAAGGACTAAAACAGATTAGCTGTTCCATACTATGGGACAGGGAGAAGTCTGTGCCAGAGACAGAAGACAGAAAACTGACAGACTGTCACATAAAATCGCTACGTAAAGAACCTCTCTGTGCAAAAGTATCACCGCGCAGCAGGGAGACTCTAGGTGCCATCTGTATTTTCCACCATGCTCACATTTCCATAAAATCGAAATAAAATCTATGTAGGCTGGAAATAAACACACCCCGAAACAAACAAAAACTATAAACAAAATTAAAAGGCAAATATTTTCAGGAAGAGTTATTATCCTTAACATGAAAAATGCAAGTCCTGCAACTCCACAAAAATATAATGAACGTACCAAATGAAAAACAGGCAAAAGATGTAACAAGGACAGTCATTAAAAAAAATAGTCAATCTACACTTCTAACAGTCAATTTAGTTCTGCGCTATAACTCAACTTTGATTTGCAGAGTCCCCACTTCACAGAGGCTCTAGACCTTTCTACTTTACAAAGAATGCCAAGATGAGCAAGACGGTTCCATCAAGAAATTTACGGTGTGAAAAAGAGGAAAGAACACAAATCGACTGTAACAGCCAAAAGATAAGACAGCCTTTCATGACTTAACAGAAAGCACCTGAAGAGTGCCTGCAGTGGGATGGACGTGTTATTCCAGAGGGAGACCAGAACAAAGCAAGGGAAGGCAGCAGGTAGGAAGTGTCTTGGTAGATAATAAATGTCACGGTCTGGCTGCAACGTAGAACATAGTTAAGGGGCACAAGGGCGAGAGGCAGGTTAGGCCTGGAAGCGCTGACGGCAAGGGTAAATACATACGCCTACTCTGGAAAATGAGAAATCTGGTAAGACACAGGGAGATATCAACGCCGCGCACAAAAGGTCAGAGGACAGTTTACTTTTTCTATAACTGGTACCAGTGTAACATCTGTGATGATTTTGTATCAATGCTAGGACTTCCAGTGTAGACGGTTGTAGATGTGGATATTTACTAGTGTTCCCCTGGAAAAATGTAGTTAAATTAAATACCTCTACTACCACCTGCACCAAATGTAAGGACTGACACTGAAATTGATTACTGGAGATGATCACTACCTCAGTACATTTTTTTCCAAAGAAACATAAAGAACGTTCATATTGGGGCACCTGGGTGGTTCAGTCGGTTAAGCATCCAACTATGGCTCAGGTCATAATCTCCCAGTTTGCTTCAGATTCTGTGTCTCCCTCTCTCTCTGCCCCTCCCCAGCTCATGCTGTCTCTCTCTCTAAATATAAATAAGCAAATAAAGAACTTTCATATTACTTTATTTATTTATTTAGAGAGACAGAGAGAGATGGAGAGAGACAGAGAGAGACAGTGCATGCATGTGAGCAGGGGACAAGCAGAGAGGGGACCAGTAACTACTTAAAACAGAATACCAAACAGTTATTAGTGTCAGGGAGTGTATTTCCTGCAACAGGTCAAAGGCTCCACCACAAATGAGGCTGCTTAAGATCTGACCCACTTCCAGGCAAAGGCTGACCGTGTTGTTCTACACTAACACTCCCGCCAGAGACAAGAAGCAAATGCTGAAGGTCTGAGCTACGTGTGTTTGAAGGTATGGCAGTACGGAAGAGCCAGCGGGGCAGTAGACATCGTGGAGCCAAGGGTTAGCCCCCATATTTAAGGCTACTTTTTCTCTCATGGCGAATGCCAATTCCAAAAGCAAAAGCTGTAGTTGAGAGGCACGGAAAAGCTTTTGGCAGTCTCATATGGCTGGAAAGACAAAAATGAATTCAGGGTCTTCCAAAGTAGGGGGTCCTTAATAAGACCTAAAGCTTTCTGGTTGGGATCCCAAAGGTTACATACGAGGAGATAGGGCAAATCAGAAATAAAGCAGCCCTCACGAGAACTGACAACCAACTCAAAACCATGTCAATTCTACCTGGACAGAAGTAACCTGCCACTATCCTAACTACTGCCCAAGTAAAGTAAAAAAGTAAAACCTCCCTGGAGGAAGACACCATCATTCAGAGCTTTAAGTCACCATTACTTTTTTTTTTTTTTTTTTTGTCTGACACAGAAATAAAGCAACAACAAAAATATATAAGAAAGTAATAGTTATCCAATACCCCAGAGGAAAAAATCAGACATCAACAACAGACCAGAAGACTCAAATGCTGGAATTATTGAATAAAACCTTAGAAGAATTGTTATACAAGAATTTAAATGACAATATGGAGAATCCTGGCACACCAGTAACAACCGTAAGAAAGAGAATCAAAACTACTTAAGACGGATGGCAGTGGATGACAGAAGGCTAAAGTAAATCAGTAAACTAGACGAAGGAAGACTAGAGGTGGAGACGAAATGACGGGAGACACAGACAGACGCGGACAAAAGGAAAAGGTCTACCATGTGCCCTAGAACACTGAGGGGGGGAGGAAATAGGGCAGAACAGTATCTGAAGAGATAATACTAGGTTGAGAGTTTTTCAAAACATATCGAGCCACAAGACAAACTCCGAGGAATATAAACTGTAAATGAGCACTTCATAAAATTTCTTTTCAAGTGAAGTTGGAACACTTACCAAAACTAAACATGTACTCAGGCACAGAGCAAATCTCAAAACAAGAACGGACAGAGGAGTATATCCTGTGAGCCAATGGAATTTAGCTAAAAACCAGTAACAAAGAGGACAAGGAATTAATGGTTTTGAAATTAAGCAATGAATTTCTAAGTAACCCATGAATCGAAGAATGAATATGAAAAATTCTTCTATTACAAAGCTGTGGAAATGCAGCTACGGTTAAGTTTGCAGGAACTGTGTAACCTTAAATACATATATTAGAAAAGGGAAAACAATGGAAAAACCGCAGTGATCTAAGAATCCGGATTAAAAAGCCAGAAAGAAATCCCAACAAATCAAACATGAAAAAAGAAAAAAAAAGGAAAAAGAAAAAAAAAGAAGTCATATCTATAAGGGCAGAAATTAAAGAAAAAGGAAAACATAAAATAGAGTGACTTCTAAAATTCATTGATACATAACCTTGAAAAAGGAACTTCCTTAATCCAATAAGGAGTATCTATCTACAAAATACCTGTATTAAACAGCACATGTAACAGGAAATGTGGAAAGCACTCCCTTTGAGATCAGGAAAGACAAGGATGTTTGCTATCACTTCTATTCAACGTTGTACTTCAGGTCTTAACCAAATGCACTAAGGCATAAGCAAACAACAGAAGGACTGCAAAGGGAGAAAAAAAGCTGTCATTATCGTAGGCAACGTGATGCACACACAAAAGTCCTAAAGAATATATAGATGCTTATGGGATTTAGCAAATTTCCTGAATACAATAATCAGTTGTATTTCTATACATCAGCAACAGATTTTAATACACCATTATAGTAGCATCAAAAACATATATCTAGGAATAAGTTTAATACGTAGAACAACTACATGGTGAAATTAAAGATGTAAATGAAGGATATACCATGTTCATGGACTGGAAGATTCAACACTGTAAAAAGGTCATTTCTCTCCAAAATAACTGGCAGATTAAAGGCAATCTTAACATCTCAGCAAGTGGTCTTTATTTAGGTGGAAATCAACAAGCTAATTCTAAACTTACAGAAAAACGCAAAGGGTCAAGATCGAAGACAATTCTGAAGAGGAATGAAAGAAATGAGAAAGTTGGATGACTTATTCTACTACACACCAAAACTAAAAGACTGTGTGGCACAGCGTAGAAAAGAAGACAGGTACAGGGCAGAAAAACAGACCAACAGAACAGAATCTAGATATGGATCCACATATATCTATGGACACTTAAATCATAACAAAGGCAGTGCCACAGCGCAAGAGGGAAAGGGTGATCCATCCTTTCAATAAATGTTGCTAAGTCGAATGGATATTTATGTGGAAAGACACTAATTTTGATCCGTACCTCGCATCATATACAAAAATCAACTTCAGGTGGATTATAGATCCCAATGTGAGAAGAAAAATAATAACGCTTCTAGAAGGTAGCATAACACCACCATGACTTCAGGTAGACAAAAAGTTCCTAAACAGTGCACACAATACATTAACCATAAGAGTAAATCTGAAGAAACCCAAGTGGTGAGACACAGAATAGGACAGTGATTTGTTGCAATACATAGAATTCAGAGAGCTTGCATCTAGAATATATGAAGAATGTATATAAATCAGTAAAAAAAAGACAACTAAATAGAAGAAAGCCAAGAAACCTGAATAGGTACTTCATAAAAAAGGAAGTATGAATGGCCAATGAACAGTTCATACCTCTATTTCATTAGCAATCAGCAATTACAATTATAACCACAAATTACAATTAGGAAATTACAACCACAATGAAATACTATTTCACACCCACTGGAATGGGTAATTAAAGACTGGTAACACCAAGTGTCAGTGAGGCTGTGTAACCACAGGAACAAAATCTCATACTGCACTGGTAAGGGTAGGAGTATCAACGGAAACATAACGTCCTTCCTTCTTCCCTTCATCTATTTATTTATTTATATATATATTTTTAAAAGTTTATTGCCCAATGCAGGGCTTGAACTCATTAACTGTGAGATCATGATCTGAGCCAAAGTCAGTTTAACTGAGCCAGCCAGGCACCCTTGAAACAAAACTTAATTTTTATTTATTCATTTAAAAAATTTTTGTTTTAACATTTATTCATTTTTGAGAGAGAGAGAGAGAGAGAGAGAGAGAGAGAGAGAGAGAGGGAGGGAGGGAGGGAGGGAGAGAGACGGAGCTCAAGAGGGGGTGGGCAGAGAGGGAGGGAGACAGAATCCAAAGCAGGCTCCAGGCTCTGAGCTGTCAGCACAGAGCCCAATGCGGGGCTCTAACCCACGAACCGTGAGATCATGACCTGAGCCGAAGTCAGACACTTAACCGATTGAGCCACCCAGGCACCCTGAAACATAACTTTAAAACAGTTCAATACAATCTACTAAAACTGAGAATTACACATACTTTATATACGTGCACCAAAAGATTTAATATGCATAACAGCTCCAAACTGGAAACCCAATGTCCCAACAAGAGGAGGAAAAAATTGTGGTATATTCATATAACAAAAATGAACACAGCAAGAAAATGAAAGACTTGTTGCTACATGCAACAACATGGATGCATCTCGCAAAGAAAATGGTGAGTGAAAGAAGCCAAATACCAAAGAAAACATATTCTGGTCTCCATTTATATATCAGGTTTTAAAACAGGGAAAATTATATGGTGCTAATATTCAAGAAGGAAGGAATGAGTACGAGAGGGGCTTCTGGGCGTTGAAAATTTATTGGGGCACCTGGGTGGCTCAGGTGGTTAAGCGTCTGACTCTTGATCTCTGCTCAGGATATGATCTCACGGTTCTGGAGTTCGAGCCTGGCGTCAGGCTCTGCACTGATGGCAAAGAGCCTGCTTGGGATTCTGTCTCTCCCTCTCGCTGCCCCTCCCCAACTTGTGCTCTCGCTCTTTCAAAATAACAAAGTTAAAAAAATAAAAAGAAAATGACTTATTACTTGACCTGGGTGGTGGTTACATGGAGCTAAACACTTACAATACTTGTTTTTCTACATTAGACTCTGATTTAAAAAAATATTTTCAACATGGATCATATGACACAGAATGCTATGCAATATATGATAAAAAAGGATGTTTTTCAAAAAAGCACACGTGATGATCCCATTTGTGTAACACAGACCAGTAATTCTGTGTATTATCTGTGTTTGCATATAGCACGAATGTTAACAGGTACTATGGGACAGAGCCTGGGACACCCAGGGCAGGGGAATTTTATTTTACTTAAAACCTTTTTGAAACCAGGAAATGTACTACTTGCAGCAGGTATCACAAATTCCAACAAAAAGAGTACACAGTAAAAAGTTTCCCTCCTACAGCAATAGTTATTCCCAGTTTTTAATGAAATCTGTCAGAATTATTCTATGCACTTTAAAAGATTAAAGAAACCAGCAGCACAAACAACAGAGGATACTATAGACACAGTTCTGCACCTTGCTTTTGTCATGTATCTTTTAGATCATTCACATCAGCGCCTATTAAGGTACCTTATTCTTTTGGATAGTTACATAGTATTTCAACTTATGGAAAAACTGTCATTCAACCCCCCCACCCCCCACCCAAAGGCACATTTACATTGTTTCCAAGATTCTGCTATTAAAATGCTACAATCAACATCCTTGTATATGTTTTCCAGTGTATATGTAGAATTAATTCCGAAAAGCAAGGCTGCTGGACCAAGGGCACCTGCATCTCTAATATTGGTAATTACCTGCCACACTGCCCTCTAGAGAACTGTATGAATTGACACTCCCACCAGCATTGCACAAGAAGACCGTTTTCACAAATACTTTCATGGCTTTTATTTTACATTTAAATCCTGTTTCTCCAATATAGGAAAATCCGCCCAAACTCACTCATAAGAGACACAAATACTACTCCTCACCTAACTGGTAAAAATCCAAAGCTATGACAACCTTCATCTATTGATTACTATGGAAAAATGGTGACTCATACGATGCTGATGGGAATGCTAAATGGTACATACTCTAAGAAGGGGAAGTTAACAATATCTAGCAAAACTACACATGCATTTAACCTTTGGCCTGGAAATCTATATTCTGGGGAAGCTATCCTAGAAGTGTAAAGGCCAAAGTGTGAAATGACACATGAACTAGAGCATTACCGACAGCACCATCTGTCCCAGCATTAGATGGAAACAACCCAATGTTTGTCACCAAAGGGAAAGAGTGACTATGCAGGTGTAGAGGGAAAGACGAAGCAAGGCTCAAACTTGCACCTATCACTGCCTCAAAGGTTAGAAGGTGGGCTTTACAGATAGACATGGATTTGCATATGGTTTTGAGGGGAAACAAAAAAAACAGTGGAAGGACGATCAAAAAGTAATAAAACAGGAAGGGAACAACATGGAGTAGAAAGAGGTGGCAACCGGACTTCTGAGTGTATTTTGCTTTATCGTATTTGATAAAGAACGTCCGAACGTCCTTCGGACGATTTAAGTATTTTATTTTACATAATTAAAAGCAAACTATATTCAAAAATAAAAGAAATCCCTAAAACATTAAAATACACTGAATAAACCTTACCGTATATCAAGTTGGTGGTGTAAATGAGAACACTGAATTCACATTACTTTATAACACGTATTTTGATTGTATATTCCCCAGTACCCATACAAGGATATACACTAACAACAAAATGAGTCACAAATAATTCTTAAGCTGGTTTGTCTTATTGTTTGTAATGGCACTGATATCATTATTTTGAAATCGTGTGTACTAGGGACCCATCAAATAAGTAATTATGAAGCGACATTTTTTGTATAAGAATACATAAAAATATAAAATCAAAGAAATTATGTAAAAAGTTCTGTAATCCTAAATCTGAATTTGAAATATCAGTACAAACTAACGATTGAGCGTCCTCTTTCTAAAGGGTACGCATACCTTAATGGTCCTAGAGACTGTACCTACAAATATCATTTCCAACTCAAAAAAACCAAGGCTGTCTGAACAAAGAGACTTCAGTTTGAGTTGGAAATGTACACAAAGGATTTTTTTTTTTTTTTTTTTTAAGTTAAAAAGGACTGAAGTTATTTATCAAAAACTACTGGGGTAAGAGCACCTGTGTGGAGTCTGCTTGGGAGTTTCTCTCTCTGCCCCTCCCCCTCTCACGCTGTCTCACTCTCAAAATAAATAAACTTAAAAAAAATACTATTTTTCACAAACTTGAAGGTTTGTGGCAACTCTTGCTTTAAGCAAGTCTATTGCTGCCATTTCCCCAACAGCATGTGCTCACTTCACGTCTCTGTCTCACGTTTTGTAAGTCTTACAATATTTCCAACTCTTTATCATCATTCTATGTGTTATAATGACCTGTGATCAGTGATCCTCAATACTCTTACTGTAACTGTAACTGTCTTAGAACATCACAACCCATACCCGTGCAAGGTGGCAAACTGAACTGGTAAATGCATGTGTCCTGTTCCACCAACTGGCACTTCCCCCACCCTCTCTCTCCCTTTCCTCGGGCCTCCCTATTTGCCGAGATACAAAAGTACGGAAATCACACCAAGAACAAGCCTACAATGGCCTCTAAGTGTCCAAGTGAGAGGAAGAGTCGCATGTCTGACTTTCAAGCAAAAGCTACAAATGATCAAGCTGAGCGAGAAAGACAGGTCAAGAGCCGAGACACTGAAAGCTAGGCTTCTCGTACCCAATAACCAAGGTGTGAACGCAAAGGAAAAGGTATTGAAGAAAGGAACACACAAATGATAAAGTGAGGAGGCCTTATTGCTGAGAGGGAGGAAGTCTCAGTGGGCTGGACAGAAGACCAAACCAGCCACAACATTCCCTTAAGCCAAAGCCTCATCCAGAGCAAGACCCAGCTCCTCAATTCAGCGAAGGCTTAGAGGTGAGGAAGCTGAAGCGAAGTCTGAAGCCAGCAAAGGCCAACCCAATGAGGTTTAAGGGAAGAAGCCGTCTGCACAGCAAGGCAAAGCAGCAAGTGCTGATGGAGAAGCTGCAGCAAAGTTATCCAGAAGATCCAGCTAAGGTCATTAACGAAGGCGGCTCCACCAATCAACAGAGTTTCAGGACAGAGAGCCTTACGTTGGAAGAGGCCATCCAGGCCTTCTGTAACGATAAAGTCGGTGCCTGGCTTCCAAGCTTCAAAGGACAGGCCGACTCTCTTGTCACGGGCGAATGTAGCTGGCGACTCCAAGTTGAAGCCAGCGCTCACTGACCGTTCTGAAAATCCTGGGGCCCTTAAGAACTATCCTAAATCTGCGCGTTGTGATGATTACGTGAGGAAAGTTACGTAAAGTGCTTACTTAGCACAGGGCCTATCACAGAGTAAGTGCTCCAGGTAAAGGTTACTATTTAATATTCTTTATATTCCCACGGCTGCTCTGGCTTAGGCCTTCATCTTTCATTTGTATTACCCTAAGAACCTTCTGGATTATCTTATCTCAAAAACGGTCTCCTCTCAAAAATCTTTCACACATGCCTTATTTGTTTTCTAGCTACTACATATAGGGTGTCCACTACTGACAGGCACTGTGATGGGCATTTTCCAAGCATTGCCCTCAATCTTTGTAATAATCTTTTGGAGATGAGAAAGGTTTAAGTGACTTACCCGCCCAAGGCCCTATAGGTACTAAGAGTCAAGAGTCAAGATTTGAACGCAAGTCTGTCTGGTAGCAAAGCTTGCTCTGTTCCCTAGGCCACACTACTTCCTCTTACTAAGAAAGAATTGCACATTTTTCTAAAAAAGAAATTTTTTTAATGACAATATTTTAAAAACTTTCACTAAATTCTCAATAACAATCGGGTGAATTTCTTTTCTAAGACCCAGTGCAATCGGGACTGAATCTACCTTTTCAATTAAATTAGTATCATTTATGGAATTCTTCATCCTTTAGTCTATTTATCTGCAATACTGGCTGTTTTGTGCCACATGCCCTGGTTTGCTTTCCGGGCTTTCTAGTCCATCCCTGGGTCTACCGTTACCGTTCAAGGGTTTGTATCTTCTGTTTAGCTCAGAGGTAACCCCAATATCTGACAAACAGAAGGTGCCTAGTAAACACTGGCTAATCAACTAATTAATGCTTGGAACGCATTTCTCCCATAGCACAGGATGAACGTACCTGAGAGAAACCTCGAGAAGAACTGTAAGAACTGGTAATGGCATTGCGGCTGGAGCTAGGGATGCCACCTGTGTACGTGCTTGTCAAGGAGCTCATGGAAGAGGTGCGGGATCTCTTATTCAAGTGGTCATCTGAGCTCTGGGAATTGAGACCTCTTTTCAGAGAGCCAGGCCTAATACAAGAGAAAAGGACAGTGAGGTGCACAAGGCAACATTCTTTGAAGGCTTTCATCCGTGACTATAAAATGTTTCTTAAATAAACTTAATAAAAAAGGATAAAGCTCTTAATATTACTGTCACCACTTCAGCTAAATATCTCTGACAAAGGCAGGAAGGGAAAGCCAAATATTCAAAAAGTGAAATGTAGGATTCCACTTAAATAAAATTAAAAAAAAAAAAAAATATTTTAGAAAATGCACCCTAATCTACAGTGACAAAAAGCAGATCAGTGGATGCCTGGGGATAGAGGCAGGACTGGAGAGAGGTGCTACTAAGGGGCACGGGGAAACTTGTGAAGGTGACAGTTATGTTTATTACCTCGATTGTGGCAATGGTTTAGCAGGTGTATACATGTCAGAACTTATCAAACTGTACACTTTAGACAGGCACAGTTTATTATAAATGTCAATTATACTTCAACAAAGCTATTAAAAAAAAAATCAGAGTTAAGAGGAACCAACCAATTTTTCTAAGCTTCCAGCTGAAACAAAAATTCTCTAAACATCTTTCTTGTAGAATAGTCATCCAACCTTTGTTACAATGTAGACAACTCACGATCTCCTAGAGTGATGACTGTTAGCCACTCTTACACTGGATGGAGGAAATGTATTTCCCCTAAGGTCCACCTATTTCACCAGGGGAATCCCATCTGGAGCCAAACCAAGCGACTGTTTTCCTTCTTTTTTTTCCATGCGACTGTCCTTGAGGTTCTTGAAGACCATTAGCCTCCCCTCCCTCATTTCCTTATCCTCCTTGAGATTTTTTCTCCTTTGGGTTAGTACTTTGTACCTTTAAAACCCATTCATGTGCCACCACCACCCCTTAACATCTTATAATTGCTTCACGTGGAATGAATGTCAGGTTGTGTTTATCTTCTCTTACCGTGTAGGGCATCGAAGCAAGCACAGCACTGCATGGATGATCTGAACAGAATTAAGGGAAGCAGGACTGCCTCTCACCTGCTCCATGCTAGTCTTTGTTCTTTTATCAGTACAGACTAGGAGCACATCCGCTCTTCTGACAGCCTTATCATACTACTAACTCAATAAGCATGTAAGTCACCCCAAGTACCTCACCAATTTCTAAGCCACTTTCCCTCCTATCCAATTCTTCCTTAAATATACTTCAACTCACACGTACAAACTTAACATTTATCTTCAATGTCACACTGTTGCATTTTATCCATTGCACAAACCTGTTTACATATGTGGTTAAATACATTTACAAACTCTTAGCCTTACCATATTTTATCCATAGTAATGAAAAAATATTAGAAGAAATTAGATGATACTGTGGCACATTACTCAAAATGTTCCTCTCCAATTTCAAAGATTTGAACCTGAATTAATAAAGCATCACAAAAAAGCACAGAGTAAAATCTACAGGAAAACAGCTCTGAGGGTTCCCTTTCCCCAACAGTCTATCTCATTCAGATAAGAGTCTCACTTACTTAGGCACAAAAGCAGCAGGAACTCCATTAGCCACCAGGGGCTCAAATGCCGAATGTCCACTCCCACTGCTATCATGGCGCCTGTGACAAATCAAAAAACCCTCAATTAAATGAAATGACTGTTTTTTTTTTTCTTAGAGTATCTCCTCATATTCCTGGAACCTTATACTATTTCCATGGCATATAAGTTCCACGCTAGATAAGGAAAAGTTGCTTCAAATCCTAAAGATTCTGAAAGGTAAATTTATTCGAAGATTGTCCTTATACCAAGGGAAGTATAAACATGCTTCAAGACCTTTTGATCTTATTAAGGTGTATCAATTAATTGCTAACTTCTCTCCAAAGTTTTACAATCACAAATTTGATACTCTACCATCCACAGATTAAAACCAAAAAACCAATGAACACTTTAGGGACCAACCCACACATCCCATAGTGTTCTAAAGGTTAATATGGCAAATCCGTTAGGGAAAAATGTCATATAACACACATAAGAAGGACCTATGCATGGTGCCCATAATCACCGCTTACTCCAAGTGTGAGAAAGATAACAGGGTCTTCAGTTATATAGGCTCATGGGGTGAAGAAAAATTATAACTGGAGAACAAGGGAGACCTACTGGGAATATAAAAAAAGAGTCCTTCTCCTGCCTCCAACCCCCACTCGCCACCCCTGCTTAGCTAGCTAACATTAGTTCAAAGTGCTCACTTGTAAATCATCTCTCCACCATCAGATCTTCCCACATCACATAAAACACTTCCACTTATTAATATTTCCCTACCTAATTTTCCACTGGCAGTATCAAAGATGGCCATCTTTGAACTTGTAGGAGATGAAAAATCTAGTCTAGGTAATAGAAACAATATATTTAACAAGTATGGGGTCCACTGTCTCCTCAGAGTGCTTCCTTGTCTAATATAAAGAACCCCCCCCCCTTCTAATTAGTCTGTTAGATCCACCCTGTTGTTTCTTTTTTTTTTTTTTAACCTCTAGACACAATCTAGAATTCCTCATCTTCTTATCCAATTCCCATGGGAACTCCATCTTGCTCGCTGCCCTATCCACAGTACCTGGAGTAGGCCCTGGCAAAAAGAAGGTGCTCAATCTGTTGAATCAAAAGACTGGAATCCTGAACTGATTCTTGGAAAGCCATAAGCAGTTCGGCATCCTAACTAGTGACTTCAGCCTCTACTCTTTCCACACTCAGGAGATAGTTTATTCCATTTTCATTAAGATATCAGAAATCAAACAATGAAATTGGTTTTACTCTCATTACTGATAAATCTGCCATATTCCAGTCTTCACCTTTCTTTGCTAAACGTTTCTTCAGCACAAGTAAGACACTTGAAATGGGGGTTACCCAAATAACTGAACAACACAAGCTGGTGAGGGAAAGATTGTTAGCATTCTCTCTAAAAAATAAGATTCAGCACATTTGTATCAAAAGTATGAGGCTAACATGGCTAACAGCTGTCAGCTTATCTCTGGCACTTATGGAAAAGGTAAATTATAAAGTTTAACTGGTATCTTAGAAAACTAAGAACATTAAAGCCCTTGTTACCAAGCTCTTCCACGGAAGCCAAAGAAGCCTACTATAAATATAAAGCTCACAAACTGGAGTTGGCCTCTGTATCTTTTTGGCAATGATCTGTATTTCAACAAATCACAGGAGTCCATGTGGGAGGCCTGTTTAATACTCTGCTGGGCTGGTTACCTTCTTTTATTTTCCTGGCTATCAAAAAATATTTGGTCTTCTTCCTCCACCGTCCTTTTCTTTCTCTCCTTGAGGGCACTCAGTACAGTTTCCTTTGCACATGGGTCTGGGGCATTATTTGATGGTGAGGACAGTGTGGAGTTGATTATCTGCTCTGGTCTGTAAGGAAAGATAATATTCTAGCATCAACACATTTTAATAACCATGTCAGGGACAGTAGAGTGGCTCAGTTGGTTAAGCTTCTGTCTTGGCTCAGGGCATGATCTCACGGTTCGTGGGCTTGAGCCCTACACATCGAGCTCTCTGCTGTCAGCACATAGCCTGCTTCAGATCCTCTGTCCCTGTCTCTCTCTGCACCCCCCCCCCCACATTCACTCTCTTTAAAAAATAAATGAACGTTAAAAAAATAAGTAATCATGCCATACAGCACAGACTTCAGCCGCTGAAAATCAGAAGCTAACTGATAAGCAAACGTATACACTGATAGAAACTGCCCCTAGCAATTAAAGCTACAGCCTAAGGCCAAAACAAAACAAACATAAAAAACTGTTCAAGGACCAGATTTAGGGATTTCTCATTCAAATAAGCAGTTTCTTCCCTTCTATGCTTTACATTTGTTTTGTCAGAGGAGTAGCTATAGAAGAATAAGTGGAAATAAATCGGAGTTCATTCTGCCAGCAGTAATACTCACATTGGCGAACGAGCCAATTTACTATCCGGAGGAGCAATCCTCACTGTCACTGGGCTGCACACCATTTTGGAATTACGAGCAGATAGCACAGTCTTCTTGTGATAACCATTCCAGCACACTGTAGGAAGTACCCCCAGAAGGGAATATTGGGCCTGCTGGATTGGGTATCGTCTTCGAGGTGTTATGACAAACCGGTTTGATAAAGTCCCACAATCCCTATGGAGAATGGGAGACACACTATAGAATCAAAGAAGCTTAAAAGAATGGCAGAAAACGTAGACTCCTAAAGCATCACGTGGGTTCGGTTATTTTCCAGAGAGCTCAGACCGCTTTTTGAGCCACACAAAACAGCATTTTTATGGCAACGTTCCCCCATTCCATCTAAGGGTGGCAAGTGGCAGCTGTTGAACAGCTGTCCCTACAATGGATTTCAACAATTTTGAGAGGGAAATTGAAAACCCTGCCCACACAAGGAAAACTATAATGGAAGGAAAGTGCATGTTAGGGCACGCCAGGCGGCACTTTGGAAGAATTCTCAAAGCATTTCAGTTTTTTATGCTGAGTCATAAGTAATATACACCCAAAGTCAAACATTTTTACTACCTAAAGTTGATCCTTCAACTACTTGTGTTTATCCATAATCTAATATTTTCACCAAAGTTTTGGATTTCCTTGTGTCACTCAGCTATTGGGACTAAACGGAAATGCCTCTTTGATATTTATCATCAAATTTTATCAAAGAGGGGTCTCCTGGGAACACCGCTTTGATGTACTTCTCCTACTGGTCGAAAGGAAAAAATGTAACAAAATATACGATCTAAACTATTCTTGAAAGAACAAGATATTTTCACCAGAAGTGGGATATTTTAGTAGCTTATTAAGTATCCTGCTGAATCCATGCCGTATGAAAATTAAGTTTTAAAAACTGTAAGGAAGGAAACAGCTCTGCCAGCACATCTCATCCCAAAGGTTCGAGGAGGGCAGGAGGCGGTTGACACACACCAAGGTGTTTAAAGAGGACAAAGCGACACAGAATCCACTTTGACTTAACGAAAAAGAAAATCGGATTTAAAAGTTAAGCCCTCCATTCAAAGCTGGTCGACAAAGAGGAGGGTCTGGGGAAGGTGAGCGTATCTTACCGGTGGGAAGGCCTCCTCGAGGGTCGGAGAAGAGGAGTGGGGAGAGAAGGGTGAATGTGGTGAGCGCGATGCGCCGAGTGCGCTGGCGACGCGGCGCGCGCGGACGCGCAGCGGCGGCCAGGCCTCTCCAGCAGGTCCCTGGCCTCCGGGGCGGGGACAGGCTGCGGGGGGCCGGGCTTGCCCAGGTAACTGCCCATGAGGAGCAGTTCGGCCGGGTCGGGTCCTTCGAGCGGGCTCCGCGGCTCTAGGAGACTTCCGTTCACCGCCGACTTGGCCGGAGGCGAAGCGTGCAGTGCTCGCTGACGCCGCGCGCTCCGAACGAACGAGGAGAGGGCGCGCGAACCTCGGGGCTCGCGGCTCAGTCCCCACCAGGCCGCGGTGGCCCCCACGGCCAGCCAGGCCAGCGCCGCCGCCGCCGGCACCAGGTACAGCACGAGGCCGAACAGCGACAAGCCAAGGAGCGCCGCCCCGGCCGACCCACCGCAGCCCCCGCTCCGGCCCCGGCCGTCCCTGGCGCTCGCTATCGGCCGCCGCCGCTCGCCTCCGCCAGCCGCCGCAGCCGCCGGAGACATCGCGGCTCCGCGCCGCGGAGAAGACTTAAATATCCCAGCGTGCACCGCGCCGCGCGCCGCGTCATCGCGCGCCGGCTGCGTCACTGCGCGCGCGACCCGGACGCGCGACCGCCGCGGGCAACGCCGCTGCTGCCCGGCAACGCGCTAGACCCGACCCAGCTCCGCAAAGGCGGTCTCGCAGAAACGCGGCGCTCGTCTTCTGGCGGGTTCCGCGCGTCCACCGCACCGCACCGCACCCCACCCATACCGAGGTGAGCCTGTGGAAGAGTCGCGTTAAGAATAAAAGCTCCGGAAAGCGACGTGATGTTTGATCCATGTTATTTTCTAGGGGACTAACGTCCCCGGAACAGTGTTACCAGAGGTAGTGAGTTTTTTCAGTTGCCCTGTTTACTGCCCAAGGGGGTTTACTTCTACAGCAACACTGAAATGCAAGACCAACCCAAACCAACCACCCTTGTTAAATGTGTATCTAATTCTAATAAATTCCCGCTCAAGCAGTCTAACAAAGAGTCTAACAGATTGCGGATCAAACCTTAAGCTGCGACCTGAGTCGGAGTTGCTGCGGTACAAATTGTTTCAGTGGTACAGTTATCTACCAAATTTCACATCGGGTCCAGAATCGGGGAGATTTTGAGGATTTGTGATCAATTTACCTATGTTAAATGTGGTGGTCTTAGAAAGTGGGCTCGTGGTTGTCGAGGGCTGGGGAGTGTGTTGGGGGTCGGAAAATGGAGACTGCTAAAAAGTAGAGTTTTCTTTTTGAAGGGCAACAAAACTGTTTTAAAATTAGATTATGGTGATTGTTGCAGAATCCTGTGAATTGTATGGCATGTGAATTGTATCTTAATAAAACCGCTGAAAACAAAGAAACCTTTAGTGGTCTGCCAATTCAGATTTTGAACTAGCTGAGCTTCCTGGACCATTCACTCACTCCACTGCTAATCTGCACTGAAGAGATGAAAGGGGAAAAGCCAGGGTCTCTGATCTCTACAAGCCTTCTCTTTAGTAGAGAAGAAATAGGTGTAAGTAGAAAGCTACAATTCAGTGTGGCCAGTGTGATAACAGACGCACAAAAGAGAGAGGGAATGATAAAGAAGTAGATAGGCTGGGAGGTGTTACTGGAGGGGAGAGAACTGGCTAAAGCAAGTTCAAGGCAAATACGGGAGCACTGTGCAGAAGCACAGAGATGGAAAGGAGTATGATACAAGAGTCTCCGAACAGTTCAATGTGGCTGGAGACTGGGAAGTTTGAGGGAATAAAGAGGTTGGAAAGATAGGCAGGACTCGGTAAAGATGCCTCTGGAGCAATTTGAAGAGATGAGAAAGGCACGCAGTTCTCCCCAACCCACTGCAAGGGCAATTCGGCTTCTGTTTGATTTCATATAAGACTTCATTTGACAAGCAAAGGGATGGGCTGTTATTTAGGAACAAATGTCAATAGCAGCAGCGGAATGGCGGGACAAAAGCCAAGCTGCAGTGAGTTAAACAATGAAATGGAAGACGAGGAAATGGAGGCAGTGACTGCAGACTTCCCATTCAAGAATTGGGATACTAAGGAAAAAGAAAGTATCTAGCTCAGCAAGGGTCCTTTAAATTATCATATATTACTGGAATTGAGAGGAAGAGCCAGACATAAAAGCCATCAGTGTATACATGTTGGGAGACTAAGATTACTTTGGAATTAATGTAGATCGAGAGAGGTCTGAGACCTGAGCCCCAGGGCACCCCAGTGTTTACAAGTCGAAGAAATGGACACACAAAACCTGAAAATCATTTAGTAAAATACAGATAAGTATGACTACATTAAAATGTTAACACTCCTGTATGGGAAAAGACAACACAGGTGCTAAAAGAGAAGCTAATTAAGACTGAGAAAAAAAAACCACTCTCATATAAGCAAATAAACCTCATATAAAAAAACACATAAATGAAATTTATAAGGAATCAGTAACAAAAAGACTCAAATGTAAAAAGTACAAGTGATATAAAAATTAATTCATTGAATAGGAAACCCAAATAGGTAGTAATAAGTAAATATATATGTACATGTATTTAACCTCACTAGTAATCTAGGAAGGCTTTACGGTAGTAAAAATTTTGCATTCCTTTGCTCAAGGAGAAAAATTTAATGGTTCAACAAGATCAAATTGTGGCAAGAATGTGGAACAAATGGAACTTACATACTGTTTGTGGATTCGTAAAACTATGATTTGGAGAGCAATTTGGCAATATCTAGGTAAGAGTGAAGAAACAGGTACCTCCTAACTGTGCAGTTCCACTTCTGGGTACAAAGACAGCCACTGCAGCATCATTTGCATTACCGGCAATCTGAACAACCCTAAATGTCTAATGCCTACCGACCCAAGGACAGATGGACAGTGTATAATTCAGATCATAAAATACTATAAAGGCCGCTGAAAAATTAACCACCTTTCTAGCCATAATTAAGTGATTCCAGGCCAGTCCTCCCACCATAAACAACTATAAAAATGGACAAAATTTATGAGGCAACTACTGTCAGACAGAACAGCGGAAAGCTCAAGACTGATCCCTGAGAGGACGCTCCTGAGTGAGCCTTGAAAATCACCTAGTTCCTCTACTTGGGGACAATTTCCCAAGTTCAGTGCAGACAGCTAGAGTAGGGCTGAGGAGGCAAAAATCAGACTTCAGGATTGCTCAAATTGCTGGAAACCACTGGGCAGAGCAAGAGAAAGGAGGATGTCATGCAGACAGGGAGTTCCCTAAGTCTATGTGTGAGTTCCCCAAAAATCTGTGGCTGAAGGCTGGAGTGATGGTTAATTTTATGTCTCAACTTGACTGGGGCTCAGTGTGCCCAGATATTTGGTTAAAGATTATTTTTGGGATGCCTGTGAGAGTATTTCTGGATGAGATTAACATTTGAATTGGTATACTAAGTAAAGAAGATTCCCCTTCCACAGGGGAATTGGTTGGTAAGCCTCAACCAATCTGTTGAAGGCCTGAATAGAACAAAAGGCCTGGGTAAGAATTCTTTCTGCCTGGCTTTGAGCTGGAACATCTGTCTTCTCTCCCCTACTTTCAGACTTGAACTTGGAACTCACTATCAGTTCTTCTGCTTCTTAGGCCTTTGGCCTTGGACTGAAACTATGCCCTTGGCTCTCCTGGGTCCCCCCAGCTTGTTGACTGTAGATCTTGGGACTTCTCAGCCAATTCCTAATAATACTGTGTGCGTGTGTGTGTGCGTGTGGATGTGTATCCATCCTATTGGCTCTGTTTCTCTGGAGAACCCTGAATAATATAGTTGGGCTGTATATGCACAGAGAGACCACCTGAGGAGTACCAGAAAGCAAAGCACTAAATGGGTTAAGATTATAACAGAAATACTAGAGTTAGAGCAATCCTGGGGTAAGAGCATTGCCAGGGGAGTTCTGGCCCTACCAAAATGGAGAGATCTCATAAATGCATTTTTAACATCCTTGGCATCCAGCTGAAACAGCAGAAAGGCTACAACTTGAGGTAAGGACCACAGTCTAGAGTAAGACCTACTCTAGGTCTGCCTTAATAAATTCTAAAATCAAACCATGACAAGATCCACAAGCAATGAGTTTGGAGGTTGAGTCTCACCAAGTTAGTGGGGCCGTATCTGTAAAAACAAAACAAAAAACCAAGTGTAAACAAGTATAAGGTCATTAGCCAGTAATTACACTACCTGCCAAAACAAGAATCCATATATCTCATGGAGAGATAAGAGACTCCAGAGTATTGTTGACAGCATACACTATTCAATGAAAAGCCACTGAGACACACAAAGAAACAAAACAATGAGATCCATAGTCAAGAAAGAAAAAAAGCAGTATATAGAAATGAACCCAAGATGGTCTAAATGTTAGATTTAGCCAACCAAGATCTTAAAGTAACTATTATAAATACATCCAAAGAATTAAAGGAAAGTATGGTCTGAATGAGTAAACAGATACGGAATCTGCAGAGAAATGGAAATTATAAGGAAGAAACTAACAGAAATACTAAAACTAAGCAATAATTGAATTTTTTTACCAGATAAGCTTAACATCAGATTGGAGACAGCAAAATGAAGTCAGTGGACTTAAAGACAGATCAGTAGAACTGATCTCATAATGAAGAGACCTTCCAGGACCTATGAAACAATATCAAATAGTCTACATATGTTGTGTAACTGGACTGTAACAAGGAAAAGTGAGACTGGGGCAGGAGGAAATATTTAAAAGATAATGTCTGAATTTCCCAAATGTGATGAAAATTGTAACATAAAGATCCATGAAGTTGAACAAACTACAAAGCAACTAAGAGAATAACACAGCTTCCCATCAGAAACAAGGTAGGCTAGAAGACGACTAAGTTTCTTTTAAATGCTAGGGGTGTATTAGGAAGGTGCTGCCTCAGTGATGGGAAATAATCAGCCTTATACTGAGTACTGCTCTGGACCTACCTTATAAATCATTAAAGCAAAACCTAAAAGGATCAAACTGTTTTCAAGGATCTTAACTGCATCCCAAAACGAAGTTTAAGAAATGTACAGGGATAAAAAAATGACCAGTACTCAACATGATAAAATTCACAGTGTCTAGCATCCAAACAAAGATTATCAGGAATATAAACAAGCAGGAAAACACGACTCACCAAGAGAAGAGTCATCAATCAGAACTGACCCAGAACTGACACACATGTTAAAATTATCAGAGGACAATGAAAGTTGTTTTAACTGTATTCCATATGTTCAAAAAGATAACTACAGATATGGAAAAATATAAGAAATAATGGCCTCAAACTTCCCAGACATAATGAAAAATATACACCCACATATCTGAAGCTCAACCTCAAGTACAAGAAACAAAGAGAACTATAACAAGTCACATGGTAATGTCATATCATAACCAAATTGTTCAAAACCAGTGCCACAGGTAAGACCCTAAAGACAGCTAGAGATAGAATACATGTTACTTACAGAGGAACAAAGATAAAGATAATAACCAAATTTCTTGTTGGAAACAATGCAAGAGAGAAGACAGGAGAGTAACAACATCAAAGTACTAAGAGAAAAAACTAAATCTAGAGTGATATATATACCTGGTGAAAATATCTTTTTTTAAAAGAGGTCTTCAGACATACAAAACTAACAGTATAATTTAGTGTCAGTGTCAAACTAACAGTATAAGAAATGTTATAAACAGTAAAACAATATAAACAAGTAAAAACAGTATAAGAGATGTGCTTCAGGGAGAAGGAAAATAATTCCAGATGGAAACCTGGATCTACACAAAGGAATGAAGAGCACTGGAAATGGTAACTACATAGGTAGATATATGACTCCCCCCCCCCCCATTATTTAAATCTCTTTAAGACATAATTGAGTGACATAAGCAAAATGGCAGAGTAGACAGCTTCAAGCTCCCATCCTCCAACAGAAACATCAAAAGCAAACAAATGAAAACAAAACAGAACACAAAACTAGCAGTAACTGTTAGAACCAACTTTATCAGCACTCTGGAGAACAATCAAAGGTTTACATCAATGAAACAAATGCTGAATCAAAAAAACTGCAATTTTAAAGTGGTGGAAAGCTTTGTAATGTTTTTGCTTGCCCTTCTCCCACCTACTCCCCATCTTGGCAGTAATCTTCAAGACAGAAACCTGCATTCCTAGTGTGGGAACCTGGTTCCTGGTTCCACAAAGCACAGCAGACCTTATTTGCAAATTACTATGTATATCTGCTCTATATGGGGGCTACCTGAGGGAATGATGCAGGAACTCATCTCTATTTTGCCAAACTTGGAACTCATTCAGGCTGGAAAAACAGCGGGCACTGCTTGAAAACATTGCAAAGGAGACAAGCAACCGCAGATGCATGGGGCAAAAGGTTACAGTTGAGACACACAATGAACCACTGTTATGGACTGAATTTTGTTCCCCCCAAATTTATATGCTGTACCCCAATCCTCAATGTGACTCTATTTGGAGACAGGTTCCTTAAAGAGGTAATTAAATTTCATTGAGGTCATATGGGTGGAGCCCTAATCCAGCATGACCAGTGTCCTTATAAGAAGAGGTAGAGACCCCAGGGATGTCTGTGTACAAAGACCATGTAAGAACAGAGCCAGAAGACAGACAACTGCAACCAAGAGGATTCAGGAGAAGCCAGCCCTACCAACACATTGATCTTGGACTTTCAGCATCCAAGAACTGTGTAAAAATTAATTTCTATTGTTTAAGCCATCCAGTCTGTGGTATTTTGTTATGGCAATCCCCTAACAGACTAATACAGACTGACTAAAGTATGGGAGGGAAATTGTGGGAGTTTCTATGGGAAATCAGGGCATTCATAATCACCCATTATAACAGAGGATTTAGAAGGCCACATGCATGCCCAAGGCAAGATGCATGCTCAGAATGTATCTGACAAGACCAAAGTTTTCACTTTGGCCTGATCCTAGATCAGTGTAGGCCTGGACAAGTGTTGAAGAAAAGCTGTAGCATGGAGGCAATCCACAAAGACTAGAAGTGGATTTTTTCCCCCGTCCATATTTAGCTCCTGGTATTCAAGGAAATCTCTGTCAAAACATTAGCTGGATACAAGTCAACATGACAGACTTCAGCAATCACACATGACAATGATACAGTTTGCAAAAATAGTTTGGAAAAGACACTAAATAAGAGGACTATTACAACCTTCAGTGATTTAATTTTTACAAACCCCAGCAAACAGCAAGGCAGAGGGAGATCAGATTTCCAGAGTTACTATATCATTTTATACAAATGTCCAGGTTTCGATGACAATCACAAGTCATGCAAAGGAACGGGACAGTATGGTCCACTCAAGGTAACAAAAATAAACTGGCACAAATTGGCCCTGAGAATTTCCAGACCTTGGATTTAACAAAGACTTTAAAAGAACAGTGTTAAATCTGCTCAAGAACTACAGGAAACTATGGGCAAAGAGCTAAAGGAAATCAGGGAAATGCTGTTTAAGCAAAATGAGAATACTAATAAAGAGGTAACTTACAAAACGGAACCAAAAAAATTCTGGAGCTAAAAGTACATTAACTGAAATAAAACATTCATTAGATGGTTTCAAGAGCAGATGTGAGCAGGCAGAAGAATCACCGAACTTGACTGAAATTATCCAGTTCGAGAAGCAGAAAGAAGAAAGATTGAGAAAAAAATAAACAGAGACTAAGAGCCCTGTGGGACAAAAACAAGAAGACGAACACATGCATTATGGGAGTCTCAAAGAAGAGACAGAGAAAGGCAGAAAGAATATTTGAAGAAGTAATAGTGAAAACCTTCCAAATTTAGTGAAAGGTATTAGTCAGCAGATCCAAGAAGTCAACAAACTCCAAATAAAGTGAGCTCAAAAAGATGCACGCCAATATACATTATAATCAAACTGTATAAAGACAAAGAGTCTTCAAGTGGTCGTGATCGGGTTGGCAGACAAGAGGGCTTCCCCCTTCTATGGAAAGGGGGTACCCTCCTCCACGTGATTCCTACAGCAGTTCAAGCTGCGGAGCACCAAGAGGTGGTGGCCGTGGAGGAAGCCGATCTGATAGAGGGGGAGGCAGAAGCAGGTATTAAAAGCAAACAAACCTTTGGACCAAAATCCCCGTTCAAAGAAACAAACAAAACAGTGGAACCTTTCTGTCATAACTACCCAAGGACTACTAAAAGGAAAAATTGTGTTACCTTTTTTAAGTTTCCTGTTAAGTTTCCCTTCCATAATTTTTATGTTCTTGTGAGGGAAAAAAGTAAAATCTGTTAATCTTATTTGACTTTATGACATTGCTTTCAGTAAGCAAATGTTAAATGTGTTTAAGACTTGACTTGTGTACTAGTGTTGTAATTTTCCAAGTAAAAGTGTCCCTAAAGGTCACTTCCTATATCTTGATTTTTCCCAGTAAATGAGGCAAGCAATTCTAGGACCTTCCACAAACATCTAGCCATCTAAAATGGAGAGGTGGAATTCTTCTGCCTATACAAACAAGCTAGCTATTAGAGGGTGGTCGGGATATGCTACTCTTAGGATTTCAGAGTGTCTTCAAACTGAAATCTCCATGTTCTCAGTATGTAAAACCTGAGATCAGATGCTTTTATGTAAGGAAAGTGCTATTCACCCAATAAATCCAAAAAAGCAAATGGATAATGCTGGCCATATTTTGCCTTTCTGACATTTCCTTGGGAATCTACAAGAACCTCCCCTTTCCCCTCCCCCAATAAGACCATTTAAGTGTGTGTTAAGCAAGTACAGAATACTACGTGAAAAGTTTGGCCAAAACCAACCATGAAGCTGCAAAAAAAAAAAAAAAAAAGGACAGAGTCTTGAAAGCAGCAAGACAGAAGTGACTTGTCAAGTACAAGAGATCCTCAGTAAGATTACCAGCTGACTTACCACCTGAAACCAGAAGGCAGAGAGATGATACATTGAAAGATATCTGCACTCCCATGTTTACTACAGCATTATTTACAACAACCAAGATGTAGAAACAACCTGAGTGCCCATCAGTGGAAGGATGGATAAAAGAGATGTGGTATATGCATGCAATGGGATACTATTTACCATCAGAAAAGGAAATCCTGCCACTTGAGACAACATGGATGCACCCTTAGGACATTATGCTAAGTGAGATAAGTCAGAGAAAGACAAATACTATATGATATTACTTATATGTGGAATCCAAAAAATCCAAACTCCTAGAAACAGAGTAGAATGGTGATTACTAGACGCTGGAGGGTGGAGGAATCAAGGAGATGTTATTTTAAGTGTACAAACTTGCAACCAAGAGAAAAATGACTTCTGGAGATCTAACACGCAACACAGTGGTTATAGTCGACAATACTGTATTATAAACTTCAAAGCCTAGTACTTAATTGTTCTCAACCCAAAAGTGTTAATTATGTGACATGACAGTAGTCTTAGCTAAAGCTATGGTGGTAATCTTATTGCAATATACAAATACATCAAATCAACACACTGTACACCTTAAACTTACACAGTGTTCTATGTTTACACCTCAATTTTTTTTTAAGTGGTAACAAATGCACTTGTCAACCAAGAATTTTATATCCAGGAAAAATTTCCTTCAAAAATTAAAAAGAAATTAACTTATTCATAGTTACAAAAACTGTGGAAATTTGATAACACTAAAACCCCCATTTAACAAAAAATGCTAAAGTAAGTCCTTTTGATGGAAATGAAAGGATATGAGTAACTTAAAGCTGTATGAAAAAACAAAGATCTCTAAATGGGCATATACAAAAACCTTATTGTATTTTGGTTTGTAGTTCCATGTTTTATTTCTTACATGAAAGACAAATGCATAAAAAGTAATTGTAAATCTGTGTTATTGGCCACACCATATATAGTGATGTAATTTGTGACAACAATAATGGGTGGCAGAGCTGTATAGAAGCAGAATTTTTGTGCGCTTAAGTTGTTATCAGTTCAAACTAGACTGTTATACATTTAAGATGATGAATGTAATTCCATGGTGACCACAAAGAAAATATTTTTAAAATACCTGCAAAAAGAAATGAGAGGGAATCAAAGTGGTTCACTATAAAAAAAAGTAACTAAATACAAAAGAAGGCAGTAATGGGAAAAAATGAAGAACAAAAAAAAAGTATAACACATACAGGAAACAAATAGGAAAAAGGAAAAGAAAGCCTTCCTTATGAGTCACTGCTTTAAATATAAATAAAAAATCTCAGTCAAAAGGCAGTTCGGCAGAATGGAGAAAAAACATGATCCAACTAGGTGCTGTCTTCAAAAGACTCATGTTAGATGCAAAGATACAAATAGGTTGAGAATCAAAGATTGGAAAGGAAAAATATTTCATGCTAACAGTAACCAAGAGAGACCTGGGAGTTGCAACCACACTAATACCACACAAAAAAGACTAAGAAAGTATTATAAGACAAAGAGACCTTATCTACTGATAAAAGGACCAATTTTATCAAGAAGATACAACAATTATAAACATACATGCAACAAAAACATAGTGCCCTGAATTATATGATGCAAAAAATTGAAGGAATTGAAGGAAGAAATAGACCGTTCTACAGTAACAGTCAATGTACTATTTTCAATGGATAGACTATCTACAGAGAAGCTCAACAGGGAAATAGAGCACCTGAACAATACTATAAAACAACTACAGTGTACCCAACAACAGCAGAATACATATCCTTCTTAAATACACATGGAATATTTTCCAGGATATGGCATAAGTTAGACTACAAACTAAGTCTCCATAAATTTTAAAAGATTTTAATAATACAATGTATCTTCTCTGACCACAAAGGAACACAGGTAGAAATCAATAACAGAAGGAAAATTGAAAAAATGCACAAGTTGGTGGAAATTAAACTCTTAAACAATTAACACTCTTGAACAATGGGTCAAAGAAGAAATCACAAGGGAAATTTAAAAAGACAAATTCAAATGAAAAGATAACATAATTAAATCTGTGGGATGCTGTGAGGGCAGTGTTCATAAGGAAATGTATAGTTGTAAATGCCTACATTTTAAAATCAGGAAAGATTTCAAATCAATAACCTAACTTTATACTATGGGGAACTAGAAAAAAAAAGCAAACTATGCGCAAAGCTATCAGAAGGAAATAATGATTAGAATGGAGATTAATGTACAGAATAGAAAACAACAATCAATAAAAACCAAAAAGTTGGTTCTTTGGAAATATCAACAAAATGTGCAAACCTATAGACAGGCTGACAAAAAAAGAAGACACAAATAACTAAAATCGGAAATGAAAGTGGGAACACTACCAACCTTATGGAAATGAAAAAGGATTATAAGAGAATACTATGAATAACTGTACACCAACAAATGAGATAATCTAAATGAAATGGACAAATTCCTAGTAATATGCAAATTATCTAAACTGACTAAAGATGCAGCAGAAATCTCAGTAGACCTATAATAAGTAAAAAGACTGAATCAATAATCAAAAACCTCCCAACAAATAAAGACAAGAACCAGATGGCTTCACTGGTGAATTCTACCGGATACTTAAAGAACTACCAATGGGGTGCCTAGGTGGCTCAGTCGGTTAGGCGTCCTACTCTTGATTTTATCTCAGGTCATGATCTCATGGTTCATGAGCTTGAGCCCTTCATTGGGCTCCACACTGACAGTGTGGAGACTGCTTCGGATTTTCTCTCTACCTCTCTCTCTGCCCTTCTCCTGCGTGCATTCTCTCTCTCAAAATACAATAAACTTTTTAAAAAAATTACCACCAACTATTCTCAAATTCTTCCAAAAAACAGAAGACGAGGAACACTTTGCGAGTCATTCTAGAAGGCAGATACCAAAACCAGATAAAGACATCACAGGAAAACTATAGACCAATATCTTTTATGAAGATAGATGCTACCATATGTGTTAACTAACTAGAATTTAAATAAAAACTTGGAAAAAAAAGAGATGCAAAACTCCTGAACAAAATACCAGCAAACCAAATCTGGCATATAAAAAGTATTATATACATCATGACCAAGTGGGATTTATCCTAAGGATGTATGGCTGGTTCAATATATGAAAATCAGTGTAATACACCACATTCACAGAATAAAGGAAAAACACATACTCATCTCCATTAATGTAGAAAAGGCATTCGACAAAATCCAACATCTTGTCATGATAAAGCAGAAATAGAAAATTCTTCAAGGTGACAAAAGGTATTTATGAAAACTTTACATTTAATAGCATATTCAGTGGTGAAAGACTGAAAGCATCCATAAAATAAAGAACAAGGATGCAGCCTTTAGCCACTGCTATTCAACAATGAACTGGAAGTTCTAACCAGAGATACTAGACTAGAAAAAGAAATAAGACACCCAAATTCCAAAGGAAGAAATCACACCATCTCTATTTGTAGATGACACAATCCTATACAGAAAATCCCAAAGAATTCACAAAAGAGTCACTAGAGCTAATAAAATCAACAAAGTTGTAGAATATAAGATCTCACAAAAATCAATTGTGTTAAATTTTGTTTGTATACATCAGCAATAAATAATTTTAAAAAACCTGGGGAAATAATCCCATTTACAGTAAAATCTAAGATACTAAAATACCTAGGAATAAATTTTACCAAAGATTTGCATACTGAAAACTAAAAAATATTGCTGAAAGAAATTAAAGAAGACCTAAACTAATAGAAAGACACCCCTATTGATTGGAACACTTATTGTTAAGATGGCAATCCTACCCAAAGCAATCTACAGATTCAATGCAATCCCTATCCGAATTTCAGTAGCCTTTTTTTTTTTTTTTTTTTTTTTGCAGAAATAGAGTCAATCCTCAAATTCCTAAGGAACTGCAAGGGTTCCAAATATGCAAAAACAATACTGAAAAGAAATCAATTCTAAATATGAAAGCTAAAACCATAAAATTTCTAAAACAAAGGGGTAAATTCTTCATGACACTGGCTTTCACACCAAAAGCATTACAACAAAAGAAGAACTAAACTGGGCTTCAACAAGATAAACAAACAAACAAACAAAAAACCCTGTGCATCAAAGAGTATTATCAAGAATGTGCAAAGCCGGTCCACAGAATGGGAGAAAATATTTGCAGATCAGGTACTTGATCAGAGTTTAACATCCAGAATATACAGCAAATCTCTGCAAGTCAACAACAACAAAAGGAATAGTGCAATTAAAAAATAAGCAAAGGACTCATACAGATATTTCTCCAAAGAGACACAAATGGCCAACAAGGACATGAAAGCAGTACCATTAGTCATAGGGAAATGTAAATGAAAACACAATGAGATACCATTTCACACCTACTAAGATGACTATAAATAATAATAATAATAATAATAATAATAATAATAATAAAAGGAAAGTAAGTGTTGGTGAGGATATAGAGAAATTAGAACCCTCAAATACTGCTGTGGAAGACAGTTTGGCAGTTCCTCAAAAACATACAAAACAGAACTGCCATATATCCCAGTAATCTCACTTCTGGGTGTATATCCAAAGGAAATGAAATCATGACCTTGAAGAGAGCTGTTTCTCCATGTTCATTCCCTGCAGCATTCTTTAGAATAACCAAGCCATGGAAATAACCCAAGTGTCCATCTACAGGTGACTGCATAAAGACAATGTGGTATGGACAGGGAAGGAAATATTATTCAGCCACGAAAAGAAAGAAATCCTGCTTTTAGTGACAACATGGCTAGATCTTGAGGGAATTATACTAAGTGAAATAAGTCAGAGACAGTTATATGTGGAATCTAAAAAAATCAAACTCATAGACAGACACCTGGGTGGCTCAGTTGGTTGAGCGTCTGATTCTTGATTTTCAGCTCAGGTCAAGAGCTCATACTTCATGGGCTCGAGCCCCACACTGGGCTCTGTGATGACAATACAGAGCTTGCTTGAGATTCTTTCCCTGCCTCTCCCCTGCCTGCACTCTCTCTCTCAAAATAAATAAATAAACATAGAAAAATAAATATTAAAAAATCAAACTCCCAGAGAATAGAATGGTCATTGCCAGGGCCCGGAAGGTGAGGAAAATGGGGAGATGTTGGTCAGAGCTTTCAGCCGTAAGATGAACAAGTTCTGGTGATCTAGTGTATATTATGATGACTATAATTAACAATACTGTATTGTATACTTGAAATTTGTTAAGACATATTATCACCACACATACACACAAATGGTAATTATGTGAGGGAATGGAGGTATTAACTAACTTTATCGTAATCATTTTACAATATATACATGTTTCAAATCATCAATTTGTACACCTTGAACTTTGTCAATATGTCAATGATATCTCAATAAATCTGGGAAAAACAATAACAATGTATTGAGGGGCTTGTATCATGAGTAATAGTAAAATATGTAATAACAATAGCACAAGGGGCCATAAAGGTAGGGATGAAAGTATAATATTAAAAAGTTTTTAAGATGGGGAGACAGGGGAAAAAAGGTTTTTAAGCCATGTATATGATGTGCCCACCTATTACTTGTAGGCTCTGATGAGTTAAAGATGAATACGAAAACCTTTAAAGTATCACTAAAGTAGCAAAACAAAGAATTAAGCTAACAAGTCAACAAAGGAGACAATGGAATAACAAAAAGTACCGGATTAATCCAAAAGAATGCAGAACTGAGAGGGAAACAGGAACAAAGAGCAAATCCCAAACAGCAAGAGGATAAAAGCAAACCTAACATGTCAATAATTACATTAAAGTTAATGGTAGAAGCACTCCAATTAAAAGACAGAGAATCCAGTCAGTAAAAAGCAATGGACAAAATTCAACACCCATTTATGATGAAGTAAAAATATCTCCCAGTGAGCTAGGGAAAAAAAGGAACTTCCTCAACTAAAGGACATGTTAGAAAGCCTACAGCTAATGAGCTGTACACTTAATTAAGCCTACAGTTAATGAGGAAAGACTGGGACAAGTTAAGGATGTCCACTCTCATCAGTTCTATTCAACATTACCAGGGCAATCAAGGCAAGAAAAAGAACGCAATGACATACAAATTGGACAGGAAGAAGCAAAGGTGTTCCTTATTTGCAGAGAAAATGATTTGTGTTCAAAGAAAATCCTACCCAATCTACAAAAGAACTGCTAGAGCTAATGAGTGAACTGAGCAAAAGTACATGAAAACAGTGTCAATATATAAAAATCAATTTTAGCAATAATTAAAATTTTATACTTAAAAATACAATACCAATTATAATAGCATAGAAACTTGAAAAACAGCAATAAATTTAACAAAATATGTACAAGACCTCTATACTAAAACATCACACAAATCTGCAAAGTGTTTTTGAGAGAAATTTAAGAAGATCTAAATAAATGGAGAGATATATGTTCATGTGTTAGAAGATTCAATATTGCTAAGATAGCCACTATCTTCATGTTGAACTATCGATTTGGTGCAATACCAATGAAAATCCCAGTAGGTTTTTTTTCTTGTAAAAATGGACTGATTATTTATTTTTGAGAAAGCGAGAGGCAGAGTGCAAGCGGGGGAGGTGCAGAGAGAGAGGGAGACACAGAATCCGAAGCAGGCTCCAGGCTCTGAGCTGTCAGCACAGAGCCCAAGGCGGGGCTCAAACTCACGAAACATGAGATCATGACCTCAGCCAAAGACGCTTAACTGAGCCACCCAGGCGCCCCATGGACTAACTGATTTAAAATATATATGGAGGGGCCCCTTGGTGGCTTGGTCAGTTAAGCGTCCGACTTCGGCTCAGATCATGATCTCACGGTTTGTGGGTTCGAGCTCCATGTCGGGCTCTGTGCTGACAGCTCAGAGCCTGGAGCCTGCTTTGGATTCAGTGTCACCCTCTCTCTGCCCCTTCCCCTCTCACACTCTGTCTCTCTCTGTCTCTCGAAAAACGAATGAATAAAAATTAAAAAAATAAATAAAATCAAATATATATGGATATGCAAAAGAACCCAGGATAGCCAAATCAATTTTGACAAAAGAAATAACAATAACAAAGTTGGAGGACTTGCACTACCTGACTTCAAGACTATAGTAAAAGTCATAGCAATCAAGGCAGTATGTTATTGGCATAAACACAGACATATCGATTACTGAAACAGAATAGAGAATCCAGGAAAAAGACTAATATATATGTAGTCAACTGATGTTCAATATAGGCACCATTGTAATTCAAAGGGGAAGATGCTAGGACATTGGACCTATTAGTTATGTATTACTGCATAGCTTCCCACCATTTACTGGCTTAAATCAACAAACATTTCTTATCTTACAGTTTCTGTGAGTCAGGAATTTGAGAGTGGCTTAGCTAGGTGGTTCTGGCTCAGAATCTTCCAGGAGGTGGGCGTCAAGACATCAGTGAGGGCTGCAGTCATGGAGGCTCAACTAGTGCTGTAGAATTTGCTTTCAAGACAGCTCACTCACTTAGCATTTAGAGAAGGCCTCAGTTCCTTGCCAGCCATTGGCAGAAGGCCTAGTTCTTCACCATGTGGACCTCTCCATGATGACATCTGGCTTCCCACAGGGTGAATCATCAAGGAGAGAGAGCAAGGGGGAAGCCAAAATGCCTTTTATGCCTTAATCTTGGGTCACATAACATCATTTCTATCACATTCTACTCATTAAGATCAAGTCATTAAGTACAGTCCACACCTAAGAGAAGAGAATTGGGTTCTATCTTTTGAAGACAGGAGTATCATAGAATTTGTAAACATATTATAAAATGCCCACACAAGATACCCATATGGGAAAAATTAATCTCAACCCCTACCTCACACCATACACAAAAATTAATTGAAAATGGATCAGAGAGGGGCACTTGGATGCCTCAGTTGGTAGAGCATATGACTCTTGATCTTGGGGTCATGAGTTCGAGCCCCACATGGATGTAGAAATTAGTTAAAAATGGATCAGAAAATTTAACAAAGGGTAAAACTATAAAACTTATAGAAGGAAACATAGGAGATAATCTTTGTGACCTTGGGAGAGGCCAAGATTTCTTAGTGTGCAAAAAGCACTTCCCATTAAAAATAATTCAGTGTTGTACACATAGCATATGGATAAATGTCAAAAACAATGGTAAGTGGAAAAGCAAAGTGGCATAACGATGCATGCAAAGTTAAAGGATGCTAAACAATAATATACCTAATATGAATACCTACATATATATTAAGAACGTAACTGCATGCATGGGAAGAAAACACAAAACTTCAACATTATGTTCACTTCCGGACAGGAAGAGAAAGAAGAGAATGGCATCCAGTTGGCCTACACAAAGGAATTTCGATTGTACCTATAATGTATCGTTATTTTTCAAGATTTGAAACATGGCAAAATATGAACATTTGGTACATCTGGGTGATAGATGAATGAGGTATTCATTATATTGTCCTCTGTACATTTCTGAGATTTGAAATACTTCATACTAAAAAAAACATTAAAAAAAAAATTTTTTTTTAATGTTTTTATTTATTTTTGAGACAGAGAGAGACAGAGCATGAGCAGGGGAGGGGCAGAGAGAGAGGGAGACACAGAATCCGAAGCAGGCTCCAGGCTCTGAGCTGTCAGCACAGAGCCCGACGCGGGGCTCGAACACACAGACCGTGAGATCATGACCTGAGCCGAAGTCAGAAGCTCAACCGACTGAGCCACCCAGGCGCCCCTAAAAAAAACATTTTTAAAGGATCTAGGGGATTTGGCAATGGGAGTTACTGGTGAACCCAACTAGAAACATCCCCATTTTTATTATTTATACTATTATTTATATTGGGATTAGCAAACTATGGCCTGCAAGCAGGCCACCTGTTTCTGTAAATAAAATTTCACTAAAACAGAGACACGCTCATTAGGTTATGTATTGTCTATGGCTGCTTTCCTACCACAACAGCAGAGTTGAGTAGGACAGAGACCATATGGCCTCTACGCCCAAAATATTAACTACCTGGCCCTGATTTCTATCATCTACAGTGCTTGGTTTAATGTCTTAAACACAGGAGGCTCTTGAGAAATGTGCTGGCATTCATAAGCAGTGCACGTTGTTTAGTCTGTTCAAGAAATCTTAGTGGAGCTCCTACTAAATGCCAGATGATGTCGTAGGCCCCGATTATCGTCAGCAAGACAGAACTGGCCCCTACACTCTAATTTCTTTGTTCCGAGATCCAGGTTGCCTGGGAGTGGAATATAGTAGGATCTTACTACTTCCCTACTTACAGCAGGATTGCGCTACTTCCCACTAGAGGGCAGGCTGAAGCTTTTCCAAAATGGCTGTTAACCCCACAGTCCATACTACCTGCGACCAGCCCTGAAGGACAAAATACCACGTAACCTAAGGTTCGTATTTATTCTCTCAAGACTGTCATTGACTAAATTATGAAATGGGTCAAGTTTGTCTCTGGAACTCCTAGCCTCCTATCTCTTCACCTTTTCTCCCCTTGTCCCTGCAGTGGTGATGTGAACATTTACAGGCACCACCTGTCAAGTAAAAAAAACCAGGTGGCAGAAACAATCAAGTACGTCTCACACCAACAGATCAGTCAGGTTGGGGAGGGAGAGGAGATGCCTGGGGAGGGAGGGACTAACACGTTAAGCACAGAACCACAGGCCAGAAGCTACCCTGGAAGCAGAAACACATGTGTGCCTGCTTGCACATACAGACACCAACGTGTCTACCCACATCAAAAGAAGAAACACATAGCTCCTATTCATGAATTCATTATTTATTGTGCACCCGCCACCTTCTTTGTGCCACACAAGATACAGCAATGACCACTACAGACACAGTACCGGCCCTCAAGGAGCATACACTAAACCAAAAGAAATGCACCGAAAAGTACAGAAGTAGAAAAGAAAAGGATTCCTTCAGTTACTAATAGCGTAAGAAACCAACAGAATATGTAGTGGTTATAAAACACTCATTTTATGATCCTCAGGGATTCTGTGATTCCAGGGGACTGGCTTGTTTCTGCTCTACCATGTCTGGGAACTCAGCTAGGAAGACTCAAAGGCTAGGGGCGCTGACGGTAGGCAGCTGGAATCATCTAGAGGTATCTCAGCTCACATACGAGAGGCTGGTGCCGGCATCAGCTGGGACCTCTGCTGAACCGTGGGCCGTTACAGCTACATGCTGCTTCTGCCTGTCGTCTCTCCCTATTGGTTAGTTTGAGCTTCCGCAGAGTGCGGCAGCTTGGCCGTACTCCTGGTGAGCACTCCTGGCGAGAAAGGTAGACGTGCATGGCATTTTGATGATCTAGCCTGAGAAGTACCACGGCATCACTTCTGTCCTCCTGTATTTGGTCAAGGCAATCTCAAAGATGTGCACAGGTTCTAGGGGAAGAGACGTACTGCCACCATCATGTGATGGGAGCAGCAGTAAGGTTATATGGTAAGAAGAACACGCGGGGTGGGAGATATGGTAAGAAGAGCACGCGGGGTGCTGTATCTTGTGTGGCACGAAGTAATATCTGTATTCTGGGGCAGAATACAATCTGCCCCAGGCTGTCGTGACAGCATAGGATGGGCGGTGGGGGCACAACTTAGCCGAAGAGGTCAGCCAGCAAAGGCCTCAGTGAGGAAGTCTTGTCCTAGGCAGAGGGGGCCAGGGGCTAAGAGGAGCCTGGGGAAGAGTTTCAGGTGGAGGAATGTGAGAGGCTGCAGTCCAAAGAGAGGCTGTGATGAAAGCAGAGGCAGGAAAAAGTGGTGCGGAAGGAAGATACACAGGGGAGATTCCGAGGGCTCTGGGCCAGGCCCTCTGTGCTGCCCCCGATATTAGCAGCAGCCTCCAGGCAGCAGTGTCCTAGGAAAAGAGAAGCTCGAGAGGACAGCAGCAGACCGGTGACAGTTCGGGGAAAGCTGCCCGGTTTAGCTGCCATCCCACCCCAGAGGCCCCCACATGGAAGATAAAATGGAATCTGGCCAAGTTGTATCCAGACAGAGCAATGGAAATCTGGAGAAAACAGCTCTGCCTCTAACAGATGCTCGAGGCAGCTAAAAATGGAGACCGCACAGGTGTATCAGCAGCCCGGCGGCTACGGGGAGATCCGGCACGTCCACAGTAAAATCTCAAGTTGCTGTCACTTAGGCATCTGCTACCCCGTACTCCTTGCCTTCATCCTCCATTCAGATCAGTGACTCAGTGGGTCTTTTCTCACCTTCTACTTGGGACTGAATGCGTGTACGGCTGCTGGTCTTGTCTGCAGAGTCAGATCCATGAAGTTTGTCTTTCAAATGGTTACTGTGTATCACTGTGCAAGTATTAATACTTTCCATCAGGCAAAATTATAAATATCTGTATGCAAATGGTAAGAGATAAAACCAGAATCATAACCTCGTAAATTAGGTTAGAGTCTGTCTTGTGTGCCTCTCTAAGCGTACAATCTCAATCCACCTGAAGACATGACACAGATTATGTGGACGCTAAACTACCTGCCACAATGATGTATGCTTCTGCATGAAATGCCTTTACTCACATGGGGAAAACCTACTTATGTTCTAAGATTCAACCTGAGCATCACCACCTCTGTGAACCCTTCCTCAACCCGAAACATATGGCCACGCTTGCCCTGGGGTCCCCGTTCTATCTAGTACAGACTAATTTCATTGCATTTATTTTTTTAACGTTTAGTTTTGAGAGACACGGAGACAGGGTGTGAGCAGGGGAGGGGCAGAGAGAGAGGGAGACGCAGAAACTGAAGCCGGCTCCGGGCTCCAGGTCAGGCTCTGAGCTATCGGCACAGAGCCTGACACGGGGCTCAAACTCATGAACCGTGAGATCGCGACCGGAGTGCAAGTCGGATGCTTAATCAGCTGAACCACCCAGGCACCCCTCACTGCATTTATTTACTTTATTGTGCACATTCACATATATACTATTTGTCCGTCTTTGGCTGCACAACATCGTGAGCGCTCAATAAATGTCTGCAGACGGTTGGAGGAGTGACAATTTCATCTTCAAACTGAAGCTAACAAGAATCCGACTCCCCTACTTCAGTGGGAGAGCACAGACACTTTGGGTTGTCTTTTACTTGAAGCGGAGACTATGCCAAAATTGAAGGGTGTAACAGCCACCGACCACCATGTAATGACTGCTTCCGCCACGCCAGCTGCTGTTCTAAGTGCTTGACACGTATCATCCCCCTATTCCTCCTGCCAGTCCTACTGCTGCGAGTCCAGCAAAGGGTGACCAGGCTGAGGCTGGTCACCTGGAGAACAGGGCCCAAACGGATGGACGAAATGAGGGGAGAGGTCTAGAGAGGTCCCATGGGCCAGGCTCCAAAGGCAGAGGGGCTGGAGAGTGGAGTTCTGCACACTGTGGACTGGGGTCGGGTTTTCACCGCCTGCCGCAGCACGGGGCCATGAGACGTCACCCCCACACAACATGGATAGGAATTTTCGTCACACGGCAGCGAATGTATCGCTGCTAAAATGAGGAGTAACACTCTAAAACGTATGAAGAAAACAATTAAAAACGCCTGATGTTGTTCCTGGCCCCACAGAAGGAGGAGTAAGGACATTCCATCACATTCCTTTTGCTAATTACAACCGAAACTCCCGTTTAAAATACGTGAGGCAACTATCAAAAAACCTCTTGAAAGGTGGAAAAAAGAAGGCCAACTGGCTAGAGACTTGAGAGGAGACTCAGTGGTGAGTTCCCTGGGTGGTCTGTCTCTTTTGCCTTCTCTGTATCTTGGCTCTGGTGACAGAGCAGTCTGCAACCAGAATACGCCAACAGGCCCCGGCCCCACCCCCACAACCCCAAACACAAAAGTGCCAAGAAAAGCCCACTCTCTCCAGCCAAATGACCAGGAAGAGGGTAGTTCTGCAGGACGGTACCCTTTTGACTACAGCCACCCTACTCCAGGCAAACACTGGAAAAGAATCCATACTTTTCCCCTCCCATCAGGTACTGCAGAGACCGTGGGATGAAGCCCTGTAGACCAGGCCCACTTTGCACCAACAAAGCAGAGGTAGAGCCTCTCCCCTCCCCACCAGGCACTGAGGAGACTGGGGAGGAGCCCCATCATCCACTACCTGCACTAACTGAATAATACTAAAGAAGCTGGCACCCCCTCCCCTCTCAAGTAGACAGTGAGGATCTAGAAAAAGGGATTCTTTAAATATGGGTATGAAGTACTGGGCATGCCTCCCTAAGCAGCCCATGTGTGAAACCCACCGGCATCAACACGGCAAAAGCTCTGAAGCTCTGAGAACTGAACTACAATGTGAAATACTCTGAGGGTTCAAACCGGCCTCTGGGTAGCACACTAGCGGGGCAGGCCAAAACAGCTCTGCAAAGGTTCTGAAAAACAAAGTTACCTTCAAACCAGAGGCTACACAGAGGGACCAGAATGTGCATTTTGAATATAAACATACTGACTAACTGCTAACATAGAAGATTTACATAGGAACTAGAGCCTCAAAACAGAAGATTCAAAACGCCCAGGATAAAATACAAAATTACCTACTCTTCATACTAAAAACCAGGAAAAACAACTCAAATGAGAAAAGAAAACCAACAGATGCCAACATTAAGGTGACAAGATGTTGGATTTATTAAAGGATTTTAGAGCAGCTATCACAAAAATGTTCCCAGAAGTAATTATGAACACTCTTGAAAGATACCAGAAAATAGAAAGCCTCATCAAAGTAAAATATCTTAAGGCCCAAATAGAAATTTCAGAATGAAAAATTACAGTAAGTGAAAAATTCACAGGATGTGCTTAATACAAAATGAAGATTTAACAGAGGAAAGAATCAGTGAACCTGAAGATACATCAGTAGAAATGATCCAATCTGAACAACAGAGACAAAACAGAAAAAAATGAACAAGTGTCTACAGGAAAATAACAAAAGATCTTACTCATTTTACTGGAGTTCTAGAAAGAGAGGAAAGAGTGAAGGACACAAATATACTTGGAGAGAGGCATGTGGGTGGCTCAGTTGGTTAAGCATCTGACTCTTGATTTTGGCTCAAGTCATGATATAATGGTCATGAGATCAAGCCTCTGTGCTAGGTTTACAGCCTGCTTGGGATTCTCTCTCCCCCTCTTCCTCTGCCCCTCCTCGGCTTGTGCATGTGCATGCACGCTCTCTCACTCTCTCTCATTAATAAACAAACAAACAAATAAATAAAACTTGAGGGGTATCTGGGTGGCTCGGTCAATTAAGCATCGGACTTAAGCTCAGATCATGATCTCACGGCTCATGGGTTTGAGCCCTGTATCCGGCTCTGTGCTGATAGCTCAGAGCCTGGAGCCTGCTTCAGATTCTGTGTCTCCCTCTCTCTCTGCCCCTCCCCTGTGCACGCTCTGTCTCTCTCTCTCAAAAAAAATAAATAAACATTAAAAAAAGTTAAAAAAAATATGTGCTAACTAATTTGGATGGAAATTAAAAAAAATTAAAAGAAAAGAAAAAAAAGTTAAAAAAATACTTGAAATAATGGCTGGAAATACCCCAAATTTGGCAAAGGACGTAAACCTATCAATTCAAGAATCTGAGCAAACCGTAAAAGGATAAACCCAAATAAATCAACACCCAGACACATCATAATCAAATGTCTGAAAATTAAAGATAAAGATAAAAACCTTGACAGGGGAAAATACTACCTACAGGGAAAGAACAATGCAAAGGAATAACAATTTCTCATCAGAAATCATGAGGAGAGAAGGAAGTGGCAAATATTTTTAACGTGCTGAAAGAAAAGAACTGAAAAGCCATTATTCTATATCCAGTGAGAATATCTTCCAGGAACAAAGGGGAAATAAAGACATTATGAAATAAAGGAAAATGAAATGATCTGCCACCATCAGATTGGCTCCAAAACAAGTGATCAAGGGGGGTGGATGGCAAGCTCCATGAGAAGAGTGTGCAACTCTTGGGGCGCCTGGGTGGCTCAGTTAGTTAAGCGACCGACTTCGGTTCAGGTAGTGATCTCACGGTCCGTGAGTTCGAGCCCCGCATCGGGCTCTGTGCTGACCGCTCAGAGCCTGGAGCCTACTTCAGATTCTATGTCTCCCCCTGTCTCTACCCCTCCCTGGCTCACGCTCTGTGTCTGTCTCTCAATAATAAATAAACGTTAAAAATAATTTTTTTTAAATAAAAAAAAGAAGAGTGTGCGACTCTTGATCCCAGGGTTGTTAGTTCGAGCGTCACGTTGGGTGTAGAGATTACTTAAAAATAAAATCTTTTTTTTTAAAAAAGTGATCAAGGGAAACTTCTTCAAATGAAAAAGAAATAACAGAAACTTGAAACATCAGACAGAAATGAAGAAAAAAGCATTTTTTGGTGTAAATATCTGGGTGAATATAATCTCTTGAATTTTTAGTTATGTTTGTTGGCTGAAAGCAAAATTATAACATCATCTCATGTGGTTCTCAATGTGTGCGGAGGTAATATTTAAGACTAAAGCCTCATATAAAGGAAGGCAAAGGGACCCAAAGGTGGTAAAATTTCTACATTCCACGTGAACTGGTAAAATGACTGATACTAGTAAATTATCCTAAGTATGTATAATACAACCTCTAAAGCAACCACTAAAACCTATAAAATGAGAGCTACATTAGAAACCTCTAGACAGGGGCGCCGGGGTGGCTCAGGCGGTTAAGCGTCCGACTTCGGCTCAGGTCATGATCTCACAGTTCTTGAGTTTGGGTCCCGCATGGCACTCTGTGCTGACAGCTCAGAGCCTGGAGCCTGCTTCATATTTTGTGTCTCCCTCTCCCTCTGCCCCTCCCCTGTTTCCTCCCTCCCTCTCTCTCAAAAATGAATAAACGTTAAAAAAAATTAAAAAAAACCCTCTAGACATATTAAAATGGCATACTAAAAAAATGTTCAAATATCACACAACAGGGAAGGAAAAAGGGAAGAGAGTACAGAAAAAACCAGAGGGAACAAAGAGAAAAAAGTAAAATTGCGGACTTAAATCCTAACCAATCAAAATTTATATTAAGTGTAAATTATCTAAACAGACCAATTTAAAACACAGACTGTTAAATTAAAAAAAAACAAAACAAGGGATGCCTAGGTGTTTCAGTCAGTTAAGTGTCCCACTTCAGCTTAGGTCACGATCTTGTGCTTCATGAGTTCGAGCCTCGTGTCAGGCTCTGTGCGAATGGCTCAGAGCCTGGAGGGTCTCCCTCTCTGTCTGCCCCCTCCCAGCTCACACTCTCTCTCAAAAATAAATAAACATTAAAAAAAAAAAAAACAAAAACCAAACTACCCAGCGTGATGGCACACAAAATGGAGGAGTAGGAAGCTCTAAAGGTTGGTCCCTTCACCAAAGCAACCACTGAACTGGGAAAAATGATTAGAGTCAACTATTTTGGAATTCTGGAACATGACCAGAGACTTTTAACAACCAGAGGAGTCCTTCCACAATGAACGGAGAGGTTGCTGATTCTTCACAAGCGAGCAGCATGTGGAAACCAGCCAATATCCCCCCGTTCCTCAGATAGACATGCTCCCGCTGTACGGGTAGCAGCCTGCATTCCTGAAGAATCTGCTGGCCCCAGGGCAGGCTGTGGAAACCTCGTCCTCCGTAAATTTGGGGCTATACGTTTTGGACAGTCTGACAGATCCCTGACGACCAGCACAGATACTTGCTGTGCATTTGACCTTCTTGGCGGCAACGGCTTCCCCGGGGAGCATCTATCAGACCTGAAGAGACAGAATTCCCTTCGCCTGCTTCCCCACTTAGAGTCAAGCATTTAAGGAAATCTATGGCAGGTTACTTACTGACTGCAGAGAAAACGGAACAGAAACTTCGGTGATGATACAAAAACAAAGCAGACACATTTTGCAAAATTAGTTTGGAAAGGTAACACAGTTCCGGCTCTCAGCAAACAAAAATTAGCAATCCCTGATGACTTAAGAAAACCACATGTTGAAAGTCAGCACGTTATAACATTTGAATGTACAGTTGTCACCAAAAAAATTATAAAACACACAAAGAAACAGGAAAGTACAGACCACTCCCAGGGGAAAAAAAAGAAAAAAAAAGAATTTGGCTGAAACCATCCCCAAGGAAGCCCAGGCATCGCACTTACTAAACACAAACTTTAAACCAACCATCTTAAATGTGCTCAGTGAGCTCAGGAAATCACGGCCAAAGAACTAAAGGAAATCAGGAAAACAAGAGATGAACAAAAGGAGAACATCTATGAAAAGAAAGAATTACGGAGATGAACCAGCCAGAAATTCTGTACATTAAAATGAACAGCTCACTAGAGGGGTTCAGCAGCAGATCTGAGAAGTAAAAGAAAAGATCAGCAAACTTGAAGACCGGTCCTTTGAAATTATCCGGTTTGAAGAAAACTAAACGAAGAAATGGAACAGAGCCCCAAAAGACCCGTGGGAACCGAAGGATGGGGACGGCTTTAGAAGACCCGCCACCTCACGGAATGATGGCGCTGAAGAGCTGGTCACGAGTCAAATCTGACGGTTTCATGCCTTAGTGACTGCTGTGAACGGAGTCAGCCAACACACAGGAGGAGGGAGACTGGGAGACAAGCGAAAATCACGAGGCCAGATTCAGGCGGAGTCTGCGATATGGGAAAAAGGCACAAAGCTACCCTACAAAGAGATGAAATGCATTTAGGACAGCATTTAGGAGCCATGTAAACAACCTTGGTGATCAGGGACACGGGAGGGCTGGCCAGCATCTCTTAAAAGAGCGCCAAGAACTGAATCCTGAACAGAGACGTAATGCTCAGGAGCAGAAACCCAGGAAGGGGCAGCAGGCAGAGGAGACCCAATGTCATCGAAGGAGCGGCATCATGGAACCCACGGGGGCCCAGGAATCGGCGAAGAAGGCGCAGGATCGACCGCTGGAGCGACTGCTAAGCAGCAAACGCTGCGCACCTACTATGCGCCGAACTGCCTTTCCATTATGACGTGCCCGACACACCCAGGCGCACAGCGTCCTGCGGCCCCCACCTCGCGGGAGTCGCAAGCGCTGGTGGCCGGCCCAAAAGCGAGCCTCAAGGACGGGGACGCGCGAGGCCCCGCGGCCAGAGCGCGCGGAAGGAGCTTACCCCACGGCGCGCCTCCAGGCGGTGGCCCATCCACAGCCCCAGCAAGCGGCCAGCCCAGGAGGCTGCGGCCCGGGAGGCCACGTCGTACTCCAGCCTGGGCCGTGAGGACGCGTCTCCAGCCTCCGTAGCCAGCCCGCCTCCAGCGGGCGAACGCCGCGTGGTCCCGCCGTGCACCACGCGCGTCTCGCGTCACTGTGGGCGACTCCCGCGAGAGCAGGCGAGGGAGCCGGTTGCCGGGCAACCGCTCTAGGCAGCTCCCTGCCCGCAGTGGGCTTCGGGAGTCTCGGGTCAGGAAGGGAAGAGCGCCTGCTGGCCGTCGTTCCCGCCTTCCGTCCTCGCCTTGTAGACTTGCGGGATCCCATTCGGTGACTCTTTCCCAAGGGAGAAGGGAATCCGCTCACGTCCAGTGACCCGCGTCCCTTAGGGTGGTGTGTGCCTCCCAGGCTCTGTGGCTCTTTGAGAACCCAAATCCCCCTGCGGCTCTGCCCTTTGCTTGTGCAGGGTTTCTCTGGGACCCCCAGGAACAGAGCACCCGCAAGTAGCTGGAGATCTCCCACGGCTAGTTGTCGGGTTTTTGTTTTGTTCCCTTGTAAATTACTCAGACCTTTGTAAAGACTGCCCGGAAAATGGCACAATTAGACTGAAGGCAGACCCAAAGGGCACCTTTTTTTTTTCTTTCTTTACAATAGCTAAGGGGTATTACCCCCTCATAATCATTCTGTCTCAAGGTTTGGATGAAACTGAGTAGCTAACACCTGTTCTACCAGTCTCAGCATTAAAGAAAAGCCATCTGGGGGAAGGGGAGGGGGTCAAACTCTGCAATCTCTCATTCCTCCCATAAAATGATTCTGTTACCTCTCTTGCTCCTTCATTTTAATGCATAATTCACATTTCCCCAGTTCTTCTATGAATAGACTTTTCACCCTCATGGCAGCCAGGTCTCTTTGGCTCTAACCAGCCCCCTCTGGGTTTCTCTTCCTTTCCCAAATGGCTTGGATATCCTGACCGATCCAGTTCTCACCTCAGTGAGTTTTCACTCTGCCCTTTTGGCCAATGTCCATCCCTTGCAAAACCAGCCTGTGTCTTCTCTCCAGTCTGGCTGCAGAGATTCTAAACATTGCGGGTGAAAACCAAAGAATCATGCCATCACTCCTCTGTAGATGCATGCTTTCTTTCTTTTTTTTTTTTTTTTAAGTTTATTTTGAGAGAGAATCTCAAGCAGGCTCTGTGCACTGTTAGCTCAGAGCCTGACGCGGGGCTCGATCTCACCAACCATGAGATCATAACCTGAGACGAAATCAAGAGTTGGGATATTCAACTGACTGAGCCACCCAGTGCCCCAGTGCATGCTTTCTTTTTTTTTTTTTTTTAACGTTTATTTATTTTTGAGACAGAGACAGAGCATGAACAGGGGAGGGTCAGAGAGAGAGGGAGACACAGAATCTGAAGCAGGCTCCAGGCTCTGAGGTGTCAGCACAGAGCCCGACGCGGGGCTCGAACTCACGGACCGTGAGATCACGACCTGAGCCGAAGTCGGCCGCTTAACCGACTGAGCCACCCAGGCGCCCCCCAGTGCATGCTTTCTAATGTCACTGTGCTCCTCCTGCAGATTTGGAAGTTCTCTTATCCGTTCTGGAACCTTGCTGTCGTATTAACTACAGCATTTCACCCCAGTTTCCTAAAGTCTGCCCCAAACTTGCCACTCAATCCCATTGTACTTTTAGCAAAGGATTTCACCTACATCTAATTGCTCTGGAGCGAGTGAGGTATCCCGGCCGTCCCTTTGTGGTTGTCAGAAACTGCAGGGGAGGAAAAGGTCTTTTCCCTCCTCTGCCTTTCTACCTTCTTAGCTGGGGCCCTTGCAACAGAAGACAGATGAACAACAGAAAAACGTACACTTTTATATGAAATCAGCTTTACATGATGCAGGTGTCTTCATACAGGAATGAAGACCTAAAGAAGTGGTTATTTAAACCTGAGTGTTGCTATGCTAGGTTTAATGATGAAAGTCATGGAAAAAGTGATAGAATGAGGGGCCCCCCAGGTGGCTCAGTGGGTTGAGAGTCTGCCTTCGGCTCAGGTCGTGATCTCACAGTTCGTGAGTTCGGGCTTTCTGCGGTCCATGCAGAGCCCGCTTCAGATCCTCTGTCCCCCCTCCCTCCACCCCCCGCACCTCCCCTGCTCACTCGCTCTCTCTCAAAAATAAATAAAAAATAAATAAGAAAACTGATGGAATGAAGAAAATGTGATCTGAGTGCAGTAAACTGGGAGAAACAGCAGGGAAGCCCTGTTCCGATTCTTCTCAGCATCCCTCACATGGAGATAAGGACGTTCCTTTCCTCCAGGTATAAGGAGGGTACCTCTCACATGACCTGCTTCAGAGGAAGGCCACAAAGTCCTTCCCGTACATGCTATTTCTCAGTTTCCTTCAGCTTCAAATATTCAATATGCTAGAAGTGCCGTATGGGATATCAGCGCGTCCTGAACCCTGTCAAAAGGAAAGAGTCCAGGTAAAAATGAAGTTTCCTTTGTTCTCTGTCCCAGTGACACCCCCCCCCCCCACTTATATCCATAAAACTTAATGTTTTGAGTATTTAGATATCCCATAATTTCCTCACTGGCTTATAACGCCATCTGTCATCCACCGTTGCATAGAGACAGAAACAAATCAGTTGGTTCAAGGGGCTGGGGAGAGGGCGGGTAGGGGTGGCTGCTGAGTGGGTAAGAGGTTTTCTTCTGGGCAGATGAAAATGTTTGGGAACCGGAAAGAGATTGTGGTTGCATGACGGTGTGAATGTCCCAAGTGTACTAAATGGTTAATTTTATGAGAATTTCACCTCAATTAAAAAAAAAAAAAAAAACATGGGGCGCCTGGGTGGCTCAGTCGGTTAAGCGGCCGACTTCGGCTCAGGTCATGATCTCGCGGTCCGTGAGTTCGAGCCCCGCGTCGGGCTCTGGGCTGACGGCTCAGAGCCTGGAGCCTGTTTCAGATTCTGTGTCTCCCTCTCTCTGACCCTCCCCTGTTCATGCTGTCTCTCCCTGTCTCAAAAAAAAAAAAAAAAAAAAAAAAGTTAACAAAGCCTCCAATCCTTCAAGTGGCATTCGAGACCTTCTCCAATTTGGCACTCAGTTTGGTCACGCTCCATCCGCACAGGCTTCTGTCATTCTTCAGTGTTCCAAAGTCTCTCTCCCTGCTGTTAGCTTTGCCTGGAGTATTCCTCCCCCCCCCCCCCCCCCCCCCCCACTGCCAACTTTTCCTTACTCTTCAGGTTTCAGCTTAAATGTCATTTGCTCATGGGAGCTTCCCCTGACCTCCTTGAATGTACTAGCTTCTTGAACGTGCTGGTCCTCCTTTCCACGAACCTTTTGGGTCCTGCATCACACTGGTTCGGCGTCAGCTGACCCACCGGACCACCCAAGCTTTTGGAGGGCAGATGTGTCCCTGGCACTGTGTCCCTCGTGCCTTCAACATGGCGGCATTGAATAAGGACTTGGGGGAGGAATGAATGAATCCACGTCTCAAGGAATGTGCTACAGCCCTCCTCCTCCTTCCGCCATACCTCCATCTCTACCTCCTTCGACTTTGTTTTAGCTTTGAAGCGTGCTTCCGTCTTCCTCCTTAAAAACACCTCTCTAGATGCTGTTACCTCCTAAAGTGATCGCCTCACCCCTCTCTTTCCTTTGGATACCGCTGGATTTCCTCAAACAGCGTTTCATCTCTTTCACACGTATCCTTCAGTTTGTCATGTATGTGTCTATCTTCCAAGTCTGGAAGGTCCTTAAAGAAGGGACAAGCTCTTGCTTATTTTTTTTTCGCTCTTACTAGTCTCGTGTGTAGGATAGGAAATCAGCGACGGTTGCTGAATTGACAGAATTCAAGAAGATACACCTGTTGTAATATTAGTCATTTTCAACCAGATACGAGTCGAATACAATTTAGTTTCCAAAGTTGGTCTTGGAGGGGAAAAAATGTAACTATACGTGGAGATTTCAGGAGAAATTTTTGAAGGACAGTCCAGGATGCTTTCAAGGATCCTGGATGCTTTACTAAACCTAGAAACTTAGACTTTCTCTAGGAACAGTGTGGATCACGGAGCCCGTGTGCCCACAAGATTGCTCAGTGCAGGCTCACGGAATTGTGAGAGGTGAAAGGCAGGGTGGAAAGGGGGCCACGAGGGAGTGTGGAGGATCCTGTGGGGTGACACAACAGTGTTTCCGGTTGGCCAGTCTGACCGGTGAACCCGAGAGGCGAGGATGTGAGACAAGCCCATTCTCCTACCAAGGGCTCGTCAGTGGCTCACTGGGGAACAAAATGAAAACTTCTCAGCCTGGGAGTCAAAATGTTCTTTCTTTCTTTTTTTTTTTAACGTTTGTTTATTTTTGGGAGAGAAACACAGAGCAAGGAGGTGGAATGGGGGGGGGCAAAGAGAGAGAGGGAGACAGAATCGGAAACAGGCTCCAGGCTCCGAGCTGTCAGCACAGAGCCCGATGCGGGGCTTGAACTCATGAACTGCGAGATCATGACCTGAGCCGAAGTCGGACGCTCAACCAACTGAGCCATTGGGGTGCCCCTTGAGTCACTCGGGCCACAACTTACCTCTTCAGCTCTGTCTTCCATTTCTCCACTCCTGTATTTGATGCTTTAACCAAACCAGAGTGTAGACGTTTTCCTCGCCTCGCTTCCTCACACTGACATCTTCTGCGGCATCTTCCTGCACCTGCTATGTCCTCATCCCCAATTTCTACCTGTGGAAATCTGATCTGCCTCTTAGGGGATCAGTCACTGTTCACGTGCAGCCTTTCCTGATCTTTCCATTTGGGAGTGATCTCAACAGCTCCTACAGCATCTGCTTGTAACCCGCATCCAGAAGGGCAGTACCTGACGCCATCTCGTGTCACTCCTTGGAACGCTGTCCCCCCCTTCGTTTCCAGGTGCCAATTCACCCGATTTTCCTCCTGCCTCTCAAGCTGCTCTTTCAAAGGTCCGTGGCAAGTGTGGCCTCCTATAGTTGACTATTGTGAATATCGAAATGCCTCAGTGCTGGACCCGCTTCTTTCTTCACACCCTCCTCTTGGCCATCTACGCTATGGTTCCAGTTATCATGAATTCCCATCGCTTCCGACTTCACTGGGCTCCAGGGGCCCACCGAACATTTTCACCTGGGTGCTTCAGACATAATATCTGTGCCAAGCTTGGCCCTCTTGTGTCCTCTCTCTCTTGAGCGGATGGCACAAGCCGGAAACCTGGGCCTCCCTCTCCCGTATCCCTCTATCTAAACCAAGACTTGAATATTTTGCCTTTTACGCGTGCTTCTGTCCTGTCATTTCCCCCCATCTCCGCTGCCACTCCTTTTTTTTATTTTAAGTTTATTTATTTTATTTATTTTTGAGAGAGAGCATGCAATTGGGGAAGGGGCAGAGAGAACCCCATGCAGGCTGGGCACCGCCAGCACAGAGCCCGATGCGGGGCTTGAACTCTCAAACCGTGAGATCATGACCTGAGCCCAAGTCAGATGCTTAACTGACTGAGCCACCCAGGCGCCCCTCCACTGCCACTGTCTTATCTTCCACCATCCTCTGCCTGGACTAATACAGCAGCTTCTTTACCGGATTTCTGCATCCACTCTTGCGGCCTGCCCTCTGGTCTGTTCTCCACACTGTATCTGGAATAGTCTGTTTGAAATGCAAATACGGTTTTGACATCCCTTTGCCTAAAGCCCATCAACTGCTTTCCATTGTCTGCGTAATCAGGTCCTGCCTCTTTGCCCAGACTCGTCTTGAACCACTGTCTGGGCTCCTGCTCTACTGACCTTTCAGTTCCTTTAATGTCCCACAGGGCCTTTGCACATGCAGCTCCTGCGATCGAGAATGGGCTTTCCCTCCCTTGTGGCTTAGTCAACACTTCCTCACACTCTGTAACTTAGTTTAGCTGTCACTTTATCAAGGAAGCTTTTCTATAACCTGGCCTTCCACGCTGTCAGAGCATTGTTACTGTGCCTACTCTAGGTGAACAGTTGACTCGAACAATGTAGGGGTTTGGGGCGCCGATGCCCACACAGTTGAAAATCCACATGTAATTTTTGGCTTTCCCACAACTTAGTAGCCTACTGTTCACCAGAAGCCTTACCGATAACCTAAATAGTCAGCAAACACCTATTTTGTACATGTGTTATATGCCGTATTCTTCTTTTTTCTTTTTCAAGTTTTTATTTAAATTCCAGTTAGTTAACATAGAGTGTAATATTAGTTTTAGGTATTGAATTTAGTGATTCATCACTTACATACAACACCCAGTGCTCATCACAAGTGCCCTCCTTAATCCCGATCACCGATTTAACCCACCCCCTGCCCACCTCCCCTCTGACAACCCTCAGTTTGTTTTCCATAGTTAAGAGTCTGCTTTCTGGTTTATCTCTCTCATTCCCTCCCGCCTTATGTTCTTCTGTTTTGTTTCTTAAATTCCACATGTGAGTGAAACCATATGGTATTTCTCTCTCTCTGACTTATTTCGCTTAGCAGAACACTCCCTAGGTCCATTCACGTCGTTGCAAATGGCAAGGTTTCATTCTTTTTTGGTGGCTTAGTATTCCATTTTATATATATACCACACCTGCTTTATCCACTCATCAGTCGATGGACATTTGGGCTCTTGCCATAATTTGGCTATTGTTGACAATGCTGCCATGAAGATCGGGGTGCATGTACCCCTTCCAATCAGTATTTTCATATACACTGGATTCTTACACTAACGTAGCCAGAGAAAAGAAAATGCTATTAAGAGAGGCACAAAACGCACCTACAGTGCTATACTGTGTTTATCAAAAAATATTCACAGATAAAAAAATCTGCAGCTCAAACCCGTGTTGTTCAAGGGTCAGCTGTGGTTTTTGTAAAAAAAAAATTTTAACGTTTATATATTTTTGAGAGAGAGAGAGCACGCGCACGTGTGGAGGAGGGGCAGAGAGAGGGAGACACAGAATCCAAAGCAGGCTCCAGGCTCCGAGCTGTCAGCACAGAGCCCGACGCGGGGCTCGAACTCACGAGCAGCGAGATCGTGACCTGAGCCAAGGCCATCGTGACCGGAGCCCAGGCCGGATGCTTAACCGACTGAGCCACCCCGGTGCCCCAAGGGTCGACTGCAGTTCTGCATTTGTCTTTGTGATTATTGGATTGTCCTGCTTGTTTCCCTGTGTAGCCTGTAAGCTCCAGAAGGGTGGGTTTCTGCTCTACACCGTGTTGCCAGCCCTGCACAAAACAGACATCTGATAAAACCTAACACGTGCACGTAACCTTTGAGGGTAGGGAACAGTCTTCATCTTTTGACATTTCGGTGCTCGCACAGTGGATGGATTCATAAAACGTGTGTAGGACTAAGAATGCAGAGTAAATAGAGAAACGTTCACTCGCCCCAAAATGCTGAAAGGCCTACCATCTGTTCAGGAACGGGTTACAGGCTGAGCAAGATGAACTCACTGGCTTCAGACAACAGGACAGCGTGTGCCTCAGCTGTGTGCCCTCGGCTTAGATTTCAGCTACACTATCCTTCCACTTGCCCATTCCCTTCATTGCTTTTTCCTTTGGCAGGGCTACCCCTAGGCCCCAAATTTGGCCCGTCTGTGTAAACCCTAATTCCCACCCCTACTGCCCTTATTAAGGCCTGTTAGTATAATTCTAGTGGCCTGATCTCGAGATTCCTTGCAATGCTCTGACTGCCGGAGTGACCAGCCGGCCAAGCTGCCTTTCTAGAACTGGGGCGTGGCCACAGGAGGCTGGGAAGACCCCTTAGGTGTGAGTACCAGAGCCTCTGGGGCATCTGGTCAAGGCCATGTGCAGGCTGGGCAGTGTCGAGGGCTGGGTACACCTGCCTCGGTGGCACAGCTGGCCGGGCCAGACCTAGGCCCCTGGAAGGCACTTCGAAGCTCAAAGCAGCCCTCTGCCTGGCTTTTTAGACCCCTCAGCTTCACACTTGAGGCCCAGGAGTGATCTACAAGACAGCTGTGACCAAGGTCTGTCCACTGTCTCAGTGGTGCTTCAAATTCAACAGGCTCACCCTTGCATTTTGCTGCAGGGAGCAGAAAACCCCGGCTGTAGGCAAGCATCCCCCATTTCTGCATTTATCCAGATCATCTTCCCGCTGGGCGGTCCCTCTCTCCTTACTTGATGAGTCATTTGGGCAATTCATCCCCGGGCCTTCCTCATCTCCCTCCCTCCCTTGGATGTCCCCTTAGCTTAACAGCAGCTCCCTCTGCAGATCCTCTGGGAGCCGAGACTGGCAGCCTCTGGCACTGAGCGGCATCTGTCCCATCCAATTTTTAAGACAGCAGGTTACTATTGTGTCTTGCAGGTGGGGAAAGGCTCATCCATAGCCTGGGACCTCAGATCACACCTCAAATCCCGAGATTTCATGCACAGACCCGGCCATCAAGATAAATGACAGCATTGGCCACTTTGGCACGTTCCGCTCGATCATTCCCAAGGTCAGGACAGTGTATAGGAGACAGAACATGATTAAGGGGTGCAAACCAGTTTCTCTACAGTTGTATTCCTCAGAAAACGTCCTTTCAGACCGACTCCCAGAGGTGCAGAGCTTAAGTGGATTCAGTGAATCCCAGGATAGAAGTGTAGGCTTTTCACTGGAGCCCCAACCTCCATACCACTTTGGTTGGCCGGTCATCACAACTACTCTCCATTGCCAGGTTGAAATATTTATTTGAAAAATTGAAAACACAGATGCAATGTATTATACAAAGAAAGGTCTTAATACCATAAGAAAAGTATTGTTGGAAGGGAACAAAAGCCAGTGGCTACCTGCCCTGGGAAGGTAGGCACTCAGTGGAAAATGAAATTCATTTATAGGAACTATTCTAATGGAAAACTGGGGGAAAGGTTAAAAACAAGAAAAAAAACAAACCCAACCTATCCCTGCAAACCTAAATGTGAGAGTTTGTTATAAGTTATCACCAAGATTTATCTGAACCCCCTCGGTTTGTCCCTATGAGTAGTAATCAGCTTCGTTTAGGGCCTTCAAACCTGAGGTAGTTGAGGGTCACCTGAAAACCATGTCTGGAAATGACCTACTCTCAGAATCGGACCCCACGGCATCTAACCAATTGTTTCCCGTTGCTTTGGCTCCTGGGGGTGAGAGGCTGTGCCACCACTCTGGGTCGCTGATCCTGCATTTGGTCTGACCCTGGGAGACGAAGGGGACTTGAGCAGCAGACAGCTGGCCCGGTTTGCTGTGAAGGCTGGCAGGCCCGTGGTGGTGGTGTTCTATGCTATAGACAGGGCGGTCTCTGGAGGACCGAAGATGGCGACGGGCAAAGCCAATCTAGTTGAGAGGCCGGTGCCAGGATCGAAGGCTTTCATTGGCAGGAAGGATTTCCAGAGACTTGCAAAGGCGGTAGAAGGTAGCAAGAACTTCTACCTGTTGTCAGAGACCAGGGTAAGTGGAGCCGGCAGATGCCTCCGGGCCACGGAGCCGGCAGAGAAGTGAGTATGTCCCAGGTGCAAGTTCAGAACCAGTTCCTCCTCAGGGAGGAGCCGAAGCAAACCAACCTGACTGAATGGACGACATGCATCGTGACCCCCGTGGTACCTGGTAAACCCTGGTGTTGACCTGGCAGCTCAAACACTTCCAAAAAAGGATATTCTGGACAATGTTTGGTTCTTCCAGCCATGGGTTAGGGACTCCCATTCAGGTGGGATCCTAGGGACCCTGCTGTAAGCAGCAGAATCAGCAAACAATCTAAATTACAGTCTAATTTAAACTCCTGACTCAGATATAAAAGAACCCCACAAAGGCAGGTCTTTTCTATTGTGTTCCTTATTATGTACACACAGACCCTTACTCTAGAGGTATTAGAGCACTGTATTACAAAATTAAATAACGGATACGGCTGTCTTTCAACCTCTCATCGGCCCTAAGCCGTTTTCTTGCTCTGCCTTGCTGTGACCCATTTACACTGACCCATGGGACTTCAGTCACTACCGATGCTCAGGTGACTAAAAGGCTGTGAGTTCATTTTTAGCCTTAGGATGTGATTCCTGTTTTAATTGAGCATTTCACACCAAGTAGAGATACGCTCATTTTTAGAAAAGCCAAGGTAGGACAATTTGATTTTGGCTAGAGCATGGACCAGCCTCCAAGGTGAGCAATGACCAACAGAATTGTGCTGCATCTGGCACAGACGGGATTAGCCTGTGTTCCTGTTTAATTGCCTTCTGCACGGTTGGATTACTCGGGCTAAGTCCACAGTCCACAAAGGTGTTAAAAGTTACCGTGGCTTCTTTTTAGAGGGAGTGTGATTCAGAGTCCTAGTGTGGTCCCACATTCTAGATTTTTTTGTCACCACTGGGAACCTAGAGCACAACAGTTTGGCCAAGACTCTGGGAAGTGAGGACTAGTCCTCTGTGGTAATGTTGACCCACTCGGAGAACGCACAACGGGGACGGGGATGCTGCACACCATTCCTTCTGAGCCGCGGATGGAAAAACGCTGAGCACCAAGGGGCTTTAAAGCGTAAGACCGCTCATCTTCTACTGCTGACCACCCCCCCTTAGCCCAATGTGGAGATAGCACGCCTGACTCTTGGAATCTGAGCTAATGGGAGGGTGCGTCTTGACTGCCCTACTTAGGAAATGTACAGAGAGGGAGGGGCGTGGTTAGGAAGGGGGGGGGTTGATTCACAGTGATCAAACAGGACTCTCACAACCTGTCAGGTAGCAACACTTCGAGACGTTCCTTTGGGACAGGTCCTGGGAAGTGCTTGTTGGCTTTCTACCTACGAGTTGCTACAGATAAGGAAGGAAGACGCTGTTTGTCCAAGATCGGAAGGTCACTTAAATGCGGGGGTCCATCTGGAGGTGGACAAGTGCTGTCAGGCTGCCCGCCTCTAGGAAGCCGTTACGTGCCTTCTGTCCTCATCCCGTCCGAGCAGCAAGGGCCCGGGATGTGTGGCTGGAAGGGCTCAGAGCCAGTGGTCCCCCTTTCTCGGTTTCCCTGACCCAGATGCTTGGAGGAAGCTGCTCGCTTCGGGGTCTAGACTGGTAACAGATTGGGAAGCTTTTTTCTGATACTTGAAGACTGATGACCTAGGGCAGCAACGCACGCCTTGCCATCGTCACACCTCAAATCCTGATTGCTCAAAGCGGCTTTCTGTAGGCTGCTGCTGCTCAACGGAGGTTAGTAATAAATATGAAAGGTACCAAACCAAGCACAGGGTTCTTTCCTGCCGGGAGCAAGTTGGCCTGATCTTCCTGATCTTCTGGGTCTATCGATTAGGTAGAACGTGGAACTATATAGCTTCATCACAAGGATGCCAAAGCAGCCATTTGGAGAAAGGAATTGGAAACCCCTCATGCACTCCCTCTCAGGGTCCTGCCTGGGTCTGAAGGGAGGTGGCCCGGAAAATTCATTCTGGGGTCAGAAACGTGGCTTCTCTCACCAACACATTCAGGCATGTGATCAGGTTTTTCAGCCTGGTCGCGAAGAGTTCCCAAGAGCGGGGTCTCCCAAGACCTGGGCAGTGTACACCCCTCCTCCCCTTCTTTCTTTACCCCTGGTCACTCGTGAAGGTGGGCAGGGGCTCTCTCAGCGGGGCTCTCGCTTTAGGAGGAAAAGGCACTCGCTCTGCTTCAGCCTTTGGAGGAAAGCGTGGCCCTGCAGCGGTGCCCGCCCCCGGGGAGTGGCCTCGGCTGACCCATCCTCGCTCCGCAGGACACTCAGCATGGAGGCTGGCGTGGAGCACCAAGGTGGAGGCTAAGCAGCACCATTGCTGTTACCTGCTGTGGTTAGGGCCCCCCCCCCCCCGATGGCTCAGAGCTCTGGGGGCGCTCCCTTTGGGAGAGTTGGCTCTACGAGTGAACACTGAAAGAAGAGAACCAAAAAAACCCCAAAAAACCAAAAACAGCCCCCCCCCAAAGAAAACCCAACCAACCACCGTAAGAAGCAGTGGGAAACCATGGAACCGCCAAGAGAGGGGAGAGCTGCCTTGGCGTGCTCAGCCAGGACGCTCCTGCCGTTCTGACGGCAGATTCGGGGCGGCATCCTGGTCTGGAGCCCACCAGCCCTCGGATGCTCCCAAGTTGGTGCAAATGATGGTAAAAGAAAAGGCTGAGAAGAAAACAGAGAAGAGAAGGCATAGATGGCCCCTTGCCAGGCTCTCCGGAACAGCAGGCCCCTCGGACAAGGATGCCGAGCATCGGGGGTGGGGGGGGTGGGGGGTCAAACAGCAGGCAGGACTGGGAGGGAGGGCCTCTCCGCGGGGGCGGCCCTGGTCCCCCTCCTCTGTGGAAGGCCATTCGGGTCCCCGGCTCTGGACAACGGGAGCGGTGTGCGGTGTGGCTGCCGCCGGGACCCCCGGGGGCTTAGGCTGTGGCTGGGGAATAACACACAGAGACTGCAACAAGATTTACACTCAGACGTGTGGGGTGTCGGTGTGGCTCTATTCTTTTCCGGTGACCGCTTCGTGCAGTGCTGGTGGCGATGCTTCTGTTCCTGAAAGACAACGGTAACTTCTGTTTCATAGCGCGTCGCATGTGCACGCGTTCATGTACCCAACAGGAACGGTGACCAGCGTTATACCTCATGCTCACAGGCATCTATTCCCCAAGTTAGGTGCCCGACCATGAGTGGTACGCATCTGTGGTTGGTTCCCACAGACAAGACGAGGGTTGGCAGTCCTGGTTGTGATCAAGTTGGCCGCATTAGGCACACGGGAGAGCAGGACATTCCAGGCGATAAAGCCTCTCTGGGTGGGTGGGCCTGACAGTACCCCTACTCCACTCCATTTCTAGCTCTTGACCCTGTCTATGGCGCGGCCACTGGTGCCCACTGCTGACCCTAGTCAGCGAGAGGCCTGTGATCCACTTGCCCTGCCTGCTGGCCGCCATTTTTTCATTCACCCTTCAACTCTGTGCAAGCCACACAGGAAACTGCTGGGCCGGAAACCAGGCTAACTGGGCCTGGAAGGGAACAGTGGTGAGTGGGTGATGAGCCCACTGGTCAAGGTTAAGGTCTTAACAGGTGACCCCCAAAGCTCTCGATTCGCCACAATTTATGGCAGTTCTGGGCTTGGAGGTTATCTACAACTGCAGAGAAAACACGCTCTGTGAGTCGTGAGGGGCGGCCTGAAGGGCGCCTCATTCGGTCACGTCTGAGGGGATGTGCACCCTCCCCTCACCGTGCCCTCACCGGCCCTCAGAGAGGCCCACCTTCTTCCCAGCCCTCGGCAACACCGGCGAGCTCGTAGTGCTTTTTCCGAAGCTCTCCCAGTTTTTGACGCTCCTTCTGCAGTTCATTCTCCAGCTCTAGCACCCGGACCTGTGGGAAGAGTGGAATGTGCTCTTGAGCAGCAGCCGGACAGTGGTCTCGTGTTAACTCAGTCCCTCGCCTCCATGTTCCGGGTCTCTTCTTCCTTTGGATTATTCACCCCGTTTCCATAGCGTACCTGGTTCTCAATTTCATCCTCGGGTCTGTGGATTTCCCCACCCTCTGCCATCCACCAGTCTATCCCAGTGGCCCCTCTTGTTCCTCACTGGGGCCCTCTACTGGAGCTGATGCCTTATAGCCCCAACGCCTGTCGGGAGTAGGGCGCATAATGTGCTCCTCTGAAATCTCTATCTGAAAGCAACTCCAACGTGTAGCCCATCCGTGTGGCATGTTCCAACCAAATCCCCCTTCTCCTTCAATCCCGCTTTCCTGGAAATCCAGGCAAGAGCCAGCTCTGATGGCTCTGGTATCTCTGAAGGGCTGGTCCAACTTAGGGTTATCATTATACAGGAAAAAACACAATCTTCCCAAGGAAAAGGCTGGTCCCTGGCTATCCCTACCCCTCATTAATTCTAGTTATTTTATTAACTTATTTATTAATTCAAGAAACATTTGCTGAGCTGAGCACCCATCATGTACCCCGGGGCTCTGCGGCAGGTGCTGGAGACACAGTGGTGGATGGACAGACAAGGTCTCTGCTTACCCTGCAGGGCAAAGACATAAACTCATGAACAAGAATAGATCAGACCCATAGTGAAAGTGACGCAGGGTCATGTGATAAGGGCAAAGGGTGCTCAGCAAAGGCTACTCAGGCAGGAAGGAGGTTGAGAGGGGGAGAGGGCCATGGGAGATGGGTGGAAAAACAGCCCAGGGCCCCGGGCTGGGGTATTAACTCAAGTGTGAAAGGAAAGCCATTGGAAAATTTTAAGCAAGGGACATAAAGTGATGTTATTTACGCTTTTAAAATACGTAAAATTGGGGCACCTGGGCGGCTCAAGTCAGTTAAGCGTCTGACTTTTGATTTCAGCTCAGGTCATGATCTCACAGTTCGTGAGTTCAAGCCCTATGTTGGGCTCTGCACTGACAGTGTGGAGCCTGCTTGGGATTCTCTCTCTCCAGCTCTCTCTGCCCCCCCCCCCCCCGCCATTCACATGTGTGTGTGCTCGCTCTCTCTCTCTCTCAAAATAACGAAACTTAAAATTAAATAAATAAATAAATAAATAAATAAATAAATTAAATAAAATAAAATATGCGGAACCTGAACAAACTGTAGGGGGCGAGAGTGGAAGCAATGAAGCCCGGTTAGGTGGTTCCTTTTTTTTCTTTTCAAATTTTTGATTATGCAAAATGGAGAACATATACAGAGAAATGGAGATGATGTGGCGCACTCCATCGTGTGCCTTCACCAAGTTCTGCCAACTGTCAACCCAGGGCTGGAGCTGTCTCAGCAACACCCTTTCCTAGTCTCCACCCCAACTGCCCCACCTCCCTGGCCCCTCCACAAAACTACTTGGAAACAAACACTTGCATAAGTTACAGTTAAGTTGCTTTTGCAGTAGTTCAGGAGAGAACCAGTGGTGGCTTAGGCGGGGTTAGGGAAACGGAGAAAAGGGGGAAGGTTCAGGCCAGGAGAGTCACAGTTGACAGGACCTGCTGGGGGACTGGATGTAGAAGGAAGAGGGAGAAGAGAGGACCCAAGGATGCCTCCTAGGTCTCCGCCATCCAGGTCTGGGGGGGTTCCAGTTACTGAGATGGAGAAAACAGGGGAGGGACACATCTGAGTGGGAAGGAAACCAGTAGCCCTGGTTTGGACCCATTCAATTAGAGATGTATTTGGCATCACGTGGAGGGATCAAGTAGGCAGCTGGACAAACACAGAGCTCAAGGAGAAGATTGAGGCCAGGGAGAAGGCTCTGGTACTTATCAGCATACAGATGGGATCTGCAGTCAAGTGGGGCTGGATGAGACCAGTAAGCAAGACAGTGTAGACAGTGTAGACTCAAGCCTGACCTCAGGTCTTCCAGTATTTGGCCATATGACTTTTTCTAAAAGATGTCGAGAGACACATACAGAGCCTTTAACGGTCTTCAACCTGGACTTTACTCCAAGACTGGGACCAGTAATTCTTTTTTTCTTTTCTTTTTTTTTTTTTTTGAAGGAGAGAGAGGCAGAGTATGAGCAGGGGTGGGGCGCAGAGAGAGGGAGACACAGAATCTGAAGCAGGCTCCAGGCTCTGAGCTATCAGCACAGAGCCCAGTGCGGGACTCAAACTCACGAGCTGTGAGATCATGACCTGAACGAAAGTTGGATGCTTAACCGACTGAACCACCCAGGCACCCCTGGGACCAGTCATTCTAAAACAAGGATGTCAGGGTTTTTTTCAGGGTCCCATGGATTCCTATTCCTCTGCATGCCATAACTTTACTGAACAATTGGGGATAATGGCATTGTCTTTTGATGGGTTCTCAGTGAATTGATTTTTCTTTTTTAAACCAGAGGTCATACACAAATAATTCATAGAAGTTTAAAAAAAAATAACTGCTGAAAAACAAAAAAAAGCAGAAACGGACAAACTAGTGGGTGTCAGAGGGGAAGCGGGCGGAGGGATGGGTGCAGCAGGTAAACAGTATTAAGAGGTATGGGATTCCAGTTATGAGAAAAATAAATCATAGGCATAGGGAATATAGTCAATAATATTGTCATTAACAAAATATTGTCATGATGTTGCATGGTGACAGATGGGGACCATACATGGAATTGTCGCTACATGTGTGCCTGAAACTAATGTACCGTTAGATGTCAACTACAATTAAAAAATTGTCAATCAGAAGACATTAAATGCTCGTTGATGTCGGCTAGGAAATCCCTGATGGTAACGTCGAGAGGGGCATTAGTGAGCAAGAGTTAAGATTCTGATCTTAACCCGTCATCTGCCGCCGCCTCCACTGTCCCTTCCAGCATCATTGGCATTCATTCCTGGGCGACTGTCCGTCCGTGTTTGTTTCCTCCCCAAGACTCTCCCCCACTGGCTTCTCTCCATGGGGACGAGATTTGGGGGTGACATCACCGGCAACAGAACAGTGGACTCAGAAGCGGGGATCGTACCTGGGAATCCATCTCCTGGCGTTTGATCTGGGTCAGTGTCATGCTAGAGAAGTCCATATTGTCTGCAAGGATAAGAGAGAAGGTCTTGTCAGAGAATGCCCATGGCTAACTCTCGCCCGAGAGGCGGCCGATGTCAGCGCTCTGCTAAAAGGCTTGGTTTGTTAGTTCCCACCACACACTTGAAAGTCACTGATGGATGGACGGGACAGAAGTGCCGTGAAAGGGTAACGAGGCTCGGAACCTCCCCACCCCTCCCCTCACCCCCCGGGACAGCCAGGCCTGGAGACTCATGTCTTTGAATCCAGAGAAATTACTAAATGGAAAATCCACCTTAAGGTCTGTTGCCATGGAGATACAAATAGGATGCTTATGCGGTGTCCCATCTTACGAGAATATAAGTATGCGTGGAGAACGATGAACAGTACAGAATTTGGAAAGAGAATTGCGGGACATTGGGGTCATGAAAAAGAACACAAAAATAGCTGAACAAGATAGGTAAGGAAAGCATTGCTTCTGGAAGGCTACCTGTCTCCTCGATCTGTGATTTGCCAGAAATGGTCGAAGCCACAACAGTGGCGGTGGCCTGGTTTACTCCCCGAGAGGCCTGCTGCAGCTGGGCCAGGTTTGGGCTGTCCTTATCAGCTTTCACCTGCCAGGACCAAGCGGATTGATGTTCACACAACGTGGCGACGACTGAATCAAACAGTCGGTCCGACAGTTCTTGACAAACATGGTATCCGCTGTGGTCCCCAATCGACTTCTTAAAAATCGCTGCCTCTGGGGTCACCTCCCCGGCATAGTTGGTGGCCTCAGACTCTAGCTTTCCTAGTTATGGAAACTAATTTGGGATGATGGTAAGTAAGGATGATAAGAACACTCCCCGGGGTACTATATAACTCACAGACAGATTTTGGTAACAAGCTTTGTATCACGTTTAGATGGGGCAGTGGTTCAAATGCAGAGACTCTTAAGGAGAGGCAGACATTGGTTGTGGAACCTCAGAGCCGGGCCAGGTAAGCAGCCCCCTGTGCCGACATATTCCTTATCTAAGAGCTCCTTGAATGCCGAGACTGTTGATCAGAGGTCGGCATGGCTGGGACCCTCAAAGGCCACTACTAACAAAAGTGATGAAAGCCAAGAAGAGAAGCCCATGTGACAAGCTGGGCAGAGGGGCTCCTTGATGACAGATGGCAGGCTCTCAGAGGAGGGTAGTTTGGGACCCTTGAGAGGCAGAATTTTAATGTGGGACCCAACCTACGTGGACCCCGGATAATTCCTCTGTTCTTGGGGCAGTCTCCATCATCCGAGTGTCTCTAACCTAGCCGGCCCTTACAGAGCCCCGGGGCGTCGTGTGCGGCTCCTACCTTAGACGCAGCCACTAGCTGGGCTGTGCTAGCAGCAATTTCATGCGAACACACCATCAGTTCCTCAAATTTCCCTCTGCCTTGTACCACCAGATCGGCTGCGTCCCTGGGAGTCAGGAAGGGACAAGATAGATTATGTCACTGACGGCTACAACCCCTTATAATCCCACCTCTAGACCTCGCCTATCACCCTGGCTTTTTCAGAGAACACAGACTGCCTGCTCCACCCCTGCACTGCCAAGGAGATCCAGGTTTCCTTTTAAACTTCTAGTCCTGTTGGGGCTCCGTCGGTTAAGCGTCTGACTTCGGCTCAGGTCCTGATCTCATGGCTCATGAGTTTGAGCCCCGCACTGGGCTCTGTGCTGACATCTCAGAGCCTGGAGCCTGCTTTGGATTCTGTGTCTCCTTCTCTCTCTGTCCCCCCACCCCTACTCTGCCTTTCTCTCTCTCTCTCTCAAAAATAAACACTAAAAAAAAAGAAAAAAGGTTTAGTACTGTTGTCTTCCCTATCAACAGTCTCTAAGGGGCAGATATTTTCCCTCGGCTATTCTCTGCGATGGGTCACTGGAATGGGGGTGGGGTTGAGGAGCCTTGGGAGCAACAGACACTTACACCATGACAGTGGCTCCCCAGCCCACAGCTTTGGACGCTGAAATGAGTCCTTCCGTCCATCGAGAATTCTTGGCATAAAACTCTTTAGGCGATGCTGTTCCCTAAGGAAATGAAAAATAAGAATGGCTAGCTTTTATTGAGTGCCTACTGTGTGCCCGGTGCTTAGATACCTATAAATATCTATATCTATCTATATCTATATATCTATCTATCTGTGTGTGTGTGTGTGTGTGTGTGTGTGTGTGTGTATATATATATATATATATATATATATATATATATATATATATATTACCCCATACAGACCTCATAGTAACTGCAAGAGGTAAGCATTATCATCCCATTTTACAGATGACAAAACTAAGATTCAGAAAGGCAATAATACTTTTCAAGTTGATGCAGGAAATAAGTGGAAGTAAATCCCAGGCTTTTCTGACTCCAAAGCCCCTAGAATTTCTATTATATCACAGCATTTCTACATTGTATATATAAGAGTGTATATATACATATACATATATATGTATATAGGCATCTGCATAGATGAACAATGTGATTGGAGTCCAACCACTTACCATGATTTGCCAAAAGAAGAGACTACACAGTGAATAATTTAAGCAAATAATTTCTGCCTGGAATTTTAAAATGCTTCCATGCTTTGGAAGTGTCTTCCATTTCCAAATTCTAAGACGATAATCTTAGAATCTCCAAGCTCTCCTTACTCAGTCCCCGTCTCTATTTTCGGGGGGCAGAAACCATCCCCTCCCAGACTGGTAAGAAGCACCACCATCAAAGCAGATATGGCTTCGTTCTTTCAGGGGGCGCCTGGGTGGTGCAGTCGGTCAAGTGTCTGAATCTTGGTTTTGGCTCAGGTCGTGACCTCAGGGTTCATGGGATCGAGCCCAGCATCGGGCTCTGTGCTGACAGTGCGGAGCCTGTTTGGGATTCTCTTTCTGCCCCTCTCTCCCACTTTCTCTCTCTCTCTCTCTCTAAGTAAATAAATAAACATTAAAAAAATAAAGGATAGTTTTCAGGCTCAGGAATCCCTCCCTGGACCTCTGTCTCCTGAGCTGCACTGCACGCAGGTGTGAGAAGGAAACACGGCAGTAGGAATGCCCGCGGAGGACTGAGAAAGTCAAGCGATGATGCTGACCAGAAACTGGGATAGAGTCTGTCTGCGAGGAGTGGATTCCACCGTCAGAAACAGACATGGCCCCACTCGCTATGAAAGGTCAGCACCAGGCTGGCTCTTCTCATTTGCCCACTTTTCAAAAGCCCTCCCCTCCTCCTCCAAGGGCCCAGGCTTGCAATGCACGCGGGGTTTCCAGAGCAGGATCTGGCGATGGCGCCTGGGTTAACGAGCCTGCAGCTGGAGGCTGGGGCTGACTGCTCCCTGGGGACCTGGCAGCGCCCCAGATTCCCATGGCATCTGCGCTCGGCCCAGGGAAAGGGAACCACGCCCTCAGATGGACACATGGGACAAGATGGCAGCAGCCGTGGATTTGACTGAAGGTGGGTGAGTGTATGGAGTGGACAGAGCCTCCCAGTGAACTGGGAGTCTGTGAATGATGTCTGGTCCCCCCATCCAGGGGCCCTCAGCCACGCTTACCCGGCCACTCTCCACTATCTCTCTCTGGAGGTCCTTAGAGGCCACAATCAGGACCTGGATGGCTTGCATTAGGCTTGTACAGGAACCAAGGATCCTAGGGGGAAAAAAAAAAGGTCAGGGACACAGAACAGAGACCAAGAGCTATGAAACAGATGTTTTTCTTTTCCATGCCTAAACACAGGCAAACTTGGGATGGGAAAGGGGGTGGGGAATACGGTGGCGGGGGGAGGGGGGCTGGGGGTGCGGTGAAGCCTTGGAGGAAAGGTACGTGAGTGAGGAGACTTGACCGCAGACAGTTATGTGATGATTCTCGGGGTTTCTTTTCGCCTAAAATGCAGCAGCAATATTATTAAGAATACCGTTATCGACAATTATACAGACTCAGCCAATGCCTGTGGCTGCTAATGTCCTATTGTAATTAATATAATCCAATGCAGGAGAGACTGATCCTGATCACCTAGGCACCACCACACTGTGTAGACTGACCTTTCGTTCACCTCCAATTTGACTCCTGTGTCCCCAGCTCGGGATTTGCTGAGCATCTCCTGTTGAAAACAAGCAGGGTATCTCAATACATCGTGGGTACGGAGCACTCACTGGCATCCTGAAGCACCTTGTGTCCAACACCCCGTGGTAGCTGAGAAACCCAAATCCAGAAACGCCCATCCACGTCCTGGTGGGTTGGGAAAAGAGCCCAGACCTCCGATCTAGTCAGCGAGAAGCAGCCCCGGCAGGCTGGCTCTCCTGTCCGTTGAGTGTCCGTCTTGACTTTCTGGCACCCAGGCCGACGTGCACAGAACTCTGAGATATTGCACCTGCCAGAGGGGGCAGCGGCTAGGGGCAAACCAAGGTGGGCAGCCTGCAGCCTTCCACCAAAGGAACAATATGTGACCTTTCCAATGGTGCCCACTCAGCTTTTCCCCGACACAATCGGAACTGTTGGTGCGCGCCTGGCACGAAGATAAATGTGCATTATCTCATTTAACTCTTCCAACGCCCCTCTGAGGCAAGCACTATTATCACTGCCATCATCTAGAAACAGAATCTGAGCGAGGCTAATGGAACAACCTGTCACAAGTCACACGACGAACAAGCGGTCCAGCTGGAACTGTAACGCAGGATGGCCTCACACCGAAGGAGGTGAGGACCTTCTCCTTTTCTATGTCTCAGGGAGCCTGGGGAGTTTGGGTTGGGGTTGGTTTTACAGGGGCCATCTGTGGCCTGGATGGACAACTGAGACACGTCCCATGGGCAACGTCACACCCGAGGAAGCTGCAAGGGCCTGGCTTTAGGAGACGGGCAGACGCTTCCATACCTCTATCCTGGCCGTGGCGGTTTCAATGGCAGCTGACGTGGCAGCCATCTCCTTGTCCACCAGGTCCCCCAGCTCCTCCTGCTTGATGTCCAGGCCTCTGGGCAGGAGCTCCTGCGAACGGCAGCACAGAGGCTGAAATGACCCTTTGACTTCCTCTTTATTCCTCCCCGACAGACCCACAGTCCTCGCATGGTGGCAGAAGGTAGGAGAGGAAGGTCCCACTACGCAACACGCTTGTAGAACCCATGGAGGCCTCATCTAGAACTCGCTACTGCGTAAACCCTCATGCTCCACACCCCCCCTTTCACTAAAAACCCCCCCTCCTTCCAGAAAGCCACCCTGCCTAACCCCACAAGGCCATTCAGTTGCGACTGCTTGGACCCTGACCCCACAGCTGCACAGTGTTGATTGTATTTGAGGCTTGGGAGGTATGTCAAAAACCTCTTCAAATGTGGGTGATGCCTTCCAACCAACACTCTGCCTCTTATTTAACTCTGTGTCTACAGCAATCATGAGGCAGTGACTCGTCCTGTTCTACGGATGGGAAGCCAAGGCTCAGAGAGGTCTTGACCACAGTCACACTGCTAATGAATGGCAGAGCAGGGATCTGAACTCAGGTCTGATGGCAAAGTCTGTGAATTCTGAAAACATTATGTGTTATGCCTCCAAGAGTATAAAACAGGTATGAATGGTTTAAAGAATAAGAAACGGGGTGCCTGGATGGCTCAGGTGGTTAAGCGTCCAACTTTGGCTCAGGTCATGATCTCGTGGTTCGTGGGTTCGAGCCCCGTGTCAGGCACTGTGCTGACAGCTCAGAGCCTGAAGCCTGCTTCAGGTTCTGGGTCTCCCTCTCTCTCTCTCTGCCCCTCGTCCACTCATGCTCTCTCTCTCTGTCTCTCTCTAAAATAAATAAACATTAAAAAAAAAAGAATAAGAACAATGACCCGTGTATCTACCACCCGACCTAAGGAATAGCTTAAGAAACATCAGTATCTTTGAAATTTCCTTTGTATCCTGTTCTAATTCCATTTCCTGACATCCCTATTCCCTACCTTAAGATAAACACAGAATTTAGGAGAATGCTTTCTCATATCCTTTTATTATTATTATTTTTAATGCTTATTTATTTTTGAGAGAGAGACAGAGTGCAGGGGGGGTGGACAGAGAGATGGAGACACGAAATCTGAAGCAGGTTCCAGGCTCTGAGCTGTCAGCTCAGAGCCCGATGCGGGGCTCAAACTCACAAACCATGAGATCATGACCTGAGCCGAAACTGGATGCTCAACTGACTGAACTACCCAGGCATCCCTGTCATGTCTTTTTTTTAAAGCTCCATAAGAATGTATCCTTAAACAGTATAATGTTAAGTATGCATATATTGGTCTTTATTTAAAAGGAATCCTACCGTATGTATTTTGCTTGTTCGTTCGGCATTGTGTGTGAGATTTGTTCTATAATGTAGGAATTATTATTTTTTTAAGTTTATTTATTTATTTTGAGAGAGAGAGAGACAGAGAGAGAGAGACAGAGAGACAGAGCAAGTGGGGGAGGGGAAGAGAGAAGGAAAGAGGGAGAATCCTAAGCAGGCTCTGTGCTGTCGGCACAGAGCCTGACATGGGGCTCAACCTAGTGAAACTGTGAGATTGTGACCTGAGCCAAAACCAAGAGTCAAGACGCTTAGCCGACTGAGCCACCCAGCCGCCCCTGTAATGTAGTCATTCTATCCCTAGGCAAATGCACTAGAGAAACTCTTACATCAGGAGATATTTACACAAGTGACCATATGGCATATTTGTGACAGCCTCAAACTGGAAAGAACCCAAATGTTCATCAACCATAGACATCTAGCTATGTGACAGATAGATAAATAAATATAAACAGATATGTAATAGATATATAATTTGAGCTATAGTCACACGACAGAATATTACAGAGCAGTGAAAATGAATGCATCTGTACGGATGAACCTCACACACAGAATGCTGGAAAAAGCAAGGTGTAGGAGAAAAGTCTGTAACACTTAGAACTAAAAATGTTACTTGGGGGAGAAAAGGACATAGTCTTTCTATTGTCTTCGTCTGGAACCCTGACTAACCATTCTACCTATAACTTCTATACTCTAGTTTATAAAATCTGTGCCACACTCTATATAATTCCTTCAGTTCTATCATCCAGCCCACTAATTCTTTCTCTAGCTTTGTTTAACCTGCTGTTGAATCTGTAGACTGAGTTCTGACTTTCAATGATTATATTTTTCACTTCTAGAAGTCCCATGGTTGTTTATCAAATATATCTGGTGACTTTTGAAAATGTCTTATTCCTTTGCCACGCTTTTAATGCCTTTTTTTTTTTTTAATTTTTTTTTAACGTTTATCTTTGAGACAGAGAGAGACAGAGCATGAACAGGGGAGGGGCAGAGAGAGAGGGAGACACAGAATCTGAAACAGGTTCCAGGCTCTGAGCTGTCAGCACAGAGCCCGACGCGGGGCTCGAACTCACGGACTGTGAGATCATGACCTGAGCCGAAGTCGGACGCTTAACCGACCAAGCCACCCAGGCGCCCCATTGCCTTTTAAAAAGTACTTGGAGTCGCCTCAGTCGGTCAAGTGTCTGACTTCGGCTCAGGTCATAATCTCATGCTGTCAGCTCAGAGCCCGCTTGGGATTCTCTCTCCCTCTCTCTCTGCCCCTCTCCTGCTCATGCTCTCTCTCTCTCTCAAAACTAAATAAATAAACTTAAAAAAGAAAACGTGCTGGAACACGTCAAACACACTCATGGTGAACTGATGTGCGTTGGGACTCTGTGAAAGTTCTTTGGGATTTAGGTTCAAAGTATATTCCTTCCGAGACCGTTTGGATCTGCTTCCACCAGGTACTTGGGCTCCTAAAAACCTGACTACTTTACACTTAATTTTCTTTCTTTTTTTTTTTTAAATTAAAAAATTAAAAAAAAATTTTTTTTAATTTATTTTTGAGAGACAGAGCATGAACGGGGAGGGGCAGAGAGAGTGGGAGACACAGAAGCCAAAGCAGGCTCCAGCCTCAAACTCACAAACTGCGAGATCATGACCTGAGATGAAGTCAGACACGTAACCGACGTGTAACAGGCGCCCTGTATTTGATTTTCTGTTTGGGTTTTTTCAGGTCACACAGGTAGTAGGAGATTTGGACCCTGAAACCATAGAAAGGTGGCTTGTAGTTAGAAATTCCCTAGGCAGCCGTGTTTCCTTCTCCCCCTACAACTGAGGTTGAGACAAGATCTCTCCAACAGAGTAGGCTTTCCCCCCCACTTACTTGGGGTGTGATCTTTTGGAGTTCTGCTTTGGGGAGGAAGTCTCTGCATTCCAAACTTTTACCTTACTCGGGCTTACGTTTTGTTTTTTAGTCTCCTCTGTATGTGTGGCCCATTAAAATCCAAGCTCTAGGTCAAGAGATGGACAAACACCAGTTCCTGCGTCCTCTTGGTTTCTGATTCTGAGAATTTCCTTAGTTTTCGGCCAGTTCAGATTCAATTAACATCCCTCCCCCCCACCACCACCACCAAATTTTATTTAGCTTTTTCCATGTCTTGTGCTGGGAAGAGCTTCTAAATATTTGGTCAGTCTTACTGCCAGAAAGGAAACCTACCCAGGATCTTGCTCTCACATTTTGCTTTTTTAAATTAACTCGATTCTTATCTCCTCACCTCACGGTGTCCTACAGGCTTTGTGTGTGTCTACTGACACTGAGTTCTGCACAGCACGGGAGAAGATGCTCTGTCTCCAGCAAAAGGCAGACTGTGGCAATGCTCTTGGCCGCCATCAGGAATTTAATGATACTAAAATACCACCAGGATCATGTCATTCTATTGAAAGAAGGGTTAGCAATTCACCGTTATCCAGTCTTCCTTCATCCAGACCTTCACGGATCCCTACCTCGTCGTCCCACTTCTCCCCAGTATGAACCTTCCTCTCTATCCGATCTTTGTAACTGCTTTGCTCTCTCCATGTGCATATTCAATTAGTTAAACATTCACTGGGTGTAAACCCCCTGCCAGATATCACGCCAGGGACCAAGGGACAATGGAAAAAGGCTACGGGCTCTACCTTTGAAGACTCATGGGGGAAAGAGACAGGCAGGCAGGTACCCTGTGGCACTAGCCACCGACACCGTAAGGTGAAGGCGGAAAAGGGGGAGAGGGACCCAGAAAAATGAATAAGGGCCAGACTGTGACGGTCCTTGCATGTCACATTATGTGATTTGATTTTTGTCATCCAACGATCTTTGTTTTTGGAAGAGATCGGAGGAAAAAGAGACCAGAGGCAGACAAACTAACCAGAAGCCTGTTTTAAGAGTTCCGACGAGGGATGACGAAAATCTGAACTCTGGCCCTGATCTCTTCCCTCCCTGGAATTGGTATCATGACACATTTTTGGAATTAAGTAAATGCGGCCTTGTACTGAACTCTTAAAACAGACTTGATTACTGCTCTTGTCCCGCTGTATCAAAATGGATGATTTCCTTATTTTTCTTTCCCAGAGAGACGATGTCTTGTCTCCGTACAACGACATCTACCACAATTCCCACTACACGTGACATGCTCACTACGTCTTTATTAAATCAATAAATATCCTGCTATCTCCATGTTAGGTGTTACCTGCCCAACCAGATACAAATCCTTAAAAACAGAGAAACTATGCTTATTCTTTTTTGATATTGTTTAGCATAGCGATGAACACACCGTAGGTTCTCAACTCATAGCCGATGAATGAAATATGACTGGAAAATTGGGCAGAGGGTCAGATTTTTCAGTGTCAGCTCTTTCTTTCCTTCCTTCCTTCCTTCCTTCCTTCCTTCCTTCCTTCCTTCCTTCAGTGTCAGCTCTTTCTTTCTTTTCTTCCTTCCTTCCTTCTTTCCTTCCTTCCTTCCTTCCTTCCTTCCTTTTTCTTTCTTTCTAACATTATTTTGGAGAGACAGAGCACAAGTCGGGGAGTGGGCAGAGAGAGAAGGAGACAGAGAATCCGAAGCAGGCTCCAGGCTCCGAGCTGTCAGCACAGAGTCTGACGTGGAGCCCAAACTCACAAACTGTGACGTCATGACCTGGGCTGAAGACGGACGCTTAACCGACTGAACCACCCAGGTGCCCCAACTCTCACTTTCTGGAGTCAAGTGGAAAGCCAGAAAGAACTGGCTTCGGACATCACCGACTCCCTGGCCCATCACCGGCACTCACCCAAGAACCATCGTAACTCCCCCCGGTTGAGACACTGGTCCTACCTCGCCAATGGCGGAGATCTTACTGAGGCAGCTCTTCATGGCTGTGCTGTCATTCTCAAGCATTCCTTCTTCCCCCAGGAAAGCCAGATAGGTGAGGGTTTCCTTGCCAAACTGTTTGCAGGCCTCGGTCAGTGCTGGAGACGTAAGACAACCAAAACTTTTGAGTCCTCCGCTCCCCCTGCTTATAAGACTGGCTCCCCCAGCCCCAGTACTCACAGTCAGCAGGCTCCGGTGGGGCTCGAAGGCAGGTGGTGCTAACATTAGCCATGGTGTCACTGGTCAGGTGGGCCAGGAGGGTTACCGAGCGGAGAAGCTCACTGATATCTGCCAGGAGTGTAAAGGAGGTTTCTCAGCACTGTTCACGAGCCGTCACCGCCCTACCTCCTTCCCTGCTTGACAAGTTATATGCACCCCTTTCTTGGAGCATAGGGCCTGGTGGTTATTTCCGCAGGCAAGCGTTTCTGAACTCTGCCCAGCCGTCACTAGCAACAGACCCCATCCTTCGCCTTTCTTACCTTCTGGGCAGGCCAGATACTGGCTCCAGCTTTTTTCCAGTTGCTCAATGCAGCTGGAAACAGACTTGACATTGGAAAGAAGGTGATCTGTGAGAGGGGAGACAGGGCAGGGTCAGAGCCGCTGGTGTTGGAGTCACTTTCTCCCCGTGAGGTCAAGCCACCCAGTGGATGAGTCTGCCTAGCAAGTGGCCTCAGCCCTGCGGGGGGTGCCCTAAGAGGGGGGGTGGGGGCGGAGATGGTTGACTCTGCAGGTACACGACTCTCTTAATGCAGCTTCAAAAGCTGTTCTTCTGAGCCCATCTGGTCCCTGAGCCAAGAACCAGGGCAACCACGTCAGCAGCCGAGAATCAGCCTCTCACTTCTCATTACTGCCGCCAAATCAAATCCAGGCCTTCCTGTTAAGTCTTTCAGGGCCCTTGGACTCTCATCACTCTCGAGCCCAGACCCCTGGCTCCGTGAGGCGAATCTAGGCTCATGCCGTGCACGCAACACAGCCGTCCCCACTCTGTGCCTCTGTGCCCTGGTCCACAGAGACGGTGTCCCATAGGAGTTAATATGTGGGCACTCAGGTCACACTGCATCGGTGTGGCTCCCGGCCCCACCATCACTGGCTATGCTCTCAGGCCGTCCATGCCAGCTTCCTCATCTGAAGACAGAGTAACGGCACCACCTCACGGCGCCATTGTGAGGATTCGCTGGGCCGAGGTATGTGAAGCGCTTACAATGCCCACGTTTCTGCCCCTCCACTGGCTGCTCATGTCTGTCCTCTTCTGGCAAACCCCCGGCTCATGAAGTCTCTTCTCAGAACCTGCCCATGGCTGCCCCATTTCCTGGCATTTCCCCGGTTGGCGGGGCACTGTGTGCTCCTTCATTTGGGGCTGCTGTAATGGAAGCCATTACAGATGGCTTCCCTGGCGAAAAAGATAGGACAGTCCTGGCTGTACACGTCACCGAATGGAGACGTTTCTATTCGATAATGAAAATCAACTATCAGCTGTTCCCTTCCATCCGCCTTTGTTCTCAGTGGGTCCTCTCGTTACTTCGCCAGCAACTACACATGACGTCACCAATGTCCTGGGCCTGGATGCTCTGCTACCTACTGTGCATGAAGGCCCTCCTCTCCTTTTTACATCTTTTTCTTTTGTTTATTTTTGGGGGGGGGGGCGGTGGATACAAAGTGGGCTCTGTGCTGACAGCAGAGAACCTGATGTGGGGCTCGAACTCACAAACCGTGATCATGACCTGAGCCGAAGTCGGATGCTTAACCGACGGAGCCACCCAAGCGCCCCTGGCCCTCCTCTCATCCGGTGGGCTTCTCCAGTTCCGAATGCTGCCCAATCCGCATGCCCTTAGGACTCCTGACCTTGCAGAGCGGGCCCCGTTCATAGCCTGCGACTGCATGGGTATTCTCATTGTTTCTGCCCCGCCATACATCATGGTGCTCCCGGTGTGGGCTTGAAGCTCCTGAGCAACCACCTCTTCATTCAGACCACGTTTTTCTGTTCAGAGATGCAGGGCCGTCTGCTCCTCCCCCCCTGACGCTTAGAGTCATCATCAGGGCTCTGCTCCCAGGGAGAGTTTCGTTAGCGTGACCCACTGCACAGAGCAGTCCTTATCACAACTGGGGGCTTCGGAAAGAACTACCACTGAGGCCCTGGGCCACACAGCTTCCGGCTGAACTGATCTTAGAGTGGGGGCTGGTCATCACCAGGAGACTCTGACAGGCAGCGGGCCGAGGACCCCCGCTCTCAGTGTCGCTGGGGTTCAATGTCAACACCCAACGGCAACGGGCTTTAAGGATTCACGTGTGCAACCAGGACAGGGGGACATACCTGCAGATCCGGCACAGCTGATCAGAGGGGGCTCCTCCAGCTGCCGCAGGGCCTCTTGTATCACCCGCTCCGCAGCCTTCCTGGTCTCCACCAGAAGCATTTTGCGTTGGTCCTTGGCGAGCTGGCACGCTGATTCCTAGAAATGGTCCAGGGAGGTGAGAATCTGACACGGACCCCGTCATGAGCCTTCGAACAGCAGCCATCTTGATGCAGCTGGGATTCCGGCACCTTAACTCAAGTTGTGGCTAACGAGGCCCAAGCCAGTTCGCCTGCCACAGAGAACGACCCTTTCCCTTGGTCCACAGGCGTGCGCAGGGGTGCAACACAGGAAGCTATGGGGACGGACCTCCTGTAACCCATTCTCCACGCCTGGGGGGAGTACCACGCACAGTGCTTCTCGTGTGAAGACAGGGAGCTTGGCTGTCCCTCATCTGCCCTGGGGGTGATGCAGAGCACGCCGGTGTGCGGTGCTGTGCCCACAGAATGCCTTCACGATCAGCCCAGAGGCCCCAGACGGTTTTCACAGACCGTCCCCAGCTCCCCGCCTCCACGGATACATCACCGAGGCCCACGGCTCGGACCCGGGCACCCAGCAGGCGTCTGTTACTTGCCTGTGTGCTGGATAGTTCCCGCTGGGCGAGTTCCAGCTGTTCCTGAAGAGTAGATAATTTCTCCTCCCGGAGGGCCACAGCCTGCACCAAGCCGCTCCGCTCCTCCTCTAGTTCCGCGAGCTGTGCCGCCCATTTGGCTTCTGCCTGCAATGTCGGCCACGTGGGAAGAGGGAGAATCAAACTGTCCGCTTCCCAGGAGTCCAGACCCACCAGCGGGCCGCACGGAACAGCAGGTGGTATCTCTAAGCCGCCACCTTCACCCTCCCCAATCACACACAGAACACGGATGGGACCAGCTTGGCCAGCTGCTGGATGGAACTGGCCGCCGGGTGACGGCAGTGCCCAGGCCAGAGGGGAAAAAATAAGGGAGAGAAGGGAGGTGATGCTCACCTGGGCAGAAGTTTCCAGGCTGCTTTGGACAATCTGGAGCTCCTGTTTGCTGGTGGCAAGTTCTTGCTTCAAGTTGTCCAGTACCTCGGTCTGTTCTTGAGTCTGAAAGAGAAGAAACGCAGGAGCACTCTGATCAAGGTGCTGGTTGCCAGGGATAAACACCTGTAAAAATCCCCAAGCTACTGGGGTGCCTGGCTGGCTCGGTAGGTAGAGCATGCAACTCTTAATCTCAGGGTGGCGAGTTGGAGGCCCATGTTGGGCGTAGGGATTCCTTAAAAACAAAATCTCAAAAACAAGCCCCAAGCTATCAATGGGAGATTTGTGTGCTCTGTTGGAGGCAAGACTGGATGTGCCCAAAAGTGGGCGGGAGGAGGTGAGAACCCAGAGTATAGTGACGAGTCTTCTGGCTAAGTGGAATATCAAAGACGGGAGTTTTAGGGACATTTCCTAAGTGTCACGCTTCGGCTTATGATACTAATTAAAGTAGAACTAGTTCTTTTTTCTTATACATAGAAGGTGTTCTTTCTTATTATTTAAATAGAAGCATTACTGATACAAAACCGGATTGTTAATTCAGCCACCCCAACGCCTGCTATGTCGCTGCATCTTACCATCTGGAAACAATTCCCTTCTTTCAAAATTTCTTTTCTGAGTGGTATTTTTTGAAGAGCCCGTTGCAACCCATTAGAATTTACAGCTAACATTTTAAAAAAGGAAATAAACAAAGCAAAAAATATAACCACACGCATCCACACAGTAAGGCTGAGCACGGCTTTGTGAAATTTTACTTCCTACTCTGGGTCACAGAAAAGTGAAAGGCACTATCCTTTTCCTTTTTAAAATAATTAAAAAAAATTTTTTTAATGTTTATTTATTTTTGAAGGAGAGAGAGACATAGTGTGAGTGGGGAAGGGCAGAGAGAGACACAGAATCTGAAGCAGGCCCCAGGCTCTGAGCTGTCAGCACAGAGCCCGACGCGGGGCTCGAACTCACAAACTGCGAGATCATGACCTGAGCCGAAGTCGGACGCTCAACTGACTGAGCCACCCAGGCACCCCTCTTTTTAAATTTTAAAAAATGTTTATCTTATTTTTGACAGAGAGATAGAATGCGAGTAGGGGAGGGGAAGAGAGAGAGGGAGACACAGAATCCAAAGCAGGCTCCAGATTCTGTGCTGTCTGCACAGAGCCTGACACGGGGCTCGAACCCATGGACAGCGAGATCATGACCTGAGCTGAAGTCAGACGCTTGACTGACTGAGCCACCCAGGCACCCCCATCTGACATCTCCTACTGCCACCCACCCCCCAACTCATGGGTGTTCTCCTGGCCACAAGTCTCTCTGACACCCAGGTGCTTTCACTTCTCTCAACCCTCCCGGACTCACCCTGGACAAGCCTTTGCTGATGTACCTACTCAGCTGGACCGCCTTCATCACTCCGTGCCTCTAATCCCCTGTGCATCGGACACCATGTCCCTGCCTCACGCCTCTTGTAGTACACTTGTAGGGCTCTAACCCACTTCTGCTGTCCACGGAGCAGTCTTTCCACTGGCCTAGTGCCCCAGGCCCGCCTCCAACTCGGGCAGGCCCCTCCCTTGCCCCCCCCCCCCGCCACTTCTCCCCCCTCACCTTCCGCTGGGCCTGGTCACTTATGCGCTGGAAAGAGTCTTCCAGCTCTTTTTTCTCTCGTTCCAAATCCGCCTGGGCTTGTCTGGCCACGGACACCTGTTTGGTCACCTCTGCATTCTGGATGAGAAAAGAACAGCGGGCTTATCTCAGGCGTAACATCTCGGGGACAACATCTCCCTTCTAGAACAAATGACAGCATTCAGGCTATTGGACACAGTAATCACTTTTCTACCTGGAGAGAAGCCAGAATGAAGCTGTCATCTTCAGATACTCAACGCTTAAGTATTTAAAAGAAGAATAACAAGGACGGGGGACAAACCCTTCGGGGCTGGCATCAAAGGTGGGGCTCAAGGCGTGGGAGGCAAGGAAGCCTGAAAAGCTGTGGTTCCAAGAAACGATGGTGAGCCCCTCAGAATCGATGCAGGCACGGGAGTGGCGTGGGGACTGCCCAGGCCGCGGGGCAAGAGGCGGGTGGAGGGTCCTACCTTCCGTAGCAGGTCGGCGTGGTTCTGCACCAGCTCACTGTACTTTTCCTTTAGCTTGCTGTACCGCTGTTCATTGGCCTGGGCTCTCCCTGTTTTGTCAGGGGGCCAAGGTGAGCAGTGGACCCCTGCTGGGGGACCCCGTGCCTTCCTTCCAACACGCCAGAGTCCCTAGAACATCCTCCTTTCTTTTCACAAATGCATGCACCTTCTGCTCCCTGGGAAATCCTACTGAAATAAACTCCTCTGGGAAGCGGTCTTTAAAAAAGAATCCACCTGACTCGTGGGGCGCCTGGGTGGCTCAGTCGGTTAAGCGTCCGACACCGGCTCAGGTCACGATCTCGTGGTTTGTGGGTTCGAACCCTGCGTCAGGTTCTGGGCTAACAGCTCAAGAGCCTGCTTCTGGTTCTGTGTCTCCCTCTCTCACTCTGTCCCACCCCTGCTTGTGCATGCACGCATGCTCTCTCTCCTTCTCAAAAATAAACCTCAAAAAAAAAAAAAAATCTACCTGATTCTGACGGCTGCACTGATTCGTGCCTCCTGGGCATTCACACACACACGGTATTTGCTTCATCAGTGTTTTTGGCTTTTATGGCAAGTTTTTCTTAGGCTATCTCTCCTTTGGACACCCCACCGTCACCTCCTGGTTCCCGACCCGGCATTCTGAGCAGTGTGGCACGTGGGGCTCTCTACCTGCTGGGCCCTAACCTGCCCCCCTCAGACTGGCAACACGAGGGTCCTTCCTGGCAGCTCTTCTGGACAGATGTATCACCTGGGGCTCTGCCACCCAGCCCCGTCCTCCCTGTGAGCCTAGCCTGACCCTGCGGCCCCCACCCTCAGCCCCAGCCCGACAGACTCACTTTCTATCTCTGTCAGGCTCCGCTGGGCCTTCTCTGTGTCTTCTCGCTTCTTCTTGAGCTCATCCAGTTCCGCGCGGAGGAACTCGCTGTCGTCGACCGCCTGCTGCCGCAGGTGCCGCTGCTCTGCCAGCTCGGCCTCCAGCTCGCTGACCCGGCCCTTCAGCTGCAGCACCGCCCGCTGGCTCTGTGGGGTGAACTCAGCCAATGAGCCCCATGGCTGCACCGCTGGGGTCGGCCGGGCTGGGCTGGGCTGGGCGGGAGAAGCGGGTCCTCCAGGGTTTCCAGCGCTGATCCAATAAAGTACCCGAGTTTGCCTAACAAACCCACTCCCGTGGCCTCACGGGAATTGAGGGTTTTGCTCATTCTAAGCCACCCAGCCAAACACGGGGTGACAGCAGGGGAGCTCTGATCCTGTTAGGGGCCTAGGAGCAGTTGTGGGCGAGCTGGCCTGAGGGAGGAGGCGATGTGTGCCTGTCCCAGTGAATGAAGCCTCCGACCAGCCGTGGGCGAGCTGGCCTGAGGGAGGAGGCGATGTGTGCCTGTCCCAGTGAATGAAGCCTCCGACCAGCCGTGGGCCTGAGGGGCGGGCCTATTCACTGCCCCGGCCTCCGCAAACAGCCACCAGAGTTACAAATCAAACCTTCTGATCGCCATGGGAAGAGAACAGGTCTTTCCAAGCACCACGGGGATGCTGGGCTTGGCCTAGATGCCATTCTCAAGGTAGTAAGAGTGGAAACACAGTGCCACCAAGACCACGAGAGGACCAGGTCTGTCTGGTCTGGGCATTTCTACTAATGAGTCCCCCCCACCCACACACTTAAAATGAGGTCTGACAAAGTGAAGTTAGTATGAAAACGTCCCGTCCTGGTGAAGCCCAGAACCGGATCACAGCCTGAGTCCTACCTCAGTCTTCATGTTCTCTAGCTGTGCCTTCAGCTCACTGATGTCTCTGTAGAGTTGACCAATTAAGTGTTCCCTGGGAACAGAAGGAGAACAAGTTTGCCTCCACTGCGCCTCCACCCCTTTCCTTTTAAATGCGAGCTGGGAGATCAGGGGAGGAAGTTAAAAGCTGGTGTTAATGCGGGGAAAGTGCTTTGAGATCCCATAAATTATATGCTAAGACCCTCAGTGTTCCCAGACCTGAACCTAACACTCATGGGTCCACCGTTACTTCAGCCCCATTCGATTTCCCTCTGGGATCACGGGGCTGTGGGTCAAGACGTTTCTCTAGGGGGCCCACGTGTCACGGAGCATCCCGCCCCGGTTAGGTGCGGCAAGCCGGCTCCCGGCTCCACCTAGTTTCCCCACCCGCGGGCTGTGCCCAGTTCCCACTCACTTCTCCTCCTTGTTCACGCCGTTCTGACTGTTGAAATTGAAGGGGTCGCTGCTGAACGAGCTGCCAAAGATGTCATCAAACTTGTTGTCGAACAAGTTCTGTGGTGACCAAAAGGGAGGGAAGACAAAGTTAGAGAAGGGGTCAGATGAGTGACATGTGAAAAAGGACCCTTTCTTAACTGGGTTCAAATCCATTTGTGGTCCCTCCCGGGGACCACAGGGCGGGGGGAGGGGGCTCAGTCTAGGTTAGCGCTTGGGTTAGACGGCAGCTGATCTTGGTTACATCAAAGGGTCTTGGCCAGAGCCTCTGGCGTCCTCTCCCCTGTGTGCATGGGGCAGCTGGAAGGGCCGCCCCTGGGGCACGCCACCTGCTGGGCTCCAACCCCGCCCCCCTCGGGTTCTAGTGAGGCGCTCCGCACCTGCTGTGAGGCATCCATGTCAACGAGGTCATCCTTCTCCAAGACTGGCTCGCTGTCCGGGGACGAGGCCTCGGCCGGGATGACCACCACGGGGCTGATGTGTTCTGACAGGGCAGAGGCTCGCAGGAAGTTGGGTGGGTTCTGAAGAGGGAAGACACGCCCCCGAACCGCGTCACCGACCAGGCCTGCCGGTCTCTACGAGCACCCTGGACCCGGCAGCTCCCACGGCCAGGGGGCCGGGCACGCTTACCTCCGGCAGCTGAGGGATCTGAATGAGCCGCTTGAAATACTGGAGGTTGCTTGAGCGGTAGAACAGATCTTTCAACCTGGGGGGTGGAGAAGGGCCTCAGGGGTGCTGGGCGCCTTCCCCAGCCCCGGGTCGGGGACACTGCAGCCACCCAGCTCTCCTGCTGCCCACCCAGCCCAAAGGCGTGGGCTGTCAAGGAGACGGCTTCCATGGCGCTGGGCTTCAATTATGATGCTACAGGGGGAAGGTCATTTGTAGCCAGTCCTCACAGGAGACAGGGATTCAAATGACCGAATCCTCTGGAAGAGTGGATCATCCCAGAACAAGATCTGCGTCACCACAGAATCTACGCTGTTGTCTGGCTGATGTCTCTTCCCAAGAATGTTCGGCTTAGAATAACACGAAAATAAATTTACTCTCTCTGAGGATAAACCACCTAACCATAAGAAAAGGGAAGGGAACTTAATTACTGAGGTAAATTTCCTCAGGGTGCCTGTGTGGCTCAGCTGGTTAAGGGTCTGACTTCAGCTCAGGTCATGATCTCACGGTTTATGGGTTTGAGCCCCGTGTTGGGCTCTGGACTGAAAGCTCAGAGCCTAGACCCTGCTTTGGATTCTGTGTCTCTCTCCCTCTGCCCCTCCCCTGCTCATGCTCTCTCTCTCTCAAAAATAAATAAACATTAAAAAAAAGTAAAAAAAAAAAAAAAAAACAACCCCAAAACTAAGGTAAAGCTCCTTTTAATTAACTCACCCTGCTTTAAAGCTGTGTGTTACCTCCCAGTTAGACTAGAAGCCTCTAGAGGGCAGAGCCTGGGCCCTGCTGAGCTAGGGGTACCACAGTACCATGCACAGAGGCATCAACTCATCAAGAAAGACTTCATTGGAGGCAAGCAATCTATTTATACTGTGTCCTAATCTTGGATGGATATGGGGGTGAAGAAACCAAATATTTTTTCTCGTCTTCAGGTCTCTGTTTTCAATCGAAACATGGAAGGCCCAGAAAGCAGAGGGCACCAGACAGATTTCCTGAGAGGAAAGAGCATCGTGGGTCTCAGCACCCTCTCTCCGCAACCTCTCTCAGAATCTCCTTCAGCTCAGCCCAATAAACTAAACCCCTGGGATCTCATGTCAGCCATTCTGACCCCAAGGCTGGAACTGCCCCTGTGATGTCATTGGTGCTTTCCCCAAAGTCGTCGACACTGAGGCCTCCGGGAGCTGCCAGGTCTGTGCAGAGGAGAAAGTGAGACAGCTGCTCACGGCAGAAGTTTTTATAAGCTAGGAGAACATTAAAGGAAATAAAATCACCTGACCACACATCCCCCTCTTTCTGGGCTGGAGCCAACAGTAATAGGCCGCACTGCTTTCATAAGCTACTGGAATTTACCATTCCAGGAAATCAGCCCCAGGGCCTGTCTCCTAGGATTTAATAAGTCATTTATTATAGAATAAACATATGAGGCTTTTCAAATGGAATAAGGAAACCGGGAGGTGAGCAAAACCCTGAACTTGTCCTCTGACTGTGGCTCAGAACCAGTAGGAGAAGCCTGGGATTTGGTGGGTATTTTTCCTCTATTGTCAGGGATGAAGAAATTAATAGGCAAAACAAGAGGGTCAAATACAGCGTGCCGAGCCCCAGTGCCCTTCTCGGCACCTGGGTTCTCTCTCCCTCTCTCTCGTGCTTCCTTCCCCTCTTCTGGGGCACACGTAACGAAAGCTGAGTTGTACTTCTCGCCTCACCAGTGATCATCTTGCCCAAATGCACAGAATAATTTATCCCTCGGTCAGATAATCTCTTCCTCTTCTAGACAAGACACCTGGCTTCCTCGCTTAGTAATTTATCCCAATATTTGTGGGTAACTGGCTGCTACGTATCAGGAGCTAGGGACGTAAGAATGGGTAGTCAAGCAGAAATAAAGCTGGTTCTAAGAACCATGAAAGAAACAAGGCACTGGCCTGGAGAATATGGGGAGGCGGGGTTGGGGTTGGAGGAACAGGAGGTGAAGAAAACCCAACTTAAATAAGAGATTTAAGATTTAAGGGGGGCCTGGGTGGCTCAGTCGGTTAAGAGTCAGACTCTTGATTTCAGCTCAGGTCATGATCTCACGGTCGGGGGATCCAGCCCCCCACCATCGGGCTCTGCTGGGTGTGGAACCTGCTTCAGATTCTTTCTTTCTCTTTCTCTCTCTTCCTGTGCCCCTCACCCCAACTTGTGTGCACGTGCACTCTCTCTCTCTCTCAAAAATGAAATAAAAATAAAATAAAATAATAAAATAAAGTAAAATAAAAAATAAAATCTTAAAAGATTTAATGCCAGAGATGCCTTTGTGAGGAGGTGATGGAAGATGATCCAGAGCTGGCCAGGCTGGGAGAACATCCCCAGGGATGGAATGGCAAGCCCTAAGCCCCTGACAGAGAAATGTGCTGGGTAGGTTCCAGGAACAAGAAGACCCCGTGTGGCCGAAACCTCATAAGCCCTGGAGACGAGGTGAGAGATGGCAAGCAGGGCCTTGGGGACCACGGAGAAGAGCTTGGAGTTTATTCTCGGTGTAATCAAGAAGCCACCGGAAGGTTCTGAGCAAGGGACTGATGTCTTCACAAGGTTGTTCTAACTGCTGGGGGAGGACAGAATTGCAGGGGGCAGCAGTGGAAACTCAGGGTGTCCGCCATATTGGAGGGTCCTGGCACACAACAATGGCAGCCAGAGAGATAGGAGCTATGACTGGAACCAAGATATATTTGCAGAGCATCAGCTGAACCTGCTGCTAGACTGGACGTGGGGGATGGGGATGAGGAAAATGGGGAGTTCCCGGTCTCTGGCCCAAATGGATGTGGCAGCATTTACTGAGATAGAGAAGACTGGGGAGAACACTTTGGGAGGGAAATCTAGAGTTCAGTTTGAGATGTAAGTTTGGTGTAGGATGTCAGACGGACCATCGGGTATGTGAGACTGGAATTCGGAGTCAAGGCCCTGCTAGAGACACATATCTGGGCGTTGCTTTTCATGTACATGGTGTAAGACCCTACGCGGTAGGAGAATGTAAGAAGAGGAAACAGAGGGTGAAGCCCTGGGCATACAGCAGGTGATGAATGGATGTACGGAATCGCCTTCTTCTACACGTGTGTATGGTTTTTATCAGAGAACAGATAGCTTCCCCAGCCAGTGGTAGGTTTGCTGCTGTCCTACTTACTTTCCCTCACTTTACTGCTTTGCCATTCAGATACTGGCGATCCTCAATCGTTATAAAGCAAGTGCTCTTACAAGGATTAATTGATTTTATAGCAGTTTTTGGATTTGCCTTCATTTCTCTCCCATAAGCCACTTACTTCGAGAACTGCTCCATGAAGCGGTCCCGGTGGCCTTGCAGGGTGTCAGCTGGGAGACCTGGAAGATATTGGAATAGAGTGAGAGGGAAGAGGACCACAGGAGGACCAGGTGAGCCACAGCGGGGCTCTGGAAGGAGGGGACCAGCCACCCTGGGGCTTGCGGCCAGTCTTGCCGGTGCGGGGGCGGGGGGGGGGAGGGAGGTGGGCATTCCTGGCCTAGAGCTGCCCCAGGATTGGTAACCAAGGGGCCCAGAAGGACCCGCAGGGAACCCGGGGTGGGGGGCGCTTGTCCCTCAAAACTGTCCTCCTGTTTGCTCCCGGAGTGCAAGCCATTCTGGGCACAGTGGGCTGGAAGTTGTGTCCCTGACCACAGAAGCGACCGTGGTTGACCTGACCAAGCTGCGGGACGGAAGGGATCCAGAGAGCCTGCCTGAGAGGTTGGCTGTGCGAAGGCAAAGATTGCGGACAACACTCAGGATCTCAGTCCGGTGCTCGTTCGGCCCTGCCACTGCATGATGCTGGACGAGTGGCAGCATCGAAGCGCCGGCCTCCGCCCCTACAGAGCTGGCTCTCTGAGGTCCTTTCTGCTCCCAGATTATGTCACTCTGTGTACTTCAACCACAGATCACAGCTCAGCGATCCTTTTATTTCTTGCTTTATTCCTTAAATTTACATTTTAGTAATTTTTGGGTAGGTGATGTTTGGTATAAATAGGGAGCACATGCAAAATGTATGAGAATTCAGAATGCCAAGTATAAACGGTGGATGACGATGGCACTGTACCTCCGTGATCTCTCTCCCAAGAACCCTTAGCCCCAGTCGTGAGAAAAACAGCGGACTGACTTAAATTGAGGAACATTCTACAAGTGTCGGACCGATTCTCCCCTAAACCGTCAAGGTCACAAGTCTGAGACACTGTCACGGCCAAGAGGAGCCTAGGGGGACACAAAGATTAATGTAATGTGGCGTCCTGGATGGCACATGAGGTAAAAACTGGGGAAATCTGAATAAAATCTGGACTTCAGTTGAGAGTCGTGTGTCAATATTGGTCCATTAAGTGTGACAAATGTACCATACTCATGTAAGATCTTAACAACAGAGGAAACTCGCTTCAAGGTATAGGGGCACTTCCTGAACTATCTTTACAACTTTTCTGTAGATCAAAAACTATTCTAAAATCAAACATTCATTTTTAGAGAAGTATATACTCTGTGGGGCAACTGCGTTTCTTCTCTTGGCATTCAGTCCACCCTGTGCCCCTCCAGGGGCGTCCACTTGCCTCGACGCCTTTCTAACGCTTGAACGTCGAATTTCCAACCTCCCTTCCTCCACTGTTCCCAGACTAACCAGACTGAATGTCGCTTTCCCCGTCCCGTCTAAATCACCAGATCCGCATCTCGTCAGTGACCACAGTTCTAGAGTGATCCCTTGTCCTTGTCTTCTAAAATTCATCCTGTCCCCTTTTCCAGGGCCACAAAACCTTGTTAGTATCCACTCGGGCCTCGACTCTTGTTGTTTCTCCGTCATGTGTATATCCTTCGTGGTGAACACCTCCGAGGGTGGCCCAGAAACCACCCACATCAGTTTCATCTGGGATACGGTTTAATAACGAAGACCCCTAACCTACCAGACTGACCAACGCAGACCTTGCAGGGGCAGGACCCACACACGCCGTTTTAAGCGAGAAGCACACGTGAAAGCATGAGAACATCCACGAGACTAGTAGTTTCCAAAATACAATCTACGAAAGCATCCCGGGGTGTCTGGCTGGGTAGGGGGTGGCCCTCCGGTTACTAGAGCAGCTCTGTTTTATATTTTTTTTATTTCCCCACAAAATGCCACTTGTAACGCTCTGGAAACCACTGTGCCCCTGCTCCTGTGGGTCTAGGCCGGGTCTGGCATCATTTGTGTGGGTCCCAGGATACACAACACATACGGACGGAGGTGCGATAAAGCCAGAGGTAGAGGGAAAGGACCGTCCTAGGAAACCCTATGGTGAGTGGGCACACCAAAACTTGTGCCCTGCTCGTCTCCGCTCTTAAGAAGGTCGGGAGCTCTAGGGCCTTTGAGAGCAGCAGGAGAAAGGGCGCTGAGGGGACCGCATTTCTCCAGGGAGAGCCTCAGGCTGCGACCCCTTTCCCGCCCCAAGCGCGCAGAGATGATCCGGCCGGGCGTACTCACAGGAGTGGAGCTTGAAGAGGAGCTTGACAGTGTAATCATACAGGTGGCTGCAGTCCAGTATGACCTGGATGAGCGGGGCCAGGCGGCACTGCCCAGCTGTCGTCACTGACACGGAGCGGGACATGTCCAGGGAATTGAACACTAGGAGACAGAAAGGGAGACAGGTGGTAGGGGCAGGAAACTGCAGGTGACCCTCTCGGAGGGGGCAGAAGACACGCACCGAGGACCTGCTCTGTGCACACGCTGGGTCACGTGGTGCGGTTACCCCTTACAACACTCCTGTGGGAGAGGAAAACGGAGGAACCGGAGGGTGAGTCCCTCGAAGGCAGGGGAAAATAATCAAACACTGATCAGAGCACAAAGGAGGGAGTAATTCAGCCTTGGCTTCCTGGTGGCTTGCCACAGCGACTTGGGACACCAGAAGGGGACATGCGCAGGAGCCCTGGCTGGACAACTGGAGAATCTGGGAGGGCCGAGGATGAACCATCAGGATCGAAGGCTGCTGTTGGTCCTTGGGGGGCTGGCCAGCAGAAGTACTGCCCTCCACTCTCCTGAGCTCCAGACCGCACGTCATTCCCTTAAGTGTCTCGCTCCACAGACCCCTCCATGTTACCCTCCGCCCCCTACCCCTTGTTCTTTTTTTTAAAGTTTGAGAGACAGGGACAGTGTGAGCGGGGGGGAGGGGCAGAGAGAGAGAGAGGGAGGGAGACAGAATCCCAAGCAGGGTCCATGCTTTCAGCGCAGAGCCTGACACGGGGCTCGATCTCACAAACCGTGAGATCATGACCTGAGCCAAAATCAAGAGTCGGATGCTCAACCGACTGAGCCACCCAGGCGCCCCCCTACCCCCTTGTTCTTAAACCAAGTAACCGGACCCCTGGCCGTGGACCCTCCGCGCACAGCAGTGGCCAGGGCCGAATTCCCTCCCACAGTGGCTGCCCACCGCCTGCGTAGACTCCACTATGGCCAGCAATGAAAAAAAATCAGTGAGTGGGACTGCCCCGGGGGAAAGCCCAGAACTGCTGTACTCTGGCTTCCCAGACTGCTAATCCCCGTTAACTGGCTTATTCTGGCAGCTGAAAACAAAAAACAAAAAGGAAAAAACAACCCAACAGTTCTAATTAAAAGACAGTTTTTCTTTTTGACACAAATTAAAAGCAGCTGTCACTGCAAGGCGGCCAGGTTTCCAGGAATTCCTGCCTCCTTCCAGGAATGCCCCTTGGCATCCAGTAACATCTAGAGCAGTGTGACCACGGACAAGTTCCTCAACCTCGCTGTGCCTCCAGATGCTTTTCTGTAAAATGCAGACGGTTCAAAGCGCACATACCTCAAAAAGGTCTTGTACCTATTGAAGGAGTTGGCTTTCAGGTTGATCAGAATCACTTGGGGGAAATTTAAAGCCTGCTAATGTTTGCCTGCAACCGCCCTACCTCCCGTTCTGTCTTAATTGTTCTGGGGTAGGGTTGGGGCATTGGTAGGTTTCCAAAGCCCCCCAGGTAATTCTAATACACAGCCAGGGTTGAAAACTGTGTTTCCCAGCTGAGTGGTTCTCATGTAGCAGAATCACCTGGTAGCACCGTCCGACAGAATTCTGTGACGACGGAAGTGTCTGTAGGAGCTGTTCAATATGCTAGCCACATGTGGCTACTCAAGTCTGTCAGGGCCGGAAGCGACCCCCATAGAGGCTCAAACAGTTGACTTGCTCTCCCATAACCCCTACAGCAGCGGCAGGTGGGTCTGAGGAGGCCCGGAAGAGGCCTCGGGTCACCTGAGTGGCAGGCTCTGGACAGGACTCCCCCAAGGATGACAACCCCTGCAATATCACTCCTACCAGCATTCAGATTTAAGCACATTCCGAGGCTGAGTGTCGACAAATTCTAAATTATCCCCATAGGACCTCCCCACCCACCACTAGTAACTGAAAGGCAGCCACGACAGCATACAGTTGTTGGTGTACTTTTGTGCAAACATTGCCGATGCATTCAAAAAAACGCATCCGCACCATTTCTCCTACCTGGCTGGGAACGCGTTAGGGCGGGGACTCTGTTTTGTGTTTCAACTACTGACTTTTGTATGACAAGGTGGCTAGCAGGCCAAGCGTCTTATTTCTCCTACAAACCACGGTTTCCAACTGTGTGTGGTGCTGTTCTCACCATGACCTGCCCTGAACTGACTGGCCAAGGCAGGAAGGCGTTTGCCGACCCAGTACAGCGCTGGCTGGTTAACAGGCCATTTGCGAGCTCCTGTACAGATGAACATGCGGAAGAAGCTGTAATTCAGGGTGAAAGAGTGTTTTTTTTCCTGAGGAAATCAGAACCCCAGGAGTGGGCCCCACACGTCCAAACGCTGAGAAGGTCGCCAAGCTTGTGCACGAACGCCTGCAGTTTGGAATCCACTCTTTCACGGAGCCGAACACTTGTCGTGACGCATGGTGAATCTTAGAAAACGGGCTCTTCTGTTCCCCGGGAAGGAAGGGGAGCCATGCTGGGGGCGGGAGGGTGCAGGGAAGAGGGGACACCAGAGAGAAGGGAATGGATTGCTTCCTTCCTGATTTCTTGTCAGGGAAGTGTGAGGGGCCGACAGCCGGGAGGCACCAGAACTCTCAGCGAAGGGAGCCCGGAAGTGTGGCCAACTCCCCTTGCTTGTAGCAAGGGGCTTCGTACACGGACTTGGCCAAAACTCAACTCGACCGGCGGGTCAACCCCAGCTGCTCACCAAACAGCACACAGCAACCCTTCTTCCTGAGCGGAAATCGGTCCCGACTGCCGGCCCAGCTGAGTAGCAGACAAAGGACCGACCGGTGCTGGGGCCACAGTCCAGAGGTTATCAAAGAGGCCAAACCGGTCTTTGGGCTCTTGGAGGCCTGGGCCTCTAGAGGGAAGCTGGCAGGGTAGGGGGCACGGTCATTCTGCTCAAAATGAAATCACTGACTCTGAAAATACCCAAGAGCTCCAGTCCTTCCCTGCACTGGGGATGGAGAGAGCAGAGATAGCGTGTGGGTATCCCCATTTCCTGGCCTGCGCTGTACAACTTGTAGGGAGAGAGGGGCTAGGACGGCTGGGCCAAGCCGGGAACAAAGTTTGGAATCAGGCAATTCTCAGAAGAGCCTAGGCCAGACGGGAGCGAGAGACTCACCAGTTTGGAAGAGGTTAAGTTCACACTCCAGGTAGTCAAACATCTCCACTGTCAACTGGAAACTGGACCCAAGAGGAAAGAGAGCTTATACTCCATAGCCCAAGGCCAAGGCTTCCCTCCCCACGCTCTGTGTTTCTGTCTCTGTCCCCGGTGCACATGTGCATGCCTGCCTGCATGCATACATGAGCATATGCACACACGCACAGACACACAGACACACACAGACCCACACACTAGCTCCAATCCCTAGCCCCGCCTACACGGGTCTTAAGGCCATCTGAAGATCAAACAGGGTGAATTCCACAGTGACAGTGGCAGAGGGGAAGGGCAGGTACCACGCTGGGGTGGGAGGGCAGAAGGGGACACTGAGAAGTGAACCCTGGACAGCCTGGAAGGGTTCTGGATGGGGCACCGGCACTAAGTCGCCCCACCCCAGCCACTGTCCCTGCCGTCAGGCCCTGTGTGACCCCAGCCAGAAGTGGCAACATTGACAAGAGCTTCCTTGCCCGTTGGGTCCACCGCACGAGGACGTCCACTCACAAGTTGTTAACGTCGCTCTCTCCAGCCTCGTCCAGCTGCCGGTCGCTCATCTGAAGGTTGCCAGGGAACCTGGGATTCTGGCAAGGCAGGCAGAGGAATGAAGTCAGGACAGAGCACCTCAACTAAGCCGACACCAGGCAAACTGTCTACACTGAGTTCGGGGAGCAGCAGGCTTGATTCTGTTCGTGCAACACCGACATCCTTCCTGGGGGTTGTCAGGGCACACAACCTCACGTACACACAGACCCCTTGACCAGCTCACGTCAAAGGACATCCACTGCCCATCATCACAGGTAAAGGCTCCACCCCTCTCTGGGAGCCAGGACAGGGCTCCGTCCTAACAATTTGGGTCCTGGGACCCTCTTCTAAAGATGCTCTCTGGTGCCGCAGTGAGAGCCAGCGGGACAGCGGTCGGACCTCAACCAACCACGAAGCGCAGACAGTGCTGCATTCGCGCACCGCCAGTACATTCTGAGTCCTACCCATGCTTCCCTCTGTCCTTCCGCCACTTTCTGAAGCTGCCCTTGGGAGTTTGGGGGTTGGTGGGGAGGGGATATTAGCTTTAGGGAAACATAATGAGTAAAACAAACTTGAAGGTAGGAAAACATTACATCATGCACCCCCAAAGTCAGGAAAAATTATTACGTATCAGCAATCTTGTCAAATATCCGTATCATTATCTCTTCCCCAGTGTGGCAAAGGGAAAGGTGTAGATGGGCACAGACAGATGGGTGGTTGCTCCGTCAAGGGGGTCTCAATTCCACAGGGAGACAGAGATCCTCCACTCAGGCACCTCCTGGCTGTCCACTGACCCTCTGCCCGGCTGTCCCCTGCTGCCCCCACGCTCACCGCTCCTGTGTCTCCATCTCAGAGCTGGCTGGTTCCTTGAGCGCCCCCTTCTGGCCATGTTTACTTCCTCGCTCGGGCTGGACATTACAGAGACCTGGTCCCCTGGTCCCCTGCCTTTCTTGCTGCCTGTCCTTCCACCACACTGCTGTCAAAACCTGGTGAACCTGGATCTTTGTGCTGAGGACCAGCTGCCAATGTCCCTGGAGAGGGACTCAGAGCTGGAGTCACCCTTTAATCATGTTCTCCAGCCTTGGAGCCCCTTCACAGTCCTTGCTCCTGGCCCAGACGGGCTCCCTAATCCATCAATGACTGTCCTGACCTCAAACAGTCCCGCTCTCAAACCCGGTGCCCATGCCATCACCCTCCTCACGTGCCTTCCTCCTGACATCACTGGAACTCCCTGTGCATCCTTCTTCTCACTCCCTTCCCTGTTTTGAATGTACCAGCTGACCTTCTGTTTCTCCAGCTTCAAAAGAGGAGGGGCCAGCTCTTTCCTGACTCAGGATCAGCCCTCCTTGTGTGCTATTCGATCCGATATAGGTTCTGGTTGATTCTGTCACTCATCCAAGCAGTCCTGATTGAGCGCCTGTTCTGGGCTAGACGCTGGACAGCACATAGGACACAAGGAGACACGCGCTCCTGTCCTCTGTCCTCCTGAAACCCTCAGTCCAGAGCACCTGTGGCCTCACTCTGTCTCCCTGGGCTCCTGTGCATCTTCCTATTGCCCAGGTCCTTCCCACAGGCCCCACATCTCCCTAGCTGTTGCCCCCCACCCCTCCTGCCAGTCTTCAGAGAGTCCCTGCCGCTCTTGCCTGTCCCAGGGACCACCGTCTCGATCAGGCTCTGACCATCTTCCACTCTGAGTGAGATGGTCTCACCGAGCTGCCCAGCCACCCCCCACCCCTGCCACCCTGCACCTGACTGTTCCTCATACTAATGTGATCTGTGGCTCCTTCCATAGGCTCAAGTGACCGCTGTGCACTGTTACAGGGTGCTGCAGGTAAGAAGCCTCCTCCCTCTGACTGATCGGTGCACTCCTGACCGGCCGACCCTTCCTATGTATCCTTATGTGCCACTTGGTACCGAGCACAACGGTTTTACCTGCATCGGGCGCATAAGAAATACTGTCTAACGCCATACGTGGACAGAAAGAAGGTTCTGTGTGGAAACTCACTATATAAAATGGAGGGATCGTTTTTAGAAACAGTCGAGGCGGTGCTTTCTGAAACACCTTCCTAAGGCAACCCAGGGCACCGGGTTCCTCTCCAGAAGGGGCAGGAGACGTGGGCCAAACGCCCGGTTCCGTGTCCCATCCCGGGGGCCTGACTGCAGCTGTCGTGTGAAATCTCTTTCTCTCACTGGATATGGTACAAACACTCCCTGAGGGTCCCTGGGCTGCCTTATTCCCCTAAAGACCTGACAGGCTCAGGGAGGTGCCAGGGGACCATAGGGGAGGAGCTGGGGGAGCCGGGGGCGGTGGCAGAATTGTCCGCAGACTCACTTTGGTGTGATATTCCATCTTTGTTCTTAGCAGTCTGAGGTAGGTGCTGCACAGCCGTCCATAGCCCTCACTCAGGTGGCCCTTTCCAGAAAAGAAAAGAAAGCAAGGGTCACCACTAACAACACCTGGGTGAGAGACTGATGGCCGGGACTTCTATAAACAATACATAGATTTTTTTTTTTTTCTCAATTCTGGAAAACAACAAATGGCCATTGTGGAAAATTTGGAACACACAGACAAGTACAGATACACACACATCAGCCTTCATCTAGACAGAAGATACAATCATGGCTAACATTCTGGGGCACAAAGTGTTATTTGATCTAATTTTTTCAATTTAAATAGACCTATTTTAAAATGGATATTCTTTATTTTTAATTTTTTTAATGTTTACTTTTGAGGGGGGGAGAGACAGAGAGAGAGAGAGAGACAGAGAGAGAGAGAGAGACAGAGAGAGAGAGAGGGAGGGAGACACAGAATCCAAAGCAGGCTCCAGGCTCCCAGCTGTCAGCACCGAGCCTGACGCAGGGCTTGAACCCACAGACTGGGAGGTCATGACCTGAGCCAAAGTCAGACGCATAACTGACTGAGCCACCCAGGAGCCCCTAGACATTTTTTTTTTAAGTTTTATGTATTTAAGTAATTTCTGCACTCAACACATGGCTTGAACTCATGACCCCGAGATCAAGAGTCATATGCTGTACTGTCTGACCCAGCCAGGTGCCCCTAAATAGACATTATGTTTTTTTTAGAGCTGTTTTAGGTTCCCAGCAAAATTAGGCCAAAAGTACAGGGCTCTCCTATATACCCCCTGTTCCCACACATACATAGCCTCCCCCATTGTTAACATCCGCACAAGAGAGGACATTTGTTCCAACCGATGAACCTATACTGACTCATCATTATTATCCAAAGTGAAATTTGCATTAGGATTCACTCTTGGTGTGATACATTCTATGTTTTGACAAATGCACAATGTCCTGTACCTGCCAATTACAGTATCATGCACAATAGTTTCACTGCCCTAAAAATCCTCTGCGTCCTACCTTTATTTTAAAATTAAAAATGGGAGGCACCTGGCGGCCCAGTTGGTTGAGCATCCAGACTCTTGATTTCAGCTCAAGTCATGATCCCGGGGTCATGGGACCAAGCCCTGCATCAGGCTCCTAGTCCTGCGTCAGACTCCACACTGAGCAAGGAGCCTGCTTGGGATTCTCTCTCTCTCTCTCTCTCTCTCTCTCAGCCCCTCTCCCTTTCTCACTCTCTCTAAAATTAAATAAAAAAAATTAAAAAATGGAACCCATTTTTTAACTTAATATACTTCTTTTTCTCTATCTTCTCACATTTTCTCCTGTACCATTATTTTCAGTGATATTATTATCCGTGTGTAATGTAATTTATCGAACGAACTCCCTAGTGTTGTATGTTTTAGTTGTAGGCAAGTTTTTCTGTTATAAGCTCTATTTCAACGAACATTCTTACGGTATCATCTTGTGTACACACAGGAGAACTTCCTTTGCATGAATTCTAGACAAGGCTTCAGATTTAAGAATTTAAAGTCTCCCACCCTTAGTAATCACAGTCTGGCTACAAGCCATTTCCTTCCTTCTGTCTCTCTCTCTCTAACTGCAGGAGAGGAAACACCTCCTCCAGATGGACTCCAGCAAACTAAGAGAGGCTAGAACATTCCGCATGGAGGGGGGATTGAAATGGGATGGATCCTGGCTGGGGACGAATAAGCATTCCCATGGAGGCTGCCCATGCGGTCGTGTCCTGGGTGTCTGGGAAGAAGCTGGAATTAGCAGGGTGATGCCTGGAACTCCCAGTTATACCCAAAGGAGGAAGGACATGGTGGCACAAAGAACTCTCTTTTTTTAATGTTTTATTTTCTTTTGAGAGAGAGAGAGGGAGAAAGAGAGAGAAAAGGGGAGGGGCAGAGAAAGAGGGAGACAGAGGATGCAAAGCGGGCTCCGTGCTGATGGCAGAGAAGCCAATGCGGGGCCCTAACTTACGAACTGTGAGATCGTGACCTGAGCCAAAATTGGAAGCTTAACCGACTAAGCCACCCAGGCGCCCTGGCACAAAGGACCCTTGAGCTGAATAGTTGTAGTTCTCACTTGAGGTCTGACTTCTACATTTTCTTCTGGGTGCATCTATATCCTCTAAGGTAGAGGAACCCCACTGAAACATGCCTCAAAGGGCACCAAAGGGAGTTGGGTCATCAGAGGAAGTTAAAGATATCAATGCCAGAGATGACAGTATTTCCTAATGTATTCATTTCTATGAAGAATCATATTTTATGAGTTGCACATTATACTTGTTCATCATGGAAAAATTAGAAAGTAGCAGAAAGACAAAGTGAAACTATGCTCATCATCAAAGGCGACTGTATTTCATATGAAAACGCACCAGGATCAAAAACCAAAATATGAATGGATCATAGACGTCAATGTAAAATGTAAAACTATAAAAAACCCTAGGAGGTAACACAGATGACCTTGGGTATGGCAAAGACTTTTTATTTTATTTTATTTTATTTTAGTTTAGTTTAGTTTAGTTTAGTTTATTTATTGAGAGAGAGAGAGAGAGAGAGAGAGAGAGAGAGACTGGGCCAGGGGTGGGGCGGCAGAGAGAGAGGGAAAGAGAGAATCCCAAGCAGGTTCTACACCATCAGTGCAGAGCCCGATGAGGGGCTCAAAGTCACACACTGTGCAATCATGATCTGAGCCAAAACCAAGAGTCAGACACTTAACCAACTGAGTCACCCAGGTGCCCCAGCAATGACTTTTTAGCTAGAACACCAACATCATGACCCATGAAAGAAATATCTGACAAGCTAGACTTTATTAAAATTAAAAAAAGTCTGCAAAAATCACCGTTAACAGAACGAGAACCCACAGAGTGTAACGTAGCTGATAAAGGACTGTTATCCAGATTATATAACATTCTCTTAAAACTCAACAATAAAAATTGGGGCACCTGGGTGGCTCAGTCGGTTAAGCATCTGACTTCAGCTCACATCATGATCTCACAGTTCGTGAGTTCGAGCCCCGCTTTGGGCTCTCTAGTTGACAGCTCGGAGCCTGGAGCCTGCTTTGGATTCTGTGTCTCCTGCTCTCTCTACCCCTCCCCAGCTTGTGTTCTGTCTCTCTCTCTCTGTCTCTCTCTGTCTCTCTCTCTCTCTCAAAAATAAATAAACATTAAAAAAAATTAAAAGAAAAAGTCAACGATAAAAAGACAAACAACCTGCTTAAAAAAATCACCAAAGACCTTAACCAACACCTCACCACAAAGAAGACCGCAAATAAACATGTGAAGAGACGTTCCCCGTTGTGTGTCACCAGGAAATGCAAATTAAAACAACACTGAAATAGGAGTACACACTTACAAGAATGGCCGAAATCCAGAACACTGATAACACCAAGTTCCAGTGAGGAGATAGGGAACAATGGGAGCTCTCATTCATTGCTGGTGGGAATTCAGAAGCATACAGCCACTTTTGAAGATGGTGTGGCAGTTTCTCATAAAAGTAAACATACTCTTACCACAAAATACAGCAATGGCGCTCCTTGGTTTTTGCCCAAAGGAGATGAAGACTTAGTCCAGACAAAATCTGCATGTGGATGTTTAGAGCAGCTTTATTTATAACTGCCAAAACTTGGAAGCAACCAGGACGCCCCTTAGTTGGTGAATGGATAAACCGTGGTCCCCTCAGACAATGGGGTATTACTGAGCACTAAAAATGAAATGAGCTATCAAGCTATGAAAAGACATGGAGGAACCTCAACTGCATGTTACTAAGAGGAAGAAGCCAGTCTGAAAAGGCTACACACCAAAGGATTCCAACTACAGGACACTCTGGAAAAGGCAAAATTGTGGAGTCAGTAAAAAGACCAGTGGTTGGCAGGGGCTGCAGGAGATGGGCAGGGATGCACGGGTGGAGCACAGAGGATTTTTAAGTCAGTGAAACTCATCTGTACGATACCACAGTGATGGATGTGTGTCATGATACATCTGTCCGAAGCCACAGAATAGACAACACCACAACCCCACAAGTGAACAATAATGTAGACTACGGACTTTGGGCGATTAGGATGTATCAGTGAAGGTTCATCACTTGTAAGAAATGTACCACGCTGGTAGGGGATGCTGATAACAGAGGAGGCTACATTTAGGGGTGGGGGTATATGGGAAATTGCCGTACTTTCTGCTCAACTTTGCTGTGAACCTAATAAAACTTGCTTTAAAAGAAACTAAGGTCTTAATTGGAAAAAAAAAAAAGAGTGAAAAGGTTTCTAATACCTAGAAACTCTCAGTCAAATGGAAGAGAAAACTACATAGGAGGACAGGCCTAAAGGAATGCCAGTTTGGATAATGAGTCAGATTACGTTGGGCTGACTTTCCCATCGAAAATTACGAAAATATTGGGAAAAATATTTAAAACTTCTCTTTGAAGGCATTAATGAACTAATGAGAGGGTAAGGAATCTTCAGACCAGGGACCAAGTCCTTACAGCTACTAGGAGAAAATATGGAATACTGGGGTGATGGAGTTGGCAGGGACAGGGGTTTTGCCTCACCAGGTGAACTGAACTTGGTTTTCTGAGCCTCAGGGGCCAGGTGTGAACTTAGCCCTGCTGAAGTTGAAGAGTCTGGGGGAAGAGCCAAAGACTGCCTTCCTGGTGTAGGAGAACTAAAGGTGAACTGGACATAACACAGATCCCAGCACTCCTGCACCAAAAAAGTCCTCCCTGAGGCCCTTGAACCACTGTTGTGATCAGAAGGAGGGAAAAACAACTCCTTGGAAATGGACCCAAAGGAGCCAGAGCTCAAGGGAATCTTCCTGGAATTCACAAAACCTTAAGCTGAGGATTTAACTTAGAGTGATCTTAATGGAGGCAAATGCCCATTCTCTCTGGAGGAACCTGCCTTCATTATAGACTTCAAAGAGTTCCCACAAATAAGATTCCTAGGAAAATGAGCACCTCACAGTAAAAAATAACTAAGCACAAAAAGAAACTCCATAGCACGAACAGCATTCATCAAAAACAATGGACAGCAGAAACATATCTCAAAGGTCTCTAGATAATGGAAGTATAAGAAGTGATACATGAAATCACCCTTTAATTTGTTTAAATAAGTCAGAGTCTGCTTCAAAATACATGCAGGGCACAAGAAATCATAAAAAATGACAAGCAGATTTGGAGGGAAAAAAAGAACTCCAAGAAATGAAAGCTAGACTAAAATTATAATTATATAATGAAAAGGTTTAACAGATGAGATCCAGCTGAAAGGGGGACAAATAAAATGAAAGTTAGATCTACTGAGGTTATCCAGAATATAGTAAAGGGATAAGCAGGCAGAAAACAATGAAACACAAGTCTAAAGACATTGGTGGTGGTGGTAGTGGTGGGTGCCTGGCTGGCTCTGTTGATAGAGCATGTGACTCTTGATCTTGGGGTCATGAGTTTAAGCCCCACATAGGGAGTAGAGCTTACTCAAAAAAAAAAAAAAAAAAAAAAAGATACTGGGGGGATAGAATGAGAAAGACAGATATAACCAAAGTCTCAGAGGAAAAGACAGAACAGAGGAAAGACAATAGTTGAAGAGACAAAGAGAATTTTTCATAACTGAAAAGAGATACTAACCTAGAGATTTAAGAAGTCTAAGGAATCCACAATAAATTTGCACCTATACATGGTAAGATCTTAAAAATGGCCAGAGGAAATGCAGATTTGCTTCAAAGAAGGGACAATGAGTCTGACAGCCGACTTCCTGAAAATGATGGAAGCCAGAAGTCAGTGGAAGGGTATCTTGAATAATATTGTCCATGTGCTGAGGAAAACTGTCACCCCAGAATCCTAAACCCAGACAAAGTATATTCCATGTAGGAGGGTGAAATAAAGACATTCCCAAACAAGTGAAATCGGTTATCTGCCACCATGAGATTCTCACTAAAGGAAGTTCTAAAGAAAATAATTCAGGCAGAAAAAAAAGTAATCCTGGATGTTATATTTAAAGATTTAAAGTTAGATTCCACTGAGATCTAAAGAAACAAAGAGGACTGAATAAAACAATTAAAACAAAAGATCTTATAGAGTCTAAAAAGAAAAACAAAACCAAAATTAAAATACATAACAACAATAACCTACAAGCTTATAGGGAGGGCATGGAGGGAAAATATTCTAAGGTTTTTGTGTTAATAGGAAACAGATAAAGACAGGAATTTTAGCTCTTGATAAGCTAAATGTGTATTTTGTAATTATTGGAAAACATACCAAAAAAATAAAAAATAAAAGGAGAGTTTAAAAAAAATCTCCTAACTAGTAATGAGGGAAAAATGGAATGAGAAAAAAAAATACCCAATCAATCCAAAGAAGACAAGAAACGAAGAGAAAGAGAAACATAACACAAGGGGAAAATAGCACAAACTAAGATGGAAGATATAAATCTAAAAATATCATGCATTATAATAAATGTAAATGGAGTAAATGTACAGTTAAAAGACAAAGACTGCTATCTTGAAGAAAAGCAACAACAAAAATCCAATGAAATGCTATTTATAAGGGACTTTTCTAAGACATAGAATATAGAAAAGTCAAAAGTTTTATTTTTTTATTTTTATTTTTAAAAAAATTTTTTTAAACGTTTATTTATTTTTGAGACAGACAGAGACAGAGCATGAACGGGGGAGGGTCAGAGAGAGAGGGAGACACAGAATCCGAAACAGGCTCCAGGCTCCGAGCTGTCAGCACAGAGCCCGACGCGGGGCTCGAACTCACGGACCATGAGATCGTGACCCGAGCCGAAGTCGGACGCTTAGCCGACTGAGCCACCCAGGCGCCCCTAGAAAAGTCAAAAGTTTTAAAAGGAAGGAAAAAGGCACACCAGGCAAATTCTAACAGAAAAGACCTAAGCTTTCCGTGTTTAGAGATATAATAATAGAAAGCTCTCCACTATGCACTTGGGAGATCTGGGGACAACTCTCAGCTTTTTTTTTTTAAGTTTACTTATTTATTTTGAGAGAGAGAGCGCGAGAGAGCGCGAGAGAGCGCGAGAGCGCGCACACGTGCACAAGTAGGAGAGAGGCAGAGGGAGAGGGAGAATCCCAAGCAGGCTCCGCATTGTCAGTGCAGAGCCTGATGAAGGGCTTGAACTCACAAACTGTGAGATCATGACCTGATCTGAAATCAAGAGTCAACTGAGTCACCTAGGTGCCCCCTCAGCTTTATTCAGACTACCTAGCCTGTTATGTAGGAAGAGCTGCTTCCCTCTCTGGGCCTGTATTCTTGTCAGCAATGGGTGCACTGGATGACATAACATTCTGTGAGTGCAGACAGATACAGGTAAGAATTTGAAGGAAAGGGCTGGAGTTCTCAACCAGTGGGGGCAAGGAGACATATCAGAATCAACCCGGGAGAGGCTTCAAAATGCAGATTACACCCCATCTACGCACATACTCCTCGGACAACAGAATCTAGAGGGATTCTGGTGTGTGTATAAAAACCTTCTTTTTCAATTGATGCTGATAACACCACCTACCTCCTCCTTCATCCTAAGGCACTGAGAATCCCTAGACAGGAAAGAAAGAGCCCTGGCATTAAGAATTGGGAATGCTGGTTCTCAATGTACTGCGACCTGCACGGGGCCATCAGAAGGAAAGACACAGAACGGTGGCAGTCACTGCTGAGGGATCCCAGTGCCTGGAGCACATTCTGATGTAAGCTTCCATTGGCAGGAGAAGCTCTCAGGCCCTAGAACTTCCCTACGGCTACCAGGGCCCCCGAGTAAGACTATGGATATCGTGGTACTGTTTGGGGGCCATCTTTGACCCCTCTGTGATGCTCATGAGAGAAATTCTAAGCAAGTTGAAAGAGATAAATTCATTGCGGTCCATGGTCCTTGTTCTATGGCCTCTGGGGAGGGGTAAGAAGGTGCAGGTGGCCCCGGCTGCATCTCCAAACTCACCCACATCCTGCTCATGTCACTCAGTTCATTTTTGTATCTCAGAGAGTCCTTCAGGACCTGGAGAGGGAAGGGATCCGCCGATGAGAGACGAGAAGGCAAGGAGACAGAGGATGGTAGAAGATGGGGCTGGGGCAGGCAGGGAGGCTGACCAGACAGACAAGCCCTCCTCTCACCAGTAACCAAAAGGCCCTCAGGGCGGGAGTGGCCAGCGGCCCCTGTGCCCCAGGCGATCCCACTTTCCCCGCATGGGCCCCGGGCTCCCTGGTCACCCCTGCAGCCCCAGGAACTCACGTTTGGGTGTCCATCTCGGAGGAGTTTGTGAAACACGTGGCAGAACTTCCAGCAGAGGACAGCGTTGCTAGAGAGGGGCAGCCGGTTGACAACAGACCAAAAGGTCTGTGCCCCTTTCTCATGGTGGGTGCCCAGGATGCACGGTGAGGGAGGGTCATGGAAAACAAAGGCACGGGCCCTGCCTCGGGCAGCCAATCCCTGGGGTGGAGGCTGCAACAGGCCACTAGCAACCTATCGTCATACGACACTGTTACAATACCATTGACCACATTGGAAGCCTGTCCCCCAAAACCTAAAATGACTCGTACACCCCACCGCTTCTGCAAAGCTGCCTGGCCTCAACCAGGGATGCATTAATCTCCCAATACTCTGAATTCTCTGTATGTGGAATTCGTGAGCCCCTTTGGGCTCAGTAGGGGATGTCCACACTTCCTTCGTAATTGTTCGTTTAAATAGGCCTCACACACCCAATTCCTAGGCACCATCAACCCCCAAGTGCAGGTCTTTCCCCAGAACTACAGGCTTCTTTGTCAAAGCTTAGGTAAGAAGCAAGGTGCCAAGCAGGCCAGAAAAACTTGCCTCGGGTCAGGGAACTTCATGACTCATCCAGAACACATGTTGTTTTGCTTCTGAGCTGGAAGGTATCATAAAGTTCCTTCCCCAGACTGAAATTTACATTTCGAGAGGGGATGAGCTTGAACACAGACTTCTGGGTCTAAGAAGCTGAAGTCAGCTTTTGGTCTTAGAGTGATTTCTGCAATGACTACAGTCTCCCCTCAAGTACAGCCCCCTCGGGCTAGACAGAAGCCAAGAGGAGCGGTAGATAGCTCCCAACCCCTCTGCAGAGAGCTAGCCAGCCACCCTGACTTTGAAAGAGGCAAGGAGACCTTTCTGTCCTTTGATTTCATAAGCATTTTAATGCACCCATTGCGTGTCAGGCACTATAAAAGGCACTCAGGGATATAAAAAAAAGTTAAGACTCAGTCGCCAGCCCTCTAGGAGCGGATGCCGCGGTGGGGGCGGGCGCAGTTAGGCACCTAAGGATAAATGGTTGTCTGAACAGCATTTCTGACGTCAGACTTCCAAATGCTTATCCAATTGTTACTGAGGGTGGCTGACAGTCTTTTAAAAAAAAATCAATAAAGAATAAAGGTTGTGTGATATCTTTAGGCTTGAAAACCCTACCCTATGGAATTACCCTTTCAATGTTTATCCACCTCTTAATGGTGAAGCAGAGAGACTCACAGAATATTACAGCTGGAACATTAGACGTTTCAAATCTTCTTTGGCCCAGGTCTTTCATGTGACAGACAAGGGGACGAAGACTCTTGGAGGCCCCCCCGCTGGACCCATTCGAGGCTCCAGGGCAAGCCAGACTGCTGTAGAGGAGGGATTCCAGAATCTCCTGGTGTCCCTTCCATCACCCCAGGCAGCCTTCCTGAGAGGGTGTGATATGGCCCCGCCAGTCCCCCATCTGGAGCACACTAGTCTCTGAAAACTGTCTCTCTCTTTATTTCCTGTCTCATTCGGACTGATCAGTATTTTTGGCAGGGCGGGGCCAGCAGTTGGGCCACTTATAATGAAGGCTTTTCTCGACTCAGTAGAGAAAGGGGACTGTGCCTTTGTGGGGATAAAAGGGCGAGGTCTGCAAGGTCTCCCTAGGCTCACTGTTGAGCCAGGCTTCTGGGGTGCCTGGGCAAAGTTCTAGAGCCCCCATCCTGCAGCTAAACCCTAAATCCAACCAAAGTATCTTCCTGCCAAACACAAGCTGCGTTTCCACCAGTAGGAGCAGCACGTGCTTTTAGCAACACTTCCCACGGGCTTGACAGGTGTGGGGCATCGCACCGGCAGTCCGGGGCTTCTTCCGCCACCTTAAGGGGCTGAGGTGGGACGGCTTCAAGATGAGCGGTTTTGAGCTGACTGGCTGTGTCCCTGCCACCACGATGAGCCCAGGCAAGGAGGAGCTGTCCGTCCCAGGCCGAAGCCCAGCCTCCACTCGCCCCGAGCTGCACACACCAGCAGCCTCTCCTTTGGCCTTTGAGGATCAGCCCTCCAGCTCTTGGTCTCTATACCTCAAGGGCAGATCCCAAGGGACCCATCAGCCAGGATGCTGCCTGCGCTTCTCTCCGAAGACACGACCCATGATGGTAGTGGCCCAGGTCCAAACTTGGCGTGGGGGCCAGGAGGTGCGATTGGTGAGAACCTCCAAGCCACCAGCTCCCTAAGCCACCTTGGGGTCCTGGTCTTCTTCACCCCTGCTGCCTTTGGGGGTGAACTGGCCCACACAGGTGGATCTTATTTCCCTGGTGGAGCCCCTGCGCTTTCGTAAGGCCAACCATTGCAGCCGAGACCTTTTGCTTGGGTTTCATGATCAGAGAAGGGGAGACGATCATGTTCCCAAGGGGGTGGTCAGTGTGGCCCTATGGGCCAAGTGCAGGGCCTGAAGTGCTTTGAGGACACAGGTGAAAAGTCACTCCTGTGGCCCGAGAAAATCTCTCAAAGGAAAGTAATGTCAAGGGACTTGGCAGTTCTGAGGAGCTCAAGTCCTAGGCCGGGCGGGGTCCTTGGGTCCCTTCATGATGAGCTGTGGTCTCGAAGGCCAGCTGCTGCCAACCGAGCTTCTCAAACCCTGCAGGAGGCCTGGCCGATGTGGGGGTTCCCCTTCCTGCAGCTGAGCAAGGATGCCTCGCCCTGACCTCAGTCCCCACAACTTGACCCTCCTTGGGGTCAGTCTTCCAAACAACATCCAAAAGGATATTTCTGGCGTGTTTCTCCTTTACAGCCACTTCCTGCGTATTAATGGCCTTATTGATGCTGACAGTCTGAAAAACAAGAGGGAGGGGGAGGGGAAAGGAGGCTGAGATGAATAAGCTTCTAGAGTGTCTGAGACCCTCCCAGGCGCCCCACCCCTTTCTCTCCCTCCAGTGACTCCTCCCCAGTGCTCTGAGGACCCCTCCGGGACCAGGGTCCGGGTCGGAGGAGGTGGGGCTGTGGGGGGCAGAGGTGGGCAACGCTCCCAGGCCAGCTGGCCCAGGCTGTCCTAAGGCAGCGGGCTTTGCTGCCTGGCATTGGCTGTGCCCAGCTGCTGTGCCCGCCTGCCACTCATTCACTCGATACAACAGCGTGGCAATTAAAGCCTGCACAAAGGGATGCTTTTCATCCCCCAGGGAAACATTATTTCTCCGGGAGCAGGAGGAAGAGGCACTGAGCTCAGGGAGCGGCTGCGGCCCAAAGGCCACCCAGCCGCCCCTCTCTCACCACGAGAGCCTTCCACGGAGGCTTCCCTAGCCAGCCCAGGTCTGCGGCGGGGTCACTGGAACTCCTTGTTTTCCCACTCCTGGGCATCTTCCAACCCTAACCAAATTCCCTTTTATTTCCTTACTTACAAGGCATTAACAATACCCACTCCTTTCCAGTTGTGTTAAAAATCGTAACTCCCTTTGGAATTTAGCAAATCGTGTGTACCTATGGATACAACTTACGGAAAGACGAAATGGGATCCTATCATGGAGGCTGCTTAAGTACAGTTTTTCTCCTTTTTCTGTTTGGCTGTGCTTTTCCATAGTTGGCATTTGACCCTAAGTCACGTTAACATGTTATGCATCACACACACACACACACACACACACACACAACCCTCCCTACCAAAGGGGTTAATTCTGCCACTGTTCTATAGAAATGCGATCACCAAGCACAGACTTTTCAACATCCTCCTTTTCTCACTTGAAAACATCTTATGAAAAATTCTCCAAGCGGCATGGTAAAATTCTAGCTCATTCTTTAAAGAGACAGTATAATATTTCATGGTGTGGGTGGGCATGATTTATACAAGCATTCCAGTGCTGGCAGGCCATCAAAAAACTTTTTTAACCACTGTAAACCATTTTAGTAAGCATGCTTATACATATTGATGCCTTCATTCCCAATGGGTAGATTTCCAGGAGTGGGATACACTGGGTCAAAGTGTTGTGATTTTTTTTTAAATCTGCCATTATGGAAAGATCCAAACATAGACAAACATGGCCCACACAGCCCCCAGTGTCAACCCTTATGAACTTGCAGCCAAATCCACTTCCTTATGGACCAGGGGTCACAAACATTTTCTGTAAGGGCCAGTTAGTGGGTATTTTAGGCTTTGTGGGCCACATGGCTCTCTGCTGAAAGTCCTCAATTTTGCAAAAGTTGGAGCACGAGAGGAGCCTCAGAGATACTAAACAAATACATAACCAAATGAGTGTGGCTGCGTTCCAAATAAAACTTTATGCACAAAAACCAGGCAGTGGTGGGGATTCGGCCAGTGCCTGTTAAGTATGCTGACCCTTGCTTTCTCCTGTCAGCCTCTGACGCCCTTGCTCTCTGGATTATCTGAAGTAAAATCCCAGAGGTTCAGGATGAACCTCTTACAGAAAAAAAAAAAAGAACAATTTAAAAATTAAACCGGGGCACCTGGGTGGCTCAGTCGGTTGAGCATCCGACTTGGGCTCAGGTCATGATCTCACAGCTCGTGAGTTCGAGCCCTGCCGCGGGCTCTGTGCTGACAGCTCAGAGTCTGGAGCCTGCTTTGGACTCTGTGTCTCATTCTCTCTCTCTGCCCCTCCTCCGCTTGTGCTCTGTCTCTCTCTGTGTCTCAAGAATAAATAAATGTAAAAATTTAAAAAAAAAATTAAAATTAAACCATAATACTATTATCACACCTAAACTTTTAAGGATGGGGGCGCTTGGGTGGCTCAGTCGGTTGAGTGTCTGACTTTGGCTCAGGTCGTGGTCTTGCAGGGTTGTGAGTTCGAGCCCACACTGGGCTCTTTGCTGTCAGTGTGGAGCCCACTTCGGATCCTGTCTCCCTCTCGCTGTTCCTCCCCCCATCTCTCTCTCTCAAAAATAAATAAAAATTAAAAAAAAATTTAAGGATAATTCCTTAATATCATCAAATGGTTAGTTAGGTGTTCAGATTTCCCTGTTGTGTGAAAACAGGAAAACTTTCTTGCATTTCTTCTAATCAGGATCCAGATAAGCTTGCCATGTTGCATTCCGAAAAGACCCTAATGGTTCACGTTTCCATTGACAATGTACAAAAGCGTCCCCACCATCACCATTTTTGCTGGTCTTATGGGTATGGTGATGCTTCACTGTGACTGTATTTTGTATTTCACTGACTGCTAGTGAGTTCTGAGTATTTCCTTACATGTGCTCATGGTTGTCGACTGCCTTAGATAGTTTGTTTTTTAATTTTTTTAATGTTTATTTATTTTTGAGAGAGAGAGAGTGCAAGCGGGAGGGGAATAGAGAGAGAGGGAGGTACATAATCCAAAACAGACTCCAGGCTCTGAGCTGTCAGCACAGAGCCTGACGCGGGGCTAGAACTCACGAACCGAGAGATCATGACCTGAGCCAAAGTCAGATGCTCACCCAACTGAGCCAACCAGGCGGCTCGACTGTCTTACATAGTTAAGTATGCTCACCTCAACTTTGACCGCTTCTGCGTGTACTTAAGGTTTTTCCTGACCCTGGATTATACTGGTAGATTCCTACGTTCTCTTCTAAGTGTTTTAATTTTTTAAAAATTTTATTTATTTTGAGAGAATAAAAGCACAAACAGAGGAAGGGCAGAGAGAGTAGGAGAGAGAGAATCCCAAGCAGGCTCTGCACTGCCAGTGCGGAGCCCGATGCGGAGCTTGAACCCATGAACCGTGAGATCGTGACCTGAGCCGAAACCAAGAGTCAGACGCTTAACCGACTGAGCCACCCAGGCGCCCCCACAAATACGTCTTTAAACCGTACTGACCAAGTACCCAAGCTCACGGTCACTATGAGTCTTGCTTGCAACAATAAGAAAACCCAACACCTTACAATTCCCTTAAAATAACATATCATGAGTCTGGAACTACAGATCCTGTATGTGTTTGTGTGTTGGCTGCACGCCGCACATGTTCTGTGCTCTAAACATTGACAGGAGGCAGAAGCCCCTGGAAATCATGATACTGCTCCAGGGGGACACCGCTTAGAGGAAGAAGGTGGTGACCTGTCCCAGGTGCTGTAATTATCCCTGCAATTCACCTACTTCTCTCAGTTATGCCTCATTCGAACTCAGGGGCACCTATGACTGTTGCACAGGAAGGCCAAGCAGCTTGCCTGAGGTCATGCTATTCACTTCCAATCTTGGTCAGCTGGATCCCAGCCCTGAGCCATCGTGACAGCTCTGGACTGTGGAGGGGCTGTCTAGGTCAGGGTCACAGAGGACAGGCAACCAGAGCGCGTGCGGGCTGCGTGGCTGGAGGGCAGCACGGAGGCAGGGTGGGGACGGGGAGCCAGAGAGGGAGGCGGTGCTGGGTGCCGGTGGGGAAGCGGCAGGGGCGTGAAGGCCACAGGCAGAAGAGGACGGAACCTGGAGGTAGGGAGACGCAGGAGGAAGCTAGTGACAACAGAGAAATGAGGGAGTAAAGCCTCGGCCAAAATGACAGAAATTAAAATGCCAAGAGCCCAGTGGAAGGTGGGCTCTAAAAACAGGACTGGCCGATGGGAGCTCCCAGGTACAGGGGACACAGCAGGGGGAGCATCGAAGATGCTGCAGAGGAGGGCACCTTAGGGGTGAGAAACAGTCATTTTTAAAAGAAGGAGGACGTGAACCAGAAACAACAGTGGTTATAATCATCAAGTTACTAGCTAATGAGTTACAAGCTAATGAGTGTTTGCTCCCAGGCCCCGTGCTAATAATAAACATTTTGTGTTCATTATCTTATTAAAATCTCCTAATTCTATAGCCTCCAAGTAGGTGAGTATTAGTATTAACCGCCCCCATTTCACAGATGAGGAAACCACGGCCAAGTAGGTTGCCCAAGGCCACTCCAATGAGTGGAGTGAGAACCAGACTCTGAGACTCCGCTGAGAACCAGACTCTGCGATGTGGCTCTAGCTCAGCCCCTGAGTCACCATCCCCATAGCAGACATGGCCCTCCACATCAGGAACACAGAATCAGAATCCAAATGCTTTCCACAGTAACATTTCCCAATATGCAACCCAGTAGGTACAAAAGAGATTTCCTATATTTAGATCTAACTCTCCGGCACAGGGGAAGCAGGATTCAAATCAGCCCTTGTGAAATAAATTAGGTGTTTTATTTGGCTGCTAATTTACTGTAAGCGACACTATGATGTGATTGGTCAAAATGCAAATCTGAGCTCTGGCTGTATGAAAAGGAGTATAGTGTTCAGAATGAGGGAGGGGACGGTTCCAACTCTATGCAGGATCAACTCACACATAAAACACTACTCAGCGGCACCTGGGTGGCTCAGTCAGTTAAGTGTCTGACTCTTGATCTCAGCTCAGGTCACGAGCTCAGACTGGTGAGACTGAGCAGCCCATCAGGCTGTACGTTGACAATGCGGAGCCTGCTTGAGATTCTCTGTCTCCCTCTCTCTGTCCTTCCCCCACTCATAAGTGTGCACTCTCTCTCTCCCTCTTTCTCAAAAATAAATAAACTTTAAAAAAAAAAAAAAGGAAAGCGTGGAACAATTTCCACGTACACATATAGTTGCAGCCCCCAGTACGAGTCTAGGACACTGACCAAGGGCCCAGCCTGGCGCTGGGCTGCGGAATGAAGTTTCTGCCCAAACCAACAGCTCCCTGACCTCCGCAAGCCCTGCCTGCCCCTGTGGAGGCTGCCCCGGCCCCTTCACTTGCAGCTCACTGGAGTTTTCCATTACTGTGGCCCACATGCCCCAAGTTCCCTGACCAATGCTTCCCTAACATACAAGTGCCCCAGAGAGCCCGGCCCACGGCTGTAGGCAGGCCGCCCGGTTTCTGAGCCAGAGATTTATTGGGCTCGTTGGCAGGGCTGAGCCTCAGCATTCTGGGCTCGTAATGGCAGGCTGTGGGTCCTCGGGGGTCCTCGGAACGTCGGACACCAGGATGTTTCCAGGACAGAAGTTCCCAGCTACGACGACGACTTTCCTGTAGTTCTGTAAAATTTCATAACACACATGCTCTACTTCCTTCTACGTTCCAAATTCCGCCCGTCTTCCCAGGGCAGACCAAACTTTACCGTCCTTTAGACCGGCCAGGCCACTCTGGCCAATAAGTTCTTTCCAACCTTCTTCTTGAATTCCAATTTTTCTTAGAGTTTGACACTTGGCATGTTGTCTCACCTCCCCACCGAGATTAAACTCCCGAGGGCAAGGACCTGCCTTCTTCCCTCGAGGGCCCACAGCTGCTAAGGCAGGTGCAGAGTCTTAGTAAACCATCAAGTGATTAAGGAGTGGCTTGCTTCCCAGGCTCCCCCTCTAAAAAGCATCAGGTACACAAAGATTCATGGTTCCTTGAGAAAATCTTTTCCCTTTCCCTCCCCTCTCCAGACTCTCCCTGCAAGAAATCATCAGGAACCAGGTGATGCCTGCGGGGACCCTCCCAGGACAGAGAGTGAGAAGTCGGGGTTCGATTTCTCACCTCCGGTCTAGGTTAGAGAACGTCCTCTGAGAACAGGCTGTACTCCAGATTTCCCTGGAGTCACACAAGACCGGCGACCACGCAGAGTCCCCCCTGAAAGAGCAGCATTGTGCACTGCTTCCTGGCCCAGCTGGCCCTTGTGTCCCGAGCTGGTTCCGGAGAGCCAATTATCAGCAGGCACCGCGGGAAGGGGGACATTCTCCCAAGCGCCTCCTTCTCCTTCTCCAGCCCCTTCCTCTGCTCCTTTAGGGTAGCCTCAGCCAGGCTGCACCCAATGGAAAACCGTGGGGCCTTGCTGCTGCGGGAAGCGGGGCCTGGGCTCAGCCTCTGGGGGCCAGCTGGGCCCTGTCCGGCCACGCACACAGCTCCTGGCAGGGGCCCCGTGCTTGGGCTGCCAAGGCTGGGCTGGCTCGCGAAGGTTCCATGGCGGGGCCGGGCAGAGAAGATGTGGCAGGGTCGGGGCGGCAGGTCCCAAAGCGAGGGACCGGAGAGGCCCCTGCCCGGCGCCACACGGACAGAAATGCGAGACCAGGCGGGGCAGCAGAAGGGGAAAGCAGAAAGTGAGATAGAAGGAAGGCAGAGAAAGTAAATGCCAAGAGCACGTGGGGTGCAGGTGGCTGAGCAAAGGCACAGCTGGTGGCCGCCAGCGGCCTGGGGACGGGCTGGGAGCTGGTGACACCTTACAGTGTGCTTCCCCTCATCTGGTTTGGAGCCTGAGGGAAACAGACCAGAGGAAGGGCGCTTTTCACACCTGCAAGTTGGTCTCAGGTCTCATCCTTCCCCCAACCAGCCTGCGCCCCTGAGATGGCCTCCACGAACTGGGCTCAGCCAACACAGGGCTGGGAGAACCTTCCTCCCCAGTGCCCGATGCCGAGACGCAGGGCAGAAAGGGGTCCGCTGGGGAGGACCAGGCTGGTGATGGGTGAGGAGAGGGTAAGACACCGGGGACGCATGGAGCGCAGGAGGGCGCTGCAGCAGTCACGGGAGAGGGGGGCACAGCTTGAGTTCATGGCCGGGACGCGGAGCCTGAGCCAGGGCGGCAGGGTTCAGAACCCAGGTGAGGTCATGAGAGCCCGGGGGAAGGACGATCAAGGTGCGGAAGATGAAACGTGGCCTTCCGCACTGGGTGCCTTCGCACCGAGAATGCATGGTGTCCCACATCAAGTCTTTTTAAATCTTCTCTGGATCAGAAAGAATAGTAGCGCGGTCATCATTGCTGTCAGCAGAGCTGCCACGGAGCGCTGCACTCAGGAGATTTGCTTCTGATCCTCCCCTTCAGCCCTGGAAGGCGGGGAATCTGAGCCCACGTTTTCCGAGCCGAGTTGTCCAAAGTAGCACAGGCAACAGCAGGTGGGGCCAGGATTCCAACCCAGTTCGGCTCCCCACACTGTGCCCCCGTCAGCAGCCTGCCTCTCGCCTCCCACCCCTGACGCCTGGTCCCCTGGTTTCTTTGGTGGCTCGTCCCCAGATCTCTATCCACTTGCCCTCCCTCCTTAGTGATCTCAACTAAGCCCGTGGCTTTGCACTCCCAACTTCCGCCAGCACGCCCATCCGTGTATTTCTCTCCCCGTGTCCCTCCGAGGCCTCCTTAATGAGCCTTTGCCTCTGAGTTTCCGTCCAGACATCGACCATTGGGCCCTTCCCACCCCCTGACCCCTCTGCTTCTCTCCACTCCTCTGCCTCCTCCGCAGCCCAAACCACTAGGATGTCCCCACTGGGCCACTGAGATAGGGTCCCCACCGTACCGGCCCTTCCCAAGCTGCTCTGCACCCAGCAACCAGAGTGATCTGTATGAACGCGGGTGAGGTCACGCCCCCGCTCAGAGCTGATCACCGTGTGCACACAGAATGAAGTCCGTGCTTTCATGCAGCCCACCCGGTCCAACCACACTGCTGTCTTTTTGTTCCTTCGGCGTTTCTAAGTCTTTCTGTCGCTGACGCTCCTTATGCCTGGAACCTCTTCCATCATCTGCAAGGCTGGCTTTTCCTCCCTCTCCGGGCCGTTCAAATGTCACCTCCTAGGCGGCCCGTCTAATCTACGGCATCTCCCCGCCCCTTGTCCTGCAGTATCTCTTTACCAAGATTAACCACCCTGGTTATTTCCTGCAGAGGCTCTTATCGCAAGCTGAAATTCCCTTGTTTGTTCATTTGCTTGGTGTCTTTCCCCACCCGCCAGTGATCTCCGTGAGGGCAGGGACCATGTTATCTGGCCGTTTCCCCCGTGAGCACACCTACTATGCCTGGTACCCAGACGAACTGATGGATGAAGGCCTTGTCTGCTCAGATCTCTCCAAGCAGACCTCCTTGTCAGTGCTCCCTACCGTGTGCCCTCCCCTCTCCTGTCTAGGATGCCCCATCTTCTCCTTCCTCCAAGTTCCTCACAGTTCTTAAGTCAAAAATCTTGCTGGGGGTGGGGGCACCCGGGTGGCTCAGTCGGTTGAGCGTCTGACTCTTGGTTTTGGCTCAGGTCATGATCCTGGGGTGGTGGGGTGGTGGGATTGAGCCCCATGTCTGGCTCCACACTGATCGTGAAGCCTGCTTCAGATTCTCAATCTCTTTCTCTCCCCTGCCAACCTTCTGCCCCTCCCTCACTCCCCTGCTCTTTCTCAAAAAAAAAAAAAAAAAAAAAAAAAAAATTCTTGCTGATAGTTACATAGAAGCCGCCCTAACTAATGATATCCAGCTACTTGTTCTTATTATCCTCTAGTACTTAGCTAGGTTCTATATAGCTAAATACTTCCACTCATTTCCTTGTTTTTATAAAAGGTTATTTGTTATGAACAGAATTGTGTACCCCCCAAATTTGTAAGTTGAAGTCATAACCTCCGATGTGATGGTATCTGGAGATGAGGGCTTTTGGGAGGTGATTAGGGTTATATGAACTCGTGACAATGGGCTCCTCATGATGAAATCGGTGCCCTTATGGGGGCGCCTGGGTGGCTCAGTCCACTGAGTGTCTGACTTTGGCTCAGGTCATGATCTCACAGTTTGTGAATTTGAGCCCCACGTCGGGCTCGAGGCTGTCAGCATAGAGCCTGCTTCGATCCTCTGTCCTCCTTTCTCTCTGGCCCTTCCCAACTTCCTCTCTCTCCCTCAAAAACAAATAAAACATTTAAAAAAGGAGAGAGAGACACCAGAGCATCTTTGCTTTCTCTCATTTTCTTTCTCTCCACCATGTGAGGACAGAATGAGAAGGCAGCCGTCTGTCTACAAGTCACAGGGAGAGCCCTCTCCAGGGATCTGAATCAGCAGGCACCTAATCTCTAGAACTGTGAAAAATAAATTCCTGTTATTTAAGCCACTCAGTCTATGGCATTTTATCATGGCAGCCCAGACAGACTATGACAGTATTTTTTTTTTCTTTTTAGTATTTTGTGTGGCTTCTCTGTATCACAACCTGGGGGGCTATTGAAATTAGAATCACATCTCCCTCTTCCTCCCATTCTATGAAGCCCCCGACCATATCCTCCAGGTTCAGGATAGGTGGGGAGTAACCAAGCCATCCGGGTCACACAGATTTCAGAGGGCCTAGCAGAAAGAAAGGCGCTGTTCTACAGTCTCATCATCTGGAAGGGAAGGTGGAGTAAGCAAGTTGACAAGATTAAAAACTGTCAATCACTCCTGCAATTGGCGAGGGGTACAAACCTGAGTTGGGAGGAGGGTGGTCAAGACCGTGCAGCAGGAAACCAGTGCTCCGAAGTGGAAAACACTGGTGGGAACAACACAAGTGTTCGTCCACAGAGCAATGGATAAGTGAAGACATGGTCTGTTCACACAGTGGAATATTATTCAGCCTCAGAAAGATGGAAATCCTACCACACGCTACAGTGTGGATGAACCTGGAGTATATGATGCTCGGTATAGTTAGCCAGACGCGGAAGGAGGGATACTGTTGGACTCCATGTACGTGAGCTACTTTGAGTAGTCAAAATAGAAGAGACAGAGGCAGAATGGTGGGTGCCGGGGGCTGGGAGGAAGGGGGAATGGGGAGTTAGTGTTCAGTGGAGACCGATCTCAGTTTTGGGAAGATGAAAAGGTTCTGGAAACGGACGGTGATGACAGGTGCAGAAGTGTGAATGCACTCAATGCCACTGAACTGGACCGTTAAAAGTGGTTAAGATGGGACATTTTTATGTTACATGTGTTTTGCCACAATCAAAACACACATCCACACACAAAAAGGAGCGTGGATGAACCTCAGAAACATCGTGCTAAGTCAAGAAGCCAGACACGATGTCATGGGCTATAGGATTCCATTCATAGGAAACGTCCAGAAGGGGTGAATCCACAGGGACAGGGGGCAGGTTGCTGGTTGCCAGGTTCGGGTAGGAGTGGGGGGGATGGGCAGTGGCTCATGGGGATGGGGTTTCCTCTCGGGATGCCGAAAACGTTCTGAACCTAGTGGCAATGGCTGCACCACGCTACTCAATTATGCGCCTTAAATTGGCTAAGATGGTGAATTTGGTGTTTTGTGGAAGATTTTTTTTTTAAGTAGAAAACACCAAGGAATTGTGATTTTGACTGAATACCTATCAGATGTAGTGCAGGGATGCCTCTAGGCTGTAGGACTGAGCTATGCAAGCCCAAGTGGGCCTTCTGCAGACTGGGATGGGCATTCTATGCAACTGGACCAGGTGCCTGGGTGTGGGGCACGGAGCGAGGCGCTCCTGGTCAACACAAGATGGAAGAGAGTGGACCTTGCCATCCAAGAGTTAACTGTTTGTAGGGAGATAAGGACCGTCCTCCTTCCTCTTCCTGTTCTTTCCTTCCCTCTTCTCTGTGCAATTTCAGCAACGCTTTATGAAAAAAAGTACCCAGTTTGGGTGTGCAAGCTACTTACGCAAGCTGCTTATGCCTACGTCTACGAGTGGCACAGACGGATGAGTGGTATCAGAAAGCGAAAGCCGAAAATGAGATGAAGCTTCCAGAAAATGTGGAGGAAACCCAAAAAGCCTAACTTATCGTACAAAACGCAAAAAGAACAAGACGGAATGGGCACGCTGCTTTCTGCCAGTGGTGCACTGTGGATGATAAACTCCTATTTTGCCTCTGTCTTTTCCGTCCAGAAGGACCTTTGAACTGAAAAAGGCAGACAGAGCATTGAAAGGGAAAACCCAAGGCGAGTTAGGAGGGTGTCGAAGGGTCGCCGGTGCTGAGTGAACTGGAGCAAGCCAAGGTGATGTGCCTTCTAGACTCTAAGGCAACATTTCAGAAAAATCAAGCAGATGCACCGTGTGTCTGAATTTCGAGGATCAAGGCATTTAACAAAGTTTCGTACAACATCTCATACACAAGGACAAGAAACTACAGGGTATCAGTGTTGCAAACCACTAACCTCCAGCTGAATCTGCAGCCTGCTTGTGTGTGGCCTGTGAGTGAAGGTTGGTTTTGACATTTTTAAGGGAAGAGGAGGAAGGGAGAGGCAGGGGGAAGCAACAGCATCTGGCCACAAAGCCAAAAGTTTACGACCTGGCCCTTTTCTGGAAAAGCTTGCCAGTCCCTGGGTTACGAGGGAAGATCCATGAGGGCAGCTGTCTCTGCTTGCAGGTGCTGATAACTGGCTACCGTCACCTTGGGGTAGGGTGTGCCGCCACCCTGGACTTGTGCCCTCCACCGTGTTTACTACTGAGGGTATACAGAAGGCATAGCGCCAGATCTAAGTAATGTCTAGAGCAAGTGCACGCGTGTTTGGATGACAGTGGAAGGGTATGACCATAGGTGATAACCAGTGGAACAGAAGAATACGCCCGGGCCCAGAATTCAACTGCACATGGACAGAAAGTAAGTGCCCAGTGAGTTCCCGGTAGGTTAGCTGAGTTTAACAGTATGACGTGGCCACTATAATAACATGAAATTCAAGAAGCGAAGTTCATTTTGGGCTATATCAACAGAACTAGATGACCAAGAACAAGAGCCAGTCCTTGGTTTTATGGCTTTCAACCGCATTTGGGAGTACTGATTCATCCCACCATGTGCCAGACATCCTGCCGGGCACCAAATGCGGCATGCAGCTTTGGGCGCCCCATCCAAGAGGAACATGGATAATGTGGGTGCATGCAAAGGAACCCAATGAGTATGGGGAACCACCCAAGGTCAGATAAGAACAGATATCAGGGCAAGAGGTGGTGCAAAGTAGGGATGGGCAAGAAAGGGTACAGAGGTCTTTAAATATCTCAATTCCCAGCACTTGGGAAGTGGAGGTCCTCGGGGATCTGACACAACCCGACAGTGAGCATTAAGAGAAGCTGTGTTTTGTGTCCATCATCCTCCAAACTGGAAACAGTTACGACGTCCTTGAACTTGGGGATGAATACACAAGCTGCAGTACAGCCCCACCACAGGAAGCAATAAAAGGGAACAAACTATTGATTCATGCCAACAACATGGGTGAATCTTCAAAGTATGAATGTCAAGTGACAGAAGCCAGACTCAAAAGGCCACAAACTGCATGATTCCATTTATAGGACATTCTGGAGAAGTTAGAATTATAGGAATAAAAAAAAAAAAACAAAACAGGTCACTGGTTGCCAGGGACTGGAGGTGGAGGAAGGGGTGGTTACAAAGGGGCATGATTTGGGGGAGGTGATCCTATCCTCAATCTCGATTGCGTGGAGTTTACCTAACTGCACGTTCCTGTCAAAACTCACAAAACTCTATGCCAACAATGGTGACTTTTATGACATCTACATTACATTTCAGTAGACCTGGCCTTAAAGAGAAAGAAAGCAAGTTTAGTGGGAGGTGGACAAGGAGACTTTGGAAGGTGGGCACGGATGCTTGGCCCGGGCTGCCGGAGGAGTGTTTACACAAGACGGTCTTCCAGGGCCCCTATGCCTTCTGAGCCTAGGAGGTTCCAGAGGAGCTGGGGGTGGAATTCTGGGAGGAATGAGAAAACCGGGGAAGAAGACAGAAATAACAGCCAGGCGAGGCAGGAGGAGAATCGAGGGGTGGGGGGGTCACCCCTGTTGGTGAAGACAGTGTGTCAAAGAGTGCTGCAGCGGCAGGTGGGTGAGGACCGAGAATTCGCCACTGCCTATGACATCACTGGTGACCAGGGCAAGAAATGCAGCAGCTCCGTGATGGAGGTGAAAGTCTGTATGGGGAGGAGAGGATGGGAGGCAGAGTGGGAAGCAGCCAAGACAAAATGAACGGCCCTCCTTCCCAGGGCCCGGGGTTCAGGGGTGGGGCTCTCGGTACCTGTCCCTCACCAGCGTCCCTCCCTCCAGGCCCTCCCAGCGTGTTCCCGTTGGAATGGTGGCTGCAAGGCTGGCTCTCCTTCTCCAGACAGGGTCATACATGAGGATGAGGAGAACACACAGGCATAGGATGTCCCCAGAATGAGGGCAGAGAGGCTGCAAAAAAACCATCTCTTTTGCCAGAGACAAATACAGGCATGCCTCGATTTATTGCACTTTGCCTTACTGCTTCACAGATGCTGCATTATTATTATTATTATTTATTTTTTTTTTTACAAACGGATGGTTTGTGGAGACCCTACATCAAGGAAGTCTATCGGCACATAGCATTTGCTCACTTCGTGTCTCTGGTCACATTTTGGTGATTCCTGCAATACTGCAAACTTTTCCGTTATTATTATGTGTCGTGGTGATCTGTGATCAGCGATGACGACTAGCTGAGAGCTTAGATGATGGTTAGCATTTTTTTTTTAACAAAAGCATTTTTAATTAAGGCATGTATGCATTTTGTTCTTTTGACAGGACACGAATGCGTACTTAATAGGCTACAGCACAAGGTAGATGGAACCTTCATATGCAGTGGGCAACAAAAATTTCATCCGACCCTGCTTTCTTGCGATATTCGCATTGCTGCGGTGGTCTGGAACCGAACCTGCAGTCTCTCCAAGGGATGCCTGTGCCCCTCCGTCCTTCTCTGAAATCGATCCAGGATGCTCATGAATCCTGCGAAGAGTACTCTCCCTTTCTACACAAGACGCCTCTCTGATCTGCCTGCCCCTCATTACTTTTCCCAAAGCTCCCCAAATTCCAAGGCACAAAGAAAGGGACAAAGTGAGAGCCCAGCGTCCCTCCTAGGAGGCCTCTCCCCACACTTGCAAGCCTCTGGGAGACCTTCCCAGGTCATCTTGTCCCCTCCTACTCTTGGTTCCTCTACCATCACCCTGGGAGTCCCTACAGCCCTGTGTCCTGAGAGTTCCCCAGAACTTCTCCAAATCAGATCATTTGGCACGGGGGTAACTGATGACAGAAAGGCAGGGGACCCTACCTCGTCCCTCCCGACCTGGAGAAGGCAACACATTCAGTTTTCTGTCACCTCTGTGGTTCTAGTCTTACTGCCTTCATTTATAATTGCTGCTGCCCAAGAGTCCCCTTCTGCCAGGTCATCCTGTCATATCCTTGGGCAAAAATTGCCATATTATCTGTACTTGCATCCGCCGACCTACAATCCCATGCCCACACTGCCCATGGACTTGAGCAGCCTGGTTTCTCACGAGGCTCCCCCTTTTCTCCATACACCCGTGTCTCCTTCCTTAAAACCCTGGGCGTGGGGCCCACCTAGACCTTCAGAAGGCCCTGGGAGACAGGACGAGAGGGTTAGGTACTGAGACAGTGGGTCTCATGGCCCGTCTCCCCTCTGCCCACCTGCAGGTGGCCGAGGCTTTGGAACAGCACCCCTCTGCTACAGTTCTGCCTCTCTTGCCACAGAGGAAGCATCGGTTCTGCCTTCTGAGCAGAATGAAATTGCAATGCCCCTGTTCACCAGGAATTTTGCACCGGAGAACGTGTCCCAGTCACTTTCCAGGCAAGTCTGCCCACACGGTCAAGACTCGGGCAGCCTCATCAGACATGTCCTGATGGTTCGCTCTTCACCGGCCAGGCTGGAGTGGCCTTTTGCGACACCCCTTGCCTCCCAGAGAGACAGCTGCTCTGTAAGAGCGGAAACCCTGTGCTGTGTCTCTCCCCGAACCACCGGCATTGCCAGCTTCCTCTCCTCCCCTCCCCTGCACCCCCCACCTCAGCTTTCTGTGAGGTCGGTTTTGTCTCTTCTCTTCTAGTAACACAGAGCAACGTTTCTCCCACTATCTCAAGACCCAAGGGGGAGGTGGCGCCGGGCTGACAGGGGGTCCCTGGGCATAGGAGCCACCCATTCATTCCCCGCTCTGTGTCCTTCCAGAGCCCTGTTCCGTCTGTCACATGAACGAGCCAGGAAGCACTTGCTGTACCCAGATGTGCCAAAGCCTGCCACTTCTCCCGCAGATCGCTATTTTTGGTTCCATTTCTACCACACGCCCCCCTACCTAATGCCCATTTGGCTATATGGCCCCCCACCTCTAGTCTCCACCACAAATGGACCCAAATAATAAAGCCTCAGGAGTAACTCCTCATGCGTTCCTCCCAGCTGAGGACTCTAGGGTGACTCCTGATCTTCTGGGGTCCAAACTCTCCATTTCGGCTCAGGGTCCCCTCCCCGCTCAATTCTTCAGCTTTTATGTCTCGCTTCAGAGGGTGGTCTTCACGCGGCTATGATCCGATCTTCATGAACACGGTTTTGTTTTGGGCTCGTGAACACGGTTTTGTTCTGCGCTGACAGGCAGCAGAGAGCCTGATGTGGGGCTCGAACTCATGAACCGTAAGATCATGACCTGAACCGAAGTCAGACACTCAAACGACTGAGCCACCCGGGCGCCCCCATGAACACAATTTGTACATAAAGACAACCCCACTTTATGTACGGGGGTGGCTCTGAGGAGATATCATTCTTTCTGAGCCCATCAACTAATTCTGTAACTTTAAACATTCCCAATTTACCTGCTTTGGCTCACTCCAGTGTGTAAATACCAGGTGTGCTTGAATGATAATGGCAATAAGCATTTCCAATTTTTGCTTAGTCCTTTTCAGCTTCCAAGAGCTTTCAAATCCACTGTCTTATCGATGCTGAGAACACCCGAGGAGGGAGGCGGGGCGCACTTTATTAACAAGTGGGCTTGGAGAGGTCAAGCCACACAGCAGCCCCAGCACCGGCCCTTCTCCGTCAGGTACGCATTCTATGTCCCAGTTAGATGTAGTCAGATAGTTATAACTGATCTCTTAGCCAAAGCCGACTTGTTTGCTAAGCCTCTGCTCTGCCCTCAACACATTCATTATCTTTTTAAAAAAGTTTTCCCTTGTGATGAGAACTTAAAAAAAATTTTTTAATTGTACTAATTTATTTTGAGAGAGAGAACACGAGCAGGGGAGGGGAAGAGAGAGAGGAAGACAGAGAATCCCAAGTAGGCACCACACCGTCAGCACAGAGCCCGACATGAGGCTTGAACTCACGAACCGTGAGATGGTGACCTGAGTTGAAATCAAGAGTTGGATGCTCAACCGACTGAGCCACCCACGTTCATTATCTTAGAGGCAGATTTCTCTTGTCTTGTAAAAGGTCCAACCAGGCCTACTAGCAGATGTTACGATCTCTTGGTCTGATCAGAACCAAAAGGAAAAAGTTCTCAGAAAATCCAGAGTGGAAACCTGACCCTAGGCCAAATAACCTCTAAATAAATGAGTCAACCTTCCACTATTTTTAGGAGGCAGTTTCTGGTCTTAGATGCTCCCCACACTTTCCACCGAACCCTTAACACACAGTTGTGTTTTCTCAGAGAGACACATTCAGGTTGGAAGGGAAACCGAGATTGGGTGGCGGGTCCGGGAAGCCCAAGTTTGTTGCAAAACTCTGGGGAGAATTAGGACAGAACTCTACCAGGCAGTGTGGCCACAGGACCTTGCTCTCGTCTAAGATATTAGCAGGATGGGTGATGCACTGAGAGGGGATATTCCTGAGCCCTGAGCTCCAGCCAGTCCTAGAACAGTCTACAGCCAGGTTCACACTGGCCACCCTGGCAAAACCCCGAAGCGGATGTTCATCCAGCCTCCTGCAGGGGGTGGGCTCGGATGTGAGAATGGCAAACAGCACACGATTGCTTCTTTGGTCAGTGGTTCCCAAACTCAGCTGCGTACGAGTATCACCTGAGACTATCACCCTAACAGACTCCTCCGCTCCACCCCAGACTGGATTCATTTGGTCTGGAAGGGGACCACTGTTCAACTTTCTTTTCTTTCTTTCTTTCTTTCTTTCTTTCTTTCTTTCTTTCTTTCTGGAAGGGGACCACTGTTCAACTTTCTTTCTTTTCTTTCTTTCTTTCTTTCTTTCTTTCTTTCTTTCTTTCTTTCTGGAAGGGGACCACTGTTCAACTTTCTTTTCTTTCTTTCTTTCTTCCTTCCTTCTTTCTTTCTCTCTCTTTCTTCCTCTTTCTTTCTTCCTTCCTTCCTTCTTTCTTTCTCTCTCTTTCTTCCTCTTTCTTTCTTTCTTTCTTTCTTTCTTTCCCTTCCTTCCTCCCTCCCTCCCTTCCTTCCTTCCTTTCTCTTCCTTCCTTTCTTTCTTTCTTTTAGAGAGAGAGAGAGAGAGAGAGAGCACGAGCTGGAGAGAGGGGCAGAGGGAGAGAGAGAATCTCAGGCAGGCTCCGTGCTCGGCACAGAGCCCCGCATGGGCTCAATCCCAGGACCCTGGGATCATGACCTGAGTTGAAATCAAGGGTTGGACGCTCAAGTGACTGAGCCACCCAGGCGCCCCTTGTACTCTTAATGTTTATTTATTTTTGAGAGAGAGAGAGAGAGACAGAATGTGAGCGAGGCAGGGGCAGAGAGAGAGGGAGACACAGAATCTGAAGCAGGCTCCAGGCTCTGAGCTGTCAGCACAGAGCCCGACGCGGGGCTCGAACTCACGGACCGTGAGATCACGACCTGAGCCGAAGTCGGCCGCTTAACCGACTGAGCCACCCAGGCGCCCCTCGTACTCTTTACTTCTGGTCATGCTACAGAAGAACATTCTATGTCAGAGTCTAAGGAGGAAACAAAAACAACAACAACAACAACAACAACTCAGCCAAAAGAAAGGCAGAAATGAAGCAGGGGAAGAATGAGGACAAAGAGAAAGGGAATGGCCAGGACAGAGGAAAAACGGGACATGGAGGTTTCCTTACCTCAGACAGGCAGACTTTGGTTTAAGTCAATACACATTTCTGGGGGGAGCGGGGGGGGAATATGAATTGACACTAAGGACACATTAGGAGATGATTCATTTCACAAAAGAATTTGGCATCACATTCCTTTAAATAGCAGCCTCTGCTAGTACATTTAAAATAGGATTCCATTTACAGAAGTGTGATTTACACAAAACCACATCTGTTACATAAGGCTCAGGAAAAGAGCTCTCCTCCCTTGTAGTCTGGCCAGCTATAGACCTGGCCCCGCACAGATCGTCATCTACTTTCTTCTAAAAGATGCCCAGCCCAGCTCTCCAGCACCTCTCCCTCTGTTTCACCTGATTGTGGTTAGCAGATCCTTAGAGACCATCTGAAGCTCTTCTGGCCTTGCCTAAATGCAAGGAGCAACTGCTTCAAATCCTTTACACGCTCACTCATTCGTTCAGCACGTACTTCCTGAAGGCCTACAATGTGCCGGGCACGGTGGTCATGCACCCAAGACGACCCGTCTCTGCCCCGTGGATCTTATATCCGGGTGGAAGACAGCGTGACAGTGAACAAATAAATACGATCTATATGGTGTCTGAGAGGTGGCAGGTGCTATAGGGCCAAGAACGGGGCTGGGGCCCACTAGGCTGGTGTTACGACCTCACCCAGGGTCACCAGGGAAGGCTGTATTAGGTGACAGAGGGTGATGAGGAAGGAAGCCTGAGGGACACCTGGGAGAAGGGTTGCAATCAGAGCCCACCTGGCAGGTGGGAGGTTTAGTACGGCTGCAGCCTGGAGGTTGGAGGTGGGAGAGGCCGAATCGCAAGGGGTCACATGGGCCCTGGCGAGGAACGGTCTTTGTCTCAGCGAGAGAGGAGCCCCTGGGAGGTTTGGAGCAAAGGGTGATGTGATCAGACTCCTGTTCTCGAGGACCCCGCTCTCGGGCTGCTGTGCTGACAAGCAGGGAATCGGGGAGAACAGATGCATCGCGGATGAATCAGTTCAGGCCAGAGAGGATGAGGGCCCAGACCAGGCTGGTCGTGGTGCAAATGCTGAGATGGATTTGGATATATATACATATGTGTGTGTGTGTGTGTGTGTGTGTGTGTGTGTATGTATATGCATATATACATATATGTATACATATATGTATATGTATGTATATGTATATATATGTATATATATACACACACACACATACATATGAATTTAAATTCAAGTTAGTTAACATACAGTGTAGTCTTGACTTCAGGAATTTTGGATATATTTTGAAGGTAGAGCCGACGGGGTTTGCTGATGACTTGGACGTGGGGTGTGAGGAAGGAAGGAGTCAAAAGTGGCATCTGACAACGTGCCAGAACACTGTGCGGGGCTGAGTCGCCATCCACACGCTAGAGAACCAAAGGAAGAGTGGGTTTGGGGGCAGACAGGACCGTGGTTTGGGGGCATGTTACAATGAGATGCCCATCAGATACCAAATGGAACTCTATCTGATCCGGGGCAGCAGGGTGGGGCGCAAACCTGGAAATCAGAAGGGGTTTGAGCTAGATCAATTGATTTGGTGGCCATCCACATATAGACAGGATTTAAGGCTGGGTAAGACCACCAAGGAGTGAGTGCAGATGAGACATCTGGGGACAGCCTGAGGACACCCAATATTCAAGAAAGAGGTAGGAAGAAGCGAGGGGTGGAAACAGAAAAGAAGCAGCCCACGAGGAAGAAGGAAAACCGGAAGCGTGGCACCCTGAAAGGCACATAAAGAGATGTCTTTTCTTTTCTTTTCTTTTTGATATTTATTTATTTTTGAGAGAGACAGACAGAGTGAGAGACAGAGCATGAGTAGGAGATGAGCAGAGACAGAAGGAGACACAGAATCTGAAGCAGGCACAGGCTCTAAGCTGTCAGCCCAGAGCCAGATGCAGGGCTCAAACTCACGAAGTGCGAGATCATGACCTGAGCCAAAGTCTGACGCTCAAATGACTGAGCCACCCAGGTGCCCCTGAGATGTATTTTCAACAGGGGGTGAGCAGCTGTCAAAGCTGCCAACAGACCAAGCAAAGGAGAGCTGAAAACTGACCACCGGGAGGGACATCGGACATCGTGGTGATCTTTAAAAGGGCTTTCGGGGAGAGTGGAAGCGGGCAGAGCCTGCAGGGGGGACTCAGAGAGAGGAAGAAGGGGCTCCTTCCAGCCAGGGGGCTGAGACAGATGGATTTGGGGTCCAGGTGTCCTGGTTTTATTTATTTTTTAATGTTTGTTTATTTATTTATTTTTGAGAGAGAACACAAGCAGGGGAGAGGCAGAGAGAGAGAGAGGGAGACACAGAATCTGAAGCAGGCTCCAGGCCCTGAGCTGTCAACGCAGAGCCCCACGTCGGGCTCGAACCCAGGAACCTGAGACTGAGAGCCGAGCCAAAGTCCGACGCTTAACCGACTGAGCCACCCGGGAGTCCCATAGGTTTCCTTGTTTTAAATGGGAGAAATCACAACACGTTTGCATAGGTGTGAGGGGAAGGACTGGAGCGTCACGGGAAGGGGGCAGGGGAAGGGGCCTCGTGCACAGGAGGCGCTGGCCACTCTGTCAGGCACGGGCCCAGGTCACAGCGTATGGAAACAGGTGTCGGCAGATGGCTGGCGGGGGCTCGTGCCGGCTTTCTGGGGATTGCATCTAGCCCTCGCTGTTGAAACAGGAAGCAAGGTCAGGGGCTGAGAGTGAGGGCGGGGGAGGAGAAGGCAGAAGTGTTGTCTAGGAAAGTGGGGGGCTGCCAGGACTCGGGGCACCGAAGGCCCATTCCACAGAAGCTTGAAGAAAGAAACGAAGCCAGTCCTCTCTGCCTCCTCTTCCCCGGGGCCAATTCTCCCCATCCCCGCCTTGTTTCTCACACTAACTCGTGCCCTCCTTCCCCCTGCCTTCCAGCTTTGGAACTGCTTGCACCTCCACGGAATCAATGCTGACACACTCAGTCACTTCTGTGCTCTTCTTCTTCGATGAGGCCTTTCAGGAAGGAGACACGAAATTGGGGCTTCCTTTGGCAGATGTGTGTGCTGGTGGGGAGCAGGGTGGGGCGGGGTGGGGCGGGGCGGGGGGTGGGACACAGGAAGCATAAGGCAGAATGTCCAGATCCCCTCTCAATTCTTCTCTCAGCTTCCTTCCACTCCCCCACCCCAAGCCCCACCCACCACAACCTTTGGATCTCGAATTCCCTTATCTGAGACTCCCTTATCTGAAACTCGGACTGAATGGTCTCTACCTTATTGTAGTTCCAGCTCTGATTCCCTAATGCCATTAACCTCTCCTGGCCTGTAATAGATCCCAGGCTCATTTGCACACATGATGTCATTTAACCCTATGGTCGCAGCCGGGCTGCCAACTCCGCTGATGAGATGGGGAAACAGAGTCTTGGAACGGGGAAGCGACTTGCCCAGCTAGTTGTGGGATGCCTGGCTGGCCAGCAGCACAGCCAGGATTTCAGCCAAGGGTGCTCTATCCTTCCAGGCCTGGGAAGGACAAGTCAGACTCACTTCCACTGAGAGAACACACAGGTCTGTCAAGCTCTAGCCTCCAGAACTGAAGTCCTTATTTTTTTTTTTTTGTAAGTTTATTTCTTTATTTTGAGAAAGAGAGAGTGCAAAGGGCAGGGGCAGAGAGAGAGAGAGAGAGAGAGAGAGAGAGAGAGAATCCCAAGCAGGCTCCGCACTGTCAGCGGCGCAGAGCCCGATGCAGGGTTCGATCCCACAAACCGTGAGATGACGACCTGAGCCAAAATCAGGAGTCAGACGCTGAACCGACTGAGCCACCCAGGCGGCCCACTGAAGTCCTTATTAACACACAATCAAAGTACAGGCATCACTGATCTCTGGGCAGAGCCGAAGAGGAGGGAGTGGAGGGGCAGTGCAGGATCTGGTCACCCCGGGGAGGCCAAGGAACGTCCTGGCTGGCGGGCAGGAGCCCTGATGGATGCTTCTGGCCCAGAACCCAGGGAGTCAAAACAAGCTGGGGAAGAGCTGCCGAGCAGTTTGCTAAAGTGGAGGGGGCGGGGGGGGGTTGGTGGTTGCTAATTCCGGGGGTGGATTTCATCACCATCAGTGGTGCTCTGATATGACTTCCTCCGAAAGCAGAGGACCCAAGAACTCTCACTTCTGTTTCCTGAGGAGTGAAGAGGAGCCCTTCCTCAGGGAAGGAGGGGGTAAGAGCCTCGAGGTTCAGGAGGGGGGTCACCCAAAGGGCCCTCAGCTCCTGGTAGGTACAAATGGCCAGACCCCTCTTTCTAAAGCACGGCTCCAACCATGCCCAGGTGTCCAGGGGCTCACCACTGCAGGCGGGGAACAGGCTTTCGGGATCTGGCCCCCATGAGTTTAGTCAGCGATGACTTTATACACTCACGAAATTCACCCACCAAACATATATCAAGCACCTATGCGTCAAGTGCTGTACTAAGTTAACTCATGCATGAGTCAGATGTAAGTGCTCTGTGTGCACAGCCGGTTAGAGAGGAGATACTGGTGAGTGCAGAGTTGGGGGGGGGGGGGGGCATCTGACCAAGGCTGCAGGGCCGGTGTGGGCGTCCCTTGGAGGAAGAGCCAGCCGCCTACCCGGCCTGGAGGAGGGGCCTGCGGGGACGTTGGTGTGGAGAAGCAGGCATCAAGGCACAGAAGTGGGGGCCAGTGCCCAGTGTGGGGATGTGTTGCTGGAGCACTGAAGAGCAAATGAAGGGGCGTCTGGGTGGTTCAGTTGGTTGAGCATCCAACTCTTGATTTCAGGTCAGGTCCTGACCCCAGGGCTGTGGGCCTGGGTCCTGCATCGGGCTCTGCACTGAGTGTGGAGCCTGCTTAGGATTCTCTCTCTCTGCCCCTCTCCCTGCTCATATTCTCTCTCTCAAATAAAATTAAAAAATTAAAATTAAAATAAAGAAAAAAGCAAACGAAGAGGAAGCTGGGTCCAGGGACCCCCATTCGCAGAATTATATACAACAGTCCAAGCGAGCATCCCCTGGGCCCACCACTCAGCTAGAAACACATTAATAAAAAGAATTCTTAAACACCAAAAACCTTTATCAATCCAATGGCAATCATATTGTAATATGGAAATGGAAGAAATCAACACGTTGTATACCTTAAAGTTACACAATGTTATATATCCAATACATTTCTTGATGATAAAAATCTAAAACCTTGAACCCCAAGTATTTCAAGCGTAAAGCAGTGAAAAAGCGTCACTCTTCGATGTGTGGACAAGGACGTCACCTTCCTGGTGGGAAATGGACATAGGACATAGTTAAATGTCTGGTAACAGTGTACTGATTACAGGGAAGTAATACATCATCTCTACTTCTCTGGAAACATGGAAATAACGGCACACAGAGCATGCCCTCGCCACACCCCAGGTAGACAGCACTGTGATCATCCCCACCAGACTAGGGGGCAAATCCCGGCTCGGGAAGCCTCAGGAACCTGCCCAGGTGAGTAACTGCTGAAGACAGAATTTGAGCCCTAAGGACCCATGCCCTTGACCATTCTGATATACTGTTTCTAGACCCGAGACATAGTGGAAGCTAAATAAGCTTAGACAAACCTATGTTATTGGATGGTCCCGTTTGGTTTAAATACGTGTGTACCTGTTGTATATACGCTTCTGTTTGGTTGAATCAAGTGAAAATTGGCCACCTTTTAAGATGTTTATTTAATTTCTTTTTGAGAGAGACAGAGACAGAATGTGAGTGGGTTAGGAACAGAGAGAGAGGGAGACACAGAATCCGAAGCAGGCTCCAGGCTCCGAGGTGTCAGCACAGAGCCTGACGCAGGGCTTGAACTCACAGACCTGTGAGATCACGACCTGAACCGAAGTCGGTCGCTCAACCGACTGAGCCACCTAGGTGCCCCTTGGCCATTTTTGACTTAGACAAGCAGCACTTTTATATGGCACAACCTAGCATGTATGTATGTGCACGTGCACACACACACACACACACACACAGAAAAAGTCTAAGGATCTATATCAAATCGCTAGCAGAAGTTTTGGATGGTGGAACTGTACTCGATCTTTATTTCTTTACACCTTTACCTATTTTCTGAAAAAAAAAAAAAAAATAGTGCAAGTTAAACACTTCAGTAGATTACGTGTCTCCTCGCTGCGGCTGCTGAAGACCATAGACAGCTCTGTGACATTAAAATGCACCCAAAGCACAGAAGCCCCAGCCTCACTGAACCACAGCATCAGAGGCCAATGTGCTCACGGTCGTGTCCCCTCAGGAGGTGAGAAGCCAACGCTAGACAAAAACTGCCGTAGAAAGGGCCCAGGATTCAAAGGGAGGAGTCCAGCCGTAGGTACCAAGGTGATGTGTCAATCCTACCCTCGTTCTAGCTGGTGTCACTTGGGTAGAGCCAAGGGGGCCTCCAAAACTGACGATGTCACCAAATCCACCCACAGCACCATGGCCAGAGACCTGCTCACTTGACATTCAGCTCTGTTCATGGAGGTTTGTTAGAAATAAGAGGTAGTGTCTTTCTCTGACACTTAACGAAATTTGGAAGGAATCGATGAGCCTCCAGGGCTCTCCGTCCAGTACGGCCTCCGTCCAGGAGGCCAAGCTGAACAGAATGCAGGGAGGGCGGCTGGGGTGCGGTGTAAGTGCCCTAAGGTCAGATTCAGGCAACTCAGAGCAATAGGCCAATGGCCATCCTTGGCTGCAAAGTTTCAGCTGGACGGTGAGCCAGAGCAGACCGTGACTAGGGCTCCCAGGGTCCACCAAGAGCCAAGGAAAACCCCTGCTGGGCATGACTGGCCCACCTCTGTAATGCACCTGACCTTTAACGTTCTAACCCTGGGGCAACTATATCCCCGTCCGCATTCTCTACCCCCTTTTCCTGGGCCATTCACCACCTTCCAACATCCTACACAATTTCCTTTGTTTACATTTACCGCTACTGTCTACACCCCATCCCCGATGCACACACAGGAGGTCAGCTGCACAGGCAAGGATCTCTGGTTCGGTCAAGTGTCCCAAGTGCTTAGAACAGCACCCGGCATGTGGGGGGTACTCCCTAAATATTTTTCTGAATAGATGAATGAATGAATGCCTACCTAAGATGTTACCCACCCACCCCCCCCCCACCCACCTGTACCACCTGGCAGAATTAATTATCCTTACCCCTGAGTTTCTATACGCTTTCCTTAAATCTGTGACATCACACTTATTGTACTCTATTATAATAATTGTCTCCACCTCCTTGAAGAGAGGGGCCTTCAAACTATCCCATTCTCTTTTATATTCTCAGTGCCTGGCACAGGGCCTCGGTGTGTGCCGACTCGGGCAACAATCTTGACATCTGCATAGGACAAAAAGGACGATGGCCAGGACCCCGGTTGACACTGTCCAGCACCGAGACCGCTGACATGGAACTTGACGCGGGACGCAGTCACTCGGTAAGACTGCTTTCCAAAGAGTCTAGCCTGAGACAAATCCAGCAGGAGAAAAAACGACTTTAGGTCCCAGAAAACGAGGCCGAACTGAGTGCTCCAAAGAGAAGTCAGAACAGTTAATGAAACGCTTATTTGAAAACAAAACAAAACAAAACAAAAAAACGACTAAATTTGTGGCTGCCGTGCTTATCCTGGTCCCAGTGAGGGCCACCTCCAGGCCTGGGACCAGAGGGAGGCGCAGGCCTGCTGGCCAGAAGCGCACGTCCCGACATGACCGCCAAGCGGGACAGCCTCTCGCTGGTTTCGGCCGCGGGATGCTGGTTGTTTCGACGTGGGCCTCACACCTGGCACCGCTCCTCCCTCTGGCCCTGCTCCTAGCAAACCTACTCAGCATGCTGCCACTGGCCTTCACCACGTCACCACCCATTCATTTACCACCTACGGCACGCCATGTGTTTCCATCAATGAAACGGCTGCTCCCCTTCTTCCTAACACAGCTGATGAAACACCTCCTCTTCCAGGAAGCACTGACGTATAAGAGGATTTGGATCCCGCATCCTGGGAACTTGGCCGGGCCCCTGAGACAGGGACCGTCGCCTACTATTCTAGTATAACCGCAGATAGTTCCCGAACACGCCTCGTGTTCCCTGGACCTTGTGCTTTTACGCACATGGCTCTCTTTGCCTGAAATGCCCTCATTTGGCTTTCCCCCGGGGGACTCCTTATCCCTCCTTCTCCACCTTTCTCGGGGAGACCACTCCTCTAGTGCCAGGTCATTTATCCCCCCACTTTCCCATGCTAGTGCGTTCCTCAAATGCACTCTGTGAGTTTGACCAAAGGTACTGTAATTACAACATGGCTGATGGCCCGACTAGCAGAGGGGTCATTCTGAAAGAAGGAATGTTCCACCCTTCATCTAAAGTCTTAAGATTTTACTGGCTGCCTAATTGAATAAACAAAAAAAAATTAATAATTACAGCACGGCTTACTGTGCCCTCCCATGTGCCAAGAACTTTAAACAGGCCATGTCAATACCTCTTAGGTAGGCAGACAGACACCAATCCATCCAAGAGACAAGGAGGTGATGCACAGACAGGTCAACTAACTGGTCCACGGTCCTCGAGAGGCAAATGTGGTGTCAGGATTTTAGCCTCTGGCCTAGGTGACTCCAAAGGCCCACGGTCAGCCTCTTGCGCGGTCTCAGGGCACAGAAGATGCTCCCTGATCCTCCACATGCAGGGGACTTGGACCCCAGCTGCCTCCCAGCTGCTTCCTACCCCTCTAACCCCATCCTACTGGCCCAGAGAAATCCCCTCCAGATCAAAGAGTCATTAGGACTTCAGGGAATCTAAAGGTGACATGGGATTTTTTTTTTTTTTTCTTAACAGACCTATACTTAATTTCTTTGGGGCTCCGGGGCAGCGTGCGTTTTGTCTGGCTGTTGGAATCCTTTGGCTCAGGGGCAGCTGCCAGACCACGTGCCTGTCTGGCTTTGGACTGGGACCTCTCCAGCAAGAAAGGAGACAAAGGTAGAGCGGAAACAGCCCCGGGACGTGTTCTTTGAGAAAATCACCCAGCTGTGGGGGAGGTGGGGGGAGATGGCAGGGATGGGCTGGGCGACAGAGCACAGTGGGCTGAACTGTCGTCCTAAAACCTACGTTTGCAGGGCACCTGGGTGGCTCAGTTGGTTAAGCGTCCAACTTCGGCTCAGGTCATGATCTCACTGTTTGAGGGTTCGAGCCCCATGTCAGGCTCTGTGCTGACAACTCGGAGCCTGGAGCCTGCTTCAGATTCTGTGTCTCCCTCTCTCTGCCCTCCCCCACTTGTGTGCTCGCTCTCTCTCTCTCTCTCTCAAAAATAAGTAAACATTAAAAAAAAACCCTATAGGGACAACTGGGTGGCTCAGTCAGCTAAGCGTCTGACTTCAGCTCAGGTCACGATCTCACTGCTCGTAGGTTCAAGCCCTGTGTCAGGCTCTGTGCTGACAGCTCAGAGCCTGGAGACTGCCACAGATTCTGTGTCTCCCTCTCTCTCTGCCCCTCCCCAACTTGCATGCATGTGCGCACACTCTCTCTTTCTCTCTCAAAAATAAATAAACATTAAAAAAGACAAAACAAAACTCTCCATTTGCTTCTGAGCTTAGCCCCTGCCTGCCAGGGACATCGGGAGATACCTCCGAGGACAATGAATTCTGCTTCTCAAGGCTGTTTTAAGGCAGTAAATAATCCAAGTGAGAGTGTTCTTTTTGTCACTGACAAGCGTCTACGTGTCATTCCACTCAATGCATTTCAAGGGAGTCTCTGTCTACAACCCGGCCGTCCTCAGCTCTGGCTCAAACATCTTAACGTCTACATCCAGGGGTCCACACATAAAGTGAGTATCCAATATGCACGTGGGTTGAACTGAACCTCATCCTGGCCCATAACAATCTTAGTGATCAGTGACAATAAGACATGACAATCAGATGATATGTCAAAAACTTTTTTTTTTTCTAAGCATTTTTGAAGGAGGCAAATCACAGATTTCCTTCCTCGCTGGCACTTGGCTGAGGCCACTGTCATCCACCATCCCCGACCTTCTTACAGGGACTGTTCGGAGAAGACTGCTAGGATGCTCTGCTGAAATTTTAGGAACGATGGTGAGGGGTGCACAAAGCTAGGCTATGTGGACTCGCTTCCCTAGAACTGCTCCCCAGTGTTACGGTGAGACCAGCCACACTAGACCTCAGCCATCCACCCACAGGTCTCTGAGGCTCCCAAACCCTGAATGCCAAGCTGTGCCAGAGTCTCCAAGGTTGGCAAGGACTCGGGAGGCCAGGCTCCTCCAGGGTCCCCGAGCAGCTCCGGTGGACAGACAGGCTCTCCCCCGCTTCGTGGAGTTGATTCTGCCGAAGATCGGCTCTGTTGTGGGAAGTGCTGGCCAGCCAAGATCTAGCCCCTCTTCAAACGAATCCCACCTTCCAGAGCCATGTGGAGTGCATGAACTACCTCTTTGTCTCAACAGCCCACAGTGAGTCAAAGATAACCACCAGTGCTTCTGGGGTTTTCTCTTCCATGGGCTGAACCACTCATCTTACGAGGCTGACATCCTCCTCGCTCTCTGGACATTGTCTAGGTCAGAGGCTTCAAAACCTTTTCTGACTCTGACCATAGTAAAAAAAACACGTACATTTTACAAGGCCAGTCGTTACTTGTGCACACGTGTGCATACCACCAAAGCCAGTTTCGAGAGCGAACGCTTACCCCCTTTCACGTAACATGCCTGGGTGCTTTCCAATCTACTTCACTCTTTCCAAATGCTGGTTGCAGCCCACTACACTGATTTTGTAACCCAGAGCTGAAAACGCTGCTCTAGGCTCACCACGCCGGTCATCCGTGCCCAGCCTTAACTGATTACTTAGCTCAGACCCTAGGCAGGAGAACACGTCATGTAGCCATTAGCCTCTCCGGGCTGTGAAGACAGTTCTCAGCATCATTCTACACAGGGATCTCCCCGACTCGGCGTTTCCTCTTCCCACGCCCCTCCTCAACTCAGCAAATACACCCGCACACCAGCAGCGACAACACGTCGGGCACAAGCTCTTTTCCCGCCGCACCACCGTTATCACTGACTCTGAACACATGAAACACCTCTTCTCTACCCCTCCCATTTTCCTGCTGTGTAAGCTGGGGGATCTCAGGGGGGCAGCAGAGATGCAGGAAGAAACCTGAATTTTGAAAACAGCAGTAGGTAGGTAACCGACAGGCGTGTAGTCTGCATATAGATGGGCACTAACGTCCCCTGCCCCTCTATGGGACCCAGAAGCCAAAGGCCACCACTCCAGCTTGCCCTTCTAGATTGGCTTGTGTCCATTCTAGAATCTGGTCACTGAATCTTCTCCCTTGCCCTTTATTTACTCTGTCACCATAGTGTACGTTTTGGTGATCAGGAGAACCGGGTATGAGACCTGGTTCCGCCACTTGTATGGGATCCAGACTTCATTTCCCGAACTCCGGTTTTCTTATCTGTAGAATGTGGCTAATTCCACCCTGCCTTCCTCACAGAGTTGTGCTAAGCACGAACAGGTGTAAAAACGCTTCGTACACTGTAAAGCACTAAGCATATCTAAGTCATCACATAAACCATGTGTTCTTTTGTAAGGATTGACGACATTGGCTCTGATCCCCAAACTTCAGCACTGCGTTCTCTGCGTTCAGTAAAGGCACAGACTCCATCATCAATCCCCCAACAGCACTTCACCCGAGTGCCAGGTTAAACAGGCCCTCCCTTGGGCAGCAATCTGAGGTCATCAAAAATTCATCGCTTGCAACAGCTGGTAGGTCCACTGTCACAGTCATTTGTACCTTCATTCAGAAAGAGAATAGATCTGGAAGAGTTGCTCCTGAGAGCAGTCAACTGAAATATAGCCTTCAGGCAACTCTTCATGCCAATCAAGAGAATAAAGTCGGGGTGGGGGGGGGGCGCACCTGGCCAGCTCAGCTGGGGGAGCATGTGACTCTTGATCTTGGGGTCCTCAGTTTGAGCCCCACGTTGGGTGTAGAGAATACTTAAATAAATCAACAACAAAAAAAAAAAAAAAAAAGGAGGGGGTGGAGATCAGAGTCATCTTAGAGGTGACTCTGGAAACCATCATTATCATAATAGCCACCATGGAAGGGGGACTAACTAATTATACCAGGTCCTGTGCCTTGAAAGAATTATTTCCAACCTTTGCTAGGATGCTCAAGGCAGATATCATTCTTCTCATTTTACAGATGGGACTAAGAGATTACAAAAACTTGCTCAATAGCATGTAGGGAATCGGGTGGACTACAACCTGCTTATTCTCATTCGGTGGGAAGCAAGAGAAACCTTCTAGGCTGATGTCAGGCTCTGCTAAGGACGTGGCTTAAATGCTGGGTTTGAGGTCGATCCTGGAGCCAATGGCCCCCCAGAGTGAAGACTTCAAACCAGATAGAGGACTTTAAATGGTCAGAACAGGAAAGCGACTTTGGCCTTTGGCAGGAATGGGAAGCAGGTGCCAATTCCCTGGGGTGGGTCAGGTTCTTCTTGCGGCACAGTCCTGGGTCTGTGCTCTTTACAAAGAGCAGGGGACCATTGTTTCTGGACTGGGCTTTTGACTGCTCAATGATTAATGAGAACCTAATATCACTTTTGTTCGGACCCCGAGCTAGAAGAAGAGAGAGGTAATACCTGTGCCTCTCCTGTGCCCCCCCATTCTCTACCCGGTACCTACAGGCCAGGGTCGGAACACCTTGGCCGGCATGCAAGGCCATTGTGATCTGGCTCCAACCAACAATCTCAACATTTCCTGATCTAAATGTGCCCGAACCAAAACGTCCCCAGTCTCACCCGATGGTCTTGGCCATTCCTCTTCCCGTGACTCTCCCGACAGGCAATGCCCCTCACTGCTCTCAGCACAGCCAACTCCACCCAGCCTTGACACCCAGCCTAGGGCCTTGTTTTCCATCTGAACTCTGTCCCCACCCCCACCCCCGATTCCTCTGCAGACCCCTCAGAGCTGTGGCCTCCTGGTTGGGAGCCTTGATAGGTGGGTGTTTCGTCGGCCCTGCATCTCTCTAGAGACCTCCATCCAGATGCCCTGGAGGAGCAGGGAGGGCGGCCACAGGTGACATTTCTGTGTACCTCACACAGCACTCGCTATAGGAATCACAGGTTTTAAATAAACGCTGTTGAGTCCATGAGCAGACAGATGAAGAGAGGTGGTAGCGTTAGAAGGGACCCAAATCTCTAAAGATGCAGGTCTTTGAATTCTGTAAGCTGGTCCTCACAGTCCGGGCTTTGGAAGGAAGCTTAGCTCAGGGCCAGAAGGAAGCTTGGGAGTGATGTGGTTTGGTGGACGTTGGTCTAGAGCCTCAGGTCCATGTGCAGGACAGGTGACTCTGGTCTTGCTGAGGCATCTCTAGAAAAGAGCGTGGCTGCTACTCAATTTTCCACCTCCCCACACTCACAGCTGCATACAGGATGTTTTTGGAAGGGTCATTCTGATAGTTGCCCAAAGAAAGTAAGCTTTCGTAGTACACGCACGGGGAATGGTGGTCCAGCCTTCTGGCCCCGCCCAACCACGGATGGGTATGTGTCCTCGTATGAACCTGGGAGCCAGCGAGACCCCGCATCCAGCCCCCAGGTCCAGGGCACTGCTCAGTATGAGACTGGTTTCCAGCGGTGGAAGAGACAACTATCACCTATCCTCTGCTTCCCATCCCAAGACGGAATGCCAAAGGCTGGCAGGCCCAGGAACTCACCTGCTTTCTCCACAGAGATGGTAACTTCAAAATGCACTCTCTGGGGGAAACTAGCCTAATTCTGTACAAGATGAACTGAAATTCCAGTACCTTCTCTTCCCTAATAGGCAGACCCAGACCTCTTTCTCCCCAGACACAAAGACACACCCCATCCCAGCACAGACCATCACTGGGTACCTCTCCAGCCTGACACACAGGCTCTCAAACGTTATCAGTCTGGGGGGGCCGGGGGGTGGGGGCACTCTTGGTCTAAAGCCAGGGTCAGAGTGGTAGCGGTCTCAAGGACAGCCTTAAATCTCCATTCAGAGTGGGAGCCGTCTGGGACCTCTGGGAAAACCTGCCCCAAGTGCCCCAAATCACATCCTGTTACCCCCTGAGGGCTGTTCCCCAATCAGTCAATGAACCACAATGTATTCAGCTCCTACTGTGCTCCTGGGAAGGGGGGGGGGGTGGGGGCACAGGGCTGCCTGGGGGAGGAATCAGCCCCTCCAGGGCCAGATGCTTAAGAGGCAAAGGTGTTTGCTGGTCCTCAGGCCAAAGCCACTGGGGTCTACAAGTGGTAAATCAAAACATCTCCCATCTATGCCAAGGATTCCATTCCTACCCCCTCACTTTCTAAGATGGTTTAAGCCCTAGCTCCTCCTCACTACCCTTCCAGGCCAGCCACCTGTGCCCCCACCCAGCCCCCTGGCACAGTCCAAAAATCTTCCCATAAATCTCAAATAGGTGTGCAAGCAGGGGGCTCTAGAGAGGATAGGACAAGCCCCCCTCCTGCAGCCTGGCCCTCCCAGTACCAGGCTGGTTTCCCAGTTCGGGAGGAGAACTCAACAGCCTTCTGCTTGGGATCTAGTGAGCTCTCCCGGGCAGCCCTGGTGGCAGCACGGCGGGAAACCGGGAGCCCCCGTCCCTGTTGGCCAGCCGCCCCCACAATCCTGGCCGGGATCCCTCCTCCGGCACTCCTGGAGTTGGGGCCGACAAGCAAGATCAACAATCCAGAAACTTTCAATGGATCAAGCCGACTGGAAGGGAGAGAGGAAGGGAGGGGGGTTCGGGGACGGGGACCGGGGGAGGCTCCAGGGCAGAGCTCCTGCTCTTCACTTACCATCTTGCTCACATCCATGACCGAGGCTGCAGGGCACCCCCCACCCCTTGAGATCCCGCTTCCCCCAAATGCTGCTCCCGGCTAATTCCGCCCGGATGGTGCCATGCTGCGGGGAGGGCGGCCGGCAGGGCCCCCGCGGACCGGGGAAGGCGGCGGCGGCGGCGGCAGGACCGAGGCTGGACCGGAGAAAGGAAGGGAAGGGGGAGGGGAGGCGGGGAGGGGGAGGGGGACAAGCGCGGAGCCGCAGCGCGCACCGGGGGCGGGGGAGGCGCGGCTCGGCGGGCAGACCGCACGGCCGAGCCCCCTGGGGGCCTGGGAGTCCCTCGATCAGCTGGTGGCGCCGCGGTGGGGGGCGCGGGGGCGCGCGAGGATCGGGGTGGGGGGGGACGGCGGTGCGGGCAAAGGAAGGATCCCCCGGGCCGGAGCCTGCCGCCCGGGCGCGCGGCGAGGGTGTGATTTGAATAACAAAAGGTCGCTTCTCCCGGAGCCCTGGCTGCGGGGATCGCCGAGCGGGGAGCGAGACAGCCAGGCCCGCCAGGAAGTGTGTTTGAGTGTGAGCGTGTTTGGGTGTGTGTATGTGCGCGCGCGCGCGCGCGGGTGCGCGTTTTGGTGGTGGGATCGGTGGGACTCAGGAAGTGAGCGGGGGAGGCGGCTGAAAAGGAGCGAGATGGGGGCGCAGCGAGCCGACATTCCAGTGGGGGCAGGGGGTCCGCTCGGCCCCTCCCCACTTGGCTTCCCCGCACAAAGGCGGAATTCAGAGCCAGTTTGCCTCCTGCGGCTAATCCGGAGGGGACGCCCAGATGAGTCTGGGGTCTGCAAACAGACGGGCGAATGGAAGGAAGTGGAACAGGTATCCCCGGAAGGTTCTGCGGCCCGGCTCAAGGGAGCCCGAGCCAGCCCTTCCGGGGGTGAGGGAAACTGGCTTCTCAACGCCGTCTGCCCTGAGCGCAGAGCTTTCTCTCAAGCCAGAATCGCGGAACCTTCCACTCCTTAATGCCTAGCCTGCCCTTCGCGAAACGGGAGGCAGACACTCCTCTCTGCAGGAGACACAGCTGATGGCAGCAAAGGGCCCCTGGCAAATGCTCTTTTGGGCCACAGTCTCCAGGAAAAGCCTATGGTTTCAACACAAGCTGCTTCAAATCCTCCGATGAGCAGAGAGGTTTGGGGCACAAACCGAGTCAGCAGGGACCGGAGTCCACTTACACCAACCCTGCTTTACCCAGGTGAGGAAACTGAGATTCGGAGCAGGGGAGTGATTTCCTCCAGGTCACGCATCTGGCAAGGAATGGGGGCAGGAGAACCCCCAATTAGGACAGTGCAGCCCAAGCCAAAAAGAGCTTCCCAGGCTACCCTGAGCCCCAGCTTCTAAACCCTTTCCAATGAACAGGTGGCAGGACCCATGCACAACCCTGACCCTCCCGCCCCATACCAAGGGGCCAGGAAGGCAGCACTAGTAATGCCCCATCCTGGCCCCAGGGCCTGCTCGCCTGACTAGGAGGGCCCCCTCCCCTTTAAATCTGAGTTCTCCATCTATGAAATAGGGACTGTTTCTTAGCCTGCCTCCTTAGGGGGATGTGAGAACAGCATGATATAAAAGATGTAAAAATAGAAGGAGAGGAACGGATGGGGCTTTCACTGTGGTGAGTATTTTCATTTCCTGGCTCTGGAGCTCAGTTAAGGGGCCCTCAGCTTCAGGTAACGGTTCTCTGGGTCAGGGTCTCTCTGTCGAACCCTGAGTTTGGGCTGCAGGTGAGTTTGGGGTTAATTTGCGGCCCGATGAAATGTGCCAACATCTTCTTTCTTAAAAAAAAAAAAAAAAAAAAGCTTTCATATGTTTAAAAAAAATACTATGAACTCAACAGATCAAAGTCTCCTAATAGTTCCTGGCATCCTAGCTGGCAAAGCCCATTTTCTCATGAAACAGGGGATAGTGACGCCTACTTTGCACACAGGCAGTAAGGGTCAAATGAAAGAACTTTCCCAAACTTTGCCTGTAGTGGGCTGAATGGTGGCCCCCAAAGAGAAAATGTCCTAGTCCCTGGAACCTATAAATACTACCATCTGTGGCAAAGATGATCATGTATGATTAAGTCTAGGATTCTGAGATGGGGCGATGGTCCTGGAATTATCTGGGTAGATCCTAGAGCAATCACATGTGTCCCTTCTAACAGGGAGATCTGACGCACAGAAAAGGCAAGGTAGCATAACAGAGGTCAGGATGATGCGGCCACAAGCTAAGAAATGCTGGTGGCCTCCAGAAGCTTGAACAGGCAAGGCACAGGTCTCCTCCTAGAGTCTCTAGAAGGAGTATGGCCCCTGTCAACACCTTGATTTTGGCCAAAAAACAGTGGTATTAGACTTCTGGCCTCCAGGACTGGGAGAAAATAAGTTTCTGTTGTTTTAGCCACCAAGTTTATGATCCTTTGTTCCAGCAAACACGGGAAACCAATAGGCTGCCCGAGGGTCAGTGGGGACTGATACCATGGCTGCCTCCGGGCTGCCCTCCCTATAGACTTCCTCGCTGGGGAGCTGCTCACGTGACAGCAGAGGAGGCTGGCCAGGAGCAGGCCTGGCGGTGGGGGTGGGGGGTGGGGGGGTGGCAAATAAATAAGTCCCCACATGTAAGCATGTATATGCATAAATGCACACGCACACACACACGCTCACACACACGCAAACAGCGTCTTTAAAGAGGCTGAGCTTCTCTGCTGTCACTAACCCATCACCCTGCCAGGCCCACTCAGCACATGAACACCTTTGGGTGCCTGCCCTTCTTCCTACCACTGCTCTTGGGCAGATGGGTTCAGACTTGGAGAAGAGGGGGAGAAGGGGACTCCCCCCCCCCCATTCTGCAGTGGTTGTGCCATGAGGAAGCCCACGAGGCTATGGGCCACCGGCTCAGGCTGGGGGAGCCTCTTTTTTAGTAAATTGGACAGGAAGAGAAACAGGGGGTTCGGATGTAAGAATGCCGAGGCCCTCGGCTGCTACTCTGTCCTTTCTCCACCAGCTCCAGGCCACTGCATCCAGTGGCCTACTGGGCATTTCCACCTATGCATAGGGGGAGGGGGAGGGGCTCAGACTCCCAGGCATCTCACTCACTCAAGGAGTCTAAAGATATAGTCTTGTTTCCCCCCATCTTTTCACAGCCTGCTTCTTCTGTGTTTTCTGTCTCATCTAATGGTTCCACCTCTGCTTAGTTGCTGGAGCTAGAAACTTCGAAGTCAGCCTTATTCATCCATTAACAACAGCCTACTCCCACCCCATGTAATCAAGATTCCACATCCATGCAGTTCTTTCTTGCAAATAGCTTCCAGTCGATGTCTTCTCTTCCAATACGGACTGCTCCTCCGCTGGCTGAGACTTTGAACAACAGCCTCCGAACTGGCCTCCCTGCCTCCAGTCTCTTCCCATCAGATTCATCTCCACACATGTAACTGCAGCTCCTCACTGGCCCACCCCAAATGGGAAAACAGAAATCCCCAAACCTTTCCACAGTTCATTTGACACTCCAGGTCCCTACTGACCTGGCCCCATCTCCATTCTACTGTATTCCCCCAGCCCCCCTCCCCCCTCTACCCCATCAAGGAGGTCCTGGCCCATCAAACTGCTCACATGTGCTCAGGATGCTCCTGGAATGCCCTTCCTACTTCTTCCACTTGGAAGATTCTTTCTCATCCTTCAGGACCCATCTCAGATGTCACCTCTGTGAAGCCATCCCAGACCCATCCACACATAGCTGGTCACTGGAGTAGGTTCCCACAACAGACAGCCCCTGTGTGTGTACAGCCTGGATCACCCTGGGATGGGATGGTCCGTGCCCTGGGCTCTCCCTGCTCCCCTGTGGGCTCCTTCAGGCACAGGCTGGGCCTTACTGGTCTTACATCCTGCCCCGCCGCCAGAATTCCATACCCACATCCTGGTTTCACCTTTGGCAACGAAAGTATGGAATGGACCCAGGAGGCCCATGAGTCCTGGTGGAGGGTGACACCTACTGGAGAACCGCGGTTCTGCAGCCTAGCCCTACAAATCCGTCCCACACAGATGGTCTGGGCTGGACCTTAGAGAGTACGTTAGAAGTGCGAGAGTCCCTTAATTCCCAGTAATGAAGTTTCGACCAAACAATCTTCCCTTAAAGAAGGGCCTTAGATAACGTATGTCACTGTGCTACCACTAACAACAAGCATACGCAGAGGGCTGTGAGGTTCACAAAATGCCCTTCGGTCCCTTCTCTCGTTGGACCCTTAAACCATCAGGTAAGGCGGATAGAGCAGGTATTATGACAACACCTATTCTGCAGGTGAGGTGTTGCAGAAGAAAGGGTGTGCCACTGATACCTGAGGAAGGCACTGAGATGGGGGGAGGGAGGTCCAAAGGTTCTTAGCTTTGCCTCAGTGTTTTACTATTTTATAAGGAGGATGAACTGAAATATTATTACTTGCATAATTACAGTGAGTATTAAAGAAGGAAGTGTAGGCTCCAGGGCACCTGGGAGGCTCAGTTGGTTAAGCATCTGACTCTTGATTTTGTCTCACTGTTTGTCATATGATCTCATGGTCTGTGGGTTCGGGCCCCGTGTTGGCTCTGCGCTGGCAGTGTGGAGCCTGCTTGGGATTCTCCCTCTGCCTCTCCTCCGCTCATGCTCCTTCTCTCTCAAAATAAATAAATAAACTTAAAAAAAAAAAAAAAAGAAATGACTCACGTAGGTTTTGGTCATGAACACACAGAACAGGCCTATATGTTAGAGACACCTGGCATTGTCCCAGGTGTCCCAAATTCTGAAACCAAAGTTAAAATAAATATGGACTGTAAGACACCAGCTGGACAGAACATGATTGCAACTTAGGCAGGGAGCTGTGGGCAATGAACGGGATTTGAGGGCATGGCCAGGAAAATCCCAGAGCCACACAGGGGGATGAGGTGAAGTCAAAGACAAGGAGAGAATGCAGATGGGGTCACCAGGGTTAAGAAAGTGCTGGAAAGGAGAACGAACGGCTATGCAGAGACTCAAATCCCCACCTCCCATGGTGCTGCTGAAGGTTACAAACAGGCTCCAGCTTCCATTTCAACATTTTCTTGCCAAAACCCTTCAGGTGGAACCACTGGTAAGTCTGTCTCTATCTTGACCTCCTGGAGCATATACCTCTTAGCGTACACAGAATCCTAGCTATTTGCTTTCAGGGTGTAAAATGCGTTTTCCAGGAACCCCTCAGCAGTATCCAGATACTGGTGACGTGGTAACAGTAAAATGTGTAGCTGACCAATTCTCCTGGGGAAGCCCCAGGCTGGCAGGGACAGTTGGTGGCACGTAGGTTTCCCACCCAGATGGATGTTTCCACCGAGCTCTGGATCTCTGCTTTCTGACTACTGCCCCCAGAAGCCTCATCCTTTGTGGTCTCAAAGAACCAGATCATATTAGCGGCTTAACTCATCAGAGTCCTGGGCTCACGTCACAGCCAAGTAAGTGCTGGGTCTGCAGGAACCGCTGTCGACAGGCCACCAGCTCTCCTTCTCAGCTAGACCAGCCACCTGTGTGTTGACGTTCACAAGGCGGCCCAAGCAGGGCTGGTAATCTCCAAAATCCACATTAGGAGCTTGGAGTAGGCACAGTACCACCAAATCCTTGCAAGGGCTCTGAGCAGCCACTCAGTGAAGACTTAGGGGGCACTGGGTGGCTCAGTGAGTTAAGCATCTGACACTCGGTTTCCGCTCGGGTCATGTTCTCAGGGTTTGTGAGTTCGAGCCCCACATCAGGCTCTGTGCTGACAGTGTGGAGCCTGCTTGGGATTCTCTCTCTGTCTCTCTCTGTCTCTGTCTCTGTCTCTCTCTCTCTGCCCCCCACCACTCTGTGTCTCTCTCTCTCTCTCTCTCAAAATAAAAAAAAAAAAAACTTTAAATAAACAAAGACTTAGTTGCTGAAGTATGATCGCGATGCGTGTTGTTGAGCTTGCACTAAACTTAATAAGCGTCTGTGCAGGGCTCTGCCCGTCACAGTGCTCGCAGGAGCAAGGAATGCACCTTCCAGGCACCGGACAAGATGCTCTGCCTGTGTTGTCCCGTCTGTTCCCTGCCCCCGACACAGACGGTGAGCTACGGGGACGTCGGTGACACCCAAGGTCACACAGATGTGACTCCACAGCTCTTCTAGCGCAGACTCTCCACTCCCCCCACCCTCCACATCCATGGCCCACCTTCCCAGGGCAAACTCGCCGTGGCAAAAACGCGGATCGCTGTTCATGGACAGTCCATCAGCCATCCGGGAGTAAGGCTACAGGAGCCTCTCCATCAGCTGGGACGTGTCTCCCCCAGGGCACTCTCTGGGTAGCAGCCGGGGATGTCAGAGCTACCCCAGGGGACCTGCAGCATAAATGAGTAATGAGATGAGGCCTGAATTGCCACTTAGTGCTAGGGGAGGTCAAGTGCTCTGCAATCATCAGGCCCCCTCTGGGACCCAGAGACACACTCAGGAGCCTGGGAGTGCAGCCTGCTACAGAAGGTGCCTGGAAATGTACCCTCCTGGGCAGGGAAAGGGCCGGGGTTCTCCTAGAAGAAAGAACCAGAGGCCTGGGGCACCTCTCCCACTCTGACACTGAGTGTGCATGAACCCGTGTGGCTTAGTCCCAGTTTTATCAGCCACGGACCTCAAAATCTAGAATTCTGCTTCCAGTCCTGCCTACCAGTGGCTCCCTTTAGAGCTTTGGCTGCTGCAGCACCTGAGCCATCCCAGAAATGTGTTTCTCTCCGGAGGAAGGGATACACGTAAAGGGCGAAGGCATGGGCAGACAGCAGTTTCAAAGGGACCAAACCAGCAGGGTGCCCAGAGGGCTCAGGAATTCAGGTGAACGAGATGGGCCAGTCAATGCCAGGCTGCTACCGGGCCCCCGCTGCCCGGTGCACAGGGACTGCCCCACGTACTTCCATGGGCCACTGCGCTCCGGTGGGGTCCCAGGAGAGCAGTGTGGGGACGAAGCCCTGAAGGGAGACTGGAGGCTGGGGACAGTCAGGCACAGCATGCGCAGGGGGACAGGGCGGCAGGGTGACTGCACGTGGCAGGGTGACCAGGGGTGGAAGGGCAACAAGCCAACTGTGTTCTAGATCCATGTGAAACAGAGCCGTGTCCCCAGGCAGATACATGGGGAGGGAGAGGGAGTCCCAGCTAGAACCCAGGCTCACATGTGGGCAACAGAAAGGCAGATGGCTGCCAAGTAGTTACAGCCAAGGACGGACTCAGGAAGTAAAGCAGGACTGAGGGCCTCCTTGCTTGTGGAGCTCAGGCTGAGGCCAGCTGGGGCACCTGGTGTGGGTGCAGGAGAGTCAAGTGGCAGAGGCTGGGCAGGGGGATGGCTCCTGTAGTCCCGGCAGATTCTCCGATGCCCATCCGGAGTGGGGCCAGGTGGTCAGGGGCTGCGGCGGGGAGCCGGGAAGACAGGAGCCAGGATTTCGGCCATGGTTTCCGGAAGGGAACAGGAGACAGACCTGCTGTAGGGACGGAGGAGGGGCAGAGGAAGATCTGACCCTGGGCACTGGGAGGAAGGTGCAGTTAAGAAGAACCAGGAGGAATCAGGACAAGGGCCCTGTTTTCCAGGGAGGCAGGCGACACCCCTGGTTGTCAGTACCTCAAGTCTATGCTGCTGGTTGGCCGTGTGGTTGGAAATGGACATACTGCAGTGTGGGCCGCGAGGGCCCAGACACACAGATTTGGGAGTCACCTGTGTGTGAGTCAAGGGAGCCAGCAGGGCCATTTGGGAGGCTTGCTGGGTCTCAAGGTCAAGAACCCAGCTCAGGGCAAGCCCAGGGGAAGGCAGTGGGGCTTAAAGATGGGCCAAGGGGAAGTTCTGTCTTAATTTTAATTTTTTACTTAATTTTATTTTTTAAACTTTATTTACTTATTTTGAGAGGGAGAGAGAGAGAGAGAGAGAGAGAGAGAGAGAGAGAGAGAGAGAGACCGCATGTGTGCATGAGCGGGGTTGGGGGGCAGAAAGAAGGAGAGAGAGAATCCCAAGCAGGCTCCACACAGAGTCCCACAAGGGGCTGGAACCCATGAACTGTGAGATCATGACCTGAGCCGAAGTCAGACACTCAACCGACTGAGCCACCCAGGCGCCCCTATAAGGGCCATTTCTTTTTTTTTTTTTTTTTTTAATTTTTTTTTTTTAACGTTTATTTATTTTTGAGACAGAGAGACACAGAGCATGAACGGGGGAGGGGCAGAGAGAGAGGGAGACACAGAATCGGAAGTAGGCTCCAGGCTCTGAGCCATCAGCCCAGAGCCCGACGCGGGGCTCGAACTCACGGACCGTGAGATCGTGACCTGAGCCGAAGTCGGAGGCTTAACCGACTGAGCCACCCAGGCGCCCCAAGGGCCATTTCTTAATGCCATCATGAAAAGCACTTTCTGAAATTGAAATGTGGCCTAAATCATTCTCTATTCTCATCCACAGCACAGCAGCCCTTCACAGTACTCACCAAGCCCCTGTTTTGTAGGAAGCTCGGCCGTGCCCACCGTGCCCACCTCTGAATTCGAGAGATCAGAAGAAGCAAGGCAGAGTGTGGACGAAAAGCCAGCTTCGGCCCTCCAGCCCGGAGACACATCCACATCTCAATCACCCGAGAGGCCTGGCCCCCGCCCCAGGGATGCTGACGTCACTGGCGTGGGGACAGCCTGGGCATCAGCATTTTAAAGCTCCCCTCAGGAGATGCTGGGGCGCAGTCGAGACTGGGAACAAGTGCACAACAGTAGCCGGTGCTCAGCTCAGCAGCACCCTCCCCCCCACCCCTGCCCCGGCCTGTCCTGGCTCAAGCCACAGGGGACAGGAGACAAGGAAGTGCTGTACTTCCCTTACCAGTCTACACTGGGGATTTCCGAGCTCCACCTGGAATTTTCCACTCCTTGGCCAAAGGCTCAGCATATGCGAGAACCCTTTGCGGATTTCTTTTCCCTCTTTGCGCTGCCACGCCCCGGCCCCTGTTAGACACGGGTGTCCGTGGGCCCTCTCTGCACATTTCACATCACAGGAGGAAAGAGGGATTCCAGGCAGAGCCGAGCAGCGTGCAAAAGCCCTGGCACATCTGCCCCCAGCCCTGCCCTGGCACTGACATCGATACCCATTCTTCGAGATAGATTCTCCTGGGGAAGAAAAGCGGCCTGGTCTTAGGATGCCGTGTTTAGCTGGTGGGTTCTGGGCAGCAGAAATCTGCTAGATTTCTAAAGCCTCTCCAGGCAGTCTGTGGGTGGCCAGCGGGGGTGAGGGGGCCCACTGAAGGCACTGAGACAGAGGGGAGCCACTCAGCCAAGTCCCTGAGTCAGCAGACGGCCTGGAAACCTCTACTCAGGGGGCCCGGGGCTCCCAGAGAGCTCTGCCCCTGCCTGCCCGGCTCCTCCCTGGAGGCGGCAATTTTGGGCACCCTCAAGTGGCCCAGCCCAGAAGCTGTCGGCCTCTCTCAGTTGCCCCTTCCCAGGAGGACAAGTCCAGGAACCTGTCTCTGCCCAGTCATCGAATAAGCAAAGACTTATCCCCCGGGGTGTAGACCAGGGCGGGAGGTAGCAACCCAGAGATGTCTGTAGTGACCAAGCACTGGCATTTTCATGCTGGAGGGGGGCGGCAGCCAGGCTAATTCCATGTTATTACAGCCTTACAGGAAGCCAGCCTGGCTCAGCTGTCAACCAGCAGCAATTTATGGGCCTTGGGGGCAGAGGGAGGGAGAGGAGGGAAGAGAAAGGAAAACACAGCCCTCCACATACACCCCCCAAAAAATTGATCCTGAGTTATTTTTAGATGCTTATTCATCACACACATTTCTTTGTAAAAGCCAGGACATGGGCTCTGTACAAAAACTATTTAGCAAGAGGCAGCTCCTTACACAGGAGGTGAGGCTAGGGGCACCTGTAAGCGCTGGGCTCACAGGAGAAGGAGGGAGAGTGGGAGGGTCTTCAAGACACCCCTCCCACACACACAGCAAAAATACCCCAGAATTTGGAAGGCAGAGTGCAGAGGCTACAGAGGAGAAGCTTTTCAGTCAAAACCCCCAAGTTCAAGTCCCCACCTCCATCTTTTTCTTGCTATACAGCCTGGGGCAGGTCACTGGGAAAGTCAAAGGAGACCCTGGGCTCGGAACCCCGGTCAGGTGTGGTCTTGTGTAGGTCACGCAACCTCTCTTTGCCTCAGTTCCCCCTTCTACAAAATGAGGCTAGTCAATGCACGTCATAGAGAAGATTCCCTGGTATATCTCATGTTACCCAACAGTTAGCTATCATTTCTATGAAAGAGCGGCACATGGGTTAATTATCACTGTTGGTAATAATGATCATCAAAAATAGAATTACACTGGGGTAGGACACAGCATGGAGATGAAAATCACCGAAGGCCTCAGGTGGGAAAGAGGCAAACTTGTATTGGCAGCCCGATGCCTGCCGAGGAAGGGTGTCCAAGAGTTTTGCCTCTGTTTAGATGTGGATGCCGTGACTTAGTTTCTCCTCCTGCAGACAGGGCAATAACCACTGTTGGGGGGCTTAGGGACCGATATAAAAAGAAGCCCACAGGGTGGCTCCCAGCAGGTGCTCAGCACTAGGACTGACTCTGGAATTGCCCATCCTGGTGTGACGGCTTATCCGTGTCTCACCTTCACTGGGTCACAGGGAGCCCAGAGATTTGACTAACTGACTTCTAGGGGCATCTGTGGACAAGATTAGCATTTGATGGACGGCGTAAATAAAGAAGAAGGCCCTCCACGGTGTGGTCCTTGTCCAATGTCGAGGGCCCAAAGAGAACAAAAAGGTGGAGAAAGGGAGAATTCTGTTCTTTTTTTCTGCCTGATGGTTGAGCTGGGACATTGGTCTCCTACCCTTGGACTGGGATTTCCATCATGGGCTCCCTGCTTCTCGGGCCTTCAGACTCAGACCGAATTACACCACTGCCTTTCCTGGGGTCTCCAGCTTGCAGGTGGCAGCACGAGCCAATTCCTTCTAAATAAATACCTCCTTTCTCTCCCTCCCTTGCTCTCAATATATATACATACACACATATAGTGATATCAATATATCAACATATCTGTATCTATAATGGTCTCTTTCTCTGGTTGCTCACCAAATCAGATCCAGACCCCTCTGGAATCTGCCTCTCTTTGTCAGCTGTCACCTTTCTTTGCATGGGCCACCTTTCACCTGCCCCTTCCCCAACACCCCCTGCCTCCCTGGCTGCTCCTTCTGCCCTTGACACCCCCTTTATGTGAACGCAACCCTTACTGGCTGCTCCCTTCTAGTTCCATCCAATAAACCTTTATTAAGTGCCTGCTGTATGCAAGACACCAGGCTAAGTGCTATAATGACTGAGACACATAAAGCCAGGGGCCCACCCTTCATGTCATTTCAAGACAATGTGGGGGTTACCTGCATAAGAAGATGGTGCAGGTATCCAGGGGACACCAAGGGCAGTGGGGGAAGGGGTGTAGGAGGCCGGGGACATCTTCCTGCGGGAAGGGATAAAGGACCCTTGTGGGGGGTGGGGAAGGGACCAGGATAGGAGCTAGAATTTCCACAGCCCTCACTCCCCTGGCCCCCAGGGTCACGGTGATGTGAAGCCCACTCTGTCCTGCCTGTTTGCCTCCCTCAAGGCTGCTTCTCCTCTGAAGTCTTCCTAGCTGAGCACCCAGCAGGCCTCAGCAGGGACTCTAGGACCAGGGTCCACTTCTGTCATAGTATCTCAGTCTTAGGTGGGGAGATGCTGGAGGCAGTGGCTTCCTTACCTCCAGACTCCCCACCTGCCCCACCTCCCCACCTGAGAGATCATTCATAAACACAGGCAGGTCACCCCCTTCTTAAAAACCCAGCTCCCTATACACAGCTTTCAAGGGGGTGATCCCAAGGGCCTGCCACCCACTCCAGCCTCATCCCACATTACTCCTGCCACAGGGCCTTTGCATGAGCCAGCTCCTCTTGCTACAGGGCCACCTCTGTCCATTCTCTTTCTCTCCCCCTAGCAGACAGACACACACACACACACACACACACACACACACTCTCACTTATGAAGGGTCAGGCTCCCCACAGTATTTCTTGAACATCTCTAGCTCTGGTGGGATTACTTGGGCCGGTTGACCCTTTGAGGGCAGGAACCTGGGCTCCTTCCAAGCCCAGCTCAGGGCCAGGAACTCTTCCAAACTTCCAGGGAGGCTCTTGAAGCATATGCACGGGGAAAATTCTGCCACTGCTAAATATACCAACATCACTAGAGGTGGCCATCATCCTTTTAATAAATGGCAACATTATGGGGCACCTGGGTGGCCCAGCCAGTTGTGTATCCAACTTTTTAGTTCAAGTCATGATCTTGTGGTTGGTGGCTTCAAGCCTCGCGTCGGGCTCTGTGCTGACAGCTCAGAGCCTGGAGCCCGCTTCGGATTCTGTGTCTCCCTCTCTCTCTGCCCCTCCCCTGCTTGCGCTCTATCTCTCAAAAATAATAAATAAAAACGTTAAAAAAATTTAAAAAAATAAATAAATGGGGCTCAGTCAGTTAAGCATCCAACTGCAGCTCAGATCATAATGTCACAGCTTGTGAGTTTGAGTCCTGCATTGGACTCTGTGCTGACAGCTCAGAGCCTGGAACCTGCTTCAGAGTCTGTGTCCCCCTCTCTCTCTGTCACTCCCCCACTCGTGCTCTGTCTCTCAAAAAATAAGTAAACATTAAAAATTTTAAATAAATGGGATCAGTATGGAGGCAGAGCTTATTAAATAATATACATGTTAAATAAAAAAACATGTCATTTGCATTTGTTACAATCCATGATTTGAATAATAAAAGTTTAGGAAAAATAACCCTGTGACCTCATTAAGCTGGGGATTCCTGCCCCTCCCCTGGGCTGGGGTCGCCTATGTTCTGAGAACCCCACTGGCCCACAACCATTAGACCCATACCCTACACACAGCAAGGCTCACATACACACTCGTCGTACAACCTGAGGCATCTTACTCTGTGCGCTTCAGTTTCTCGTTCCATAAAATGGGCATAAAAACACCCCTCTCAGAGCATGTGGGTGGCTCAGTCGATTGAATGTCCAACTTCAGCTCAGTTCATGACCTCACGGTTTGTGAGTTTCAGCCTGTCAGCACAGAGCCCGCTTCGGATCCTCTGTCCCCCTCTCTCTGCCCCTCCCTGGCTCATGCTCTCTCTCTCAAAAAATAAATAAAAAACAAAACAAAACACCCTTCTCACAAGAAGTTATTAAGGATCAAATGAAAAATAACATGAGACAAGTACCTAGAGTAAACTATGAATGCCCATGAAATTTTCTGGGCTCCAAAAAGTTCCCTGTATTGCTAATTTTATTAATAAATAACACACTTGTCCTTATGGGTATAACAGGTTTTATTTTATAGAGTCTCCTGCCAGTTCTCATCCTGCCAACCTCGCTGTTCCTCCCCTCGCCCAGCCCCTACGATCTGGCTCAACTAGCATCCTGGTAAGAGCAAGGATTCTGGCTTGACCACATATAGCCGTATGGTCTAGATAAGGACCTCACCCTCACTGTGCCTGTCTTTTGGAGATGACCTAGGGTTGTGGACAGGATTAAATGGGATGATTGATATCCAGTGCATGGGAAGTGTGCTCAGTGGCCATGAGCTCCTGGGCCACCACGGAGGCTCCTGGGGGGCAGGGCACAGTGACCACACCGGATAAGCAGACCTCTGTTTCCCTGTGGAGGCCAGGTGGGGCCAAGGTGTCACCCAACACCATTCTCAGTTAGATCTGGTGTTGCAGCGAGCCTGGTGACAGTCTCCCCTGCCCCAAGCTTCTGCAAGGAAAGGCATGGAACCGATGGCCCTCTCATTTTTCCTGGGGGTGGGGGCGACAGAGAAGGGGGCAATATATCTGGAATCTTCTCTTTCCTCCCTTCACACAGAAACCCCAAAACAGCTCCCCTCATGGAGTTTCAAGCTGTTCAACTTGGCAGTTACCTGGCCCATTCTTTGTTCTTCATTTTAAAATCCATTTTCCTCCTCAAAGCTGAAGATGCTGCTTTAAGATACAAGCTCTCCCCCTGCGTTTCTTGCTGCATTTAAAAAAATTTTTTAAATTTATGTTTATTTATTTTTGAGACAGAGAGAAACAGAGCATGAATGGGGTAGGAGCAGAGTGAGAGGGAGACACAGAATCTGAAGTAGGCTCCAGGCTCTGAGCTGTCAGTATGGAGCCCGACGCAGGGCTTGAACCCACCAACCATGAGATCATGACCTGAGCCGAAGTCGGACGCTTAACCGACTGAGCCACCCAGATGCCCCTCTTGCTGTATTTTTAAAAAGTCTCGAGTTGGGGCCAAAAAGGATGAGGAGTTAGGGGCACCTGGGTGACTCAGTCGGTTAAATGTCCAACTCTCAATTTTGGCTCAGGTCATGATCTCCCGGTATGAGATCGAGCCCCACATCGGGCTCTGCGCTGCCGGTGTGGAGCCTGCTTGGGATTCTGTCTCTCTCTCTCTCTGTACACCCGCCCCCCACCAATGCTCGCGCTCTCTCTCTCTCTCAAAATAAATAAATAAACATTAAAAAAAAAAAAAAAGAATAGGGAGTGAGGACTCCTGGGATGCACTCTTGGACCACAATGACTGATGAGGCCATGGCTTTTTTGTCTCTTGTTTTGCAGCCGAATCCCAGCATCCAGAACAGCGCCTGGCACAGAGCAGGCACTCAGGTACCAGCAGCTGAACGTATGAATGACCGCGTGCAGGAAATCACTTAACCCACGTGCCTGGCACTATTCTGGGTGGTGGGACGCATGGGGAACTACAATCTCTCATGCAGGCGGCTGCCTCTGGCTCTACCCAAGGGCTTTTGTGCCCGTATCTTATGTGTCAACATCCCGTGGGGTAGGCATGCAATCGCCCTTCACAGATGAGCTAAACGGGACCCAGAGAAACTAAGGGCTCATCTAAGAAACAGAAACGTCTCTTTTCAGAGTCATTCACCAAATACAGCTGCAGGCTCTTTCCACGGCATCATCCTCCCGCTTGCTGTCCCGTTACACAGGGAGAAGCTCGATCACCCAGTGGTCTGCAGTTCATCTGTCCATCCGCCGACCCCGCCAGACCACCTTTCACCTGCTACCACCACGAGCCAGCCTCTGTGCTCGGCTCCAGGGGAGGGGGAGGATGTGGGGAGGGGAATGCAAAATCGGGATAAGAGCAAAATCTAATATCGTTTGGAGCAGGCTCAGGCAGCAGTGAAGGAGATGTAATATCTCTTCTGGGGCCCCTGTGGAGAAGAGTTTAGTGGCTCCTCAAAGAGTTAAGCATAATTACTGTATGACCCAGAGCTCCACCCCTAGTTTTGTGCCCAAGAGAACAGAAGACAGGGACTCAAACAGGTACTTGTGAGCCAATGTTCACAGCAGCATCATTCATGACAGCCAAAGGATGGAACCAGCCCAGGTGTCCGTCGACAGATGAATGGATATGCAAAAAATGGAATATAACTCAGCTACAAAAAGAAATGAAATTCTTATACGTGATTCAGCATGGATGAATCTTGAAAACATTATGCTAAGTGAAAAAAGCCAGGCACAAAAGGACAGCTGTTGTATGGTCCCACTTACATGAAATTTCTAGAATATGCAAATTCACAAAGACAGAAGTAGACTAGATGTTACCAGGGAGTGGGGTTAGAGGGCGGGAAGGAACCATTGTGTAACGGGTGCACAGTTTGTTTGGGCTGATGAAAAATTTTGGAAACAGCGGTGATTCTTGGACATTATAGGTGTAATCAATGCCCCCAGACTGCATGCCTAAAAATGGTTAAGATGGCACATTTTATTTATACCTACTTTACCACAATTTTTTTTAAATGCACACACATACACACACACACACACACACGCAAAACACAATAGCAGTAGCACAGGAGTAGACCCACAGATCAGTGAAATAGAACAGTAGGTTGGAAAACAAAGCAGATAATGCAGGGGGTCTCAGCACAATGGAAAAAGTTCTCAACCGGGCTGGGGAGGGGGTTGGAGAACCAAAAGTGAAAAAAAAGAAACTACAAACTTAGAAAAAAAATACAGAAAAAGCTGTTCTAACTTAGGCAATGAGAAGCTCTTCTCGGGCGAGATATAGAATGATGGCACCAAAGAGGAAAACATTTTTCCTGTGGCGGTATGGTCTTTGAACTGGACGGTCTGGCAGGATCTAATATAATTCTGAGTACCCATAAATACACATATCCTCTAACCACTGGACATCTATCCCAGAGAAATGCTCCCATGAGCCATTTTCAAGGGCATTTGCCAGAGCATTGTTCCTAAGGAGAAAGCGAAAACAACGCAAATGTTCCCACCACAGCAGAAAGTGGAAACAAACTAGGGTATTTTAATTCTAAAGCATACTATGCTGGGGTGCGTGGGTGGCTCAGTCGGTTAAACGTCTGACCTCGGCTCAGGTCACGATCTCACGGTTTGTGGGTTCACGCCCCGCATCAGGCTCTGTGCTGATGGCTCAGAGCCTGGAGCCTGCTTCGGATTCTGTGTCTCCCTCTCTCTCTGCCCCTGCCCAACTCGCACTCTGTCTCTCAAAAATAAATAAACATTAAAAAAAATTTAAAGAAAAAGAATATGTTAAAAAAAATACTATACTGTTGTTAAAAAGAATGGCATTGATGTAAAAAGCCTTACAGAAGGGGACTCCTGGGTGGCTTAGTCAGTTAAGCACCTGATTCTTGGTTTTGGCTCAGGTCATGATATCACGGTTCATGAGATTGAGCCCCATGTGGGAATCCGTTCTGAGACTTTGGAGTCTGCTTGGGATTCTCTCTTTCCCCCTCTCTCTGCCCCTCCCCTACCCTCTCTCTCTCAAAATAAATAAATAAACTTAAAAAAAAAAAAAAAAGAAAGAAACATGCTTATAGAAAAATCTCAAAGAAAAAGAGAAAGAAAACCCCACCCCCTTGGATCACTCCAAATGGATTTGCTGGCTGGCTTCATTTTCAAAGGATTCTGCTGTGGAATACACACCTGCCGGGCTCCAGGACGACTTTGTGTGAATCCATCTGAAGAGCTGCCAGACTTGGGATGAGGGCCTAGAATGTCCTGCCCCTGCAGCTAACTCTGAGGGAAAGGAAGTCAGAAAGAGGATAGCAGGGTTGGAGTATTGGTGTTATTCGTGCATGTAGAAGGGGGTCAAGGGAGGGAAGGAGGCAGGGAAAAACCCTGTAAAAAAGAGCAGGAAAGTAAGCTAAGGCAGGACAGTGTGAAGGTCAAAGGGGTCATACCAAGTGCAGTAATATTCCAATGACTGGCTACTTGTCTACAGGCAGAGGCACATCACGCATCATCAACATGTCCTCACGTGCCGCTTTAGGTCATTTTGTGTCCTCCTACTTCTGGCCAATCCCAGGGTTGAAACTGTAAATCACTGACAGAGGATAGTGTGTTATGACAAACTACAGCAGTCTTGCAAATGGCTTCCCCCCAAATCCTCAGGTCTGCAAAAAATGTTTGGCTTTGGTCTCACTGGGTGTCCTAGTGTCCCCACCCACTGGTGCCCACCCTCCTCCACTTCTTCCGGCCCCTTCCCATCTGAGAAGGGGAGGGGATCCGCATCTTCTGAGCACCCACTATCACGTTTCATCCCCACAATCACTGTAATTAGAAAGGTAGGCAATGTTGGGCCACCTGGGTGGCTCAGTCGGTTGGGTGTCCGACTTCGGCTCAGGTCACGATCTCGTGGTCTGTGAGTTCGAGCCCCGCGTCGGGCTCTGTGCTGACAGCTCAGAGCCTGGAGCCTGCTTCTGATTCTGTGTCTCCCTCTCTCTCTCTCTGCCCCTCCCCCACTCATGCTCTGTCTCTATCAAAAAATGAATAAACACTTAAAAAAAATTTATATATAAAAAAAAAGAAAGATAGGCAATGCTACCTCAGCCACATGAAGAAAGAATGAAATCTTGCCATTTGTGACAACATGGATGGACCTAGAAGGTATAATGCTAAGTGAAATAAGTCAAACAGAGAAAGACGAATGCCATATGATTTCACTTGTATGTGGAGTCTAAGAAAGAAAACAAATGAGCAAAACCAGACTCTTAAATAAAGAGAAGAAACTGGTGGTTGCCAGAGGGGAGGTGGGTTGGGGGATGGGAGAGATAAGCAAAGGAGATTAAGAGGTACAAACTTCCAATTATAAAAATAAATAAGTCATGGAGATAAATAGTACAGCATAGAGAACACAGTCAATAACACTGTCATAATGTATGGTGACTACACTCGTGGTGAGCACGGGTGTATAAAACTGTCCAACCACTCTGCTGTATACCTGAAACTAATGTGACATTGTATGCCAACTATACATCAATAGTAAAAAAAAAAAAAAAAAAATTTAATGTAAGCAATGTCAACACCCAAAAAACAAATCATCCAACTAAAAAAATGGGCAGAAGACATGAACAGACATTTCTCCAAAGAAGACATCCAGTTGGCCAACAGATACATGAAAAGATGCTCAACATCACTTATCATCAAGGAAATACAAATCAAAACCACAGCGACACATCACCTCACACCTGTCACAATGGCTAAAATAAAAAAAATACAAGAAACAACAGGTGTTGGCGAGGATGTGGAGAAAAAGGGACCCTCGTGCACTGTTGGTGGGTGGAGCCATTGTGGAAGATGGCATGGAGGTTCCTCAAAAACTTAAAAATAGAACTACCCTATGATCCAGCAATCGTCCCACTGGGTATCTACCTGGGGAAACACAGAAGCACTAATTCAAAGGGATACAGGCACCCCTATGTTTATGGCAGCATCATTTACAATAGCCAACCAATGGAAGCAGCCCAAGTGCCCATCGGTGGATGAACGGATAAAGATGTGATGTTATATATACATATATATAATGGAATATTATTCAGCCATAAAAGGGAAGGAAATCTTTCCATTTGCAATGACATGGACGGAGCTGGAGAGTATGATGCTGAGTGAAATAAGTCTGTCAGAGAAAGAGAAAGACAAATACAAGCATGATTTCACTCGTGTGGAATTTAAGAAACAAAACAAATGAGCGAAAGAAAAAAGGCGAGAGAGAGGGTGAGAGAAACCAAGAAACAGACTCTTAACTACAGAGAACAAACTGATGGCTGCCAAAAGGGACGTGGGTGGGGAATGGGTGAAACAGGTGAAGAGGAGACTAGAGAGCACACTTCTCAGGCTGCGCACTGAACAATAGACAGGATTGTTAAATCACTATATTGTACACCCTGAAACCAACAAAACACAGGATGTTAACCACACTGGAATTAAAATCAAAAACTTAATAAAAAAACAGATTAAAAAAATAATAAAATAAAATCAATGCAAAACTATTTTTTAAAAAGGCAAGCAATGTGCCCAAGGTCGCTCAACTAGCAAGGATAGAGGGCAAAGCCAGCATCAGAACCATCGAAAACTCATGCTCTTCCCATTGGCTGACGCTACTGAGGAAGCTCTTACTGGTACCCACTGTAAGCCAGAATCTCTGTTACCTGCTCCCGGGGATGTGAAATAAGCTGAGTCCTGATCTCGAGACAGCCTGAGTGGACCGGTGAAGTGTCTAAGCTACAGTATGTGGTAAAATGACCGTAGCGCCATATTTGATGGGTAAGAGAAGCATCACAGAGGTTGAGAGCAAGGAGAGGACACAATAGGTCGAGATGAGAAGCACAAGACCATGAAGACAGAGAATATTTGTGGCAAGTCCAGAAAATACCAAAACCAACATGTGGTTTGTTGATCTCCTTCTAAAACCCTTTTTGTCATAGCCCGAGGAATCCCTCATGCCATTTGCCAAAGCAACAACAACAAAAGCCAACACAAAGAGCTCCCCCATCCTGAAAGTGTCAGCAGCCTCTCCCAGCCTCGTTGTTCACTGGAGGCAATGGGGAAAGTGTAAAGAAGAGAGAAGACCAAGGCAGAGCATGGGGAAAGCCTCCTTCTAGAAGGGGTGGAGCAGTCACTGCAGAGACCCAAGAAAGTGCAGAATTCGGTAGGGGAAGATGGGGACTCTGGACCCCCCTACAAAGGGGAGCAACTGGCTGAATCCTGCAGCTCCCTGCAGGGGAGAGGCACGAAAGGCTGTGGCTAGGTCTCTGGTGCCATGTGGGGAGCAGCTGTGGCAGGGTAAGTCAGGCCAAAGTCAGGCTGAGCGACAGGTGCCAGGGGACATGGGGGAGGCCCTCTCTTTGGAAGAGGCTGGTGGCAAAGCCACAGGAAGTTCCTAAGGGGATGGAAAAATCTCCAGAAGGCAGCGGGGTGTTTTAGGACAGGGAAGACTTGCACAGGCTCGTAGCAGAAGAGAGATTGATGGCTGAGTTAGGTCTCTGAGGTTGGGTGGGCTCAAGGGAACAGCGGGGAGGCGAGCCACCATCAGGGGACTGGGAAGCGGGGAGAGGAAGGAGCCCATCCGACAACGTCAATGTCATGGTGGAGGAAATTAGAAATGCAGAAGATGCTTGTGTTGGAGGGTCTCCATCTTTTCCATGGAGCGAAGTTATCCCCGGAGAGGAAGGAAGAACCGAGACAGAGCGGTGTCCCAGAGGCAAAGGTGGGAGGAGAGTTTTTGGATGGTGAGGGGAGGATGGTGAGGACGGGGAGGCGTTGAGTTCCAACTTTGCTTTCAAGAGTGTAAAAGGAAAGAACGGCGGGGGGGCCACCCTGAGGAAGAGGGTTTTAAGGCTGGGGGACACAGAGGCATGTCTACAGGCCAGGAGGACGGGAGGGGAAATTACTGAAGACACGAGTGAGAATGGGCAAGGTTACGGGACACGAGCATGGTGGACCACAACCCCAGCAGCCTCGCCACACTGGCCGCTCACACTGAGGCTTCCGCAGTGAAAAGCCTCCCCTTTTTCCACACGAATTGCTGCAGAGCCACGGCCGCCCACCGAACACCTGCAGGCCTGCTGCTTCTTGGATGTAACTACAGGAACTTACACTTACCCTAACGACATTTCATAAATTGTCTAGATGCCCATCTGTTCCGGAGCAATGACCAAGAAAACACTCAGCTCGGTCCATTGGTTTGCCAAGTTCCTTTTCAGCCGCACCAGGTATGCGGCAGGCCATGGGAAGAACAAGACACAGCGTCTGCTCTCAAGAGGCTTATGGTGTAGTCGGGAGGTAAGTCATAGACCCTTTTAATATAGTTTCAGCAGCATGGCAAGCGCTATGAAGGAAGGAAGGGGGACATTTCCCGTTGCCCCAGAATTGGCTGCTGTGACCCAAAGCTGGGCCCCAAGGGGTGATATGTGTTCCACCTTCTACACAGTCAAGTAACTTCCAACTAGCTCCCCGGGGAGGGGGCACAGCCAGACCACCACACTGCTCAATAAACCGCTTAGGTTGTGCAGGATGCTAGGATTGCCCAGAGGAGGGGGGTATCACTTACCAGTCAGCACGGGGGCAATGACGCCTGAGCCGAGTTCTGAAAGACTTTTGGAAGTGGCCACTGTGGTGAGGCAGGGTGATGAGCGTATTTCTGGAAGAAGCGGGGGTAGGTATGCGGCAGCTTGATGTCACAAGGACACAAAGTCAAATGCAGGAAAGCTGGCAGGTGAATCTGGAGAGACGGGCCATGAGGTTGATGGAGGAGAGGGCCCCGTATGATCAGACCATCCCTAACCAACCAGAAGATTCCTCACGCGCTGCTCTTACCCCCAAACTATAGTAGCCGAGACTGCCTGACGGAGGGGGCAGGTGGTCAGGGCAGGGTGTCACTCAGGTGACACGAGCAGGTCCAAGTTTTAGGCACACCACTGACCGCCGTGCGGAGGACAGCATCCAGAATGGCCAGGGTGAAAGCAGACACTAGTGGGGAGGGTGCTGCGGTGGCCCAGGCATGGAATGCTGGGGCCTGACGCTGAGCAGCGTGGGAAGGAAAGAGGGGAGAGAACACAGGTGGGACAGGCTGAGGGGGTGAAAGGCAGCAGGACACAGTACTCGACAGGGCGGGAGTGGAGCAGTGGTAGGGCAGGTTGGCTTGTAGTTTTCTGACTCAGTAGTTAACGGGGCAACTGTCCCACTAAGGCAAGATGGGGTGGGATCCAGGCACAGAGGTGGTGTCAGCTTCAGACAGGAGGAGAGATACCTTCCATTTTAACTGCAGGGGGTGGGGCAGGTGGGCTCGGGTTCAAATACATTTAGAGGCCTGGGGGTGGGGGGGACAGCAGTTGCCCCTCATGACTTTGGCGTTCTAGGTGAAGTAGAAGACAAGCAAGGAAGGAGGGATGACGGTAGAGCTCTGGGGAGCAGGAAGGTTTGAAATACAGTGGTTTTCCCTCATCCACACTCCAAGACCTTATACATTCCAAGACCCCCGGTGGATGTGTGGATGCCTGGAACCGTGGATAGTACCAAATCCCATATACAGTGTCTTTTCCTATATACACACACCTATGATCAAGTTTAATTTATAAATTAGGCACAGTAATAATAACCAATAATAAAATTGAACAATGGTAACAATATACTGTAAGAAAAGTTACATGGGTGTGGTCTTTCTCCCAAAATATCTGACTGTATTGAACTCACCCTTCTTGGTTTTTTTTTTTAATGTTTATTTATTTGGGGGGGGGGGGGAGAGAGAGAAAGCAAGGGGAGGGGCAGAGAGAGAGAATCCCCAGCAAGCTCCACGCTCAGTGCAGAGCACGACGTGGCACTCAATCCCACGGCCATAGTAAGATCACGACCTGAGCTGAAATCCAGAGTCAGACGCTTAACCAACTGAGCCATCCAGGCACCCCTCACCCTTCTTTGTGTAATGAGGCCAGATGATAAGATGCTTACGGAGCGGGACGGAATGAGGTGAATGGCTCAGGCACTGCGACCTTCTGATGCTACGTCAGAAGGAGGATCATCTGTTTTCTGACTGGTTGACTGAGGGTACCTGGGGCGGGGGGGTTCCCAACGCAGTCGCTGCTGAGAAAGGTGTGAGGCCACAAGAGGATCACAGAGCAACGTAGAAGGCCTTGCTGAACACGCACGCCCTTTTGTCTTTGAACTTTGTTTATGGCATCTTTTCTTGAATTAATCCTTTTAACTTTTAAACTTTCATTTTAATGTTTCTTTTTGAGAGAGAGAGGGAGAGAGACAGAGCACGAGAAGGGGAGGGGCAGAGAGAGAGAGAGAGAGAGAGAGAGAGAGAATCTGAAGCAGGCTCCAGGCTCTGAGCTGTCAGCACGGAGTCTGACGCGAGACTCGAACTCACGAACTGCAAGATCATGACCTGAGCCGAAGTCGGACGCTCAACTGACTGAGCCACCCAGGCCCCCCAACCCTTTTGACTTTTATGTAGCCAAATCGACGAGCTTTTCCTTTACAGCTTTTATGGCATTCTTTAAAAAGCCTTCCCCCACATGGCAGTTTGAAAACAAACAAAACAAAACAAAACAAAAAAGGTGGGACCATATGTGCCCATACAAACAACATCCAGGAAAAATATATTAAGTGACGTAGCGCGGGAAGTTCACCTCGATGGTAAGCTTGCGTAGCCACAGACTGTCTTGGGAAGACCATGCTGTCAGGGGGCTGCCTCTGGGGAGTTCACTGGTTGGAGTAGATGTTGCAGAAAGTCACAGGGCAAGGGATAACAGGACACAGGGAAGAGGATTGAAGGCAGGGACCCCCCTGGCCAATGGGAGACACAGCAGATATGTTTCTAACATGGAGAAGTTCCTGACCCCAAGATCAGAGATCACCTGGGCTCAGAGGAGAGTGTGCAGGATGGACCATATTTTGTACTAAGGTACAAAAAGGTCAAGCAGCCTTCACAAGGGCACATAGCTAACAGGGTGTTGCATTCTGGCTCCAGGGCCTAACTAACCTTCACCACAACATCATACTAAGTGAAAACGCAGGGCACAAAACTGTTTACAGTATGAGCCCAATTCTGTAAAAGAAAACAACAAACAAACATAAATCCAATTGACCCCTGAACAATGAGGGGGTTAAGGGCATCAACTCCCCCGTGCATTGGAAATCCACGTATACCTTATGATTCCCCAAAACACTTAACTGCTGATGGCCTACTGTTGACCAGAAGCCTTACCAATGACAAAAACCGTCAATTATCACATATTTTGTATGTTATGTGTATTAGATACTGTAGTCTTACAATAAAGTAAGCTAGAGGAAAGAAAGTGTTATCAAGAACCTCATAAGGAAGGGGCGCATGGGTGGCTCAGTCGGTTAAGCGTCCGACTTCGGCTCAGGTTACGATCTCGCGGTCCGTGAGTTCGAGCCCTGCGTCGGGCTCTGTGCTGACAGCTCAGAGCCTGGAGCCTGTTTCGGATTCTGTGTCTCCCTCTCTCTGACCCTCCCCCGTTCATGCTCTGTCTCTCTCTGTCTCAAAAATAAATAAACGTTAAAAAAAAATTAAAAAAAAAAAAAAAAAAGAACCTCATAAGGAAGAGGGGTGCCTGGGTGGCTGAATGGGTTAAGCGTCCAACTTGATTTCAGCGCAGGTCGTGATCTCATGGTTGGTGGGTTTGAGCCCCAAGTTGGGCTCCGTCCACTGATTGTGGAGCCTGCTTGGGATACTCTCTCTCTCCCTCTCTCTCTGCCCTTCCCCTGCTCTCTCTCTCTGTCTCTAAATCAATCAATCAATCAATCAATCAGCTAATAAAAAAATTTAAGGAAACTCTTAAGGAAGAGAAAAATGCATTTACAGTACTGGACCATAAAAAAGCCACACGTATAAGTAAATCTGCTCATTTGGAATCTGTGTTGTTCAAGGGTTAACTGCGTGTGTGTGTGTGTGGGTGTGTGTGTGGGTGTATTTATAGGCAGTATTATTTATAGGCAGACCCTGGAAAGAAATACTAAATGTTCGCAGGAGTTATGCGAGTGGGGATTTAAAAAAAAAATGTTTTTCTAGATTTTCTATAATTAACATTAGTATTATTAACAGAAAAAAATGTCATTCAAAATAATCACTGGAATGGGCAAGTATTAAAGACATTCTATAAAAATAGACTTTCTGGAAAAGGACACCTTGGCAATATACCCTGAGCATTTGAATAAACAAAAAAGTAGCCTGCTTGATTCACGGAGTCACAGTGGAAAGAACGTGAGATTAAGAAGGCCTGGGTTCAGGCTGCTTAGAGACGTAACTCCCTAAGCCTCCACTGCCTTGTATAAAATGAGTGTGAAAATAATAAAACTTGCTTCACACGGTTGCCGCAGACACCAAGTGAGACCCTGCGGGGGAAAAAAAATCTGTCAATCAAGTAAAGCGTGGTATTTTAATATAATTATTAATTCTACCTTTTACTCTCTTTTTTTGATCAATGCATTGGCACACACCCAGTTCAAAATTAAATGGTAATTGTAAAATACAATCCAACTCTTGACTAATCAGTCACTTTGACTTCATAAAACAGTCATTCCGTGAAAATCCATCTGTGGCTGGTATTACTGAGCCATAGTGATGGGATGAATATCTCAGATTTCCCCAAATTCCAATTCAAAACTCAGGGTTGGGCACAACTCAAGAGGACCGCTTCCCTGGCAAGCAACCCCACATACCCTGTTACAGGATTCCATGATCTCCCCGGAAGCCAAGGCCAAGTTCCCTGCTCGCCCACAGCTATTGGATGCTTTCAGGGATCTTCTGCCCACAGTCACACATGATCTTTTCTGGCCCAAATCCAAAGACAGACCCAATTTTCTAAAATTGCCACCCTTGTGCACACCTTCCTTCTTCTCTGTTGCCTGAATGTTGGGAGATGTCCCTCTTCCTCCTGAGGCCAGCCTCTCCAAATGAGTCCTGTCCTGGGCCTTCCCACCTTTTAAAGGCATCATCTTCTTGGGACCTTAGAGCATCATCAACTTCTCACTAGACTGCAGTAATCTTCCAGTTCCCACTCTTGGGCACTTATGTTCCTACCCTATAATAACCCCCACCCCCTGCTTTTTAAGTAGAGATATAATTCAATATCATAGAATTTACCATTTTACATTCCCATCAGCAAAGTACAAGTTCCAGTTTCCTTGACGGGAATGCCAAGGGCATGGTGGCTTAAAAAAAAACAAAACCTATGTTTCCTCCTGTTTTATAGGGCTAGCGCTGACATTTACGTCTTTGATCCTCTGGGAGTTCATTTTTATATACAGTGTGAGGTAGGGGTCCAACCTCATCTTTTGTATATGGATATCCAGTTGTCCTGGTGCCATCTGTTGAATAGACTCTTCTTTCCCCACTGAGTGGTTGTGGCACCCTAGTCAAAATGAACTGACCGTTGATATATGGATTTCTTCCTGGAAGCCCAATTCCGTGACACTGACCTGTATGTCTGTCCTTATGTCAGGACCACACTATCTTGATTACTATAGCCTTGTAGTAAGTTTTGGAATTGGGAAGTTTGACTCCACCCACTTTGTTCTTTTTCAAAATTGTTTTAGCTATTTGGGGTCCTTAGAATTTTCAAATAAATTTTAGTCTAGGCTTGTCTATTTCTGCAAAAGGGCAGTTGAAATTTTAGTAAGGGCTGTACTGAATCTGTAGATCAGTTAGGGGAGTATTGCCTTGTTAACAATATTATTTGGGTCTTCTGACCCGTGGGCATATGATGTCTCTCCTTTACTTGGGTCTTCTGTAATTTCTTTCAACAATGTTTTATAGTTCTCAGTGTACAAGTCTTGCACATCTTTGCTTACATCTATTCCTAAGCATTTTATTGTTTTTGATTCTACTATAAATGGAATTACATTCTTAATTTTATTTTGGGATTTTTCATAGCTAGCAGCTAGAACTACAACTGATTTTTGAAGTAGTGATCTTGTATCTTGCAACCACTTTGGCTCATTTATTAGTTTAATAGTTGTTGGTGGTAGATTTTTAGATATACAGACATAGATATACATATATACATACGTAATCATGTCTTCAACCAACAGAGATAGTGTCACTTCTTCTTGGCCAATCTGGACGCCTTTTATTTCTGTTTCTTGCCTAACTGCCCTCATGAGAACCTCCAGGGCAATCCTGAATAGAAGTAGGAAGCACAGACATCCTTATTTTGTTCCTGATCTTAGGGAAGAAAACTTTCAATCTTTCACTGTTATGTATAATGTTAGCTGTGGGTTTTTTGTAGATGCCCTTTATCAGGCTGAGGAGTATCTTAATTTCTCTTTCATTTTCAAAGGACACTTTTACCAAACATAGAATTCTTGGTCGTCTTCCCACCACCTTCTGGCCTCCCTGGTTTTTGGTTTTTGGTTTTTTAATGGGAAATCAGCTGTTCATCATATTGAGGATCCCCCGTACATGATGAATCACTTTTCTTGCTTTCTCTCCTCGTCTTTGGCTTTGGATGCTGTGGTTATGATGCATCCAGATGAGGCACTTTGAATTTACCCTACTTGGAGTTTGTTGAGTTTCTTGTATGTGGAGGTGAATGTTTTTTCATCCAAGATGGCATGTTTGGGGTCATTATTTCTTCAAATATCTCAGGTGATCTACCTTCCAGCTCACCGATTCCTTCTTCAGCCTGCACAAATAAGTTATTGCGTCCTCTTAGTGATTTTTTTCCTTCGGTTTGAGTTACACTTTTCAATTTTATGACTTTCTTTTTGGTATCTTTTTATAATTTCTTTCCCCATTGATTGCCTCTGTGTGAGACTCCATTTCCATACTGTCATTTAGATATGACTTCCTTTAGTCCTTTGTACATATTTAAAATAGCGGATCTAAAGTATTTGTCAAGCACTTCCGGCTTCTGGGCTTCTTCTGGGACAGTTTCTGTCAATTGCTTCCCCCTCCCATGATATTTTCTTATGGTTTCTTTGTATGTTTCAAAATTTTTGTCAAAAACCGGACATTTCCAAGAATATAATGTGGCAGCCCTGGAAATGAGATTCTGCCCCTTCATAGGGTTTGTCACTGTTGCTGCTTAATGAGGTGACTGCTTGGTGACTTTCCTGAACTAATTCCGCCAAGTCCGTATTCTAGGTCATGAGTGACTGCTGGAGTCTTTCATTGCTCAGTTAACTTAGCGGTCAGCTAATGATTAGACAGAGATTTCCTTAAACTCCTGGAAGCAATCAATCTCCCCCTCTTTGCTGAGGGGTTCTGTTTGTGTGTTGGGGCATGCCTTCAACACCCAGCCAGGCAGTGTATATACCTCAGCCCTGACTTTCACGTCCTGCTTGCACACAGCTTCGAGGTCAGTCAGAGGCGAGAGATTATTGCCTTCTCAAGTCTTCCCTGAACATGCACACGGCCAACACATGTACACGGACTACAGGAACATCAGAGCTCCGAAAAGCCCCCAGTTGACATCCTACTCTTCAGCCTTTCCTTTTAAGCCTTATGTTAGTCTATTGTTCACACCAACTGTAATCCATTGCCTCATGCAGCTGTGATGTTAAAATATTTAGCAAATGTCCCTGGGGAGAGGCTTTTAAGCACTGGGGTTGGTTTAAGTAAGGTCAAAAAAGGACAAGCCTTCCAAGTGACATCTTCAAGGGAACCACCAGCTAGGTTAGATGATGACTATTCAACATGGTCTGGCTCCTGCCTAGCTCTCCAACTTCCCCTCCCACCCCTGTGCTCCAGCTACCTTGGCATTCTTGCAGTTTCTTGAACAAAACTGTTCCTGCCTCAGGGCCTTTGCACATAATGGTTTTCTCTGCCCGAAAAGCTCTTTCCCGTGATTTTCTGCTTGGCTGGCTTCATCACTTCATTATGATCTGTGATTAAAAGTTACTTTATCAAAGAAGTTTTCCAATCACCCTCTCTAATTAAAAAAACCTCCTTCTCATCCAACCCCTACCACCAACACTAGATGTTTCTTTTCTTTTCTTTTCTTTTTTTTCAGTAGTACTTATCACAATCTGGCACAATATCATGTATGTATTTGCTATTGCTTGATCTCCCTGTTGGAACCTACGTTCTGTGAGGATGAACTCTGACTTACATTCCATTCCCAGCTTCTAAAGCGGTGCCCGGATCTGCTAATAAACACTGACTTCAAAATGGAGCACGGGAAGGGCACCTGGGGGGCTCAGTTAGTTAAGCATCCAACTCTTGATTTCAGCTCAGGTCATGATCTCGCAGTCATGGGATTGAGCCCTGCGCCAGGCTCTGTGCTGACAGCACGGAGCCTGCTTGGGATTGTCTCTCTCCCTCTCTTTCTCTGTCCCTCCCCTGCTTGTGTGTGCTCTCTATCTCTAAACAAACAGACAAACATCTTTAAAAGATGAAGTAGTCCTCTAAGATGGATCTGTACTCTGTCAGGTGCTTCCCAGAATTCCCTTCCTGGTGTAGTTCCAAATTATCACGGGGTACTTTGCCCAAGATTTGGAAGGCAACCATGAAGGAGCAGCCATGCTCCTCTGTGCTCAGGAAGCTGGTGTAAGCACCAGGCACGATTGCAGAGATGCACACGGCCACTTGTCTGCTGGGTCAACTGGCTGGCATGGAGCAGCAGGCAGGCCTGCAGCTCCCTTAGCTCTAGCTTTTCCAACTCCTGGGCCAGTGGCATACTTAGCTCTGTGACAAAGAACAGCCCTACTTTGCGTGGCATCTTTATTATCACAGTCGGAAGAATGGAGTCAGTGAGAAGTCAGCACAGTTCTGGTCCATCCTGGTGGGTTCCAGGTCAACCTCTAAGGTTCCTGCTTTTTCTCCTTCCCCACCGACTTCACATCCCTCTACCCTTCCCAACTGCCCCCCTGTGGACTTCCAAGCCTAGCGCCAGATACAGAGACAACAACTTCACATAGACAGGGTAATGGGTCCCCACAACTACACAAGGTCAAATCTTTATAATACATCCCTTATAACCCAAGTGGTTCTGCTTCTCTGATTGAACCCAGCTGCTACACCCACTGTGTCCTGTACGTTCAACCATTCAGTTCATCTCCATCTGCTTTTAGACAAAGTGCCCCAACTTAAAAAAATATCCCTCGTCAACCGGACACACCCCTCCAACTCTAGCCCACTCCTCCCTTTCTAAGTCAAAAGTCTTGAAAGACCTGTCTTCTTGACCTGGGTGTTAAATGTTGGGGTCCTCAAGACAGACATAACCTCTTGGCCCTCTGCACTCTCTTCTTCGGTGGTTTCCCCCACCCCCATGCCTCTAATTACCACCCAGAAGCTAACAGAATTTCCATCTCTCTGACCTCTGGATCTGCTTAGCAATGTCCACAGTGACCTCAGATTCAACATATCCCAAATCCATCCCTGACCATCCCCGCAATCTGATGACACCATCATGGTGTCATCATGGCCAGAGCCAGAATCCTAAGATTAATCCTTGACTATGTTTCCTCTCATATCTCACCAATGACCAACTGCTGGCAACTTGGTCTTTTAAGTGCCCCCCCGTCCACTTTTCTCCATCCCTGTGGAGGCCGCCATCCACTTTCCTCATCCTGTCTCCTTCCTCCCCCATCTCATTCTTCCCAATGAAGCCTCCCTATCACCTGTTCTGCTGCCCTCATTCAAATACTTGTGGGGTTGCAACTGTGCGCAGGTGCAATCATGAGATTCCTCTGCCTCAAACCCTTTGAAGGTTCTCCACTGTCCTTTGGATAAAATAGAACACTCTCAGGGCCTTGTGTGTCTGCCCTGTCTCTTCAGCCCTACCTGAAGCCCTTTATCTCTTCCTTATCCACCCTGTAGACACTCCACACCCTTTCTGGAATGAAAGCATTTCTCCACCTTCTGGCTTTTGCACCCTCTGTCTGATCTTCCTTCCCAGCTAATTCACATGTTGACTTGAACCTCTCTGCTTGCCATCCCCAGATTAGGGTGGTTCTATTATTCACCCCATAGCACCTGCTCTTCTCTATGCCACATCATACCGGTCATCACGTGTTAAACATCTGTCCACCACCACCAGATGCATGAAGGGGACGCCCGGTCCTGTCTTGTCCACCCACCAAATGTACCACTTGGGTTGGCATAATGTCTGCTCTCATGAAGAACGACTAACAAATGCCTGTCAAATTAGTAAATTTAAAAGGTTTGAAGGCTATCTAGGCCAAGATCCTCATTTTACAGACAAAAAAAGAACTGTAGGGGCACCTGGGTGGCTCAGCAGGTTGAGCGTCTGACTTTAGCTCAGGTCATGATCTTCTCAGTTCATGAGTTTGAGCCCCGTGTCTGGCTCTGTGCTGACAGCTCAGAGCCTGGAGCCTGCTTTGGATTCTCTGTCCCCTTCTCTCTCTGTCCCTCCCCCGCTTGTTCTCTCTTTCTCTCTCTCTCTCTCTGAAAAAATCATTAAAAAAAACCCAAAACCCTGTCGCCCAGAGGGAACTGAAATTCCTATTTCCCAGCAGGTAAGAGTTTTACGCAGGCCTCTGACCTTGGAAGGCTTAAGGAAGCACTGATAGATACACGTGGCTATAGACACACACATACACTCCAAAACACGCCTGCTACGAAACTTACAAACAGCAGCAAACTATTCTGACCGTGCCCCCACCTCCTCCTTGCTAAATGTGTCCCAGCCCGCTGCCCTAGAGGGATTTTGCTGCTAATCCATTCCTGCTCTGCTGGTCAGGCAAGGGCATGGTGGCTGGGATGGGGCATTCTAATTCAAGGACTTTGGCAGTGAGGCTGAAGGATTTAAATGAGCTCCAAGAGACAAACATCAGCCTTCATTACTCACTTGAGATTTACGAAGGCCCTGGAAGGTACTGAGGCCTGGAGTGAGGCAGTGCAGAGAGGGTCCAGGCTTGCATCCGGTAGGGCCACGGTCTGGGCCCCACTGTCCTTCCCAGCCTCATTTCCCCTGCGCCTTATACCCTTCTCACCCCATATCCTCAAACACTGGCTGTTCCCAAAACTCTACTTTCTTTCACATCTCCGGGGCTTTCCCTGTGATGTTTTCTTCAATGAATTTGTTTCCCTTCTGCCCTCTTCTGCTGTAAAACTCCGAGGCATAGCTCATGTGTTACCTCCTCTGTAAGCTTATCTTCCCCACCTAGAAAGAGTCCTTTCCTTCCTTCCCAGAGCCCCTAGAGCATCCTTTCACACCTTGGCTAGTACACTCACTCTGGCTGTTGACTCTCTCTCCTCCACGAAACTGGGGGCAGAGCTGGGGTCTTTCCTGCACCCTGGACGCACCACCGTGCCTGTCCACACTGCTGGCACCCCACTGTGTGCCACAAGCCGGGCAGGTGCTGTCTGCAGATCTGCCAGTGCTTCCTTCCCTTAGGCAGGGCAGGAGCTGGTGGAACTTTCTGTGATCAGAAAGCGAGACAACCCCCCCCCCCCCCAACCACAGAAACCAAAGGCCCTCAGCCTCACCGTGAGTGGTCAAGGCTGAGGGGCCCTCCGGGGAATGCGGGGTCCGCATGGTGCTGCATCTGCGGGAGCAGGCGGCGGAGGGGCTCTCAGCACAGATCCTGCAGGAGCGAGTCCCTGGAAGGCAGCCAAGTGCGGCCGGATGAGAGGGAGCTGGGTTAAGGGGAGATCTGCTCGGCCACCCCTCCGGATGAGGACACCCGGGACACAAAGCTCCACCTGTCAGGCCCTCCACGCGATTCCTCTGCCTGGTGCTCCCAGGCCTGGCCCCGTGCCTGCCGCCAGCAGCTGCCTGCCTCCCTCCCTCCATGGGCAGCCTTTGGTCCTCTCCCGGGGACAGCTGTACCACAGCAGCGGGTGGGAGGTGGCTCATCACGGGCCTCGCCGCCCTGGCTTCTAATTGCAATCTTCAAATCACTGGAGCCTCCTCAGGAGCCAGCAGCAGAGAGTAGCCCCATGGCACCTAGTGTCCCCAGCTTGGGTCACAAAGTGCCTCCAGGTGACCAGGGGCTCTCTTCAAGGCCCCTTCATTTTCTCTGAGGCCCTCTGGCTCAGCTCCACACTATGGCCATGCCCAGATCCCTGTCCTCCTCTTCAGAGCCTCCTGGACAGCCCACAGGCAACCCAGACAGCAAGACAATAAAGCAAACAAGCAGAGCGAATGCCTAAAGGGAAACGCAAAGCAGAAATTTACTTTTTTAGTTTTAATTTTATTTTTATTGCTTTTTGGAAAAATTTTCAGGGGTGCCTGGGTGGCTCAGTCGGTTGAGCGTCCGGCTTTGGCTCAGGTCATGATCTCGTGGTCTGTGAGTTCGAGCCCCGCATCGGGCTCTGTGCTGACAGCTCGGAGCCTGGAGCCTGCTTCGGATTCTGTGTCTCCCTCTCTCTCTGCCCCTCTCCCACTCACGCTCTGTCTCTCTCTGTCTCAGAAATAAATACACATTAAAAAAGAAATTAAAAAAAAAAGAAAAATTTTCAATGTTTATTTATTTTTGAGAGAGAGAGAAAGAGAGAAACAATGCAAGCAGGGGAGGGGCAGAGAGAGAGGGAGACACAGAATCCGAAGCAGGCTCCAGGCTCTGAGCTGTCAGTACAGAGGCCAACATGGGGCTTGAACTCACAAACTGCAAGATCATGACCTGAGCCGAAATTGGAAGCTTAACCGACTGAGCCATCCAGGCTCCCCAATTTTATTTTGTATAAAGGCAGTATCAACTCACAGAAAATTATTTATACATGTATATATACATATATATATCAATAAATGTATACACATACATGTATGAATGTGTAACATAAATAAAAGTTTTAGCTGTGCCCTGGCACTTGGGGGCAGTTAGTCTCCTTGGAGTATGTTCAATGTCCGTGTCTGTGTTTCCACGAGGAGCCCACGCCACAAACCACAAGAACAGAGTGAGAGCTGGCAACAGAATGAGCACTCAGGTATCCTAGGCCTGGTAGAGACACGTCAACTGAGCGGGTTGAGACACTTGCCCCGACAGCGCCATCAGGAAACCTGAAAATTACATCATCCTTTGCAATGCGTGTACAGAAAATGGTTTGGAGTCCTGATGGGTTTTAGGTTTTATTGGATTTTTTTTTTTTTTTTTTTTTTTTTTTTTTTTTTTTTTTTTTAGTTTATTTATCCTGAGACAGAGAAAAAGCATGAGTCGGGGAGGATCAGAGAGAGGAGACAGCAAGAATCCCAAGCAGGCTGTGCAATGACAGTGTGGAGCCCAACGTGGGCCTCGAACCCACAAACCGTGAGATCACGACCTGAGCGGAAGTCAGAAGCTCAGCTGACAGAGCCACCCAGGCGCCCCTAGGTTTTATTTGATCTTAAATGTGAAGTCCCTGGGGTGAGGGGCTCCTTGAACTTTGTGTCCTTGGTCCCTGGTGCAAAACAGGTGCTAGAGAGTGGCTGAGAATGAATTTCGTACATTTTGCATTTCCCAGGATACCCAGCCAAGACTCAGATGCCCCAGCTCTAATGAAGGCTGAAGTCTTTAATGAAATAATCCAATGGGGAAAAGGAGGGCACAGGAGGAGGCATAGCCTCCACCTTCTGATCATTCCTGCTGCCCAGGTGATGAGGTCCTGGGGAAACTAGTATCTAAGCTGAGACAGGCTGGATAACTGTGCAGGAGTTAAGTGAATGGTATATTTTTGATTATTAATATTCCATCACCCAGAGGTAACATTTTTATTTCCTTTTATTTCCATTTTATATTAATATGCTTTTGTTTGACCTTTATTTTATTCTTATTATTGTTTATTTATTTTTTAGAGAGAGAGCATGTGCACATGCAATCAGGGTAGGGGCCAAGAGAGAGAGGGAGACAGAGAATCCCAAGCAAAATCCCAGCAGAGTCCCAAGAATCTGTGCTGACAGTGCAGAGCCCAATGCGAGGCTCAAACCCACCAACTGTTAAGATCATGACCTGAGCTGAAATCAAGAGTTGGACGCTTACCCGACTGAGCCACCCAGGCTCGCCTGAATCTTTATTTTTAACAAAAAAATAAAAATCTAAAAAAACAAAAACAAAAAACAGGTGGTTAGACCATAATCCTGATAAACTTTTAAATGTCATGTTCCCCTTGAAGTTTAAGAATTTCACTTGTTAAAAATATATAAATATAATTTTACATGACTGTATGACATTCCTCCCTGTGAATATATTCATTTATTCAACAACTACTTATTTTATGCCCATGTACTAGGCATTTTTCAAAGCACTGGGTGTATCAGAAATTACCCACCTCCTACTGAACGCATAAGTTGTTTATAATTTTTCACTATTAAATAACACTGTGATAAACATCTTTGTTTATAACAGTATTTTATATATTTCAAATTCTTTTCCTAGGACAGATTCTTAGAAGTTGAGTTACTAGGTCAAAGAGTAACAAATAAGATTCTTGACATGTTGCACCAAACTGCTTTCCAAAAGGTCACGCCAATTTGTACTTTCTTTATCAGAGGAGTGTCTATCTTGTACATCCTAATATTACTCAGTGTTGTCACCAGAAAAAAATGTGAGTATCTTATTTGGTTATTTTGTATTCCTTACTTGATAGTTTTTCTTGTGTTTATGAACTGTTTTCTTCCTTTGCGGGTCATTTATTCCTGTTCAGTTATCTGTTGAAGAGTCTTAGAGGTTCGTGTAAATTCTTTATATACAAAAATATTTACTCTATCCCTTTAAAAAACATATTTCCGGGGTGCCTGGGTGGCTCAGTAGGTTGAGTGTCCGACTTCAGCTCAGGTCATGATCTCACCATCCGTGAGTTCAGGCCCCATGTTGGGCTCTGTGCTGACAGCTTAGAGCCTGGAGCCTGCTTCGGATTCTGTCTCTCTCTCTCTCTCTCTCTCTCTCTCTCTCTCTCTCTCTGCCCCTTCCCCACTCACACTCTCTCTGCCTCTGTCTCATCTCTCAAAAATGAGTAAATATTAAAAAAAAGAATAAAAAAATAAAATAAAAATAAAAAACATTTCCTTTTTGATAATAGCTATGATTTTTATCCTTTTACTAATTTAAATTTTTAATAAAGACCATCAAAACCATACATGAATATAGTTTCAAAAATCAAGTGATAACACCATCAAGAAAGTGAAAGCCAACCCATAGAATGGGAGAGAATGTTCACAAATCATGTGTCCGATCAGAGTCTAGAATCCTGAGTATATAAAGAACTCCTACAACTCAGCAACAAAAAGAAAAACAATCCAATTAAAAAAATAGGTAAAGGACATGAATAAACATTTCTCTAGAGAAAATCTACAAATTGCTAATAAGCAGGTGAAAAGATACTGAACATTGTTACTCATTAGGGAAATGACAACCAAAACCACGATGAGATACTATTTCACATCCACTAGTCTGGGTATACTTGATAAGAAAGAAAGAGAGAGAAAAAGAGAGGGAGGGAGGGAAGGAGGGAGGGAGGGAGGGAGGAAGGAAGGAAGGAAGGAAGGAAGGAAGGAAGGAAGAAATAACAGGTGCTGGTAAGGTTGTGGAGGAATGAGAACTCTTGTACGTTGCTGGTGGGAACAGAAAATGGTGCAGCCACAGTGGAAAATAGTTTGGAAATTCCTCAAAAAGTTAAACAGAATTACCATATGACCCAAAAATTGTACTCCTAGGTATCTACCCAAATAACTGAAAATATGTATTCAAACAAATACCTGAACACAAATGTTCATAGCATCACTATTCACAACAGCCAAAAAGTAGAAATAACCCAAATGTCCTTTGGTCAGTGAACGGGTAAACAAAGGTGGTGTTATCCACCCAGTGGAACATTACTCAGCCATAAAAAGGAACGAGGAAGCACTGATAACACTCTACATCATAGACGTACGTACGTCGAAAACATGACGCTAAGCAAAAGAAGCCAACACAAAGGTTGCATATTGTAGGATCGTACAGAACTTCCAAAACAGATGAATTCCTAGAGACAGAAAGCAGAGTGGTGGTTGCCAGGAGCCGGGGGGTGGGGGCAAGGAGACAAGAATGTAACTACTTAATGGGTTTCCTTTGTGGGGGAGCATGAAAATATCTTGGAACTAGATACAGATAGTGGTTGCACAGCCCTGTGACTGTACTTAATGCCACGGAAATTTATACTTTAAAATAGTTAATGGTTAATTGCTTCTGAAGGGAAAATTCAAAAAAAAAAAAAAATCAAGTGGTAAGGACAGCTTCTAATAAACAACCAGAAGTTCCTTATTCCCCCCTCCACCCTTCCAAAGGCAGCCTTGTTTTTCACCTCTTTCTGCCTCTAGTAGGTAGTAATACATTTGCTATTTCCAATTATTATATGTACACGACCTAATTTATTAATTTTAAATGTTTCCTAATGACTTCCTATTATGATAGATGAGACAAAATTCCCTTAGATATCCAACTATCTCAACTTCTTCATCTTCTCGATGGTCATACAAATATTTCCGTTAAGTAATCAGTGTTTCAAAATTATGACTGTATAAATGTCGTTCTGCACAGAGATAGGTGGGGAATGACTACATTTTCATTCTTGTCCAACTTTTTTTTTAACTTTCCTTAAGTTAAAAATTCCTTTGCTATTTTATTTGCATACCTTTCTACAGACACGTTCTGAACTTCTCCCAAATACTCTGCTGCAGGAGATAATTCTGTAGGGCGCCGTGTTTCGGGGAGGCAGCCCTTGGTACCCTCTGCTGCTCCCTTGCACAGGATCCACTCCCCTGCACCTTGTGCTGTCTTCTACCTCTCGTCCTGCTGAAGTGCGCCTCCCAGAAAAAGGAATCACGGAGATGCCTTTTTCTTGCATCCTTGGTTCTCTGGAAAGATCTGTGTTCTGCTTTCATACTTGGGTATGAAATACTACGCAGAAAATCATTTTCCTCCAGGATGCCGCGGGCATACAACACCTAGCGTCCAGAGTCGCTCTTGGAAAGTTCGATATCCTCCAATTCCCATTCCTGTGCCTGGTGCCTGGTGCTCTTCTCTGGACAACTGCAGAATCCCCTCATTAACCCACCTTAGTGTGACTTTTATCATTTGTTGGGCTGGTTACTTGTGGTCTGCAGATACGCTCCTCGTACAACTTCTTCCAGGCTTCCTCACTTCTGTTGCCTCTATTTCTCTTTCTGGAACTCTATTTTCTTTTCTTTTCTTCTTCTTCTTCTTTTTTTTTTTTTTTTTTTTTTTTTTAGTTTATTTACTTCTGAGAGAGAAAGTGCATGCATGTGGGGGCAGAGGGAGGGGTAGAGAGAGAGGAGAGAGGGAATCCCAAGCAGGCTCCGCACCACCAACTCAGAGCCCGACTCAGGGCTCGATCCCACAAATTGTGAGATCACGACCTGAGCCGAAATCAAGAGTTGGACGCTTAACCGACTGAGCCACCCAGTTGCCCCTCTGGAACTCTGTTTTTCAGTTGGAACCTTTTAGACTGATGCTCCATTGTGTCTTATCCACTGTGTGTACTTTTCAACTCCTAGTCCTTTTTTGCTACTTTGTACAAGATTTCCTTGACTTTATCCTCTCTACCTTCCTAATGAAATTCTGAGTTCACTGACCTCTTGAACTCTATGTGAATACTATCTGGAAGTTTCTGAAGTTTTCTTCTGAACCTGTATAGTCTTTGTTTCCTACAGATAACTTCTTCCTGATTGTTTATTTTAGTTCCTTTGTTCATGCAGCCTTGCCTTTCCTTACACGTCAGCTGATCCCTGGTTAGCTGTTTACATTAGCTTCCGTGTGGAAGTTCCAATGGTGGAGCTCGTCAGCCAGCACATTTCATTTTTGGGAGAGTGGGCAGGGAGTGAGCCCCACACTGGTGCCTCCCAGAGATCTGGTTGTGAAGGGCTTTGTTCTGAAGTCTTGGGTTCCTCCAGAAAACATCTTCCTTTTTTTAAAATTATTTTTTAATGTTTATTGATTTTTGAGAGAGAGACACAGTGTGAGTGGGGGAGGGGCAGAGACTGGGAGACACAGAATCCGAAGCAGGCTCCAGGCTCTGAGCTGTCAGCACAGAGCCCGACGCGGGGCTCGAACTCATGAACCGTGAGATCATGACGGGAGCCACAGTCATCAACCGACTGAGCCACCCAGGTGCCCTCAGAAAACATCTTCTGATCACCAGCCGGGGAGGTGGATATTGGTGGCCCATCTGGATGGAGTGCAAGTTCCGGAACTAAACCCCTTGTTTTTAGCACCACGGAATCCCCACCCTCTGCCACAAAGGGTCTGTGAGTTAGGATCTCATCCAGGTCTGTTTCTCCAATCTGGTCCACAGCCACAGGATAAATTCCTGTCCACTGGAATGCAGCAGGGGGTGGGAGGACCAGTTCTTACAGACTGATACCCTCTCCACCTGATTTCAGTCCTGCCACCTCCACCGTGACACCTCCAAACTCAAGCTGGTCTGGCCCAGCAGAGCATATCTGCTCTCCTGTTACTGTCTCCTTAATTCCTTCCAAAACGTTGGAAGGAATTCCAAATTCCCTCCAAAGTGTTGAAACGTGTTATTTGATAACGGTCCTGTTCCCATTCTTTGTCGCTGGAGGTCTTTATCATGCTTCCTTACTATAATTGTAACCAATCTTGGGAGATGGAGGTATGTAGCCAATCTGCTACTTTAGGTGAAATACTTTGTTGGGCTCTGACATATGAAGCCTGTTCAGGGTTGAATTATACTCCCTCTGAAACATGTGTTGAAGCCCTAACCCCGGGTATGTGACCTTACTTGCAGATATTAGTTGAGATGAGGCCCCATTGGAGTAGGTTGGGACCTTAATCCAATATGACTGGGATCCTTATTTTTTTATTTATTTTAATGCTTTATTTATTTTTGAGAGAGAGGGAGAGAGCGCGAGTGGGGAAGGAGCAGAGACAGAGAGGAGGACAGAGGATCCGCAGCGGGCTGTGCGCTCACAGTAGACTCTTGGTTTCGGCTCAGGTCATGCTCTCACGGTTGAGAGCCCCTCCTCAAGCTTCCTGTTAGCAGTTCAGTGCCTGCTTGGGATTTGGGATTCTCGCTCTCTCCCTCTCTCTCTCTGCCCCGACCCTGCTTGCTCTCTCTCTTTCTCTCTCTCTGTCTCAAAATAAATAAACTTTAAAAAAAAAAAAAAACCCATTTATCAAAAGATCTTTCCATCCGTATTGACGTGTAAAGTCCCCTCTGTCATACAATTAATTCATGTGTACATAAAGGTATGTTTCTGAGTGATCTATTCTGTTGATCCTTTTTTTTTTTTTTTTTTTTTAGTGTTTATTTTGAGAGAGAAAGAGTGTAAGTGGGGAAGGGACCAAGAGAAAGGGAGAGAGAGAATCCCAAGCAGGTTCCATGCCCAGCATGGAGTCTGACTCAGGGCTCGATCTCACAACCGTGAGATCATGACTCGACCCGAAACCAGGAGTCGGACGCTCAACCTACTGAGCCACGCAGGCACCTCCCGTTTATTCTTAAGCCATTAATTACGTCAGTTTTAATCATTAAAACGTGTTTCGATATTTAGCAGGGCAAGTTTCTCCTTATCACCATCTTTGCTGATGTTTTAAAGCTACTCTCATTTATTCTTCCAGATAAGTTTGAGAAAAACCTAAGTCCCCAAATAAATCCTCTTACTGGGGTGTCAGTTGCAAACGGGAGAAACATGAATTACACGAGGCAGAGCTGACATTTCTACAAATCCATACTTCCCACCCAGAAACAAAGCGTGCCTCTCCATTAATTCGCCTGCTTTACATCTCTCAGTAAACTTTGTGATTTTCAGCAGGGCCCCTCTATCTGAAATACCCCCCACGCCACTCCTTATCCCGTTACCCTGCTTTCGTTGCTAGTGCTGTTATAATAAGAATGAGAAAAGCAGCTGAGAAAGCTCACCAAGGCTCCAGGCAACTGTTCTAAACACTTTTATAAGCATTATCTCACTAAATTCTTGCAGCGGTATGAACAGGGACCCATTATTTCCGCTTGCACATGGAAAGCTGAGGCGCACAGAGATCATTAGGTCAAAATCACAGCAGGTTTCTGACCCAGGCAATTTTACTCTGGAGCCCGTGGTTTTATCTGAAATCAGTATTTTTACTATTCAGCTGTAAAAAGGAATGCGGATGACTTTTTTTTTTTTTTTTTTTTTTTTGAGATAGAGAGCACGTGAGCAGGGGAGGGGCAGAGGGAGAAGGAGAAAGAGAATCTCAAGCAGGCTCCCTGCGCAGCACAGAGCCTGCTTCATCCCATGATCCTGGGATCATGACCTGAGCCAAAATCAAGAGTCGGACCACCGAATGAGCCACCCAGGCGTCGGAGGATGCCTTTTCTATGCTGGTATAAGAAGACTGCCATGACAGTCCCTTAAGGGGAAAAGAAAGATTCTGAGCTATCACTTGTAGAAAAAGTGGGGAAGAGGGTCATATTTCAGGATATTCATGTTTCCTTGTACATGAAAATAAAATAACGTGGAGAGACTCAACAAGAAATTAGTAAATGAGTGGTTCTCTCTTGGAGGTGAACGGGAACAAGGCAGCAGGGGACAAGGGTGGGAGGGAGCCTTTCACCTTTTTTTTTTCTTACTTAAAAAAATTATTTCTGGGGGAACCTGGGTGGCTCAGTCGGTTGGGCGTCCAAATTCAGCTCAGGTCATGATCTCACAGTTCATGGGTTCAAGTCCCACATCAGACTCTGTGCTGACAGCCCAGAGCCTGGAGCCTGCTACGGATTCTGTGTTTCCCTCTCTCTCTGACCCTTCCCTTGCCCATGTGTTCCTTCTCTCTCTCTCTCTCAAAAATAAATAAACATTAAAAAAAAAAAAGGAAACACTGTCTTCAATAAATACAATCTATTAAAAAATCTTTTTAACTAATTTTTTTTTCATTTTACCTATTCAAAATTCACATGTTTTTAAATTTTGAATTTCACATAAAATGCAGGGCAGACACTCAAATAAAGGTGATTCGAGTGAATGCCTGGAGATTTCAGATTTTTATAAAGGCAGGGTATGATCTTGCTGCTTTGCTACTCACATAGAATCTGTGTTCTAAGATATTTTCCAGCTGGCTGCTGTTGTGGAGGAAAATGTACTATTGATTTTTATACATCTTGCTCCCAGCACTTTTATTCCTGATGCTGAACTTGACCGTTCATTCTCTTTTCCACGGATTCTCCTGGGTTTTCAGTGGCTCGTGCAGGGATCCTGGGCTGGCTCCGTGAACGTGTTTGGGCAGGTCGGGGATGGAAATTCAGAATGTTGGGGATCATGGGGCAGGAGTGCCCCCCATGTGGAAACATTAAGTTACAGTTTTTAAAAAACACTGTGTGAGCCAAACAAAACAAGGCCAGAAGAGAATCCAGCCTCCAGGACGCCAGTCTGCGTGCTGCATTCCCTGTCAATACGCTTTTCCCTTCTTTTCTCCTCAGCCCCACCTCTTTGTCCTCTGAAGCCCTCCTGCCCCTGGAAGCCTTCCTGGCTTGTCCAGTCTGCCCAGGACTTCTCTCCTCTTCTCCAGGGCCGTCAGCTTTAGAATCAGTGCCAGCCACGGTGTGGCCCTGAGTTCTTTCATAAGCGACTTGAGACTGGTCATCCTGACTTCCTGGGCTCTTTCCCACCCACTTTGGCATCTTCTGCTTCTGCGGTCAGCGGACTGCAGTGACCGTTCAGCCCACATTCTTCCTTCGGTCTAGGAGGAACTTGAACTCGGCAAGCAAGTCTGATTCATTCCAGACTCCTAGCACTGCAGGCACTTAGGAAACCTTCTGTGCTGAAGGATGTATGCTTTGGGGGCAGGTAGGCGTGTCAACTAACTTACTTCCTCGGAACCCCGACAGGACTTTTGGAGAACGAGCCAAACCGGACAATGGGATGCCTGCCCTCAAGGGACGTGGCAGACGCTTCCATGAGGGCCGGATCTGGTTTTTACACCTGACACAGAGGGAGCCCTCAAAAATAGGTTTGATGGTGGGCCTTCACGGAGCTTACCATCCAGTCACCCGAAAAACAGCCACAGCAGAGACCAGAGCCAACATGTGAAGAAAGCCAACAAGAAGATGCACGGGACACAGTGAGGAAAGTCTCCTAGGGCTCCACGGTCCTGGAAGGGGGCACCCATGCAGCCACTCACTGAGAGATGAATGCCTTTACTCCTAAATGAAAAGGATCGATGCTCCCTCTCCCGAGACGATGAGAACATCCACGTCACATTCTCACACCATCTCGACCACGCATGGCTGTCCTTCTTTTAGAGGTGAGGAAATGGAGACTGGGGGAAAGGATGTGACTTGCCCAAGATCACACGGGGAATATGCCTTGCGGCCAGAATCAAACACGGATCTTTGACTCTGCCTCGGGTGGGTTCTTTCCTGACATTCCCGGTAGGAATTCTGGAGAGAGGCGGCAGGGGTTTGAGTGATCTCATCTACCGAGGAGAAGCCTCAGGTTAATTTCTATCCCACTGCACTGGGGAGGAGGCCAAGAGTCAACAGTAAATAAGACAGATTTTTAAAAAAATTTTTTTAATGTTTATTTATTTTTGAGAGAGACAGAGAACGAGAACAAGCTGGGAAGGGGCAGGGAGAGAGAATCCCAAGCAGTCTCTATGCTGTCAGGGCAGAGCCCGACACAGGGCTCAATCCCACAAACCGTGAGATCATGACCTGAGCCAAAATCAAGAGGCAGGCACCTAACCGACTGAGCCACCCAGGTGCCCCAAATAAGACAGATTCTTCTAGTGCTCATGGAGCTCACCCCAGCTTTAGGGGGGAGGGGGTGGACAATGATGTAATCCCCTCGCCAAAATGACAAGATGATTCTACTCAGTGATAGGTGCCATGAAGAAAACACAAAGAAGTAATACAACAGAGAGTTGGGGTGTAACTTAGTGTTTTGGGGGGAGTATCAGAAGAAGCCCCTTTAAAGAGGCAGCAACTTGGGGGCACCTGGGTGGCTCACTCGATTGAGCATCTGACTTCAGCTGAGGTCATGACCTCATGGTTCACGAGTCTGAACCCCACATCGGGCTCTGTGCCGGCAGCTCAGAGCCTGGAACCTGCTTCGGATTCTGTGTCTCCCTCACTCTCTGTCCCTCCCCCACTTGCATTCTTTCTCTCTCAAAAATAAAGAAAAACATTAAAAAAATTAAAATGAAAGAAAAAAGAGGCCGCAGTTGGGCAGAGAACATACAAAGCAGACACAGAGCTTCCAAGACAGGAGCAAGGCGGGCAGAAATACCACGAGGCTGAAGACCAGGGGGCACGAGGCCAGTGAGGATGTGAGGGACAGCACAGAGAGGATGTCATAGTTCACTTCATGAAGGCGGGTTTTATTTTAAGCAATCAGGAAGCCACTAGAAGGTTTTAAGCAGGCAGTGAAAGAATCAGACTTATGCGTTTTTTTTGGGGGGGGAGGAGGGTTTTCTTAAAGATCTCTCTGGCTGCTTTGCAGAAGATGAATAGTAGGGGACTAACGCTTGGGGAAAGACAGCATCTGTCATACATAAGATCTTTCTCACGTAATATGTAGAAATGCTGGGGAAAAAAAACCTTAAAAATATTAAAACAAGTTTTTAATGTTTATTTTTGAGACACAGAAAGAGACAGCGTGAGTGGGGGAGGGGCAGAGAGAGAGGGAGACACAGAATCCGAAGCAGGCTCCAGGCTCTGAGCTGTCAGCACAGAGCCCAATATGGGGCTCGAACCCACAAACCGTGAGATCATGACCTGAGCCGAAGTCGGACGCTCAACCGACTGAGCCACCCAGGTGCCCCCTTAAAAATGTTATTAACATGTAGACACAGGTACCAGAAGGCTACTGCAGATGAGATCTGAACACACATGCTATGGAATAAACAAACCAGGTATATGTTATAAGAGACCAAAGTTGAGACCCCTGACTGTGTGTGCATCAGGGGTCTGGAACTGAATTCCTGGACAAAACTGTAAGGGATAGACTCTTGGTGGGGAGCCTAGAGAGAAGCCAGAGTCTCTGACCCGGGTTGCAAGTTCCCTTTCCCTTACTACTCATGTAGTGTGGAAGCCCTGCCCCCAGAAAATCATGTAAAACTGGACTTGGAACCAATGAACCCTGTAGGGCCTAGAAGAGACAACCATACAACTTTCCCAAGGGACACTTCCATAATACAAGGCACATGCGGGACCCCACAGAATATAATCTGTACCAAAGATGATCTCACAGACAAAAATGACAAAAGATACAGGGAAAATCAAATGCTATACAAAAAGCAGATTCAACAGAGAATAAAGTACCTTGGAACTATAAATACTGGTTCCCCAAAAGGGACTTTAAAATGTTCAACAAGGGGCACCTGGCTGGCTCAGTCGGTGGAGTGTGTGACTCTTGATCTCAGAGTTGTGAGTTCAAGCCTCATGCTAGGTGTGGAGACTGCTTAAAAATAAAATCTTAAAAACAAATAAATAAAATAAAATGTTCAATACGATAAAGGAAGGAATAGAAACCACAGAACAAAAACAAGACATTACAGAAAAGGAGCAAGTGAGTTTTAAAAAGAACCAAATAGATATTCTAGAAGTCAAAGAGTAGATTAGACACAACCAAAGAGAGAATTCATGAATAGGAAGATGAATCTGAGGAAATCACTTAGAAAATGCAGAAAGAAAACTGGACAGGAAATTATGAAAGACGTTAAATAAAATGGAATAAATAAAATGAGAAGTTCCACAATACACTTAACAGAAATTGCAAAAGAGAGAATAAAGAAATCAAAGGCAATAATCAGACAAAGGCTAAGGATTTTCCAAAATTAGAGTAAAAGGCAAAACAAGTTCCCCAAATAAAGTAAAACACCCAGTGCCCATGGTACACCACAGTAAAAGAAAAGAAAAGAAAAACTATCAGAGAGGAAGGTAGATTATCCATAAGGGACTGACAATTAGATGAATTAATGCCTCAAGACAACAGAAGAGCTTAAAAGCAAGGAAGAAAAAGAGCCAACAGTGTGGTGAGAAGGAAGCAGTATCCTAATCCTGTTCCTTCTGCTCTTCTACCACCACCTTGTATCCCAGAAGTTCAGGTGGCAGGAGGGTGAGTGTCCAGGTTGCTGGCTTTTGGAAGGTTCTTACCATGGTACCATAGGCACCTAGCACTGCCGCCCTGTCCCACTGCGTCCATAGTTACTGCTTGCAGCCAAGATGACGAGAAGGAAAGTGTCAATTCTGCTCAGTGGGCACTAAAGAGAAACCCCCAAGAATACCAGCATATAGTAATCTAATCTGGCCTTGAAAAAAATGGAAGCTTGGGCCCCCAAAGACAATAGGAAAGGATAAATCTTCTGACCAAAAAAGTCTCAACAAAAGGGGCGAAATGAAACAAAAGCAAATGGGCAGAGGAGGATCATCAAAACAGAGACTAAAGAAGATTTAACAGCAGAACCAGAATCTAAAAATGAAGGTATTTCAGGCCCAAATGCTATGGGAGACGAAGTAGTCTTAGACCAATGTCTGGTGGTTCTTACATACTCTCTCTCCTACAGTTCTAAGAGGCAGCTTTATCAACATTTTGGGAATGCAAGTTTTCTGTAATAAACTGAAACGTATTTTTATTTTATTTATTGTTATTTGGGGGGGGATAAAAAGCATGAGTGGGGGCCTAGGGGCAGAGAGAGGGAGAGGGAGAGAGAGAATCTTAAGCAGGCTCCAAGCCCAGTGTGGAGACTGAATGGGGCTCTATCTCATGACCCTGAGATCATGACCTGAGCCAAAATCAAGAGTCAGAGGCTTAACGAACCGAGCCACCCAGGTGCCCCCAGAAACATATTTTTAAAGAAGCATGGACTCCCACAACATCCCATGTTTTAATACATCTTTAAATAAGTACAATGACTTTTTATTTATTTGTTTACTTTTAACTTTTTAAAAGGTATTTATTGTTAGAGAAAGATACAGAGCATGAGTGGGCATGTTTTTTTTTTTTTTATTTATTTTTGGGACAGAGAGAGACAGAGCACGAACGGGGGAGGGGCAGAGAGAGAGGGAGACACAGAATCGGAAACAGAATCCAGGCTCCGAGCCATCGGCCCAGAGCCTGACGCGGGGCTCGAACTCACGGACCGCGAGATCGTGACCTGGCTGAAGTCGGACGCTCAACCGACTGCGCCACCCAGGCGAGTGGGCATGTTTTAATACACCTTTAAATAAGTACAATGACTTTTTATTTATTTTATTTTTTTTTTTTTTAATGTTTACTGTTGAGAGAGAGACACACACACAGAACATGAGTGAGGGAGGGCAGAGAGAAGAGGGAGACACAGAATCTGAAGCAGGCTCCAGGTTCTGAGCTGCAGCACAGAGCCCGACGCGGGGCTAGAATTCACGAACCATGAGATTATGACTTGAGCTGAAGTCTGACACTTAACCGACTGAGCCACCCAGAACCCCTTATTTATTTACTTTTTAATGTTTATTTATTTTTGAGAAAGAGAGAGAGAGAGAGAGAGAGAGCGAGCACAAGTGGGGGAGGGGCAGAGAGAGAGAGACAGAGAGAGAGAAACACAGAATCTGAAGCAGGCTCCAGGTCCTGAGATGTCAGCGCAGAGACCAATGCAGGGCTCGAACCCACAAACTGTGAGATCGTGGCCTGAGCCAAAGTTGGACACTTAACCTGACTGAGCTACCCAGATGCCCCAGTCCAATGACTTTTTAAGAGATAAAATGTGCTAGTTAATTTTAGAAAAAGCAGAAAATAGTGGAATGTTGGACTAAGAAAGGCTTTGTTTGATGTAAACTTAACATTCCATCCACTTTGAAGGGCATTATAAAAAAAATCCTCTAAAATACACATAACCCAAGTGACAGAGTCATTTTAAATGACCCACCTTCCATATTTGTGTTTTTCTCCTACTATTGTTGTCTCTGTGTCTTCTGTGTGTTCTTTTGTCTCCTTATCAGAATTGCACACTATCTGGGCTAGGGAAGGAAGGTCCAGAATTTCCCCAAACCTGTTAATGGGCCGTGGATATAATGTGTAAGATATCACATTCCGTGTTATCAGGACAGTCCCAATAAAAGGCTTGAGAGTTACAAATATTTGAAGATTCCGAGCTCTGGTGACCTCTACTTGTGGATAAAATGTCCCCAAAGTTTAAGCTGGAACACTGATTAAGTAACTCTTTAGCAAAGTATTGCAATTACATTGCGTAGACTTTTTAATACCAGCATTAACTCATGATGTCTGAGTACCAATCAACAAACAAGTACCAATAAAATCTTGGTTATGACAGGGTTGGTGGGGTGGGGTGAAAGACAGTGATATATGTAGACATCTTCAGACAAAGACTAAGATAGTTCACTGCAGTTTCTTACAGAAAACAGCTATGAAGTTTCTCTCCCAAAGAGATCATAAATTCAGCCCCAAAGAAAGTTCTGAAGAAGTCCTAAAATAGTCTTATTTATATTCTAGAAGGAATATTTGAGAAATAAAAACATCATCCCCAAGGCTTTATACTCTCTTGATATTACCCTGACCATGCAATGAGCTCAAGGTGAAAGCCAGAGGAGAGTCAGTGGGAAGCCATCAGCCCCCATGAAAGCCACCCCCCTCCCCCACATCATGGTGGCCAGCATGAGTGGAATTTCAGGCCTCTCTCTGAGGCATGAACTGTTTCCTGGCTTCTGCACCCACTGCTCACTTTTCAGTAAAGATCCCTGGACGCCATCCACTCATGCCTTTGTCACCTGCTGCCAGCACTTGGGAGAGGATAATGTGGGGTGGGTCCCACTCCACCCCCGTCTGGTCCCGGAGCTGGGGGAGGGCAGCTCTCCTGGGCTTGGCGGGGAGGGCACGCTCGTCGGAGGTCACCCTCCAGGGCAGGAGTCATTTTAAAATAGAGATAAGGAGGAATTATCAAAAAATGCCTGGCACCAGAAACCTAAACTCCGAGGCCCAAGCCGGCGATCCCATAACTAAGACATTGACACCATACCGTCAGTCTGTTCCTTGCAGACCCACAGAAATGCTGGTGTAACTTCATGCTTCTTTCCAGAAAAAAAAAAAAAAAAATTTTTTTTTTCTTCCCCTTCGTCTCTGTTCAGACATAACATCATCAACGCAGCTCTTTAAATATCTGTGCTGGGAGGCTATATTTAGTGACTATTTGGCCCTTAAAATGAGACTGATTTCCTGTGGCAAAAAGTTCTCAGCAGCAAGGAGAGAGGCCTGGAGAATTCTGAACTACTAACACACAGCTTCAAGGCTTGAGAGGTTCGGTGTAAGAAAAGGAGGTAATTGCTTTTTCTGGATAGGTGACTGGCACCCAAGATAGGGGGAGAAAAATCGTAATAAAACGGTGTGCTTGGTCTGAACACTTCGAAAGGCATCCTCGAGAATGGCCTGCCACGGGGCAACTATGTGAGCCAGTGATCATATACAGTACACAGCCCTCCTTCAGAGAGGCAGGAGGGGCATCGCTACTCCTTCATTCATTTGTTTGTTCACTCACTCATTCATTCACTCACTCGTTCACTCCTTTACTCACTCACTCACCCGTTTATTCACTCACTCATTCACTTATTCATTCATTCCCTCATTCGTTCACTCATTCATTCATTCTCTCCCTCATTCATCACTCACTCATTCACTCATTCATGTACTCATTCGCCCCTTCACTCCTTTACTCACTCCTTCACTCACTCATCCGTTTATTCACTCACTCATTCACTTATTCATTCTTTCCCTCATTCACTCATTCATTCATTCTCTCCCTCATTCACTCATTCATGTACTCATTCGCCCCTTCGCTCTTTTACTCATTCCTTCACTTACTCACTCATTCATTCATTCACTCATTCATCACTCATTCATTCACTCCCTCATTCACTCATTCATTCGCTCACTTGTTCATTCACCCACTCAGTACATTTGCACATCTTCCTACTTGAAAGCCCAGGGGCCTACAGGAGCGCTAGGTTACGTGGCAAACAGGATGCACAAGCCATGGACCCTAGGAGGCCATCCCTAGAAAGGGCTCTCGGGGGAGCACAAAGTGAGCGCTGTGGGGAACCCAGAGGGTGGGGGGGCACTTCTGCTGGTGCCATCTGGGAAAGGAAACAACCCTCAGCACCGGCTACTGCTCTGGACCCTCTCCTTGAACCCACTCATTGAACCCAGATGCCAGTACGTTATCTCCGACCACAGATGAGTAAGTTCCCCAAAGTCCAAAGAGATAACAAGTAACAGAGCTGGAGCTGAAACTGAGATTGTCTGACTGCAAAGGGCTTGACCACTCTTTGCAGCGACAGGTGGAGGCTGACGGAGCGCGTCCCCCAGACCGCACACGCAGGTCCCACTCCGATTCTGCCGGAAGACCTGGGACGGTCAGGGAAGCTCCTCGCGGCTCAGGCAGAGGACCTCTCCCTCCCCCGATGCATCCTAGATTAGTCACACTTTCCCTCCTCACAAACCACCGATAGGCCCTCCTGCGTGATCGGCCCCCCTGCGTATGCGCGTCTCCAATGTCCCCCGGATGACCCAAGGGAGCCAGGGAACGCACCGTTTACTTAGCCCTGACTAAGCTCGGCCAAGCAACATGCCATTCCTTTTTTTTTTTTTTTTTTTTTTTTTTTAACATTTTAGTTTGAGATAATTTTAGACTTTAAGAAGAATTGCAAAAATAGTTCAGAGTTCCCGTACATCTTTGCTCAGCTTCCCCTTACACTAACTAACATGTTACATAAGCGTAGGAAAATCATCAAAGCTAAGAAGCTCACCTGGGTGCAATACTATCAACTATGTACTACAGAACTCATTTGGATTGCTTCCTGTGTTCCCACTATGGTCCTCCTTCTGCTCCAGGACCCAATCAGGATCCCACTTCGTACTGTCTCGTCTCCGGCCTGTGGTGGCAGCTCCTTAGTCTTTCCTGGTCTTTTAAGACCTTGACATTTTGTTTTTTAATGTGTATATTTGAGAGAGAGAGAGAGAGAGAGAGAGAGAGAGAGAACGACTGGGGGAGGGGCAGAGAGAGGGAGACACAAAATCCGAAGCAGGCTCCGGGCTCCAAGCTGTCAGCACCGAGCCTGACGTGGGGCTTGAACCCATGAACCATGAGATCGTGACCTGAGCTGAAGTCGGTCGCTTAATCAACTGAGCCACCCAGGGGTCCCAAGACCTTGACGTTTTTGAAGAACCGCTAGTCCGTTATTTTGTAGAACATCCCTCACTGGCTTTGTCTGATGTTTCTCATGATAAGATTGGGGCTACGCACTTTTGGCAAGAAAACCACTCGGTGATGTGCCCAGTTCAGCGTATCTGTCAGGAGCCATTCATTTTCACACACCGGTTTCTTGGGTTTCTCTGGATACTCAAGGCAGCCCCGTGAGACAGGTATTATTATCCCCGTTACACAGATGGGAATATTGAGGCAAAGAAATTAAGGCATTTGCCCGAGGTCACTGAGGTGATAAGCGGCAGAGACAGGATTTGCACCCAGTTCTTTCTAGGACATGCCAAGCTGCCATTTCACTTCTTTCCAATTTAAACTCGTTCATATGACCTTGACTGATCGGAAGAAATTGGACTTGAATGGTTAACCTAATTATTCCTAGTCTTACAGACAGGATTCTAAAACCGATGACTCCCAACAGCTAACATTTATTGAGCGCCTACTATTTGCCTGGCATAAGGCTTCATGTTTCATCCCTAAAGTATCTTGCTCAAAACCTTGCCACAACACAGTGGAGTTGGTGCTGCAGGGGCCTGATCCCTTATCCCAAACTTCTGGGGTCACGTGTGTCTGGGGAGTTAGGACTTCAGGGTTTGGGCAACACCCTCTGATCAAACACGGTCATCTTTGCAGCATATCGTAGGACCTTCCATTCTAAGACGGGCACGTAACACAGTCTACAAACAGGCCCAGACAAGTACAGGTCGGGCACCACACTCTGAGATAAACCTGTAGTCTTCCAGACCTTCGGGATCTCAGAACTGCAGACCAGGAATTGTGGGCCTATTACATAAAGTCGTTTGCAAATGAGGAGGCAGAGGCTGGGAGGGTCTTAGGGCCACTCATTACCCAGCCTGCCCCTCACTCTGAGGCCTAAGGCAGAATAGTAGCTGGGAATCTACCCCAGGCATTTAAGACTCTCTCCTACCAATGGGTTTTATTTCCCATTTCCCATGAGAAAAGACATTCTGAATACGTTCAATGGCACGGAGAATAAATAGAAGGAAACCCCAGGCTCTGAGCCGTCCCCTGAGCAGGGTGTGAAGGAGATGACCACACCGTCACCAATCACCATCATCGCTATGACAGTTACTGTTTTTCTAAGGCATTAGAGGAAACTTTTTCTTTCCATAAAAATATCATTAGTGTCATCAGATCAGTCTTGTCCAATCAGCCCCAAGTTCTGCTTCCAACGAGGCCCCCAAAGGGGTCTGTGAGGTCCAGGTCTTTCCCTATGACATAAGGATACCCTTAATTGCTCAGACTTTCCTTCCTAAAAGGTCACGGCTAAATCATCTGTGAGTTGATCCAGACTCCTACGGCCCTATACGGTTTAGCCGACTTTGCCTCTCGCGTTAGGTGGGCCTTAATCCCCACTGTGCACAGGGAGGCACCCCTTCACTTGCCCTATAATTACTTTCCAGTTAGAGGTTTGGGAAGAAAGTTCCAGACAGCAACCATCATCACTGGTTGACGTCACCTTCGCGATTGCTGACTTCCCTCCAACCTCCTGCTCATTCACCTTCTCACTTGACCTAGGATGGGGACACCGAGGCAACCCCCACCATAATGAGAAAGTGGAGATTTGCATATTAAGGGAGAGCTGTGGATGAATCAGTGGTAAGCACACAGAACCCCAAGCAAGCAAATGAAAACAATTCATTAGTCTGGGAATAACAAAAATTTAGGCAGGAAAGGAAAAGATACCACGTATACTCAGCTGCTCCTGGCATTTCCAGGGTCGTGATAAAGTCGACACTGAATAGAGAGTTAAAACTCTAGCGGCACAGAGGAGGAAAAGTGTCCTGGGGATGGGGGGAGCATATATGCAGATGAAAGCTAGATCTTTATCTTCCAGAATGGCAGGTTCACAATAATGGCTATAATGAGGTTCACAATAATGGCTATAACGAAAGCAGTTTCAAGAATTAAAAGTGGTGTGCTTCTGGGAAGCAGGAAATAGTTGGGGAGGAGCAAAGTGCTGGACCAGGACATTCCCGGATTGTGGTGACAAGTCTGAGTTGCTATCTGACCCTTGAAACCGTGTACATGCAGACCTTCAACGGAAATAAAATCACACAACTGGTCACAGGCAGAGCCGCAACCCAGACCCCAGTGTTCTGCCCTCCTGTCTGTGCCTTCGCTTCGGCCTTTGTCTTTCCAGACTAGACAATTCCTTCTGCATGCCCTCTGTCATCTTAGCCGACATTTGAGCCAGCCCTGGGACTCAGGACCAGAAAGATTCCTCCAAGCACGCCATCCCTCCCCAGGTCCGGTGCAAAGGCGGGCCAGTGTGTGGGGGGGTCATGGTCCAGGCAATCGCCTCCTGAGATCTCCTGGTAACTCTTCCTGTGGTTCTGTGCCCACCCTTGAAAATGTGGGATTTCCTCATCTAGGTGACCCTCAACTCAGGCGTCCTCGGGCAGCAGACCAACAAGGAAGCCAAGATCCATTCATTTACTTATCTCACAGCCATGAGCCTACCCCGTGCCCAGAAGTACACTAGTCCCCCAAATTTGGATGTGCTTAAGTACTAGTAAGAGAATCATAATATCAGCTGATACTTTTTTTTTTTTTTAAGTTTATTTGTTTATTTTGAGAGAGAGAGAGAAAGCATAAGCAGGGGAGGGACAGAGAGAGAGAGGGAGACAGAATTCCAAGCAGCCTCTGCACAGTCAGCACAGAGCCTGATGAGGGGCTCGAACTCACGAACCACGAGGTCATGACCTGAGCCGAAGTCAGACGCTTAACTGATTGAGCCACCCAAGCACCCCACGAGGTGATGCATCTGAATGCTCGCTATATGGATGGCAAGGCACTGAGCGTTTTCTTTGCATTATGTCATTTAATGCTTTCAACCGCCTATGAGGTAGGTATTTTCATTACCGTAGATGCTATTCCCATGGCTCTCTGCTTAACTGAGTCAGATCAAGCTATGCCCACCAGCGTCTCTGTAAAGCAGCCTGCCTGGAACCCATGGCAGGTGACCCGCCGGACCTAAAGCCCATGCTCCTAGCCTTTACAGAGTCTTGGGGCACGACCTGGACCCAGACACAAGGCTGGGTCTGCCTCAAATCTGGGCAAGGATTTGCAGAATGGACCCTAGGCAAGTTGAGTTTCTTTTCTAATCCTCACTTTCCTCTGGGAAACTGGACTGGATCAGAGGCCACACCTCAGAAAACGGGAGGCACCAGGGAGGGAAGGTCAATGGGTGAAGCAGGCTGGCAGAAGACAAAATGGCACCCTTTTGGACACCCTGCGTGGCCTTTGAGTCAGTGTCAAAGAGTTTTTCTGGAAAATCATTTTTGTCATGTGCTATAACCTTGGCCTAACGGACTAACCCCGGGAAGCCCAAGATCAGAAGTTGCTCCCGGAGTTTTGCAGTGCTCAGACTATGCAGATGTACCTGGTGGTCCTACAGAAGACTATGCTTGGGCAGAAGTGACCAACTGCAAAAGACTTCTCACTAGGTAATTTTCCTGTGTAAGTGACTTTGGAAGGCCAGTTCTTGGTGGGCGGGGAGGCACAAGACCCTCTCTGACCAATGCAGAAGAAGTTACCCATAGAAGTTAAGTGCAGCCAGGGCTACAGAGGAAGGTCTCACAGAGAAGGAAAGCCAAATAGAATTCCGTGTTTGAAGCTGAGAAACGGGACAGCAAAACTGGAATAACAAGGGCCAGGTGTTGTCAAAAGACAGTCAACTGTCACAGGGCTGCTGCTTCAGTCAATAACTGTGCTTTCACAGAATCACCAAGTCTCTCAACCTTCGGGGTGATCTCAGCCAATCCCCCTCATTTCACGACTGTGACTGAAGACCTGTATGTAGGAGGTAGGGACCACGATGGAGCAGGGGGAACCACAGCCAGGAGAAGCAAGACTTCCTGATTCTTTTCTTTTTTTAAGTTGATTTATTTTGAGAAAGAGAGAGACAGAAAGTGAATGTGGGCAGAGACAGAGGGAGGGAGAGAGAATCCCAAGCAGGCTCCACACTATCAGCACAGATGCCTCACACAGAGCTCGAACCCACAAACTATGAGATCATGACCTGAGCTGAAATCAAGAGTCGGACATTTAACCACTGAGCCACCCAGGCGCTCCCCCCTTTTTTTAAAGATTTTATTTTTAAGCAATCTCTACACCCAACGTGGGGCTCGAACTCACAACCCAGAGATCAAGCGTTCATGCTCTGCCGACTGAGCCAGCCAGGTGCCCTGAGGGTTCCCAATTCTTAATTCAGTGCTAAGGGAGCTCCTGGCTGCCAGGACTACCCAGGCACACTCCAGACCACCCTGGTGACCCTGAAGAAGGACCAGCACACTGCAGGGCCACCCCGAGGGAAGCTGTTCATTTGTCACCACCTCTGATTCCTGACCACAAGTCAGCTCTCTTTTGAGCAAAGACGCCATCATGATCGTAGAGAAAACAAAGGGTTTCTCACCCGCCTTTTTTAATAGACAGCACAGGGCTTGATCAAGAAAAAGAAAAAAGTAAGGTTAAGTAAATTATATCTGTGACCCTCACACTTGGAATTGCACCAAAGGACCCCACGGCGCAGCAGGAAAGAATGTTTGAACGGCTGCTGAATTGTTTTCCCAGGATAAGATTTCTGTGAATAGGCACCAAGTGTGGAAACGCAATGTGTTATCTATGGCCACAATAAGCACAGATGAAATAACAAGTGTCCCTCCGGGTTTAAAAAGGGTGGCCTGTCTGTGCAGCAGGGCAAGGGCTGCATGAGGTTTGTTGTCCCAGAGCGTGAGTTACCTGTTATCATCCCGTATCGGCTTCTTATCGCCAAAGTAACAAATTACCACCAATTTAGAAGCTTAAAACAACGCCCGTTTATCAGCTCTCGGTCCTGCGGGTCAGAAGGCTAACTCGGTTTCACTGGGCTAAATTCAAGGTGCTGGTGCAGCTGTGTTCCTTACTGGGAAAAGTTCAGATTACTCTCCCCATCTTAAGGTCCTTAATTACATCTGCAAAGGCCCTTTTCGCCATGTGAATGTGGTGGGAGGGGGGCGTATATTGTGTTGCCTACCACATCCTTGTCATCCCACCTGTGGGACACACTTCGGGAATACTGGCTCCCAGCGCACCGACTCTTACACGCACAAGCCTCTTTCTGGAAAGCGTCCCTCCCACTGAATCCTCCGCTCCTAAAACAGGCTCTCCTCTCCCTACCACCGTAGCCAAACCTACAGCTTCAGTCCAATGTGACAGAGACCACGTACATTCACCCCAGCATGGGGCACCTGCCTCGGAATGGGATCTGGGCCCTATTCCATTTTCGGTTAGAGCAACAATCAAATACAGTCAGGTCCTCAATACGCATTATGAGTTCACTCAGCAAACATTTGTTGAGGGCCTGCGGGGCCCTGAGCATCATGCTTGGGGTGGGGGCTACAAAGAAGGCTAAGCTACAGGGAAAGTCACAGTCCATCATGGACAGTCATCCAGATCAACACGTTGACACAGAAACACGCAGAAATACCATCAAGTAGATGTGCCCAGAAGAGTGGTGGAGGAACTTCCCAGAGAGGGGGCCATCGGACGTGGGACTTCAAGAATGAGGAATTTAGCCAGGTGGAAAAAGTGGGAGCGGCATTCTAGGCCAAAAAGAATGCTGTGCCACCTGGAGACACACAGAGGCGTGAAGCAGTGGGCTGCTGGGATAGAGTAGGGCTGGGGGGGAGGGGGTGTGGGGCGCAAAGTTTGGCTCTGTGCAATGCCCATATGCTTGAGTTTCAGCTTAGAGTGACAAAGAGGCTTTTAAAACATGGAGTTATAGGGGCGCTGGGTGGCTTAGTCAGTTGAGTGTTCGACTTTGGCTCAGGGCATGATCTCGCGGTTCGTGAGTTTGAGCCCCACGCTGGACTTGCTCCTGTCAGCCTGTCAGCGCAGAGCCCATTTTGGATCCTCTGTCCCCCTCGCTCTGCCCCTCCCCGGCTTACGCTCTCCCCAGAATAAATAAATATTAAAAAAAAAATTAAAACATGGAGTGATACAAGCAGGTATGCCTTTTAAAACAGAACTCGTTAAGACAGCCAAAGGGAGGGTAGATCTCCCGAGGGGCGGCGCTGGATGGCAGGAAGGCCAGCTGGGCTGTGCAAGACGTAGCTCAGGCTCCAGAAAGAGGCCTGAGCTGAGGCAGAAGCAGGGTGGCAAAGCAGGAGCGATATGGACAACGATCAAGGAGTCAGGAAGACACAACAACTGGACTCCGTGCGTAGCCGCAGGGGCGCAGAACGCGGGGAGGTCAAAATGGCCGCGAGAATTTCAGCCTCAAGGGTCAGGGATGGTTTATAAACTGGGATTCTCTAGAACCGAGAACAAAGGACAGGGAGCCAGTTTGTGGCAGGAGACAAAGTTCGGGTCTAGGTGTGTGGGGGTAGTTTTGTTTTTTATCAGCAGTAATGGGCTTAAGGCTGTACAGGGAGGTCCCTTCCTGCAATAAGAATCTCAAGAGAACAGGGCACCTCAAGTCACTTCCAAGCATGAGTCAGGGAGCTGACGTTCAAGAGGAAGTCCCTGAGAACCACCCAGAGTTACGTCAGACAGCTGGTCTCTTCAGGGGCCCCGGCTCTTGCTGGCTCCAGTCGTGCTCCCGTGAACCCAGAGTCAGGGTGTACTTCTTAGGGTTCACAGTTCAGAACTGGGACCAAAAATGGCTGACACTCATCAGGGCTTCACTCAAAATATTTCATCCTTCATGCTATGGACCCTTATCAAGAGTCACTCGGGGCCAGATGCTGTGTCAGGAGCCTGAGGCTTCAAAGATGAATAAGGTTCTCAACACAGAGTCTTGGCATGCCTACCAGGTGCCAGGCCCGGAGAGGTAGAGTCCTGGGCTGACCTGTTACTTCAAGGGAAGTTGCCCTGCATCTTGCTCAGAGGCAAAACCACACAGCTCATGCCTGTCAATCTCTTTCTGAAGGATCATGGAAAATGGGAGGGAAGAATATAGCATCGGTCAAGACGGACCCAAGAAAAACCAGAGAAAGCATTAGTTTCCAGATCAATATGGCAGAAGGGCCACATGACAGGCAGTAAGACGTAATCACACACACACACACACACACACACACACACACACACACACACCAACAACTGTCTAAGCTAAGAACTGTCATTGTGGGTTGGCCCCAGGGACCATGCAGCAGGACAGGGACCTCACAGAACCACTGTTAGAAGGTCAGCGTTTCGGCCATGTTCCCTCAAGACATCCCCCAAGCTCCCAGGTTCTCCCACTTGACATTGCTGGTCAAGCAAGACTCGATCTACATCTGTGGAGCACAAGCCAAGCGTGGGGTCATGTCTTCCACAAGTCCGCCACCCAGATCTTTTTTTTTTTTTTTAACTAATTTTATTGTTATTTAAGTTTGTTTATTTATTTTGAGAGAGAACAAGCTGGAGAGGGGCAGAGAGGCCGCGGGGCGGGAGGGACAGAAAATCTGAAATGGGCTCCACTCTGACAGCAGAGAGCCCAATGCGCGGCTTGAACTCACGAACCATGAGATCATGACCTGAACCGGAGTCAGACGCTTAGGCAACTGAGTCACCCAGGTGCCCCCCTCCCCGACCCCAGATCTTTGCTTTTATTCAAATATGCTTCTTTTGAGCCTACACCACACTTTCTTCTCTCATTCTCTCCCTTGAGAACTTTTCATCACCTGATTTATTTTGTACTTCACGGACCTCCCGAGCCTTAGCCAGTGTGTAATTCCCTCTGCTAGACATGGAGTGACTCACTGAAAGACGAGGGAGGACCTGAGGGCCCGTCTGCCGCTGCAGACACAAGACACAAATGAATGGAAGCCGAGGGCAACACGCTCAGTGTGGTCTAATGATAAGTCTCTACTTCACAACTACCTGTTACAGCGGGGCTTGGAACATGATGCTTGGATACTTGTGTGTCTTCAATCAAAAGCTGCATCAGAAGGGTTTTCACAGGGGAGGGGCGCCTGGGTGGTTGAGTCGGTTAAGCACCTGACTCCTATTTTCGGCTCAGGTCGTGATCTTGTGGTTTGTGGGATCGAGCCCCGTGTTGGGCTCTGCACTAACAGCACAGCCTGCTTCGGGTGCTCTCTCTCTCTCAAAATAAATAAATAAACATTAAAAAAAAAGAAGGGTTTGGGGCGCCTGGGTGGCTCGGTCGGTTAAGCGTCCGACTTCAGCTCAGGTCATGATATCACAGTTGGTGGGTTCGAGCCCTGTGTTGGGCTCTGTGCTGACAGCTCAGAGCCTGGAGCCTGCTTCAGATTCTGTGTCTCCCTCTCTCTCTGCCCCTCCCATGCCCGTGATCTGTCTCTGTCTCTGTCTCTGTCTCTAATAAATAAACATTAAAAATTAAAAAAAAAAAAGAAGGGTTTTCACAGGGGAAGCTATATTTGGGGGAGACCTCAAACGGTGGGTGGGCATGTAAGTGGTAAGTTCTTGGCCTCCTCAAGACACTGTCTCTTACTCCCTGGAAGGAGTTTTTTTTTAACCTTCTGTATTTTGAAATATAACATAGAGAAAAACTGCACAAAATGTACAGCTTAATAAATTATCATAAACTACTACACAGACCAATGAACAGATTGATGGCAGGACCTCAGCCACTCTCCTTGTACATCTTCCCAATCACTAACCTCCCTTGCATCCAAGGACAATATTTATCTGGCCTTTTATGGTGATCGTCCCCCTATTTCCCCTTATTTCTTTACTGCTTTACTGTCGAAGCAGCAGACTTAATACCAGTTTAGCTTTGCCTGTTTTGTGAACTTGATACAAATGGAAGCATACAGAAGGTGTCCTTTTGGCTCTGCCTTTTTTTTTTTTTTTTCCATTCACCATTCTGTGTGTAAGATTCATCCACGTTGTTGAATGTAACTCCAGCTTCTTCATTCTCCGTGTTGTGTAGTATCCCGAGGAGAGACCACATCACGATTCAGTCAGTGATCCATCTACTGTTAAGGGCTTTTGGATTATTTCCAGTCCGGAGCTGGTGCAAAAGGTGGTTATGAATATGCTTCCAGAGATCTTTTGGGGCACGTGTGTGCACTGCTGTTGGGTATACAGCTAACAGGAAAAGTGCTGGCCTCTTGAGTCTGTACATCCTTAATTTTAGGATAACACCAGGCTGCTACCCAACGCGGTTACACGAACATGCAGCCCCGTCAGCAATGCACGAGCGTTTCCATTGCTCTGCACCCTTGCCAATGCTCGGCACTGTCAGTGTTTCTTTTTTTTTCCATTTTTATTTCAGCCATGTTGATGGGCACCTAGTGGTATCTCATTGCAATTAAAAAAAAATTTTTTTTAACATTTATTTATTTTTGAGAGACCGAGAGAGACAGAGTGCAAGTGGGGAAGGGGCAGAGAGAGAGGGAGACACAGAATCCGAAGCAGGCTCCAAGTTCTGAGCTGTCAGCACAGAGCCCGACGCAGGGCTCGAACTCATGAACTGTGAGATCATGACCTGAGCCGAAGTAGGATGGATGCTTAACCGACTGAACCACCCAGGTGCCCCTCGTTGCAATTTTAATTTGCATTTCCTTGATTATTAATGAGGTTGCACGTTTTCATATGTTTATCGGCCATTTGTTCATTCCCTTTTGTGAAGTTCTTCCTGACTATTTTTCTTTTCTTTTTTTTTTTTAAACGTTTATTTATTTTTGAGACAGAGAGAGACAGAGCATGAACGGGGGAGGGTCAGAGAGAGAGGGAGACACAGAATCTGAAACAGGCTCCAGGCTCTGAGCTGTCAGCACAGAGCCCGACGCGGGGCTCGAACTCACGGACCGCGAGATCATGACCTGAGCCGAAGTTGGACGCCCAACCGACTGAGCCACCCAGGCGCCCCAGTTCCTGACTATTTTTCATTTAGGTGGTCCTTTGATCTCTTTTCAGATTTTTTTTTTTTTTTTTTTACACATTCTGGAAACAGGCCCTCTGATAGTTATGTGTGTTGCAAAAATCTGGGAGGAATTTCAAAAGTCCAAATAAATCAATTGCAAAAGACGTAGAGAAAAAAACAAAAATCTGTCATTTTTCTAAGTTACCAGCCCCAGACCAGGCTTCAGCTTTAAAGGGAGATCTAGAAAGAACACAATTTGAGATAAGACCCACCAGGTTCAAGCGTCTGCGAGCCCATTTCCTGAGTGCTCTCGGGCAAGTCACTTAAGCTCTCTGAGCCTCAGTGACCACACTTGAGAATGGCCCACTATTTGTCACACGGCTGTTCTGTGGCTGAAGGGAGGTTATGTGCAAATGTGCTTTATAAACTGCCTATCAGTTAAAATCAGAAGCAATCGGCCACACGGGCTTCCTGAACGGCCCCAACCAGCTTCCGAAGAGCTGTCTCTAGCGCTAACAGAGGCGGCAGCAGCAACCTTTCAGATCCAAGAAAATCCCCATTCTCCCTTCCACCGTCTCAGCCAGAGGACACCTTCAATCCCCGTCCCTCTGCCCGCACTGTGTCAGACTGGACTGCCCACGAGCCAGGAACAGGGCTCCTCCCCGCCTGCCCGGGCAGGAAAACAGGAAGCAGCCCCCACCCTGCCAGGAGGTGGGGCTGACAAGCTCCCTTTCCTAGGTGGGCACCTCTCCAGGCCATCAACCCTCTGGATGCGGGAGAAGCACTGGCCGCTGGCCCACCGCCCCGCCACCCCCCACCCGGGTCTTCTCCGTACTTTGTCCCAAGGTGGTGGAGTGAGTGGGCCGGTGGACAGGGGGTGTAGAACAGTCCTCCTCGGTGCCTTGCTGACATGCCAGGCAAGGAGCCCTTTCAGTGCCCAAGTGGGGCGGGGACTCAGCTCTCCGGCCACGTGGGTGCTCCTCGTCCCATTCTAAGCAAGGTTCAGCACCATCCTTTCATGCGCCCCAGTCTACATACAGGGGGGACGTGGAAGCTTTTCAAGGGAGCAGCCTAGAGCTCCGATCAAGCGCAGGTCCCTATTCCTCAGGGTGGAAACCCGCTTACAGGAATTTCATTAGCCCAAATGGTTGAGAGCTGGAAATCTTGCCCGGCCTCCCCAGTTTGAGCAGAGAAATTCAGTAGCAGAGCCAGATTTGCTCACTCCCCAGGGAGCACTCTCACGTTATGTGCACATCCCTTACTCCAGCAGCAGTACGCAGGCCACTGCCATCAGCCGCGTCCAGGTGCCTGGGACACACCAGGCCAGTTTCTCTCCCTTCCCCGTAATACCTTCTAGCTCAGAATGGCCCCACCCGAAGCAGAAAGAAACCTTGGGAAGTCCAAGCCCGTGTTCTGGGAATGTTTATAAAGTGTTCGGAACTTAACGGAAATCCAAATCATCGACCGTGAGCCCTAATCCCATCTCTAGACTCTGCAGGCTCTGTCCTAAATGGATACCCTGGGCGCACCAGCCTGGCACACAGGGCAATCACTTAGTAAGAGTTAATCATTGGAGAAATCAAAGGAGACAGAGGGAGAGCCTCCAAAATGTGCAAAGGGAAAGAACTCTGCAAGCAGAGGCCTGCCTGTAGCACCCAGGCTCCCGGTAGTTCCTCCAACTGTTTTACATCCACACATTTGGCAAACAGGCCCAGCGCCTGCCTCCTGCAAGGGCTCGCTCAGCACGGAGAGCCAGACCCTGCCCCCAAGAGCTTACGGTCTGGGAGAGAAGCCACGGTGTGACCTGGCTGGATGGGACAGACAGACGGCAGCTACGGGCCCCTGCTTGCTGGAATACCTGATCTGGCTGGAGGAGACTGCAGTGGCGGTCTAGTGCAGGGATGCGGTGTTAAGGCCCGGAAGAGAGAGGCGCCAGGGACCCTTAGGTGCCCCGTCATGCAGGGCTTCTTGGGACCCAGCAAAGTTTCTTGAGAAAAGGGGGTTACAGAAGCCAGTGTTGGGCTTTAGAGACAACCCGTCTGGCCCCAGGCTATTTGGGAAGCAGAAAGGAGGGGATTACACCAACACTGGAAAGAGGTACTAAGGGCAGGAACAGTGCAGAGCAGAGCAGTGGACAAGAGAAACATCACAGAGCACAGTGTGGCTGTGAGGAAACAGGAAAGGGAGGACTCACAGTGGATGCCAAGGAGCTGAAGGGCACCAGCGAGGACCAGACACTGGCATTCAGAGGCTGGGGAGGCCCAAAGTTGAGTCTGGAGCATGTGTGGTTTATGTAGGGACAAATGTCCAATGGGAAGTGGTCACACAGGCCAAGAACTCAGGAGGTGGCGTCACAGGAAGTAAGAAAAGAAACTATCAGAGGAGCTGAGCACAGAGGAAGTGGACAGAAGGTGAAAGAGAAGTGGGGTGAGGTTAGCACTTCGGGGACCCAACTGTTAGGGGGAGAAAGACAGCTGAGGGGGCTAGGCTGTGACTCCAGGGTGACAATCAAGCACAATCTGGGGCTGGTTTTCCTGAGTTTGGGTCCCGACTCTGACCCTGACTTCAGAACCTTGGGCTGGTTACTGACATGTCTAAGCCTTGATTTCCTCATCTGTAAAACAGGGATCATAATTTGTAAATTCCTTCCAAGAACTGGGAGCAGGTGTGGCTCATAAAGGCCTTTACCGTGTACACACAGCAAATGCTATAAATGTTGGCTATTCTCATTATTATCAATGGGAGGAAACCAAAGTACAGAACCACAAGTTCAAAGAAAGCTCTTAGCATCCTCTCTCTTTCCAATACCAACTAAGAGAGCAAGCAGGGGACAGGAGGGGGACAGCACCTTTTATGTTAGAAACCATTCCCGTGCAGCCAGAGTCAAGAAGCCCTGATCCCTCGGGGCGCCTGGGTGGTTCAGTGGGTTAAGCGTCTGACTTCGGCTCAGGTCATGATCTCACAGTTCGTGGGTTCGAGCCCCATGTTGGGCTCTGTGTTGACAGCTGGGAGATTGGCATCTGCTTCGGATTCTGTGTCTCCCTCTCTCTCTGCCCCTTCCCCTGCTCATGCTGTCTCTCTTAAAAATAGTCATTAAAAAAAAATAAAAATAAATAAAAAAGAAGCCCTGATCCCTCTGCTCAAACCCCAAAATTTTTGAGCATGTGAATCAAAGCCAGAGCTGAAGATCATGAGCAAAATGGTAGAAACACCCCCTGACTTTTTGGTCATCAGATTTCAGAACCCTGGCTTCTCGGTTTACTCGTTGCATGACCTTGGACAAGTCACTTGGCCTCTCTGAGCCTGAGCTATTAAATAGAATAATGGCTATAAATCACTCAGCATGTTTCTAGTGCCCACCAGGCCCTCAATAAATATTTGTTTCTGTCTCTTCCTCTCGAGAACCCGAGTTTCCTGGCTCTTTCCAGCTCACGGTTGGTTGGGATCCTGTTATTCTGTGGAGGGCTCCACCGGAAGGCTCTGTGTTTCCAGAGCCCCAATGCCTCCTCTGACCTTAGCAATCACCAACCACAGAGCAGAGGTGCTCAAATTTCAGGGTGCCCAGGGCTACCTAGGGCTCTGGCTGAAATGCAAGCTCTCATTCAGTAGGTGACGCTGGTGCTGTAAGTCCTCTGTGTAGAAGAGCCCCACAGTAGCTGGTCCACCTCTCTGCTGACTCATGAGCTCCCCCAGGCTGGTCTCTTTATCTCACCCATCTCGGTGTCCCCTCCACGCTCTCTGCTCACTAAATGGATGGTGAAAACATAAACCATGGAGAAAACCATTTTCCAGCTAAGCAAATACAGACAGGGAATTTTGTCTATGGGTGCCAGCCCTCCTGGTTCATTCCAGAATTGCCCTCCTTGGCCAACATGAGGACAGCGTGGTAGAAGGGGCCTGGGACCTGGAGTCCTGGATCTGAATCTTGCTTTTCAGTCACCAGCGGGTGGCCCTGGGCAAGTTACCGAGCTCTCACCCGTAAGATGAGGGTGTTAATACCCAACCATAGTAGAGCCCCCAGTGATGGCTAAAATGTGCTGTATAAACTGTAAAGTGTTCCAGGCAAGGTATCATTACCCAGCAACTTTTTTGAGGGCAAGAGCCACTTTTCACTCCCCTAGAATCTGAAGGGTGCTTGTGATGGGCTGGGTGGGGGACACAGCAGGGATCAGGTTGGAGATGGGGGCTGCGGCAGGTGGGTCTGGGGTCCCCACTCTGGCAGGGATGCTGGCCTAACCAGAAGGAAGGCAGAGAATTCACAGTCCTCTCATGGGCATGGGGCAGGGCTCCTGACTGAGGGTGTAGGAGACAAAGGACCAGGAGGGTGCTCAGGGGCTGTTAGGAAAAAGCATCAAGTAATTAAAGATGCCACCTGATGCCCACAGCTGAGTTTAACCCAGGCGAGGGCTTCCCTGCTGAGGTTAACCAATCATTTTCTACCCTCACCTACAGCTGGCTCAACACTAACACAGGCATCTGAGGACACAGGTGAGAGCAAGACACAATCACGGGGCGCCTGGGTGGCTCAGTTGGTTAAGTGTCCAACTCTTGATTTCAGCTCAGGTGATGATCTCACGGTTCACGAGATCGAGCCCCAAGTTGGGCTCGGTCGGCACATAGCCTGCTTGGGATTCTTTCTCTCTCCCTCTCCCTGTACCCCTCCCCAGCTTGCGTGCTCTCTCAAAATAAATAAATAAACTTAAAAAAAAAAAAGACACAGTCTTGTCCTCATGAAGCTCCTAGTTTACCGAGGGCAACATAGAGAGTGACAGGACAGGGTAACAGGTGTTACGGGTTGAAAGGCGGGAGTGGCCAATTCTGCTTTTCAGCCAGTTAGCCTCATCTGCGCTCATCTCCAGACGTGTTCTTTGCCATTCCCCATTTCTAGAATGCCCACCTCCCTTCCTCTCCACCCAGCAAGCACTATCTCATGCTGAATGGCGGTTAGGTCCTGGTGAGGGCTCCCAACCCCTCTCCACACCCACGCCAGCCTGTACTTTCCGCATGTGCTCTCGGTAATTATCACATTACCTAGGAACACTTCTGCCCCCCTACTGAAGAGTTAATCACAGCCTGCACCATTACTTGACATTTGTGCTTCCTTCGGTCTCCCCAGGTTACAGCAAGAATCACTGAAATTGTGTCCCAAAGTTTACAAAAATGCCTTCACGCCTCTTATTTAATTTAACCCCCACAATACACCTGTAAGGTAAGTATCATCTTTATTTTATAATAAGGAAAACTTAGAAAGGTCTGCCCGAGGTCATAGAGCCTATCCAAGTGCCTGGCTATGAAACTCAAACCTCTTACACTCCAATGCCACTGTTCTACCCAGAGGCACTGGGTGCCACTGTTGCCTCAGAGGCAACACAGCGCAGTGGTTAAAGGCTGGGACCACTTCCAGCTGTGTGACCTTGGGCAGGTGACTTAACCTCTCTGTGCTTCAATTTTCCCATGGAAAATGGGGCTGATGCCCACCTCATGGGTCCTTGTTGAGATTAAAGAAGGTAACACAGCAAAGTACTTAGAACAGTGGCAAACACGATAATTAGCTACAATTATCACTACACCTTGGCTGATTCTCATGGTCTCTCAACTCATTAAAAGTTTTTTCTAGCTCATTTTTATATCATAATACATTGGATACAGTTGAAGTCATTAAACAAAATGAGCTTTTGCAGATTGATTAATGCCAAGTTTTAGGACTGTTCTCTTTTCTTCGCTTTCATACCCCCCCTTACGGTTTCAATAATAGAGAAACTTTCTTTTCCTGCCCCAGCCTACCTCCTCACTCTCACCCCCACCCCCAAAACAAGGCACTCGGTCAGGTGTGGCCAATCGCAAGGGTTCCACATATAAAATACCCGCAAACATTGACCTAGAGTCTCCTTTGTTGGGTGGTCCCTGGATGGCGAGGGGACATGCCAGTCCTGGGTAGAAGGAAGCTTTTGCAAATCTAATTTCCATCACTATAATGAGTCAAAGTTTTACGTGTCTTCCTCTAGTGCTCCAGTTTTTACTGATTTGAGACTCCAGACGGAATGGGTTATCATAAAATAACACCTATTTCTTTTCCTTTCCCATTAAAAAAAAAAAAAAAGAAGACTATTCACACTGCTTCCTGGAGCAAGAAGCCTCAGGATCAGGCAACTCGTTGAGGCAGGAACACACACAGTGGACCAGCAGACGGAAAGATTCTTTCCTTCCAAGGGGGCCAGTCCACAGAGCCAGAAACCCAAACCCAGCTGGTCCCTGGGAGGCAGCAGGGAACTGCCATCTCTCCCATCACGCCTGGGGTAGGATGACCCAGGAAGGGGACACTCCTGACTTTACACCACCCAGACACACGTGCAAAGGGCCAGAGGCAACTGGAAAGAGAAGATGAAGTTCCCAGGGGGGTGAAAAGCTTTCTTCTTTGCAAGATTCCATACACAATACACAGTCAGGTCCTCACAACCTTTCTATCTAAAACCCCAAAGGCCTTCCTTCACATTGGACTGTGTTTGGCGGTGGGGGTGAGGCAGAACACAGCAGGGGAACCAGCCTCTGGCTGTGGAGGCCCAGCTGGATCTTCAAAGGTTCTACCCTGAGCGCAAGAGTGAAGCACAAATCTGCCCATACAACTTTGGCACCGGGATTAAAAGAAGTGCTGTGCCCTTTGAAATGGATTTTGCATACAAACGAGTTGATGAACACCAGAAACATGTCCGCTTTATTCAGTCAAATCAATACACCAGGCATTCAAACTCCGAGGTAGAAATGGATTGTGGCTTTTTGTTGATGACACTGGGGTATTTTGGCCCCCAGCCCTGCTCAGGCTGGACAAATAGGGCAGTCTGCCTATTAGCTGTCAGGCACATCTTGGGGGATGAAACCAAAATCCCAAGTCAGGGCTCTGGGCATCACTGGGCAGCTCATCCTGACCAGCAGCGGGCTGTCCGGCCAAAGGCCGGCCCCTGGCCCCTGGCCCCTGGCCCCTGGCCGGCCCTTTCCTCCAGCCCCCATTTTCCAAGCTCGGCCACACGTCGCATTTCCTACATTCCTTCTCGCCGCTCAGACCCCTGCAGCCTGGCCCTCGGAGGCCGACAGCTGGGGGTGGCGTGAGCCAAGCAAGAGGCACTAGGAAGGGGGTGCTGGGGGTGGGGGTGAATGTCAGTGCAACCCAGAAGCGATGGAGAGGGGAGGAAAGGGCTCCCCGCTTCTCATCCCAGTCCAGCGCTCCGCTCTCCGCCGCCACACTTGAGTGGCCCCCCAATGCGCTTCCCCTGCTGAGAGGGCACCCCTTCCATTCGGTCCTTCTTCCGTTCCTTCGGCTCTCACCGTCCCTGTGACCCCTGCCCTGCCCCACGGGTCGTGCCAGCTCCTCAGAGCCGCCCTGCCCTTCTCCCCAGGCCAGCTGGGATGCCTCCGGGTCCCCGACCTCCCCAGGATCGCCTCGACCTGAGCACCCAGATGCTCCCTCTCGCGGCCCCCCTGCCCCGTCCTCCCTGGGCCTGAAGACCTCTGCCCCCTTCAAAGCCCCTCCCGGGCACTGCGTCTCTCGGGATGCCCAAGCCACGCCTGCCCCGGGGTCCCCCGGTCCTCACCTGAGTCCGCTCGAAGCTCTCCCGTTCGGCCGCCTCGATCCCCGCGCCCACCCCGCGCCGGCTCAGCACCTTGGGCAGCGGGTTGGGCACCTGCTTCATGGAGCTAGCCATCCGGTCCATGTCGCCGCGCGGAGCCGAGTCAGGGGCCCTCGGCCGCCCCGGGATCCCCACGGCGCCGCCCGCCCCGCCCTACCCGCTGGGATCCGGCGCTAACGGGACGGCTTCCGCCTCCTATTGGCTGGGAGCGCTGCTACTCTCCCGCGGCCCCGCCCCACCCAGAGGCTTCCCCGCCCGCCCCCGCCCCCTCTGGAGCCCCACCGCGCGCCCCGCCCCTCTGGAGCTCTCCGGACCGCGAGGCGCGCCGTGACCGGTCCGGACGCCTGTCCGTCACCGGTTCCAGCCGCCCCCGGAGGGGGCGGGGCGGGGGGCGGGGCCCGGGCCGGGGCTGCCCTGACCTGCCCTCGCCCGCCCCTCCCCCGACGCCCGGCGCGCCGCTTTCCCCGCCTGTTCCCCGCGAGTCGCGCTCTCCTCTGCGGCGGGCGCTGCCAGGTTCCCGGCGTGGTGGGCGGGGGTCACGCGGGCTGGAGCGCCGGGCCTCCCGCAGGGAATCCAGGCCGCCTGGGAATAGCCTTGTTTACGCCGCTCGGGCGGGACGGGAGAGCGCGGGATGGACGGGCTCGGCGGCCGCAGCCCGGGGAAGCGCTGCCCCAGGCCAGGTCCCCGCTGGAAGGGCCAGCGTTGCCCAGACCTGGCGGCCGCCCCACCCTGCTCCCTCTGCTTCCTCCCGCGTCCTGACCCTGCCCTGCAGCCCTGCCCATCCCCTTTGTAACGATCGCCGATCGCCGACCCGAGGGCACTGGGTGGGACAGTGGGACACCTATCCAAACCTCTCCGGGTCTGGAGCCGGCCAGAACAAACTTGTTGGTAGAAACCCCTGCTTCTGTTTGTGTTTATATGCGGCTCGGGGCCACCCCTCCCATCCTGTTCGGTGTCAGCCAAGGTGCCGAGAGGCAGAGGGAAGCGTGATCGTTAGCGGAGTTGCCGAAGAAAGAAGTTTCCCGTTAAGTGCTAATGTTGATGTTTTAAAGACAAATGTTTTAAAACTGGAGGTGACGACAAGTATTAATTTTTTTTTTAACTAAGAGCTTTTGATAAAAATTCACACATTCAATAGAGAAGTGAATGAGGGGGTGGGCCTTTACAGGCACTAGGGAAGGCTTTTGCTCAGACCTGTGCTTTCGGGGACTGGTATTGTGCGGACCAGATTATGGGGGCGAGGAGGAAGGGAGGGAACCAACAGGGAGACTCCAGCAGTAGGTGAGAGACATTGAGGGCCTACAAAGGAATGAGGAATGTCCTGTGGGATGTTTTAAGGATATGCTTGGATGCCTGGAGAGGGGAGAGGGAGGAGGCAGTGGTGGGGCCAGAATCCCCCTATAAGGAGGGATTTCAGGGTGGCCATGAGATGCTGGGGTAATTGCCTTGAGGCTATATTTGCATAACACACTGGTTTCACCTTTTGGGGGGTAGTGGCTCCCTTTGGGTTTCTCTGAGGCAGAAGTGAGCTGTCGCCTAGTTTTCAAGGCTTTGTGTCTGGGAAGGCAGAGGACATCAAATGCACAGTGTGGGCGCTGGCTGAAGAAGAGGCCGATGTCTTCAATTCTGGGCAGAGCAATGTCAGCACAGGCCAAAGGGCCGGTGATGGGTGGAAACACAGGAACCTGGGAGAAAGAATCAGAGAAACAGAAGGGGAGCCAAGGCCAAGGTGGGAGGACCTGAGGGAGGTGTATCAGCAAACTGTGGGCTCTGGGGGTGTAAAGACAGTAGATGAGGGCCGTGTTTGGGGGCTGTGAAGATGTCTGGGTCAGAGCTGCAGTGGGGAAGGGATTACACACTGGAAGGGCTAATTGAATTGAAGAAGGAACACATACAAAGGTGTGAGCTAGAAGCTGAGGATCAACCAGGGAGGATGAAGAACCCAGGGATTAGAACAGTGGGAAGATGTTATCAGCCTTAGACCTAAAGGGACATGGGCAAGGGAGCTGTACCCCAACCAGCTGGGGGCTCCAGTCTTGGGAAGGGAGGCATCTGACCAGAGCTGTGGCCTCACGTAAAAAAACAATCATTGGGAGACACTAGTCTCTAGCTCTCCTATCTCTGATTTACTACTGGCGCCTTCCACTGGCCAAGCCTAGCAGAGAAGAGGGGTAGGGGGCAGGGAGGGTGCATCGGTACTGCCTCCGCCCCTCCTTCTACGTGCGGAGCAGAGTGGAGAAGATTCAAGGCTGGATCTGGCCCAGCACAGGGGCTCCCAGGAGTATGGCTACCAGGAAAACAGACAAGATTGACAGTTAATGTAACCTCTGCGTGCCGATTCTTAGCCCGCACCCGCCTCACACTCTGGATCCAGCTAGAGTGATTTATGACCCTTTGCCCAGAGTTTACTGCTTCGATAAACAAGGGCCCTTTAAACGGGGATTAAGGGCTCAACCTACTTCTTATTAGGATAAACCAGAGTAGGAATCAGGAATTTGTGGTTTGGAGGCACCCTGTGGAGAAAGACTCAGGCGAGTTAACCTTCGTCTGAAACTTAGAGTGAGTTAAAAATAAGGATTTCTCTTTGCCAAGGATTGAGGGAAGCCCTCCCCCAGGATGTAACCTGCAGGACCCTGCTGGCTTCCTTCAGCTCTTACCAGCTGAATATATGAATATAAGAGCCATTTGTATGGCAGTCTTCCCCTGATCCGCATTTTCACTTTCTGTGGTCTCAGTTCCCACGATCCGAAATATTAAATGGAAAATTCCAGAAATAAACAATTTGTAAGATTGAAATTGCGCACCACTCTGAGTAGTGATGGAATCTTGCGTGTCCCGCTCCGTCTTGTCCAGGATGTGATTCATCGTTTTGTCCAGCGGATCCATGGCGTATTCGGTACCCGCCTATTAGTCACTGTCACAGTGGTTGTGTTCAAATAACCCTTATTTTACTTAATAATGGCCCCAGAGCACAAGAGCAGTGATGCTGGTAATTGGATATGCCAAAGAGTAGCTGTGACGGTGGAAGTTCTCTTCTAAGGAAAGATAAAAAATGTATGCTGAAATTGCGGAGATCTACAGTAAGAACGCATCTTGTATGTATCTGTGAACCTAAAGAAGGAAAAAGAAATTCTAGTGCTAGTTTGACTGTTGTTAATCTGTTACTAGGCCTAATTTATAAACTAAACTTTATCATAGACATGTAGGTATAGGAAAAACATAGTATCTATAGGGTTCATAACTACTGGTGGTTTTAGGCATCCACTGGGGACCTTGGAACTATCCTCTGTGGATAAGGGGGGACCACTGTATTATACCTTCTGGAGATTCCTGGTTTCTGGGCATGGAAACCTAATCTCTGGGAAAGCCACAGGGGGATAAGTGTCTTATTACCTGTCTCTCCATAACAGGTGAAATTGGTCCCTCCCCACACCTAGTTTGGATCTGATTTAGTATCTGGTAGGAGGATATAATAGCTGGCCACATTATTCCTACCAGTTCCTGGAGCCCAAATACACGTTTTAGTGATTTTAATAAGATATGATTAACATATGGGGTGCCTGAGTGGCTCAGTGGGTTGAGCATCTGACTCTTGATTTCGGCTCAGGTCATGAGCTTATGGTTCGTGAGTTGGAGCCCCGTGTCAGGCTTTGCGCTGACAGTATGAAGCCTGCTTGGGATTGTCTCTCTGCCCGTCCCCTGCTTGTGCTCTCTCTCTCTCTCAAAATAAATAAACTTTTAAAATTTTTATTAAAAAAGACATAATTAGATACATTAAATTGCATATATTTAGGGGCGACTGGGTGGATCAGTCACTTAAGTGTCTGACGTCAGCTCAGGTCATGATCTCACAGTTCACGAATTTAAGCCCTGCATGGGGCTCTGTACTGACAGCTTAGAGCCTGGAGCCTGCTTCAGATTCCGTGTCTCCCTTTCTTTCTCTCTCTGCCCCTCCCCTGCTCACACTTTGTCTCTGTCTCTCTCTCTGACTCTTAAAAATAAACGTTAAAAAAATAAAAAATAAATAAAAACTATTAAAAATGTTTTTAATTGTATATATTTAAGACCTACAATTTGATGAGTTTTGATACATGAAACCATCACCACAATCAAGACAGGGAACGTATCTATCAAGCCCAAAGATTTCCTCAGGTCCCTTTGTAATTCATCCCTACCTCCTCCCAAAATCCTGTGCCTAAGCAATTGCTGATCTGCTTTCTGCCACTAAAAATCAACTGCATTTTCTAGAATTTTAATTAAATGGAATCATACAAGATGTATTCTTTCTGTTTTTTTTCACTAAGAATAGTTATTTTGAAACATATATGTTATTACATGTATCAATAGTTTGCTCCTTTTTATTGCTGAGTATTATTCCAGTGTCCAAATAGTCCATAATTTGTTTATCCAGTAATCTACTGATGGAAATTTGGATCCTTTCTAGTTTTTGACTATTACCAAAAAAAATGAAAAAAAAAAAAAAAAGCTGCTATGAGCAGTCATGTACAAGTCTTTGTATGAACATTTGCTTTCATTTCTCCTGGGTAAATACTTAGGATTGTTATGTCTGGGTTGTATGGTAGATGTATGTTTAACTTTTTAAGAAACTGCCTCATCATTTTCCAGAATGCTTGTAACACTTTACATGCCCACCATCAGAGTGCAAGAGTTCTGGTTGCTTCACATCCTTGTCAACACTTGATATGGTCAGTGTTTTTAATTTTAGCCATGCATGCGGTGGTATCTCACTGGTGTTTAAATTTGCATTTCCCCAATAACTAATGAAGTTAAGTGTCTCTGCAGACACTTATTTGACATCTGTATATTCTTCCTGGTAAGGTGATTGTTTAAATCTTTTGCCCATTAAAAAAAAAAAAAACACTTTTTATTGAAATAAGAATAGATTTAGAAAAAATTTGCAAGGGAATATAGGGAGTGTCCACATACCCTCCACCTAGCATCCTACACAGCTTGAGGCTAATGTCTTACATAACCATGGTACAATTAATAAAACTAAGAAATTAACATTGCTACAATACTACTAATTAAATTACAGATTTTATTTGGATTTCACCACCTACTAATGTCCTCATTCTGCTCTAGGATCCATCTAGGATTTTCTATTGTCTTTAATTTTTATGTTTCCTTAGCCTCCTGTGACAACTCCTCAGTCTTTTCTTGTGCTTTATGAATCTAACATTTTTGAATAGTACTGACCTGATATGGTGTAGGCTCCCCCTCAATCTGAGCTTACCTGACATTTTCTCATGATTTGATTGACGTTATGAATTTCTGGTAAAAATACCCCAGAGGCCGGGGTGTCTGGGTGGCTCAGTCGGTTAAGTGTCCGACTTTGGCTCAGGTCATGATCTCATGGTTCATGAGCTGGAGCCCCACATCTGGCTCTGTGTTGACAGTATGGAGCCTGCTTCGGATCTTCTGTCCCCTTCTCTCTCTGCCCCTCCCTTGCTCATGCTCTCTTTCTCTCAAAAATAAATAAAAACATTTTTTAAAGTGTTTAAAAAAAATACCCCTCAGAGGCGATGTGCCCTTCTCAGCACATTCTATCAGGGGTACATACTGTTGATATGTCTTACCTTTTTAAAAAAAATTTTAATGTTTATTTATTTTTGAAAGAGAGAGACACAGAGCGTGAGCCGGGGAGGGGCAGAGAGAGAGGGAGACGCAGAATCCGAAGCAGGCTCTGAGCTGTCAGTACAAAGCCCAACCCAGGGCTCAAACCCATGAACCATGAGATGACCTGAGCCAAAGTTGGATGCTTAGCCGACTGAGTCACCCAGGCGCCCCTGATATGTCTTATTACTGACTATGTTCATCTCAATCACTTGGTTAAGGTGGTATCTAGCATGCTTCTCCACGGTAAAGTTACTATTTTTCCCCTTTGTAATTGATACACATTTGGGGGAGATACTTTGAGGCTGTGCAAATATCATGTTTCTCCTTAAATCTGGGAGGCTGTCTTCTTGTTGAGTGAAGAGGTAAGTTTAGCAAGGCTGCAAGAATCAGAGCCAATATACAAAATTCAGTTGTTTTTTCTGTACATCAGCAATTAACAATCAGAAATTGAAATTTAAAAATGGTACCAGATACAGTGGTATCGAAAATAGGAAGTACTTAGGGGCACCTGGTTGGCTCAGTTGGTGGAGCATGTGACTCTTGGTCTCGGGGTGGTGAGTTGGAGCCCCATGTTGGGCATAGAGATTACTTAAGGATAAATTTGACAAAAGATGTGAAAGACAGGTACACTGGAAACTATAAAACACTGCTGAGAAAAAGCAAAGACTTGGGTAATGAAGTGATATACCATGTCCATGGACCTAAACTTCGATTTTGTTAAGATGCCAGTTCTTCTGTGGATTGAATCTGTAGATTCAATGCAGTTCTGATCAAATTTCCAGCAAGCTTTTTGTAAAAACTGTTAACAATGATTCTAAAAATTTTTATAGAAAGGTAAAGGACCTAGAATATCTAAAACAACTCTGAAAGAAAAAGAACACATGTCAAGTATTTACGTTACATGATCAAGACCTATTATAAGCCTATAGTAATCAAAACAGTGTTGTATTGGTGAAAAGGCAGACATGTCAGTCAATAGAACAGATTAGAGAGTCCAGACATAGGTCCATGCACACACGGTCAGTTGATTTTCCACAAAGGCGCAAGGCAGTTCAGTGGAAGAAAGATAATCTTTTTAACAAACAGTACTTAAAGAATTGGATAACCATATGCCAAATAAAATAAAACAAAATGTGAAAATAAAATTATACACACACACACACACACACACACACACACATTTTTTTTTAAGAGTGGGGAAGGAAGGAGGAAGAGGGAGAGAGAGAATCCTAAGCAGGCTCCAAGCTCAGCACGGAGCCTTCCACAGAGCTCGATCTCAAGACCCTGTGATCATAACCTGAGTCAAAATCAAGAAATGGACACTTAACCGACTGAGATATCCAGACATCCCTAAAATAATATTTAAAAAGAAACCTCAGTTCTTTCCTCACACCATATACATAAATCAACTCAAGATGGATCATAGACCTAAGTGTAAAAACTAAGACGATAAAACTTATAAAAGAAAATCAGACAAAAATCTTAGTGATCTTAGGTTTGGCAAAAGTTTCTTAAAAGCATGAAGTATAAAAGGGGAAAAAAATAGAACTTCATCCAAATTTAAAACTTTTGTTCTTCAAAAGACTGCTATAAAAATGAAAGGGAAGGCACAGAATGGAAAAGATATTTCCAAAACATTCTCTCAACAAAGGACTGTATCTAGAATTTGCCAGGTATACATTTTTAAAGTTTGACATGGTTTGGGTTTTAAGTTGTTCACAAAGATTATGATGACTCAGGCACAAGAGCACAGCGTAGGGGATCACTAGGGGATTGGCAGGGATCTAAGCCTGAGCCTCTGTTCCACTGCACTTGAGTTGTGGCTTCTTGGGCAAGTTGCTTAATATTCCCAACTGTAAAGCAGGAAGAGTAATAAAACAAGTGTTCATTCATCCAGCAAATGTGTTAATCTCCTACTCTGGAGCAGGCACAGTACCAAGAAGTTTATAAGTTTACTATGTGATCATGGATATACATGTTTTTGGTTTTTTTAAAAGCATATTCTACACAAGGAGGCAAGTACTGGAATAGAGGTATGAGGGTTTCTCCAGTATTTGGAGGATTAAACAAGAAAAGGATCGCATTTATGCAAAATTATATCTCTATGTGTGTGCATAGATACATAAGAAAACAAAGATAGAGTTAGATCTATATTTACTGCATTGCAGCGATGAGTTGTCAAGTGGAAAAGAAACAGTCTGCAAAGTAACGCATACAGAATGATTCTACTTCAGCAAAAACTAGTAAACAAGATTTTCATAGAACCGTGTTTATGCTTTTGTATGTAAGTGAACACAGAAAAGGCTGTGACAGGGTACAATCCAGGCGACTAATCGTGTTATGGAGTAGAGATAGGATTTTATATATATAAGGAGAGATGATTGCTTTTATATATATTTTAATTTAAAAAATAAGGGCTCCTGGGTGGCTCAGTCAGTTAAGCATCCAACTTCGGCTCAGGTCATGATCTTGTGGTTCATGGGTTTGAGCCCCGCGTCAGGCTCTGTGCTGACAGCTCAGAGCCTGGAGCCTGCTTTGGATTCTATATCTCCCTCTCTCTCTGCCCCTCCCCTGCTCGTGCTCTGTCTCTTTCTCTCAAAAATAAATACACATAAAATTTTTTTTAAACAAATAAAAAATAAAATTAAGAAAACTTAAACACAATAGTTGATAAACACAGAAACAACAAGAACACATCCCAAGATGTGCTTTTATGTTGATTACA